>NW_024581108.1:15948870-16132593 GCF_017639235.1 Corvus kubaryi | reverse complement strand
CCCGCCGGCACCGACTCCCGCCGCTGCTCCCGGTGCCGCTCCCGCTGCGTCTCGGGGTGCGCTGCCGGCGGCGGCAGGCGGACGCGCAGTGCGGGGCAGCGGTGGCTCCATCCCGCTCCCGTCGTCGCTGCCGGTGTCAAATTCCAGCCACCGTCACCTGACCGGCGGGGCGGGCACCGGCACCGACACCGGGTCCCCGATTCGCACTGGCATCAGGATACCAACCGGCACACCGATCCGCACGTAGTGGCACCGGGACTCCCACCCACACGGGCGCCTGGACCGCACCGGGATCAGGAGGGCACCGGAATCCCGCCAGCAGCAGGAGCCGCAGCCCAACCCGCTCCAGCACCGGCTCTCGCCGTGATCCGCACCGCCTCCGAGCTCCTGCGGAAACTCGCACCCCTCCGGGAACGGCATCGGGACCCCCGGAGGCACCCGACCCCCTCTACCGCCACCTGCCCGTCGGCCGACCCTCGGGCAGGCGGACCCGCAGCCCGGACGGACGGACGGACGCCCCGTGAGCGGGATTCCCTGCCCCGACAGCCCGATCACAGCGCTACCAGGACGGACACACGGACACCCTCGGAAAAGGGTTCAGCCCTTCCCGGAGCGCTCCGGGAGCAGAGCCCCACGGGGACCCCACGCCCCGCGTCGGAGGGCAGAGCCCCGCCGGGGACCCCTTGCACACGTGGGGATCCGGCGGGGATGGGTTGTCGGGCAGGGTCGGGGCCATCCCGGCAGCTCCCGCCCGCGGCGGGGCCGGCCGGAGTCCCAAGCACCCCGAGCTGACTCGAGGTGTGCCTGGAGCTCGTGTCCGGCCGCGCCGGAGGAGGTGTCCGGCCTCCCGCCCGCCCGCGCCCCGCGCCCCAGTGCTCCCCGACTGGGCTGCCCGCCACCGGGCTCCTTACCTCTGCCGTCGCCCTGCCTCCCTCCGCCGGGGCCGCCGCTGGCCCCGGGGACATGGGGGCCGGCTGGCGAGTCGAGCCGAGCTCGTGCGAGTCCTTACGTCACCGCCCGGGGCCCTCCGCGTCCATCCCGGGGCTCTCGAGTGCTCCTTGCGAACGTGCCAAATCCCGGGGCCGCCTCCGCTCGGCCCCGCTTCACACGTGCTCCCCTGGCCGGAGCTGATCGCCGGGACGCGCCTCGGGCCAGGCAAGCGCCCCGGGTCCGGCCCTCATGGCTGCGGGGTCCGAGGGCGCCCGAGCGGGCTGCGCGCCCCGCGGTGCCTCCGGCCGTGTCACCTGCCCCGGCGGCGCTCCGCCGCCTCGGCGCAACTCCCCGGGCTTATGCAACTCCCGGGCTGGAGCGGGGCCAGCGGCTCGGTCGCTGCCGGCTGTACCACGGCTGCACGCCGGTTCCCAGTTCGCCCCGACCCCGGGCCACCCGCGTGGCTTTAACCTCCTCCCCGCCGCCTGGCAGCCCGGGCCCCGCGGTTCCGCGGAAGGGACGGATGGCCGCGCCTGCAGCCACCTGCGGAACCGCCGCCTCGCCTGCTCCCATCTCCCCGGATTATCCAGCGCAGAGGTGACAACTCCCTCCCGCGTCCTCCTGCGACATCACCTGCCAGGGAGTGTGCGGACACAGGCGGCGCCCACTAAGCCGTCCCTGCCACCGCGAGAAGGGACAGTGGAGGTGGCACGAGGCCCGGAGCTGCTTCTTCCCCTGCCCTGGAGCGTCACCGCGTGGCTCCAGCTCCCCCCCTTTCACCCCCACTCCTGTCCTGGCACAAGCATTTTGGCCTAGTCTGTGGCTATGGGTGGCTCCCTGACTGCTGGTGGGACTCCGCGGGAGCATGGGCTCTGCTGTGGGACTGCGCTGCTCCACGGCCGTGGCCTGAGGCTGCTCCCATCTGAGATGTTCTCATGGGCATCAGAGGTGATGCCCTTGGGTGCCTTGGCCCAGCAGGGCTTGGAGGCCCTGGAGCATCCCTGGGGTAGAGAAACAGCTTGGGACAAGTGACAGGGAACAGGATCCTCTGCTTTGCAGGACTGCAGACTAGTGCAGCTGCTTGCCTGGAAAATTTCAATGTGAGGAGCATGTCCTGTTCCAGGTTACCAGGCTGTCCCCATGGAGCTGGGACTGGCCACAGCGCTACCCATGCTAGGGAAGCTGCCCAGGAAGAGAGGGCTGCCACTGAAGGGAAGGGCTGCCTCCCCCACTGATAACCCTCAGGCCTTGGAGACAGCCTCGGCTGCTGGCTCAGCAGAGGGGTTACCCCATCTCCTCCTACCTTCCCTACAGGTTGGTCCTCATGTCCCCAGGACACAGCCAGGAAGTTCTGAGGATGTGATGCTGGTGGTATGCAGGGGGCTATGTGGGGCATGGCACAGGGTATCCCAGGGACCCCATACAGGTGAGCCCACAGTGTCCCCGGTCCTGTGAAAGGGGTGCTTGTGCCAAGCCTGGCCTCTGTCCTCTTCCAGGTGTGCCCCCTTCGAGTCTGCTACCCCAGACACCTGGAGGCCCTGGCTCTCTCCTCTGCCCTTTCTTCTCAAGCTGGGAGACATAAGCCTGCTGCTGCTGTCAGCCCTACTAATGTCCTACCAGCAGCACCTCATCCCTGTCCCCCCACAGTCGTGGTGGCAGGGGATAGCATGTCCCAGCTCTGTGCCTCAATCCCAGCACTGCTCTCTCCTCTCAGGCTCCCATGAGTATTGGCTCTGCCCTGGGGAATTCTAAGCATGGGCCAGGCTGCACAGGGTACTGGGGCGCAGGGCAGGGTTCCAGCCCCACCAGTTTCCAGACAGATGGGTGACCTGCTCCCTGACTGCTGCCAGCACCACCTGGTTTGGTACCTTCCAGGGCACTGCCCATGTCAGCCTGTGCTCCTGCCCCCCTGGGGCTGGGGTGCCCCCAAGCACCTTGTCTGGTTTGGAATAAGCCCTGCAGAGCCAGGGCCTGCTGTGACACCTGTCCCTGCAAGTGCCACCCTTGCATGTGGCAGGATGGGGGTGATGCAGACCAGCCAGATGGCAGGACTGAGCATGCCATGACTGCTGTCTGAGGCCATGGCGGGGTGTGACAAAACATGTGGGAGAGAGCTGTGATGCAGGCATCCCATCTCAGCAGTGACGTGGCTCTTTCAGGGGTATCTCTGAACAAGTCTCCTTGTCTCAGCTGACCTGAACGACCTTGTGTTCAAGGTCCTGGCCCAGCCCGATGGTAGTGGTGGCCCTGCTCTTTAAGTGCTGTGAAGAGAGGAGGGACGGAATGCGGATTTGAGCAGCTCCAGCATCTCCTTGGAACCTGCAACCATGCATCAGGGAGGGCTGGGCAGTTGCTTCTCTGGTGCCCCTCTGGTGCTAGCAACAACCCACCCCTTGTTGTTTAGGAGCTGGGAGGTCTGGCAGACCAGTCACACATCTTGTAACCTTCCCATTCCTCCAAGCGATAGAAACTGTCCCCAATGCATCCTGTGGCTCCGGGAGCCTGGCGGCATCACCAGGGTATGCCTAAGGGGTTACACTCCTCCTGCTGGGACTTGGCAGGCATCAGAGCTGGTCACAGCCTTGGTCTCTGGCTTCCAAAACCATTTCCTTTTCCAGGACGCTGCAGTGAGAAGGTCACTTGGCTGGACATCTGCCTTTGTCAGGACCACACCCAGCCCAGTTGCTGCTGTGACCCTTGGCAGGAAGTCATCCTGTTGGCAGGGAGTCCCCAGGAGAGCAGTCAGAGCCACAGGCAGTCTGTCACAGGCTGGACAAGGTCTGATGCATGTGCCTTCCAACATGAAATGAACCCAACCCACAATCCCCTCTCCCACCCCTCAAGTCACCTGCAAGGAGGAGCACAGCCCTCTCCTGTCCCCAGTACCAGGCCAGTGGCATTGGCCAGCTGCAGCTCCCAGCAGCTGGATTACTGTCCTGGAGGAGTCAGCAGTGAAACCAGGCAGGGGACAGCCCAACCAGGGGAATCCCTCTGCCTCCCATAAAAAACGCCCAAGGCAGTAGAAGAAAGAGGCCAGCCAAGCTTGTTTGATAGCTTTATTGCTTCTGTGATATGACTGAATTGATGTGACATAAGCCGGCTTGGAGGAGCCTGCAAGACTCTTGCCCTCCCTGCCTAGAGGGGAAATTAAAAAAAAATGCAGAAACTAAAACTAATTTTAAAGATTCATTGAGTTCTTGCATCTTGGCTTGGTACAGTACTGGCGAATGCACTGGCCTCTTCGAGACCCCGTGCAGGCTGTGCAAGGAGCCAGCGCCCAGAGGGGCAGGGCAGTGGCCCCAAAGGGGCTCCTGCACCGAAGGACACGTCTCTAATACTGCGAGTGACACACGCTTGGACCGAGAGCACACCGTGCTGGTGCCCATGGAGCTTGGTGTGGTGGTTGCCTCCCTGCCAAACACTCTGGAAGCCCTTGCCCATGTCCAGTTCTGCCCATACCCAGCCCAGCTGCACCCATTTGACACAGACAGCCCTGTCCTGACACCTTCCCCCACTCCCAGCAGTGCCCACACTGAGGGGTAGCAGAGCATGGCCAGGCAGGGCCTCTCCACTTCTCCCTCCAAGGAAAGGAGACACTGGAAGCCCAGAGATGCTGGGATGAGGAATGTTGGGCTGGATCCCATGGCTGCCTCATGCTACCTGGCCATGGTGCTTCCCTTTGGCATGTGTGAGCTTGAGGCCACAGGATGGCCAGGCATAATGGGGTGAGCTGGTGGTGGGAGCCCAATGCCAGTGTGGTGGGCACTGCCACAAATGCACAAGCAGCTCATGGTGTGCTCAGCACAGCAGCAGCAACTCTCTGGCAGCCCCTGTCCTCCAGAGCAGCACGTGCAGGCTGCCCTGCAGGTCTCTATACCTGCTCTCTGCACTAGCTGGAGCAAAACCCACTTGTGGTCACTGGCCCCCGACCTCCCTGTGTTTCCCTGGGCTCTGTCTAGGCAGGTTCCCCACCACCCGAATGGCCTTTCTGCACCACAGCGCATCAGAGGCACCAGGCAACCCCGCTCTATATTTAGGCTGTGGAGAATTCCCCTGGGCTCTCCCTTCCGATCTGACAAGGTGAGTCACTGTGAGGGAGAGGCCAAGACTCACATCCGTCCCACTGACCCTGCTCTGACCCGCGTGCACTGCTCCGAGCTGGCAGGACTGCAGCGTTTCAAGGGCGGGAGGTGGCTGCAGGTGCACGCGGGGAGGCAGCCAAAAGAACGGCACCCAGGAGCAAAACCCAGTGCTGAGCACTGCTCCTGGAGCTGGAGCCCCATCACTCGGCCACAGGCTGCTCTGTGGTGTCAGTGAACTAGAGGAGAGCCTCGGCCCCCAAACGCTCTTTCCTTCTACATGCAGGTGGTCCTGACCCACCACAGTCACTCTGGGCCATGCACTCATTTATTCAACTTGGACACTTCTGCCTGGAGACCCTTGCCAAGGTGGAGGGAAGGGCTTGGAGTCACCTCCCTTGTCTGTAGGGTCAACTTCCCACCCTGTTCATGGCTGTGGTGGAGAGCTGGGATGACAGGGAAGGCTGAGCAGTGGCCATGCTGTGTCCTTGGACCTGGAGCCAGTGAGTTGGAAGATAAAAGTCCCCTGTAGCTTTGTAGTGCTCAATAAACCAGCCTTAATCAAATTAATGCCATCACAAGCCTCCATGGGGGTGCTTCCCCCAGTGGGCAGGGAGGAGCCCAGCACAGACACCAAAGGCTCTTCACTCCCCTCCTCCTTCTGGACACAGCTGCCCATTCTGCCATCTCAGCTCACTGCAGCCCATGGATACAGCCCATTATCCACCCCCGCCCTAGGGCTCCCGTGGCAGCTGGTTAAAGCACTGAGACAGAGAGAGGGTGGGTGTCAACCCTTCCCCAGCCCAACCTCAGCCAGATCCAGACCAAGCATCCCCACTGCCAGCATGGCTGGGACTCAACAGATGATGGTCACAAGTCCAGGCCGACACCTAGGAACTGCAAAGGGAGCACTGCCTGGTGAGCGCCATGGAAATCCAGTCCCATGGACTCCTCAAGAAGGAATAACAAACCGGGAGATACTTCAAAGGTGTATCTGCCACAGCATATGCTCTAAAACCTGCTGGGGACCTCACAGAGCATCCTGACAGGAGGCATGTCCCTGGGGGAACAGGGACTGCCTGGCTGGGAGGCCAGAGCAGTGGGGATGGGACATGGGAAGGGTAAAGGGAAGGAGAGCCTTCCAGCATGTCTCCTGCAGCCCAGAAGTGGCAGGATCTTTGAGCTGCTCCCAGATGACAAGGGAAACAGCAGCCACAACAAGAAGCTGGGCAGGACTTGCCCCTGAGCAAGCTCCTTGGCTACAGGCACACCAGGCAGGAGAGGCTCCTGAGGGATGCATCCCACACCGGTGTGTAAGCAGCACTCAGTGCCATGTCCTGGGAGCTGCCTCTGCCTGCAACCTGGTCTCAAACCATTCTGTGCAGTTTGCTCCTCTGCCCCATGCCTGGGTCACTGCCTGCCCCTCCTGCACACCCCCTCAAGGGTCTCAGGTCCAAAGTCACAGCCCCCTGCAAGTCAGTGGGTGCAGAGTTGGTCTAGGGGAGCCATGCAAGCCCTGCTCTGAGCATTCCTTGCCCATGCCAGAGCCATGCTCCCACTTCAGTTCAAGGCAGGCTGCAATCCTTGGGCTCTGTCAGATGCAGTGCCAGGACCATGAGCCCAACCCACATCCCTCTGGGATCCCCCTCCACTGACTCCAGCACTGGCTGGCTGTGTGCCAGTGCCTTGACACCCAGGTACTGGGACAGCACCTGTGGGTGCAGTCCAGCCTGCTCCAGGCTAGGAGAGCACAGGAGCCACTTTTCACATGTAGGCATTCATTCCCTTGGCAATCTCCCTTCTGCCCATGCTCCTCAGGTGGATGAGACCACCCTGCTGCCCTTGCACTTGGCCGTGTTGCTCAGTTTATTCCACCTCCTCTGATATATGTATACAAATCAAGTGTGCAAATAGTGCATCTTGGGACCAAGAGGGCAAAGGAAGGACGTGCTCCTGAGAGCAGGAGGAGCAGCAGTGCTAGAGCAGCACAGGAGGAGCTTGGAAATGGAGAGAGCAGGGGCCAAGCAGAGGGTGAGAGTTCCCATGAGGTTCCATCATCACTGAGGTCACACGTCGCTTAAATAGGGAACATGATCGAGTCTGGAACATAAAACAAACATCTTCAGCAGTCTGCTCTCAAACTGTAAAGCTTGAGATCTCTGCTCAAGATCTGACCTCCTTCCAAAGAATAAATTACTCCCCTCCCACACAAAACCAAAGCGAGATGCTGTCCAGAAACAGTGACACCAGTCTGCACGGACTCCACGGGCGCCCTGCACAGCAGGCACAAACCAAGAGGCCTGAAAGCCTTGAGCACAATGGGGCAGGCTCCTCTGCATCGTGACAAGCAGGAAGGTGGGGAGGTCTGCTGTAGGCAGAGGAAGCCGCCGGCTCCCTGCTCCACCTCGGGGTCAGAGCAGAGGCAGAGCAAATGGCTATGAAAAACACAGCTAAGTCAGTGGCTGCTGCTGTTGCTGCCTCTGTGGAGGAAGTGAGGAAAAATGCAGAAAAACAAACCCATGCTCATCTCCATCCAGAAGCTCCAAGTGGAGAATGAGAGGCAGCCATTATTCTCCCTTCAAATTGTAGCAGCACCAATGACACCGAAGTTTTGGATGGATTTGTTTTCCTGGGGAAAGGTCTGAGGCCGGTGACAATGCAGATGGAGCGTGAAGAGGCCAGGTTTTTCACAGGGCTGTGCACAAGCAGACTTTGCCTTGTACCTTGGTATTTCTAGTATGGTTCCAGCAGAGTCTTTTAAAAAATAATACTTTGTACATTCAGGCATTGCTGCCTTGGGGCAGCATCACCTCCCATTTGGCACAAATCATTTTATTCACAAACCTTTCTTCTCTCTCCTGAGTCTTTCCTGTCTAATTCAGGATGCAGAAGATCTGTCTGTGATGCAGAGTTCAAGAACTGTCCACTCAGCCCCTTGCCCACCTCCTGCCAGCTCTAGGCCTGGAGGTGGCAGTTGTAACCCTCATGCAGACTGGCAATGCAAGAGGGTCTTCCCAGAGCACCTGGGCATCTCTGTGTGTCTTCAGTGAGGTGGGATTCTTGCAGGGGGCTGCCAGTGCCTGCTCCCAGAGCTGCAGTGTGTCTTCGTCTCCTCCCTTGGAGGCAGTGGCTGCAGCCACTCAAATCCCACTGGTTAGGTCAGTGATGACTCGGGCTTTCACCAGCTTCCTCAGAAACTCCTTCTCCCTCTGGATGTTGTGCGTCCAGGACTGGAAGAAAATGAGAGAGACAGGAGGTCACCAACTAGCCTGGCCAAGCATGCTCCTGTCCCTCATGTCTGGGAGACTCTGCCAAGGACACAGACCCTGCTGTAGATCAGAAGAGCCCTTGCACACCACGGACCTTCTCTCATGTACAGCTGACACCGTCAGCAGGGTCAGACCCGTGTACCTGAGAAAGAAGGTTTCCCCACGGTCTGGGTGAAGTTTTTTGGCATGGTGATATTTGGACAATCCAGGTGCCTTAGGCAGATGTGCCCTCCCAAGCTACTGCACACGAGAGCCCAACAGCACAGCACTGGTGATGGTGTATGCCAGGGAACAGAGCTGGCAGCGGACACAACGGCAGGACATATACCCACCACAGACAGCTCCCTGCCAGGCCACGGCAATGCATGGGGGTGCATGCAGCTGAAAAACCCCAAGACCATCCCCACCAAAGCCTCTGTTAGCTCTATCAAGAGGAAATCACATGGTAAAGGTTACACTAATACAATGTGAAGGGTGAAATGGCCACATCTCCCAGCAGGCACTTCAGAGCAGTGGTTGCTATAGCTGGTGTCAGCCCACCCAGATGTGTTTCCTGCAGCAGGCTTGAGCTGGGATTGCAGCATCTGCCATCACTCCCGTGTGCTGGGACTATTGAAGCACTTAATGAAAGGAAGAAGTGGTTTGTCACACCATGGAGCCCACGGCAGAACAGGGAAAAGCAACTTTCCCCAAAATCTCCCAACAGGACAAGAATCACAGTACATGATTTCGGCACAGTGCTCTGGTCAGCAGGTAATCTGAGCTCTAAATACAATCTGGATGATGACAAAGTCACTCTACAGGAGCTTCCCTGAGATGGCCTCCAACCAACAAAGCACCCAGCCCCACGAGCCCGTTGAGGGCATTCTGTCATAGGTATTGAAATCCAGTTTACCCACTGCAAAACCATGGGCACCTGCCTGCAAAGCTCTGGTTGTGTGCATCGTGCACAAGGTGCATGTGGCTCTCCTGTCATCCTGCTTGTCCTGCCCTGTCCTGTCCAAGACAAGCAGCTCTCAGCCATGACTGCTGTGTGGCACTGACAGCCCCAGGCATGATGTGCATGCAGTGGGCTGACAAGAGGTCCAAAGCACTGAAGGTCCCTCTCTAGATCTCCAGCACATTTCGGAAATATCTTTCTTGCTGCTACTGTGCATTTACAAGCCACTTCCATCTCCTCAATGCACAGGAAAGACAACAGTTAGAGCTGCTCAGGAAACTTCAGGCAGGTGTTACCTTGTAACCTGTGTTCAAAAGAAGTCTTTGCCTTCCTCTGCTTCCAGTGACACTGTTACCTGAATGCTGCAAAGGCTACACCACTACTGGGAACAGGACCACACAAGGAGAACTGCGTTGGTGCTCTTTGGGACTCTGGAAATGCGTGAGGCCCCATCACTAAACTGAAAAGATGCTGCCCAGAAAAAACTCAGTGCTTGGCTTCAGCTAACATAAAAGCAGAAACTGAAAAGTGGCACTGGGAATAAGGCTTGCAAAGGCTTGTAAAAAGAAAAAAGCATCAGTTCCAGAAAGCAGCAGTGAGAACGATGGTGGCACGGAGAGAGCTGGAAGAACAGGGCTGAGTGTGCCTTGGAGCCAGAGAGCCAGGATCCCCCAATGTGCTGGAAACAGTCCCACATGTGGCACATCAGCTGGGGGCCCTGGGCTTGGCGCCTGCCATGCAGCAGTGTCACTTCTGCCAACACAGCCCCTCGCTAGGAGGGCTCAGCCCCGACAGAGGCAGCCGAGCATGTGGGTGAGCTCCTGCCCACAGGCAGCCAGCACCTGCCTGCTGACACACAGGCCACACTGGGACACCAAGTCTCAGGGCATTCCCTTGCATCTGGCTGGGCTTGTTGGTCAAACCTGCCTAGAGCATCAGGAGCCTGATACCTCACAGGGCAATCTGAGCCCTCCTCCACGCCTTTCAGCCTCATCACACAGTATGAGAAGCCAACTGGTTTCGGGCAGGACAACCTGTTTATGTTTCTTGTACAGATGAACTGGGGAGGCAGCCACTTGTAGGAAATCTCAAACCACCTGAAACATCACCTCAGGCCACGTGCAAGTGCCTTATCTGATGGCAAGAGGAAATCTGCTTTGTGAAAAGTACAAGTGGAGCAGGAATTTAAGTCCAGGAGGTAGATAATAAAACTTTGGGTGATACAATTGCAGTCTCTCACATTACAGCTAGGTCAGGCTTCAGCACTCACTGCAAAGCTGCTGGCAAGACCTACTGCCCTGTGGTTGTTCAGCATCCAGGCTGCTTTATACCCCAGGCACTGCTACTAACTCCTTGTTACAAGCAGAAAGCCACACAAAAGGCAATTCAGCCTCCCACCTGATCCATGGATCTTAGTGATGTCCGCATCAGTACTCTAATGTTTTGTGGCTAATGTAAGCCCACAGAGGAAGAGGTTCCCTGGTGAGAACAGGATTTCACCCCTCCCAAAGAGCACTGTCAGGGTGCTCAGTGTGGTGCTGCTCCCCCATCGCCCGACAGCAGCATGGGCAGGAGGGATGAGGCATGTCTTCAACACCAGCTCCAGTTACTGATTACAGGAGAGGGACTCACTCACCCCACTGACAGACAGGGTTGATCAGATGAAGGAAGCTGCATTCCAGCACTAGCAGCAGCAGTGGGGACAAGAGCCAGAGCAGTTTTCTCAAAACTGACAGGAAGGCAGGCACCTCAGTCCCATTGCTCCAACAGGAAAAGGCAACAAAATACACCCTAAACCCCAAAAGGTTTCAGGGTGTATACACCTCAAATAGCACCCTGAGTATACACCTTAAATAGCACACAATAGCAGAAAACTCCAGCTCTTTTCTTGTCAATCTGCACCTCAAAGACAGTGATGGAGCAGTTTGGAACATTCACTGCCACCTCCACCTTCCCATCCCTGCACATCATCACCACTGCTGCAACCTGGCAGACTGGCTCTGCCCTCTCCCTCCTCTGCTGCTCGCATCCAATGCAGCTTCCACTTGTGGAAACAAACAGGCTGCTTGCCTGAGCCTATGGCTGGAGTAATGAACTTTGAGAGCTCCAACAGAAACATCCCAGGATGCTCCAGACCCCTTCTTGTTCTCTGGGGATCAGGCTAGGATTTCCTGTGCTTTGGGTCTCTCTCTGAGTAGTGGATGTTTGCTCTTTCCAATGGAGAGAGAAGCAGAGGGAGCAGAGTTACTCTGCAAGCACATGCACTGTTATGGCTGTTCGTCCCTGGGAGGTGGCAGTGGCTCTGAGTGCTTGGTCACAGTTATTAGATGAAAATTTATCATCAGTTAAAGCCACCTTTCAGGGCTATGCAAATTCAGCAGCCTCAAACCACCTATCCTTTTTATCTTGACAATTCCACAAAGAAGCACAAAACATCATCTGTCGCTTCAAGAGAAGCCAAGTAGAATATTTTAAGCCTAAGCAAATGTCTCAGAGACCAGCTCAGGAGGAAGGTAAGCTCCCTGTCTGTAATCAATTACAATCGGGGAATGCCCCAGCTTCAGACCACACTACTCTTATCAAGCATGCTGAAATTAAAATACAGGAAGGCTAAATTAGAGAGAGTGAAGTCAATGAGGAATGCATTCAAGAAAAACAGCAAGTTGTAAAAGAAGGAGTTTTCTCAATTCTGTTACATCCTCTATGTTTCTGCAAGTCGGCAGCACTTCTCCCAGAAAACACAGGAACCACAGCAGAGCAAGGAGTGATACTTCACTGGCAACAGTCGGTTTCCAGTCTCCACCAGTGCTAATTTTTGTCTTTAGCCTTCACTGCCTTGTCTCCAGAGCTGCTTAATTTTCGTGATCAGACTGCCCCACTCAGCTTGAACTCCCTTGGGATTCACATGCACTGAAACAAAAGGGATGGCTGGGCACCCTCATCTTCTTGTCTTCAGGGGATTTACTCACAGCTCCTTTATGCCCAGTCATCCTTACATCAACTTTAAATTTCAAACAGCTTTTTTTGCTCCTGCTTACTCTTAATACACACACACAGAGAAACTGTATCTCTTTTCAGTCTTCATTTTACCAGGTTAAACAATCCACATCTTTCTTTTACCAAAACGGGCTGTTCATTTACACCATGAAAACTGGGAAATCTCCCAGAATTATAGTAGCCCCCTCTGTCCCTATTTACTCCAGATTTATTTCTCATGAATCAGAAAAAAAGCTCACCAGTGCCTCATGCAGAGGCAATTCCCTCCCTCTACAAGAAGTCCTTTCCTCTAGTCTTTCCAGAGCTGTATTTGTCTTTTTTTTCCCCCAGTAACAGTCTGTCAGCCTGAGTTATCCTGTGATTTATTTGTACCTATCTAAGCACTTTTCTTCTCTGCCATTGCCAAATAATGCTATCCTGGATTAGAGTAAAAATGTCTGTTATTGCCCCAAACAGCGTGACCTTCCATTCATACTCTTAGGTTCCATGCCACCCAGTTCACTCCCATTCTCAAGGTGCTCATGACCTTCCCGGATGGTATTCTGATCCTCCCTTGTATTGACCACACCTGGTTTTGTCTCATCACAAATTCCACTTGCACACCATTGCCTCCTGTGCCAAAATCATTAAAGCAAACACTAAACATGACCTCCCGCAGAGGAACTCCCAGCTGTCCATTCAGTGCTGCTTTTTGTGTTCTCCCTTAGAGAGACTATTCATGTACAGGTGTTGCACCAAACCGTGGCTTCTGAAGCTTAACTAATAATATCTCCCACTGCACAGAATTGCATGCTTAACTGAACTTCTGACAGATGGGGCTGCTACACCTCCTCTGTCCCAAGAACGATTTTTTAGAAAATCAAATAAAGATACTAAATTAGTTTTTGTAACCTGCCTTTGGTAAATCCATGTTGTGTTTGCTTTCAGGATTTAATTATTCTTTCATTTAAACTCTGCTCTGAAGTTCTGAATAGTACCTCTGAGGTTAGTTTAAGAGTTCTGAATTTGACAGGATTATTTTCCTTGGCTTGCTCCCATCCCCCCCCAGAAAAAGAAGGGAAAAAGAGGTATTATGCCACTACAAGCTAATCCTGTGGAACCTGATAGATTTATTGGGGACCTTCTCCTCTGGACTTGCAGCTTAATTGGCTCAAAGTGGAACAGAGACCTCTTGGGCTCTCACACCTACTGCATTAGCTTCAACAGCTTTTGCCTTTCAGTGCTGACCCAGTAATTTTCTTCTTCTGTGAACTTCTCACCGTAAGCCACCCCCCTTTCCCTCACATTCATCATATCACCCTGAGAGAGGTAATATATATATTCCTGTGGTTCCTACCTTAATCCTTCTGCTTCCTTCATCTCCCTGGGTGTCAGTCCTGGTAATTCTTTCCTTGTTTCCTTATTGTTTGTTAGTGACACTGTTCAGCATTTGCTAAATTTTCTTTGCAACATCTAATTGAACGTGACTTTTGCCAGCTTCTACTTTATTTCTGTCCCTTCCAGCCATCAGGAGTGAAGTCTTCTGATGCTCTTCCTCACTCCTGTATTACTTCTAACACCACTTTTAAGCAGTTCTTTACAAAGTTATATTTATTTTTTCTGCCAGTTTCCCCCTTGCTGCAAATATGAATTGCAGATAATTACTGTACTTTCACAAAAAAGATTTCAAGTCTACAATGAGTCCGTGAGCTCTTCAGTGAACCTGCTTTTAGTAGCCCATTCTCCTAGGCTAGGCCTAAATTCAGAGAGGTCAGAGTCTGCATGCATGTCCCAATTCCACTGAGCATCCCACCAGCACTGCTGAGTCTATATACAGCCCTGCTTATATCAAGCTCCCTCCTTTTGGAAGCAAAATCTGAGTTATATCATCCCTTCTGTTGCCTTTCCACTTAATTTAACCATGAAGGCACTTGATCAAATGCTCTTTCCTAAAATGTCCCTCTGCAAGGTCTTCATACATGCTAAAAACAGCTGTGAAAGGCCCACAGCTCTTCTTGTGCCCTTCCAGCTGGTGAGAAGAGCTGTGCCAGCCACTGTGTCTAGGAATACCTGGGCTCTCCCCTTGGCAGTGCTCCATGACAGTGACATTTCTGGTGGTACCCAGCACCCCACAGATCTGTGTTCAATGCTGGGGCCAGCAGCTGGGCTCTAGCACGCCTCTGTAGGTCTTTTACTGCCTTCTCCTACAGAGATCTTGTCCAAACCCTAATTTGGTTTTGTCCATTCTACAGCTGTACCTTCCTTGCTGTTATTAGTGCACAGTGATATCCTGAGGGTCACCATACTTCTGTCCTTCTGAACAAGGCAATACCTGTGCTCTGGTCAGGGCTGCCATTCCAACAATCCTTTCCAGATTTCTATTATATGGACACACAGTCCTCATGCACAGGAACAGCATGTGAGGCCTTTGCTCAGCCCCAACACTGTCAAACAGGTGGCTTTTAAACAAAGACAAAAATGTATAAACCTCATCAGTCATCACTGCCAGCCCCAAGAAAAAGCACTGCCCTTTCAGAGGTGCCCCTGCCCCAGCCCCTAACCTCCCCCTCCAAAGCTGACCTCCATTTCAGTCTGCACCACTCCTTGTACTGCAATCACAATTCATCAGCCAGGCTCCAATAGCCATGTTTTCAGTCTATAAATCACCAGGCCAGACATCTGCCCGGCTTTCAAAGGAGTTTTGTTCTTCTTGTTGGCTACCGCAAACTTTAAGGTACTTGGAGGCCTGAAGCAGCCCTTGCACCCCCTCCCAAGCAACTTGTGTTGATTTAAAATGCAAAAGGCGGCTTCACAGAGAGAGCCCAGATGATGATAAAGCACTATTGTTTGTGCCTTTATGGTTCAAGACTCCAAACTTGATGTTTGTGGATTATTCTGAGAGGTAGCTGCTGTCGGGGAGAGACAGAGACAAAGCTGTGTGTCACTGCATGCTGCAGGCCACCTCCCCTGGCCCTTGTGACAGCCCTTACACAGGCTGAATGAGAAGTGTTACAAGATGGTGTCCTCACATCGCACAAAGACCTGCTGGGGAAGGGGCCAGTGATCAGAAAGAAGCCATCAAAGGCTGCCACGACACCTCCCCCTCAGGTCAGGCAGTGAGTCACTGAGGTGCTGGGCACAGCTGTATCAAAGGAGCTGACACCTCCAGCAGCGGTGCTGGTGCTTGACCTGCTTCTCCAGCAAAAAGGAGACCTGCCAGCAGCTCCACTGTGGGACACAAATGCTGCAGACAGGATGCAGACCCTGGATGGGTAAGGGCAGCTTTTAACCATGAATTGCCCTTTTTACCAGCCATAAGTGTGTGAGGCAGTCTGCAGCCAGCTGCTGAGAAGACAGCCCAGGATGTTCCCTGCGTGGCATCTGAGGTAACTCCTTGCTCACATTCTTGCTCCTGCAAGAAATGACCAAGGGATAGAAGCTCACTTCTGGATCATGAGGCTTGGGAAGGCTGTGTACTTGGGCAGAGCACATGGAGCAGGGATGCTGGGAGCCAGTCTTGTGCTTTGTTCCCATGATTTAGCACAGCCCCCTGCTCTCTCAGTTTCATAAGCTCCTTATGGATCTGTTTTTACTATTCTAAACAGTCACTTTCCCATCCTTAAATAATTTCTATTTCACTCTATTTTAAAATTATTCCTTTTCCTCACCACCATTTCCATGTTTCCTTCACTATGTTCCCAGTGGGTTTGACACTTCTACATTAATAGAAGACAGTGACCTGTGATAAAAATACATTTTTATGGAGTGCTTGGGCAGGAAGCATTACAGGACCGGAGCAAGACATAAAAATACAATGAAGTATATGAAAATCCAGCTCCAATGGATTCATTGCCACGAAAACAGAAACAAGTGAGCAGACACCTTGGCAAAGACTCAAATTTTTGTACAGCATTCATGGAATCAGGCAAGGGACAAAAGCTGTTGCAAAGTTATTTGGAATAGGAAAAGTAGTAACTGAACAGAGATGACACACTTGGACATTCTACATTTTTTAAGCTGAAACAAAGAGATGGAATAAGAGCTGAAAAATCACCTGTGAGAGTTTATACAACAGCACTGGGTCTGTTGGGCAGTGGAGTCCCAGTAACAGATCAGAGAACAAAGCTTGTCTTGATACCACCCAGAAATCTCCTGCTGAAGTGCAGGCCAGGAGTCTGCATCCCAGCCATGATGGGGAGAAGTTGAGAGACAAGGGAAGAAGGTGCTGGACAGCAGAACTGGCCTTGAGGTATGGTTTTAATTGCACTGATCTTCCAGCTCACACCTGAAACTGAAAGCACCACCCCAGAGTGCTTCCAGCTCTCCAGAGCACACTGAGGAACAGAAAAGGGTCTCTCCACCAGCTTTGCCTGGACATACACCCTGGCCAGAGTACACTGAGCTACCCAGGAGAGAGGGTAAAGAAGATATCCAGTACTTAATTGGAGAAATTAACTCTCACGAGCATTCACAAGCACAGGAGAATCCATACATGTCTGCAGCCATACTACTGAACAGAGTCCCAAGACCATACTCTTCCCCTTGACTAGTAACAGTGACCAAGCTCCAGAGCATCTGCCTCCTTGCAGAGCCTTTTCCTCCGGGACAGGAAATGCCTGCCCAGCCCTCAGGAGCTGGATGGAGATCCTGGAAGACTCAGTGTAGGCAGCTGCCTTCTGTGGTAGCAATTGCAGCACAATCTTGGACATTGAGAGCTTTTACTCCTGTGGGGAAAGCAAAGGCTGAGCTAAACTGTGGACTGGGTATGCCTGTTTCTCCTTTTGGAAATTCAGCTGCCAGTGCCACAGAGCAACAGGAAAAATCAGATTCATTTCCACAGAGATTTTATCACCTCAGTCTTGGCATGGGAGAGGCATCTCCGCCCAGCTGTGAGCAAGCGAGTGCATTCATTTTGCTGGCCTTTTTTATGTAATCAGAACAAATTCCTTGGAGATGAGTCACAGGGTTTCAAGGGTGTCCAGAGAGATGTCAAGCAGCCTCAAGTGTAAATCAGTGACACACCTTGCTGAGAGGACTCCTACTCACCAGCAGGCCCATTTCCCTGCAGATACCACGCAAGGGAAGGGGTTTGAGGGATGTTACTCGACGGGCTCCCACAGTCCACACACACGTGTGGCATCTCCAGACCCAGGACACTGCTGGTGTTTACATTTCCTCTGTAAAGACAGTGATGTTTTCAGGGTGGAGCTGGAGTGCTTCCCTGCAGCTGCTCTCTAGGCTTAAACACTGAAGACTTTCAGACATTCAGGCTGGAGGAGCTTGGCAGTCAATGAAGAGATTTGAACTTCAGGAACAGAGGTTCTGCCCCACCAAAGCCTGGTCAAACTGCGGGGTTTCCTGCCTGGGATGTTCGTTGTGGTGGAACAGCTGCATCCCATCGCAGTTGTTTCAGTGCTGTGATGATGCTACATTAAGCAAACCTGTTCCATTCCCCTGCCCAGGAATGGACACTCCAGCCTTCCTGGATCTGCAGGCCAGAGGACAAAGATGATACTTGCATAATTTCAAGGCATAGCCTGCTTTAGTGGCTCCTTTAGAGGCTGAAATGTAGAGGAGGACCAGGAAGAACTAGGCCTGGACACAATCCCAGAGGTCCAAAGTAACACTGAGAAAAATGGTGTGGATACTCTTGGCCCTTTGGGTGTCAGAGCAGATGGAACAGACAAAAACCTTGGTGGAGTTTGGTTCTGGGTCAGTCTTCTTTCACTAATGCCAAGGGCAAAGTCTGACACAAGGTACCAGTGCAGGCCAGCCTCCCAGTTTGCAAGCTGCATGCAGGTCTTTCATCAAGCAGATGCTTCCAGTCTGGAGTGGGGCAAATCTCTATTTCTGCATTCTTTGAGGGCAACTGCAGGAGACACAACCCAGCTATTATGCCCTTCACCTTTCAACTTCACCCTCAGATGACTAACAATTACCAGCTACCATTAATATTAATGTATTAATAATTAATATTAAATAGGAGAGAAAGAAATGTGATCCTCTCTCTGCTCTTCACATTCCACAATATCACAAACAATTTGTCATATTGGGAGGGGCAGAGGGAGGAGGAGCATTAATTATTGATTCTTGGGAACAGATGGCTTTTCTTGTACCAGGGCAGTGAAATGTAAGAGGAGCCTGTGGGTGAGGAATTGAGGATCAGATGGGCAGACACATATCAGGTAACCAGCCTTCAAGTGGAACAGGAACCCTCCTCCTAGAACCAGCTCCGCTGGGCTGCAGAGCTCCCAACAGGCCCAGCTGCAGAAACAAACCCACTGACATCTGAATTACTGAGGCTTCACCAGAACCTTTCAACGCCCCTTCACCTCTGTACAGAACATCCTGGACATGATGACTGATGGCTTCCAGACACCAGAGGCCTGGCAAATTAGGCACCAACTGCTCTCTCTAGGAGACTTTACTGGTTGCATTTCATGTGTTCATCCTCATCTAACTGTCCTGTGCCATGCAATGTCTATTCCTGAGACCACATACAATGTCCAAGAGTGACCTTCCAATGGCCTTGGATCCCATTTGGGGTGCTGGCCTCCAAAATCAGAGATCCAGGTTATGTGGACCTGTGACTTCAACCAGAGACTCTGTTATCCAACTCTTTGCCAACTTTTTCCATTGATTCATGTAAGGATTAAGAGCAAGATGACTTCATTCTTGTCAGTTCCAGTGGTGTCCTCAAGGACTGAGACACATACCAGGTTGTGAAACAAGCTTGGCAAGGACACCTGCTGTGGGTGTCCCCATGTCCAAGAGCTGACCATGGGACTGACATCCTTATGAGACAGGAGGAACAACTGGGCAAAAGTGATCCTCCATCAAAGGCAGCTGATTCACCAAAGTGAAAATAGTGGCACCAAAAGCTTTTCCTGAAACTTTCACGAAGAGTCTCTGTACTCACTGCTGGATTCAGGCATCTGCAGCCATTTTCACTCTGGTGTAGCCATCTCTTTACTGGAAGACTAAGGAACCAGCTGTACTGCCTCAGACCTGGGCCTGGGGAGCCCAGGGTCCTGTCTCTGGCAGTGATTATAACGAGATGCCCAAACTGGGCAAGCTGGTGGTGATGCCTCCTCTATTACTGCAAAAGTTATATTCCTTAGCTATTTTCCATTCAGGGATTTCACAAGCCAGACATCACCTCAATTCAATTTACTACTCTGGACATACCCCTTAAATCCTCAAATAAGCACTCATTTTCCCAGCAAGGACTGATTAAGTCCATGGTAACTCCACTGAGCAAGGCAGACTCTCTTGCTACCTCCACAGACCCAGAAGGTACCTCAGGACCACAATATCCAGTCCGTTGGCATATTGGGGACCTCCTCACAGCTTTTGCCTAAACTCTGTTTGTTCTCTTAGCCTCTGCTGAGAGCTTGTTCCAAAGTCTCATCACTCTGATAATCAGACACGCTCTTCTCATTTCTCAAGCTGACTAATCACTGATTTATAATTCCTCTCAGTCTGCCTAGGGTCATGCAGCCTGCAACCTGTGAGAGTACTAAGACACGTACAGTCTTGTGATTTGGAAAAACACAACTTTGCAGCTTCCCTCCTGGTCTGGATCAATGGCAAAGTGCTTGAGGTGAAAAAATGCCAAGTGCCAGGAGACAGCTACTGCCCATGAACAATCCAACTTTTCACAGTGTGGAGTAGGATAGAGCAAGTTTCCCTACTCAGTGAATAGGGAGAAGCAATCTTAGGAAGACTTGGGCCACATCTGTGCTAGGAAAGAATGAGCTTTCCCAAAAAAGCAGCAAACCTTCCCACTATAGAAGCTTTGACCAGTGTCCAAGTTTACTCTAGTTTGGTACAGGAAATGGACAGACCTGAAGGTATCTATACTGCTGCATTATACCAATATGAGAGCTTTTGTTCCTCCAAAAATGCTGTTTGTCTCACTGTGATAGTAGTAGAAAATGTGTTTAATGTGGACCTGTCTTTACAGAGCAGTCCCACAGAGCCCTGGTGTGTTTATACCAGCGAGGTGCTGCTGAACAGTCAGCTGAGCACTCAGGTGCACAGGCTGATCCCACCTCCCCCACGCTTCCCAGGGCCTGAGGAGGGGATCATCTCGCAAAAGAAGCCTATGGATTAGAGAGCAATACAATGGATCAAAAGGCAGGAGAGGCCGTATCTTTTCAATCCCAGAGCAAAACTGCTCCCTTTCACTCTTCTTGAGTTAACATTTACATGAATCCTTTCCCTGCTACTCAAAGAAGAAATTACATTATAAACACATTCCAGAGAACGTTTCCCAGCAGCAATAACCATTTTTAACATACATTGAGCTTGGGAGAATGTCTAGAATTGTACAGGCAAATGCACGGGTGGAGCTGTGTTTTGACCCACACAGGAAAGCTGTAAGTTGACATCACCATCCCAGTCAGGCTCTGGAGTCGAGGTGGCTGGCAGGCTTGGGAGGAGGATGTGCTTGGCAGGAGCTCCCTACCTCTTTGATGGCAGACATCTTGATGTTCTCATAGTAGTGCAGTGGTGCATTGGGTGAACTCATGTCATAGCCAAACCCAGCTACCGCCACCTCATCACAGTTGTGCAGCGCCATGGTTATTGCTACGCTTCCCAAGGTGGGGATGTTCTGAGAGGAGAGAAAGCAGGAATGGAAGTCATTAGCAGGTTGCCACTTTTATAATCAAAGATTTCCTCTTATTGTCTCTGCTCACAGGGGCACTGCTGCTACTAAACAGAAAATTAGGAACGTGGTATTTGGCTATATCCACACATCAGCTGCCCAGTGCCAGCTTGCAGGGTTGATAGCCTCCCAACTTGTAAAGAAATTAATGCAAATGGTCAGACTCCCCTGCCACAACTTTGCTCTCCTGAGAACAGGGCAGCAGATGAGCTGGAGGATGAAGCACAGTGGATATACCAGCTTTCTGAAATTAAAACAGACGTAGAGAGCAGATTACAATGTTATGCACATTACTGGCTTTCCGCTAGGCTAAGGAAGAATACGTATCCCAAACAGGTCACCATACAGGAGCAGAAGTGAGGAACAGCACAAAATCCTTATTTTACTGATGACAAAAGCAGTTTAAGGTTATTAAACAGCTCTGGGAGACGGAGAGGAGATCAGTCAGTGTGTTCCAAGATCCCCTCCTTTGCTCAGGGGTACCCTGGCAGCAAAAGGGCACTCTGGCCTGTGGCATTCCCTCTGAACCACAGCACACCGGGAAAACAAGGAGCAGTGGGAAGCCAGTCAGAGATGGGTAGTAGCATCCGGGCGACACCCCAACTATCCTTTCCCATCTACTGACCTGCAGTTTGCACTGAAGTCCAGCCTCAGCCCTTCCCATTTCACTGGCCCTGCCAAGGCCCTGTGACAGCGGTGCTGTACAGCAACAACTCCTCCTGTGTGTTCTGCTAGGACAGCAAAGTGTTTCCAGTGTAAAATCCTAGCTCACCGACTTTGCTAGCTCCCCTTTAGCCAGATGAATCCAGAGGCAACTTTGCCCCAGGGGCTAGGGAGAGGCTGAGAAATCCACCCACATCTTCATTTGTAGAGTATTGGAAATATCACAAATTCAGAGGACATGCTCAAACAGTCACCAAGGGTGATAGCTCTAAGCTGAGATATAGAAACCAACTGCACACTTACAGTTTTCATTTACAATGGTTTATCCTGAACTGGTGAGCAACGCTATTGCATGTTCAAAAAGATTGGGAACAATGTTTTGAGTTTCTGCTTCTCATTCAAAGGAACTGGTTTTTGTCAGCACACGGTCTTGCTCACTTCTGATTGCCTGACTGGTCTGAAGAACAAAGTTTCCAAGCAAAAAATGTCACCCGTATCCAGGCTGGGATGTGCAGATCTGGGAGCACAACTCATGTGCTATGGAGAACTCCACTACAGTGCACTGGAACCACTCTAATCTGAAAACAAACAGGCAAAACCTGCTTATGGCTAAATCAATGAGACATTAAATTCAAACATTTGCAGCACAACAGTAACAGTGCACATCTGAAATGACAAGACCTTCTTACATCCTCCTGTTCCAGCTCTAGATGTGGGGGAAAACAGCAGAGTCATTTTGTTCTCACAGCTTAATTTCATTTGATACTCACAAAAACAATATTGGCTTTATTCTAGTTACTTTAGTTAACTGTTAATTCACTAGTAGCCAAAAAATATCAAGTAGGGGTTTCAAAAAAATGGAAAAAGTTTATTAGGCAAGGATAAGAACATTGCCCCAAATTTCAAAATGTCCAAGAACATCCTGTTTTCCTGGACATGGCAGTTTTAATTCTGATTCCTCAGCTTTATGTTTTGCATAGAAGATGACATTTGTACGTCGCTGGAATTGCATCAGCTGGTAACTGGACGTGCCACAAAACCCTTTCCCTCAGCAGAGCTGTAGTTACAGTGTCCAAAACACAGTGAGTAAATGGTTATATCTTTGAGACCGTGTCGTCATTGGGAACATGATGGTGTTAACACCACCCACACTTGCACCGGGCCCATTCCCACGGTACCGCTCAAGGGAGACACAGGGTCTTTGCCTGGAGGGAATTTCACTGGCCAAGTTAACATTTAAGAGCTAACTTTCTAATGTGAGTCTTGCAAACCACAGAGAATTAATCACACTACCCAACCTCACGGGAGGACTGCCAAACTTTCTTTCAGGCGCAGTCTGTTTGGGGAATAACAGTAGACAGAAATTGAAAGTGAACTTTCGTTGCCAAATATCTGCCTGACTTTATTCTTTCTATAATGCATCCAGTGGTATTTATGGAAAAAATAGGAGGTAATTTTCTTATCTGCTTCTGTTCTTCAGTAGTTCCTGACAAGCCACTATCTTAGTACCACCTGCCCTGTTCTCAAAAATGATTAAAATACCAGAGACTACCTACCTTCCTAAACTCATGAGCCTTAGTAGATGTATCTGATTTGGCCCCTACAACTATCCTCTCCTCCTAGCAAAGAAGTGGCAAATAAGAGGAGACACATATCAGAGAGGAAATGGCTATAACTACTCTCTGGCTGCATCTACACAGCTTCCAAGCTCTCCAGATTGTACATATAAATTCATTAGCTGCCAACCTCTAATCTGGACCTGATGGACCATATACAGCCTCGGGGACAAATTGGGGGACAAGTCACTCCAAAAGAAGTTAGGCATCACAGACACGGCTGTGCCAAATCTGGCTTGCTATGCCCTGCACGATGCGTCAGTGCTATCTCACCACACACACCCTTGTGCCGTGCCCCAAAGACATACCAAAGCAACCACCACACCTCCTGTGTTATGAAAATAAAACTCTCTCAAACAACTGCGCAGGCCTCTTGTTATTTGAGGCCTTTGCTAAGACAAACCCCCCAAAATTCCACCATCTTGCCTCAGGAATTATAATCTAGTGCTAGAGCAGCTCAAATCCTGTCTTCCTGCTCATGGCCCTCTGTGGTTCTTGGGTGTTCCTGTATCACCAAGCAGTGCTGCTTTCAGCCAAACGTTTGAAGAGCTACAGCCCAACAGCAGCCAGTGCCGAGGCAGGAGCCTCTTGGGATGCCTCCCAGCTGCACAGAGACTGCCCAGTGCAGGTTAGACCATGGGGCTGCCTGGAATGGTCCAACACTGCTCCAGATGTGGCCATGATGAGTCTCTGACCGGAACTGGTGCTCACCAAGCAGTGTGAGCTGGGAATGGCAAAGCCCAGAAATCATTGGCAGCCCTCTCCCCTTGTCAATTCTCTGCCACAAGTGTTTAGCTTGGCCTTGCAAGCTCTGCATCACCTGCTGTGTATCAGTAGTTTCTGTCCCAGCTGGGGCCCATGGAGGTACCAGGTTCAGCATCCCCTCTCCAGCACCTGTAAACAACTACAAGGGTAACCTCACTGGATAACATGTCCAGAACTGAAAATCCACATTTTCAAGCCTGGCCTGCTTGTCTAAGACCAAACATCTGGAAAATGTAATATCTAATATAATGCTCCCCAGAGATCAGCCCTTTGCCTGGTCCCATTTGAGAGAACACAGCAGACTGACAGATGAGCCAGGGATGACACTAAAAGGCCATGTGACAAACAGAAGCAGAAAACACAGCAGTGGTGAGCAACACGTCACCACAGCAGTGCTGGGCCTCTGGAGCCCCACCACAGCCTCTGGAGCATGGCTCCTTCCATGGGTACCTGTCCTCCATGGGTGAGGTGAGCACCTGCATGGTGGATCTTGGTGAGAAAGTATAAAGACAAGAGAGGCAAAGATTTCTGGTCTTGTGCTGTGTGAGGGACCACAGCAAGCTCTGTGCAGTGCAAACACAGCCAGTCTGCACCACCAGGTCAGGGGACCAGAAATGCCTTTAGCAGTACAGACATAGGACAGGTTCTCCTAACTGCTCCTACACTGTTCTCTGCTGCAAGCAGGAAGACAAAAGGCTTCCCCTCAAGACATTGATGTTTCATCTTCCACTGTTCCCCCTGAAGAGGCTTTAAAGACTGACTTCTACTCACATAAGAAATCAGTCAGCAGAAATGAACACTGGAACTCCTCTGAACTCTGTTGAGGCTGACCATCACCTCATGGGCTTGTGCTGGAGATCCAGTGCTGGTGACTGAACCAGGGCTGGAACTGCTCTTTGCTTGGTGCATGTGAAAAGCTCTTGCTGCTTTTCATTCCATGCCCGGGTCATTCCTGTGTCACTGCCTGCTGGACTGGAAGGAAATGACTGCTGTAAATCTGTTTTTAGAAATATTTGACTCCCTTAATATGTTAAATGAATTCCAGTTATTTATGGGATTTTACTTAGCTCAGGGTAAGACTTATTGGATTGTTCAGACTATTGCAATTGTTACCTTTTTCAATAAAAGGGTAAGAGTCACTGAAGAATAAATTCCCTACAAACAATAATGCACCTGGATATTCAAATTGGTTTGACTACTATATTAAATTATTTGAGGGAAAACCCAAACATTTGCTTACCTGAGAAAAATTCCCACCTTAGTTTTATCAGTTACAGACCTGATCACCCGAAGTTTTCAAAATAAAAGAAATACAGAACAAAACTCTAATAAGTCATCACAACATACAAAACAATCACTGTATTTCCTTTTTGTTTCTCTATGTTTGCATAGGAGCAAACCCAAACTTACCCTTTGTTTCCCTTAGCTGAAAAGCTTGGAAATATGGCATAGAAAGCAATTTAGTGCCATTCATTGTGAGAAGGCAAATGCCTGGCATTCTGGAGAGTGGTTCTTGCCACAGGAGCTTACAACACACACTGCTGCTCCCATAGCTACCTCCGCCCATGGACAGAAACAGCTGCAATTCTGGGCTTCAAAAGACAAAGCAGAGCATCTCCAGTGCCCTTCCTTCAGCTCCCCTGGTTATCCCTTGCTGGGAGTGGGACAGAGCCTGCAGGATTGGCTGTCTGCAGCAGAGCAAAGGGCAAGGCCAGTGGCTGGAGATGGGACAGCCCAGCTACCCAGCAGGTTCCCTTCTACCACTTCCCTGCTGAGATCCTGAACACCTAAGCCCAGTCCAAGTATTTTTGACATCTCACCTGATGCACAAGCTCTGATTCACCATTTGCCATAGAGCAGATTCCTGTGCAGTGCAGGGAGTATTTCTAAAGGATCTAAGGATTTAACAGAAGGCAAGCAAGGACATGACTTTACCCTATGCTACCTGCTCTGTGATAAGCACATACATGCTTAACCCATGCTAAAGGGGAGTTCATGGTCTACTTTTCAGTGAGAAGCAAACTCCCTTCAGTTCCTTGGCATCTCTCATGTGCAGAAGCAGGTGGCTGAGCTTGTACCAAGAGGAGGCTGGCATGCATTTACCTGCTCCCCTGCACTGGTTTGTCTGAGCATCCCTTCCCCAGCAGCTCATGGACTGAGCCCACTGCAGTGGCAATGGGTGGAAAAGTGCAGCCCATGAAGCAGATGTGCTGCCTTGCAAACCCAAAGCTTTACAGTGACACTAAGTCTCTACATTTAACTGACTGCAGCTGCAGTGGCCCCTTACTTGTCCCTCTACCTGCCTTAGAAGATGCTATCAGGGTGCAAAAAAGGGAGAACCATGTAACTGGAAAGGATTAAGTGGAAGACCACTCTGCTCCTGCCATCCCCACCTCTCTTCTGCTCCACAAAGACCCAACAGGTTCCAAGGCACAGCCTTCACACAGTCAGCCTTCATAGTCCAGTAAGAACAGCCCAGGAGATAAAGTTTGCTGACACCTGGGCAACTAATGAGAGAAAAGGTCATGATGATGACACAAGGGAGTTGAAAACTGCCTAAGGTGCAAAGGGTCCCCACTGGCACCTCCATAAAGGCTGCCTGCCCACAGCAAAAACCATCTAAGAGCTACGAGAAGCCCTGGCTGGGACATGCTAACACTCCAGCATCAGAGGTTAATCCCTGAGCTGTCAGCACTATACAGAGGTGCTAATCGATGGTTGGGTGCCTGAATCAGCCTGGTAACACCTCCTGCACACGGCTCCTCCTTCACCAGGTTAGCGCTGAGGCCGGGTGAAATCCAAAGAAGGATGCTTTATCTCTTTAGTTTATAGATTCAACCATTTCCAGTACCTGAACAAACAAAAGGCTTACAGTGTCAGGTTAAATCATGAACAGATCCATGGATGCACAGCACCAGCACAGAGAGAGAAACAAACACTGCAGTCTGCACTGGAGTCCTCAGACTCCTGATAATTTATGTCACCTGAAGTGTTCTCCTTTCCACCTCACACCAGGCTCAGGGCTCCCAGAGGAGCCAGAAAGCTGCTGCTCCAATGGCTCTGGGGGCTACTGACTGGACAGGATGATTCACTACGCAGCCAAAGGCACCACAGCAGTGACCATCCCTAGGGGTGTCTGTGCACCCAGCAGTGACACCTCTGAGCTGATGTTCGTGCTTGCCCCCAGTAAACTGCCTGCAGTGTAAGGGGTGATATTGCAAGCTTGAACCACCAGCTGCAATACCAGTGACATTTCGTTTCAAGCCCCAAAGACCTCTATAAACAGAACTCCCACCTGAACCAAAATCACCTCTGGCTAGTGAGAAAGCCAACCCTGCACCCACACCTTAACAGAATTCTTTAATCAGAGAGAGGATCTTTACTAGATTTTTTTTTTTTTTTTTTGGTGCTAAATCATCTTTAGGTATTAACAATTATTTTCCCCCAGACCTTGCTAGGAGCCCAAAGTTTGTTCTTTATCATCAGCTTATCCCAGGAAAAAGAAGTCCACATACAGTATGGAACAGCTCTCCCACTCTTAAGACTTCAGTAGGACTGAAGAAAACTGCTGTAAACCTTCTCTCTCCCAGAGAGAAGTCACTGTTGTGGGTGTGAGTTTTGGTCCTTGCTAGGGCTTTTGGCTAGCAGTGCCAGGAGTGCAATCAAAATGCACATCTGAGTTGTACCCCACTACTATACTCCAGGATCATCTGGCCCAAATTATATTATCAAAGCAGAGGATGTTACTACATTCAGTCTTTATTGAATCCTGGGAAAAACACTTTGAGATCAGCCCTGAACTATTTTACTAGCTCTGCTCAACCTTGCTGAAAAAGCCCACAAATTACAAAGTTAATTGGCAGCACATTGTTACCATATGTGGTGTGCAAGAGAAGCTCTGAAGTTTATTTAGGCATCAGAACCAAAGGAGAGTGGAATATTACTGCTCTTTATGAGGATTTTATGTTGGCCTTGATTACTAAGGCATCCCCAGCCTTGATCCTCCTGTGTGCAGCCTGCCCAACACAGCACAGCACACTACAGCACGGGGGCACCAGTCTGCCTCCAGCCCCATTTCCCAGGACAAACTCTGGATACACTGTTTGTTGTGCTTTTGCTCACTAGTCCTCAGCATTTTCCTTTTCCAGGTCCATATGCTTCTTTCTTGAGTAAAGTTTTGTCTCTCATCTCAAAAGTGCAAGCCCAAACCCAACCAGCCGTGCAGCTGCTAGGTCACACAGACGTGGGGCAATCCTCCTTGATGCTCCACTTGTCTGGCTGGATCTCTCATAAATCTTCAATGAGAGTTGGATTCTTGGTCTACAGGCTCTGATTTCTACTCTTCTCATTTAAACTCTGAGCAAAAAATGTAGCAAATTTCTATCACCACGGTTTTACTCAGACTCCTCCCTCTTTAATCCGGCAGAAGCAGCTTCTGTTGGAGCCTTTGCACTTACAAAGCTCTAAACTTTGCACTGGTGCAGCAGAATTCACTAAAGTGTGAAGCCCCAGCAGTTCCATAACAGCAGTCCATAGCTGATGCCTGCAGTAAAATTCTAGCCACAGGCTAGAAACAGTCTGTGTGTTTTTAAACTGACAGAATGCTGGTGTTAGTGTCCTTGCACAGACCGCCCAGGCTATAGCGACAGCTCAGCCCCACACAGGCACCTGCAGAGCTCCTGTTGCCCCATCTTGAGGAATAAACTACAATTCACACAGTCTAGTAGGGGTCATGGGCAAAGACTGCTTGCCTTAAAGAACCATAAACTATTTTTAAATGCTCAAACGGACTTTTGTGAAGTGAAACATCAGGATTCAATTAAGATGCCTTCATTTCCCAATCTGATGTGTGTTAAACAACCTATCAAAACCTCATAAACTTCAGTTCACAGCATTTTCATTTCCGGATTCTCTCTTCTCCTTTCAGTTTAAGTAATAACTTGTGTATTAAAATAACGTGTTTAAAAATAAAAACAAATTGGAGAAAAATAAAGTATGATGATTTTTGTCCTTTATTGGGGCAGCACTCCTGATTTTCTGGAAAACAAATTAAGACCACATTGTTCTAAGGGTAAGTTCTGGAGAAGGCAAAGAGGTGAAGTAAGTTAATTCCTAGCTGATGGGAATATTTGCAATAAGATACCTTCAGTGCACATATCAAAAATCCAGAGTTCCCAGAATCCCATGACAGTGCATTTTACAAAAGGCCCATTCCATGTGGCTGAACCTGCCTGCACACATCTTGCACTTCTCATTTTAAGAAGGAAATGTCTTATCTCCAGGCACCCACCCATCTGCCTTGCACAAAACAAATGTCTCTAATATTCCAGAAGTCTTAATGATATAATTATGACATGGAAAATGAGGCACTATTAGGTCTAGTCCAAATCCGCGCTGTGACATAGCAAATCTGCACTGGTAGCAATGGAAGGACAATGCCAGCAGCAGACCACGCAGACCTTGTCCAGCAGAAGTGCTTCTCTCTGGGTTTGTCAGCTGTGCTAATGTAGCCAAAAATGTCACGTGTGGTCTCTATCAACAACAACATCACATGTGTACATGAGCAGTTTACCCACCCAAGTAATACTCTAATGGTTGATATATTACGTAGAGCAAATATAAATAGGTTCTGAGGACAGTGTTGCGATGTGAGATAATCCAGAAAACCCAAGTCACCACCTACTCCAACACTAACACTTCAAAAAGCTGCACTGGGGGTGAGAGATACGAGAATGACCATTAAGGTATTTTGTTAATAAATATGAGCTAAAAATGTGGTTTGCATTGTTTTCTTTTGTGAGCTTTTACGCATAAAACTTTTTGGGATAAGACCAGAATTTCTTACCAAAGGCCTCCTAAAGCAAACCTTTACTCTCTTCTACTATAAGCCTGGGATGAAACTTCACAATGGCTTTCAAGGCACTGCTGAAGTGTTGATGATCCCCCCCAAAATCCTTGGATCAGGAAGGTTCTTGCCTGGGTCTGAATGAGACTGAGAGCTGCCACCGTAACAGAGCCAAAGTCCCTCCCTTTCAATGTCCAACAGTGGAGGCCCAAAGGAAAGGTAAGAACAGTGTCAGCCTCCTCTGCTGCTTGGTGTCACATCCTTCTCTGAGGTTTTGCTTCCTTTGCTTTATACCTACCCCTCTGCCCATCAGGCCATTGTTGAAAGGCAGTCCGATGAAGCTGAAAGCTGCCTCCTGGATGAAGTAGGGATTCAGGATACGTATCTCATGAGGTTCCCTTGGGACACGGGTTGCCACTGACTTCCAAAAGCCATCAGAGGCACTCTGATAACAACAAGGAAAAAAAAAAAGAAAAAAGAAAAAAAAAAGATAAAACAACAAACGCAATGATATACCATATATAGCAGATTTCTATTATTTTATTAAAAAACAATATTAAAACGCACTACTGCAGCAGGTCCCATTGTCTCTGCTCACTGCCACAGGGCAGTAGTGTAACATTGTAGGGGACCTGTGCTTCTTGGAGAGGTGACAGCAGCATGGACTGATGCACTTGAGCCAGCCTGGATAGCAACTGTGAGGCCTGGGCTTCAGCATGAATAACCTCTTCCCTGGTGCCATCTTTTCACTGTTATTTGCACTTCAGCTGGTTTGATCCAGGGATTAAGCATTCCAGCACATCCTGTGATCACTCCCACCTGCCTTCAAGGGGATACACCATTGGATAGCAAATGCTTTAAGAACATTCAAAGAGATTAAAATGACTGTACAGCCCTACTTCCAGTGGTGAGCTACATGCTTCCCACTTTATCCTAGATTTGTCCTGCCCTATTAGGTTTTATGTGAGTTAAGCTGTAAGGTTATAGAAATATCATCTTGTCTTGTGAAGAGTCGTGAATGCTCACAGTACAAGGGAGGAAACAACTAAGCATGTCTATTATTTTTACCCAATTCAAGTTTTCACTCTGCAAACATGGAAGAACACTGGCCTTGATATGTGCTGAGCTGCTAGACAGCCTTGCCTGGAGAGGAGTTTGTGCCACTCTGCCACACGGCTTCCCATCATTGACACCTTTCCAGGTGTCAGCAGGTATAGTACAGAGTTCCCCCAAAATAACCAGAGGATCCTGTGTTCACAAGACTTAGGGAGCAATTGTGTTCCAATGTTTCACTTCTCTTTGGGTTAATTCAGAGCAAGGCACAGGCCAGGAAGCCAGGAATTTTAATCTGCTGACCAGCAGTTTGGGCAGGATAATCTGACTGAACACCTCCTTCTTGAAGCCATCTTCCCTGAGATCTCCGTGACAAGCAACAGAGACAGTCACTACACTACATAAAAAGGACACACTCTGCAATTCATTACATACACCGGTTTTGGGTTGCTTGCAGCTTAGCAGTGACTTTACAGCTGCTCTCAAGGCACTGATGAAAATGTTGATTATCCACTGCAAAATCCTCAGGAGCTTCCCCTGCCCGGTAGTGACCACCCCTGTAATTACGGACTGGAATTCTGCCTCAGCCAATGCCTGCTGCATTTCAGACGCTCCTTGTGCTGTGCTCAGCTCCTGTGAACTCTCATAACACGTGTTGCTACACACCTTACAGAGTGTTTTTTATGGAACAATCCCATGGATATCTTTAGCTGCTGAATTTCATATCCTGAAATTGAAACTTTGGCAGATGGTTCATGCTACAAAAGGCATTAACAGAGCAAACCTGAGGAGGGTGCACACCGTCATCCAAACCAACTCTCTAAGAAAGTCAAATCCCATTGCTATCCATGCCCCCTCAAAACTGCCTAAACATAACACACTTTTGACAACCAGGGCAAGCATCCCATGGGTTTAAGTTCACATTTCAACAATGGCCAAGTGCCCTTGGGAACCTCAATGGAAAAAATTCTTAATTATCACTCATGTTTTTTCATCATACACACATGTTCTTTCATCATAGTAGAATTACAAAGAATGCCTGGTGTCAAAGCAGTCTAACACTTTCCATTATAATAAGCCATTTTCAGTCACTGAGCGATCCCAGCATTTAAAAAAACAGAAAAAACCTTTACAAATATTAATGAAGTCCAACATCCATTTGACCAAGGGATTTGAGGGATTTGGTATGCCAGCTGAGTTTTGCCTTCTTGTGAAAATTCATTAAAAATTGGATAAATATTAAACCTTTGGAATTTCCTAAGGGCACATGTAGAGTAGAGGCCTTTCAGTTTCAGGGAAGGAGACCAAAAAAAAAAAAAAAGTCACAGATTCCACTTGCATTAAGCATGCTCCAGGTCTCACAGAAATTAAGATGATAAACAAAAATCTTGAACAGCTACTCATTCAATGAAACCATCTTATCATGGGCTTAAGCAGGCACACCCTGGAAAAATAGTGTGTGACCTTGAAACTAAAATAAATTTATAAGTTCAATTATTATTTCACATACAACTCTAAATATGGCATTGCCTAAATTTTGTGAACAATTCAAGCCAAAGGTCTGCAAGCTATTTGAAGTGGACAGAAGATGCCTTTTGTTTGGACTTACACTCTGTAGGAGATTCTACATAAGTTCTGGGACTTAAGTAGGTTTTACATGGCTTTTACATTACACACAAAACATTAAATAGAAAAGGAAAAGAAGAAAAGCTATAAACATTTGAGAGTTTTACTCCTTGCTGCTGCTGGAGCTGTTTGGAGAGAAATAACCACACACACCACCACTGTCCATTTTCCCAGCACTGTATGAGCTACACCAGGACCACACCTGGGCTCCTCTCAGCTACTTCAATGCCAGTGTAAAATAAATGTGGGTGCCCATCCCTAGCTAGAAATACAAGCTTTGCTTTGCTCCCTTCTATTTAGCTGTTTCTCCTGTTGTACGTCATCACTATTTCCCTAAGCATTTCCTTCAGCTATCACACTGCTCTGAAACCGCTCTGGCTTCTCCCTTCTGTCTCATTTCTATTTGCTCTGTGTTCTTCCCTGTAACTTTTCTGGGCAGTTCCCCTGAAATTAGTTTTGAGGGACACCTGGGGTAGTCTTTCATTTTGGTGTGTTTTCCTGCTGTAGTTTCTAAAACAATTGTAGGGAGGAACAGGGACTCTCAGCAAGCAGCTCTCTCACTTCCACCTATACAGCAGGCAAAGCCCTGTGTAGTGCTAAAGAACCAAAAACTGTTTTCCTGGCTTGTAATTACCGAGATCCTCAGTCTTGTGGTTTGGCTCTCCAAGCCCCGTAGTTCTGAGCTCCATCTCGAGCGCTGTGGTTTTCTTCTGCAGCTTGTCACTGGCACGCTCCAAAGTGCAGCACCAGCCCTGCAAGCCCCAGGGGGCTGCTCCCTGACACAGCCCCCGGCAGCCGGGAGTGCAGCCCCTTCCAAGGCTCCGCGCTACCGCTGGTGCCGCGCCGGGGGTGGATGCTCAGCCTGATTGGACCCAGATGTTCAGAGAGGTTTCCAAAGCAATTACTTCCCGTTGGGGAACGCTGTCCCTTTTTCTGGCTGGGAGGAGACCCATGGAGCAGCAGGCTCTAGGAGGGAGGGCATACTTTTCCTGCCAGATTTGGGAGCTCCGACTCGCAGTTGGAGGTTGGGGGCATCCTCTGTTCTCCACTGCAGTGGCTAAACCTGCAGTACCTAAGGGTGGGCTTGTCACAATGAAATAACTCCCTTCCTGATCAGCACAATGATAAACAGTCAGAAAATGAGTCTGAAAACTGCTTAGGCAATGTTCCCACAGTGCCTCATCACCTCCTTGTACAGAGGTGGAAACCAGAGGGTCCAGGCTGGAAACTGTGTATCCTTGTTTTCAGGTCCCACTGTTATTACTTGTTGGCACTACTGTGCACCTGGAGCCCCAGCCACAGATCAGTATTTACAGTGCCAAAGGCTGCCAAAAGAAGCTTATACTATATATGTGTAAAGAAACAAGCATCACAGGGAGAGAGGCAGACAGGAGAACATGACTGAAGAACAAGTCCATGAGGGCCACAGCATTTTTAAGCAATGTTGGAGTGTTTTCAAAATTGGACATCACTAAAGGCTTTAGAGGAAACTATTTTAAAAGCACAGAAGAATTTAGATAGGTCGGGGCTTTCAAGCCAATTTCTTGTACAGTTCTTATCCAGCGAGAGAGGCAAAAAGAGACACCACCTCTAGAGACACCACTCCAGGAATAAACTGGTACAGACATGACAGACCAAAGATAGCAGATTAGGGGGAAGGGATAAAAAATGGCAGGGCTCACCAAATAGCTCCAGGGACAAGACAATCCAGCTGCAATCCCTCATTCTGTCCATTTGCAGAGTACTGAAGGCTAATAGGCACAGCCGGTTGTAAACTATTTTTTGTCTCCATTCAGTTTTCCGTCTCCTGTTCTCAGATTTACCAAGGCAAATCACAACTAAAATAAAATCACGCTAAAGGCAAATCATGCTAAAATAAAATATGGAAACTCAGAGCCTTAGCCAAGAAGCACACCTCAGTGGAAAATACAAACCACGAGAAGCAGGCTGAGTCTCCCAGAATAACAACATTTCTAATATACTAAGCAAAATGAGAGGTAATGCCATTGTGTCCTGATGATACAGATGCTGCCTCTTTTGTACCTCTGTAATACTAGTGGATTTAGGACTACAGGCGGCATAGCTCATTGAGATTTCTAGCTCTGATGGGAAGGGGACAGGAAGATTGCAAAGGTCAGCTACCGGCAAATCTGGGTACGTAGTATGTTGTTGCAGAGCAACCAAATTAAGAGACTGGAGAGGCAGCCTGTGGAAAATGGAGATTACTGCTCTTTTGAACTCTGCTAACACCAGAAATGGAGAGGAAGAAGGACATGAGGCAAAAAAAATGTCAAGGGATGATGCACCAGTCATAAGACCTCACCATGCTTGTGAGCACATTGTTGACTGGAATCTCTGCCCCCACCAAGCCTGGAATGTGATTTATTCTCTACCCATCATCCACAAGCTCTCACTGTCACACAAACAAGGTACAGCAAAACCACTGCGATCCATATGCAGAGGCTTTTGAAAGGTTTCTGCTCAGGCATAGCTGGATAGATGTGGAAGGTGTGTTTCCACTAGAAAATAACCATCTTATCAGCCAATGCTGCATTTCTCAGCGGTCAAGTAGACACGGAGACCTAGAAAATGCTCTTCTAGAAGTGGTAATATAAACGAAGTTGCATCATTTGCACTGATTATCAAAGCAACAAGGAATTCTTAGCAACAAGAACAGAGGTGCTGAGAGCCTGCAGTCTGGGATGATGGTCAACTGCCAGACCCACTAGCCCACACTTCAAGCATATTTACCCAATTTTCTCAAAGCTATGGAGAACCCCTTACCACCCTCTGCACATGGTTCTGTGGCCAGCATTCATTCTGAATGATCCTATCTTCAGTTTCTAGAGCCTAGAAATGCTCTAGAGACTAGTTCTGCTCTTATCTGCCCCAGTGAAAAGCTCTTACTCTGCCTGAAGCAGGAGCATTCCTCAAGCCTTTCCCTCATCTTCTCTTTGTTCTGTTGTCAAAAGAGATGCAGCTCTTCAACTACTACCCAACAACACAGTACTTCTAATTTTTTCCAGTTTTGTTTCTTCTCCCCAGGCATCCTCCCACTGACCAGGTCTAAAATCAACCAGCTGTAATTTCCCAGCCCATTCCCCTGTCAGTGTGGCCCACCTGCCAACTGCCTCACAGCACCTAAAAGAACTCCTGACTGGTTATAAAGCCCACAAATTTAGTTTTTACTAATGTTTCTCAGGGTAAGACCCAAATATATTACATACCTAGCAAACAAAAAGCAGCAAAGCATGATGGAGACAAAAGCACCTCAAAACATGGCACTACCAGAGCTTTTTTTTCCTTTTTAAAGCAAAAATATTTTCTTCTTTGTTGATAGAGCTGAGCTAATCATTCACTACTAGAGAGAAGTTTCATGAGGCTTGATAACCAGGTCGAAAACCACAAGAGAAAGGAAACTTAATTCCAAGCAGCAGCTGCAAACTTTAAACACTGTGCCAGACATGTCACCTACACAGCACCCTGGCTACACGTGAAACTGGAAGCTGTCCCATCCACAGATACCGGCTCAGAAAGCAGCAACTTCAGTGGTGAGAAAATCCACCTGGGACATGAGGGTGGCACTGGTGTGTCACACACCAGTTTGCTGTAACTCAGCAACGTGCTCATTCCCAGGGATGTCAGGAACTTTCTGCCCTGTTTACCTGCAAACATATATTGTGAATAAGCAGATAGGCATATTCAAATAGGCCTACTGAATTTCCAGCTTCATTTGACCTACATAACTGAGTGCTACAGCTAACCCAAATACAGACACGTGGCCCTCCTGTGTGGCTGGTCTAACACCAGCTGCTGTCTTCTGATTCACAGGATTAAACAGCACAAGGCCAAGAGCAGCTCTAAGGAGTCACGAGAGCAAGCTATTTTTATGACATGTTGTAAATGAAAAGGAATTCCTCTTTCAAAAAAAAAAGTATTCTCATGGTTTTATCCATGTAACTGAGAGCAAAATGTGGTTCACAGTTGTAAGATAACAAAATGCCATTAAAAAAGAGATTGTCCCGCGAATAAAACGGAACTTGGAACATGTCAGAGGAGCTGCAGAAAAACACTGAAGATCTTTCTGATGAATGCTGTTTCACAAGTCGAAGCATAAACGATGGCTCACATACGGTGTGTCAGCAGACGTGTCTTCTATGTGCAAACAGGGTGATGGATAGACTGTACTATGGACTCTTTTGTTCAAAATGTAAGCTGGATTTTGAGCCAAACTTTGAAGAAATATTCCTGTTCTGAAATGTCTTAGGAAAGATGGAAGTTTTTAGTGAAAGGAATGGATTCAGATAATTTATGTTTGCTTTGTGGTTTTTGTGAATAATAATCCTTCAATGAAAACATATCTGAAGTAGTAGAGTTTCAGAAAAATCCTAAAGAAGAATAGGTCCTACATCATCATTATATACAGGGTATTTTGTTCCCGTAAGGGACCAGCTCCTTTACTTCATTATTATTTTTATGATATAGTTTATGAAATGTCACACTCATGTAACATCTATTAAAAGGATACCAGGACTGAAAGGGTGAGGTCCACATGTTAGTAATTGCTGAAGTAGGACTGTCTCACGATTTCAGCTGAGGACTACTGTTGTGAACACTAACTTTCCAATCTTCCCACAAGATTTTTCTTATATCACCATGTATCTAAGTGTTTTACAAACCATACTTTCACACTTAGAGCATCTCTGCAATACTTTGTGTGTGTAACATCTCCTCAAGAGGAACCCTCAGTGTCTAACCAGCAGAACCATTCTTCCTCCTTGCATTTCCTCTCTGCTATCCACATGTTCTACAGCTCCTACAACTACTCATACAAGGCTGAATGTCTTGCATTACAGAAATTAGTCCAAATCTCAGTCTTCCCTCTCCACTAGATAGACAGCTGTGTTCTAAGCAAGCCAGAATATAATTATGTAATTAAGAATAACATCTGCACAGGGGAACTGAATTAACGTTGAAAATGCAATGTTATTTTTTTGTTTAACTTTTGGCAGCTTGATTCCCATAATCATAGAGCACTTTAAAAAGTCTTAAAGTGCCAGTGTTTTAGGAGTTTCCTGCCAGTTAGAAACCTTTCCATTCTCTGCTGTCCCCAGTACCCATCACTCTTTGAATTCCAACACTTTTGCTCTTGCCATGCATCAGAGCAGGCTACTGCTCCTTCCCAGTGCCTAGGTGACTGGGAGGAGGAAAAGGGGTTCCTGAGAGTCCAGGAGATATTCCCTGCTCCCTGGCCTGCTGTCCTTGCCGCAAACTCTTTGTGGAGAAGTAACTGATGAGAAAATCCTGCTTAGTTCTTACATCCCTGAAGATGTTGCATCCCAGCTAACTGTGTGGGAGGACACCTGACAGGCAGGACAGCGGAGCCACAGTAAGACTGACAGTGCCTGGCACTGACGGCATCTAACAGCCCCCATGGAACATCAGACCAAACCCTGGGATTTCACAGAACAGCAGGAGCCCCACCAGGCTGCAGAATTGGACAATCTCAGCAAAATAGGGTGGGAGACTTTTTTTTAAAAAACAAGGATACAACTGTGCATTTTCAGTAGTCGCCTCATCCTGAGACAGCTGAGTTATTTCAGCTGAACTTTCCAGCTGTGCCAAACATGTGGCATGGAAAACATCAGCTCAAAGATGCTGGTGTAATAAAACAATAAAGCATTTTCCCCATTGCTTACAACAGAAAACATGAGGCGATCCCAACTACAAGCTTAGCTACCTGCTCCACTTACAACCATACGCCTGCTCAGGAGAAAAAAAAAAAAAATTGAAAAAAAATTTTAAAAGCTGTCTTTGCAGGCTTGGGTGACAAAGCACAAGGGCATCCCAGGGCATCTGAGGACACCCATCAGCAAAGTCTTTTTTGGGGAGCTGAACTGATTCATGAGTTTGAATACAAACAGCAACTCACTAAACAACACATATTTAGACTAAATTCTTGACACATTGCAACAAAAAAAGCTAAAGGATCACCACAGGAAGAATTATGGCCTAAAAACCCTCATCGCTTTCTGAAGTTATCTCAAAGTGAGATTCCAGGGAAATTTTTACATTGTTTTTACAGCAAGAGTACACAGAAAATCTGTCTTCTTCTAGTTTGGCATCTTTGCTGAAATGAGAAGCCAAATCATTTGTATGTTCACTGAATGTTCATATACAATATATACAAATTATTCAGCCTCCTCTAAGAGGAGAAGGCAGAAAGGTCAAAATAACAAGAAACTGGGAAGATGCCAGGAAGCTCCTGCCCTACTTTGTTTTCTAGACTTGCATTAATAATTGGTGTCTTACAGAAGAAGATTTTTAAAGTAAGATTATTTAATATTCTTAAAAGATTAGAATTTAAATAAACTGTAATCCAAACAGAACATTTACATTTAAAGAGTTTTTTTCCAAATAGTCAGAGTGCTGATTGCCTGGGCCAGGCTCCATATTTTCTGTACTTGTCAGCTGTAGGCAAATTTCATTTAATCAAAAATGACCAGGATACAAGTGATGGTCCAGATGACAAAAACTTCCAAGTAGACCTACCAAGCTATTGTGAACCCAACAGCGTGGTCATTTTCCTCCAATTTTATGCCTCTGACTAAATAAATAAATAAAAATTAAGACACTAACAGATTTACAAATCTGTCTTAATTAAGAAGAGAAGAAACAACCTCAGACACATGCCACAAAATCACAATAGCAAGAATAGAAATACTACAAAAAAAAAGTCAGATCTTTCCTGAATCTCTCTTGCTTGCTGCCTTCATATGGCTTGGTCTATTTTCAGTTCTGTTGTCAGGAAAAGTGTTTGCATTAAATAGCTGCAAGCATTGAGGTAGGGGTGCTGCTCAGTCAGGAGGGGAAGCAGGTCAGGGATTCACACCTCACACACAGGAGCATCCTTCTCTCCTGGAGTAAGGAGCTGCCATTCCTCTTGGGTAGAACCAGAAGCACCACACACAGCTGGAGCACCGGGGGAGAGATAAATTTAGGAAGATAAAAGCACATGGGGAGTTTAGTTACCTCAGTGTTTATTATAGCAGACTGAAGATATAGGTCAACCCCCTGTCCTGGAGCCCTCGGTGCTTCGAGGCAGAGAAAATGTTACAAATTGCTCAGACAGCTCTAACTATGCAAGTAATCCATGGAGCCTGCCAAGGAACACATGTGTTTCAGGCATAATCGTCCAATCTATTCCTTTCTGAATTAACATCTGTCATCATGACACCATTCAAAATGACTGAAGACTGGATCATATTAACAACCACACATCTTGGATAAATATTTATGGTTTAGACTTTCTCCCCCCACCTCACTTTAAATAAAAAATGCAGATAGCAAAATTCCTGGAGCTGTGAAAGGGGAGTCTCTTTTCAGCCACTGACAGAAAGCGTGTGATTTTATTTACAAAACCAAATCAGTGCTTTTCCCCTCCTCTGTGAGTCTTCACACCCCACACTGGTGATCTTTTAGCATCCTGTAGCGTTGCAGTGCTTTCCAAAGAACTCTTTTGGGGAATTTTGTTATGCTGGAGGTTGCTCACCTCAGAGACTCCACAAAGCCTTCTCCCTCTGGATAAAGAAACAGATCTGGATAATTGTGCCCCAAAAAGAGAAAAAAATGCTGTGACCTTTTCAGACAACTGGATAAAGCAAACAACTTACTTCCATGACAAGCTGTCAGGTGTATTACTGGCTTGGTACCCTGCTCCTCATAGTCAACAAACGGGTCACAGAGAGTGAGGACAGGGGGTCCCAGAGTCACAGAACAGGAGGGAGGGAAGGCAACATGAGAGTGCAGCCCTGTCCTGCGTCCTCCCAGGACACAGAATTTTCCCAGACACTGGATTAAATCTGCATTTCAGAAAAAAAGATGTCAGCAATCAGTGCTCACCTCTGCAAGTATGTCATTTGAGAATTGTAAGGACAGATTTCTAGGAAATTATGTTAGTTCAGGCTGATTTTATCTAGTTGAGCTTCTAGCCACCACATTCTGCTATTTCTTCTCAGCACGGCTTGAGAGGCTGAGAGAAATCCTGCTGACATCTTTCTGGACGTCCTGCATAGCAGAGAGCAAATTCTCCTTCCAGTCCTTTACTCTCACACTGTTTGAGTGGAACTTGACCAAGATGTCCAGTCTTGATTTCAAGACATCAAGAGCAAATTCATCAAGCCTGTAGGGCAGATGTAGCAAAAATACTTATACTGATAAAAATGTGCTGCCTTTTTTGGTCGTTTGCCTAGCTTCAGATACACTTCTTCCGACAAAATTAAAAAGCCTTGTGAGAAAAAATGTTCCCTCTAGGTAGAGAGCGAGACTACAAGTAAATCCCTCCAAAATCTCATGCGTAAGCTAAATAAATTGAACGCAAATCTCTCAGACTAAGGGAGGCTTTGCAGACTTCAAATGATTCCTGTAGTTCTTTACTGAAGTGTTAACACAGAACATCTTTATTCTACTAACAGTTGCACGAATAGCTGATACCCTCTGGGTGACGTCTCAGTTTCATTGTTGGCCATGTCCTGGGACTTTTTCCATGTGCTGGATTCATGGTGTGGAGGAACATCTGCTGCACATGTGGGCCATGCAATACCCTCAGCAGGCATGGGCTGCACTGCTGGTAAAACCATGTATGGCTAGATGGGAGAGACACACACCTTGCTGCTGGAGAGGCCAGGTGGAGGTGAGGCCATGTAAGCACTGGGAAAGTTGCGGGAAATCCAAGAGCTCTGTGGTGCAAAAGGGAGCAGGACACAAATCCACAGGCAATCAGGCAATTTCGTTAGCTCTGCTGTTTATAGAATTGTGTGTTTCATTAAGATCAGCACCAGATTTGGAATTGGTTTCTTTACATTTGGCTCAGATATTCCAGTCAAGCTGGGCAACCTGAGTTTACATGCACTACGACCTCGACATGCACCTACCGGGATTTGCATAATACTGGTGTCTGAATATTGCCAGAGCCTCCCAAAGAGGGTGAGTGCAACATGAACACCCTCCTGGTGCTTTTTCAAGACACCTGCACTAGCTCTTCAGCTGGCCCTCACACTGACTTTTTGAGATGTGGAAAAACTGCAGCTCTAAATTACCCATCTTTTTTGACTTCGGTTGAGAAGGAAGGAGTGATCAAATATCCAGGCAAGAGCAGCAACTGTCAGCTGGATGGCAACACACATCAGAAGAGATTAGATGGTGACAATTTTAGGAAGAAATTGTCTCAGGATAAAGGAGGATGGGGAGGCAATCCCAGAAAGGATGTCCTGCTAGGGCAATGATACAGTCTTCTCAGGGGGCAAATCCTGTTTGGGTCTCTTCATTTAAGAACGATGTACAGGAATAGAAACTAAAGAAATAAAAATCTAACTGGAGCTCTCTGGTTTTCACGTTACAGCTGGGATTACTGAGCCAGAAATGAAGATGATGCTGTATTGGCAAATGTGGGATAAAGGTTCTTTAAGGACTGCTGATGCCTAGCATGGCTAAATGCTTCCCCTCCATTAATAAAAGTATAGGGCAAGGATGACTGGTGTTAGGTAACAGTAAGCAAAGCAAGGGACAAAAAAAAAAGGACAAAACAATGCATAGTGTGGGAAAGACTAGAAGGGCAGACACACCAACAATTTTTATTTTAATTTTAAAGAGAAACTGTCTAAAATTTGAGTAATCAATGATGTCATTCCTACAAGTATAGATACTTTGCAAACTTTTGATATCTGGATTTTTTTATTCAGAAAATAGTCTGGTTATGGCTATTTTTAATTTTCTTCATCTGCCCCACAGGCTTAGGTGAATGTGATTACAGATTTGTGGGTATTAATGGCTACCCAGTCCAGGTGGACAAATTTTATTGTCCAGGACACATCCACCTGGCACTATTAAATGCTATGAAGGCACATTGCAAAGGTACCAGGACAGCCCCTGCCACCAGCTGATGCTTGACAGTGCACTTACAGACAGTGTGCATGCCTGGGTGGGAGCAGCTCTCAGCTATGTAGTGACCTGCCTAATCTCATTATGCTGTTGCATGCAGGTATGTATGAAGGGCAAGCTCCAGCCTGCACTTTCCATACCAACAACCTTCCGTTGGGAATCTGGCCAGGAAGTCTCCCCCAAGGCCCATGTTGCAAACTGGGTCATTCCCTACTGAGGTTCCTGTATGGTCCTCAACACAGTGCTACCTGAAAGCTTGTTAAAAATCACAAAATACACAACTAAACTTTCCTCCCTCTTTTGGTCAACAGGGACAACATTTTATACAGCATATCTACATATTTTCCAGTCTCTCTTCTAACCATGACTGGAAAAAGCTGGCTCACCTTCTCTCACAGAGCACCAGTGTTCATACTTCTTACATCTTCTGCAAATTGCTCTGATCTCCTAGGCCAGTCACAGGGAAGGATTTTTTTTTTTCCATATGCAAGTCTTCCACACTTCCCTTGGGCCATTCCCACCAATGCCCTGCAATGGTGAAACAGCTCCTGACCATGGCAGCACAACCCCCCAGGCAGTATGGACTAGCCTTCTACACAGCCAGAGAGATCAAACTTAAAAATCCCAAACGATGTCAAAACAATCATCACAGAAAGACAAGCTAACTTCCAGCTACTCTCTGGCAAAGGAATATGGAATATTCTCCACAGAATGCATCACACAGACTCTCCCACCTCATCTTCTCAGTCAGAGACTTGGTAGGAGCCAGAAAAGTCTGCCTCATGTTTTCACTTTCTTACAAAGCATTTCCTGTGCTTCAACATTTAGTCAGCTGCCTTGACTGAGGCACCAAACCATTCTGATGATGTGGTAAGGTACTCTCTGCTAATTCCTCCTAGAATCCCCCCACACTCTGTGAGTGGAAATGGTTTTTAAACCATGTGCTAGGACCACAGGACAAGCACCACTGAAAAGGCTTTCTTGGCTCTTCCCCACTGCAAGCCTCATCATGTCCCCTGAGCAGGCTGGCTGCCTTACTCACCAGCCATGCCTCCCTATATTATACTTCTGAAGGGATTAGTTATAAATAGCTATTTAGGTGAAAACTCAAATTTGTGAAAGAAATGAAACAACCCTTAAGGTGATTTCTCAATTCAAAAGCTTTTCTCATTTATGATGGAGCAGAAAGTCCAGCTTCTGTTCCCTTTCAGCTGAGTCCAAAGAGAGCAGGAGCACACAAGGCAATGCCCAGCCAGACACATCTCTAAGCAGATGGGCTGAAGCTGTGTTTCAGCACAGGATGAGGCAGCACAAATCTGTAACCAAGCTTTGCATTCATAATGCATTAAGAAAACTGGTAGTGGATTTACAGCTCCACCACACTAGAATGCTGTCCCAAGAATCATCCCACGTGTCTTTCTCACAGTCCTTTAAAACCTGAAAAGATCCACTGTACACAAGACATTTAAAGCAACAAGCCCCTTGGAGGAGAAAAGGGAAAGAAAACATTTGCAGTTCAGAAGCAAACTCTGGAGTGAATCTGCCAGTAGCACTGGCCACTCCATTTGTCACCAAAGGCAAGAGACAGCATTGGAAAAAGCAGATTCTTCCTCCCTAGTGCAGACCCAGAGAAACCACCTGCTCAAGTGCTAGTCTCAAGCTCCAAACAAGCTGAAACTACACGCGTGTGAATGAAGCTTTACTTGGGATTGGACAGCAACAACAGATTCACAGCCTCACTATTTTCCTGAAGATGACAGGAAGAGCATGATGGCTCCTCAGGTTTGTTTTAGGGATGTAAACCAGCCCACAGGTAAGGCTATTTCATATCCGAGGAATCCACAGTGAACTACAGGGCTGTGACATTCACAGGCTGCCCTAGCAAACATGCAGCATGACAAGGCCATTAACTAATGGAAGAAGAGGAGCTCTAAACAAAAGCTCAGTAGACAGCACAAGTGCTGGCAACAATCCGGCCTTGGTTCCAGCACAGCAACACTCACTGATTGTGCCAGGAAGGTATCATAACACACATTTACCAGGACTAGGAGTAAGCCGTTGGGTTAATACAATAATGAAGTTCCCAAATAAAAACTTAAATAAAACCTTCCCTGCTGCAACATCCACAAGGTCTCTGCAAGCAGCAGTGACATGCTGTGACACAGGAGCAGGGGTTATGTTGTGCCCACTGCTGGAGAATGACGGCTGTAGGGCACCGCTGCTGTGTGCAAGTTGTCAGAGACATGTCCCTGCAAGGGACAGACAACCCAGCCTGGCCTCGCTCACAGGCAGGTGCTCACTTGCTCCTATGACTTTCACTATCAAAGAGAACTTCTAGGAGCTGCAGGCGCTTTCTGCACAAGTGACTCCTCCTGGCAAAGGCTGCAGAGATTCCCACTGGAATCATCCACAGGCTCATTACTACATGAGCAGGAAGCTCGTGAGCTGCCAATTTCTAGTGGCACCTTTGGCCTCACTTGGCTGCTTTGTTGCCATGCGCTAGATGTTCAGGGATGTGAGCCCTAGCAAGCAAGAGAGCTCCCTCTAATTCACTAATGACAGGCAAGAAACCACCCTAGAACTGGCCTCAGTACCAGGCTGAGATGGCTGCTTTTCATGTCTGGAGCTTGTAAATTCCTGTTTGTTTCAGGAAGCATCTACTCTCCATGCAATAGAGAAACTTTCAGCTTTTGACTCTTATTTTAAGAAGAGCGATATATATCCCTCCCCCTGCAATTCCTCTGGTACTCTGTGTATTCAGAAAAAGTTTTTGTCACTGAGAGACCCAGGCAGATGCAGGAGGGTACCAGCAGTGGGAAGCAGCAGGGTGGATCACAATATATATAGATTATGTCTCTTGGCAAAAATTGCAGTCCAGGAGAAAGTGTAACTGTTCTGAGTGACTGTCCATGAGTAATCCCCCTCTGGGGATGCACTGGCAGCAGTTGTTTCATCAGCAAAGGGGTGCCTGAAAGTGTCACAGGCTCTTGCAGCAATGATTCCAAGTCAGCACTGCCAGACCAGTCACCACAGACGCACAAACAGCTCACATCTGTGACCCTTCTGCAACAGCCATGAGTTCATGCAACTGCAGGCTGTGGGACTCCAACCCACTTCCTTTCCACTTGTACACTGACTTACTAGGTCAGCATGGTGCAATACTCCCCTCTGCTAACCGTGTCACCTTTCTCCATCCCATACTCCTTTTAGATGCAACCAGTGTAATGATTTTCTCCTTTAGTTTATTTCAATGCTTGTCAAATGACTGAAATTACGTTACCAGTGGTTTAGTCGCTCAGATTCACTCACCCTTCCCCTTCTTAAAGGCAGGTCTACATTCTCTGGTGATACAGTACTGCTCTAACTTCCTACATGACTGCACTCTGGAGTGCCAGCTCAGCCAGAACTCTGTGATGGAGACTACCTTTGTTTTGCTGCTGACAGTGAACATTTAGCCAAAACTGTCCTTTTCCTAGACTAACATTTTCTTTCAAGTTTTTACTTGCTTCCAGATATTTCTGGTTTAGTGTGAAATAAAAAGCAGTTGAGCTTTTATTTTTCCTTACATCCATATTCCACTGCTCCTCTTTCTGGATATAGTGTCTCCCAGGGCACTAAGGCATCACACAGCTCTCCAGGAGGCTGTTGCACCAGACTGTATGTAACACGTCAAATCCCCTGCCCCACTGTTCTGCTGCTGCTTCTGCATCACACTGATTCTTTTTCCATGTAACATCTTCTGAAAATCCTCCTCTCTACAAAGCACTTATCCCTTCCTCAGTATGCAAGTGCTGCCAAAAGACTAATACAACACCGAGCAAATCCCTCTCAGCTGCAGGGAGAATAAGCTTATCTGTCCACTGACCCAGCAATAAATAGCCACTCGCCTTTTATTTACTCCTTCTCAGATTAACTGCCTTTGATTTCACTTACTCAAGAGAGGACTAAGCAAGGATCCCAGTACCTGACCCGGAATCTCTGGTCCAGCAGGTCCAAGCTGCTCCAGGTGTCTGAAGGAATTCAGAAGGTTTCATTACCCACCTGTGACTGTACCACGGACACGCGCAGTTGTCATCAACAGTCACAGACAAAGGAAACATCGGGGGCAGAGATCAGCCCTTTTCTTTTGAGGAATGTGTCGACTTCCACAGCAGTTGTGCAGCAGGGTGCTTCCATTTTCCCTTTCTCCATCCTGAGGTCAGACTCCTGACTGTAACCACTGGTTTGCAACAGGGAGGAAGTCTTGCAGAGGGACATGTCAGATAAGGAATAAGAAGCTGTGGCATACAAATCTCTCAGGTCGTGCCTCTAGATAAACCCAGGAAACTAAGAAACTCCCCTTTCTCTGGAAAAGCAGCTGAGAGAGAAACAAGATCCTAACAGAGAGCACTGGGCAGGCATTTGTCATTTTGAACTTACCACACACTGATGAAAATACTAACACTCACTACTAGAACAAACACGCCTGCGTGCTATTCCCTTAGCACTGCTAGTTTTCTCTTGAGTCATTCCTATCTAAGAGACAGCACTTTCTGCATTGGTTTCCTCTAGAAAAAGCAGCTGTGCAAGCCACCCGCTTGCAGCTAAAGCCAGTGACAGCAAGATCTCAGCCTCAAATAGAGAGAAATAAGACTAGAGAGCACAAGACAGATGTTTTCCAGTCACCTGGGCTGCATCCTAAACTACTCCACAAACTGGCTCAGCAGCCTCAACAACTAACATTGATTCCCCTTGGGAGCTTGTGTAGAACAGGTAGGGGGTCAAAGGATTGAAAAATGGACAAAAGTAGTGCCTAGCCTTAATAAGGCAAGAAAAGGAAGAGAGTTGAATTATTATTTCAATTCCCAGAAGAGCAGGATTAATTATTTGTAAGCACCTGAAAAAAAATAACAGACTGAGTAGCAACCCAGGTGGATTTGTCAAGAGCAAATCATTTTTTAAAAAAATTTTTTATACAGATGAAAAATTACTGTCAGGGAGAAGCAAGACATGAACTGGAATTCAGTAATGCTTCTGACAGATTACTTTCACAAACATGCCAAAAATGTTATTGATGATACGACTGTGATACAAGCTCGGAAGTGGCCAAAAAGCTATCGAGGAGTTCTCAGTGGGCTCACTCTAGAAATGGAAGGATGTTGATACTTTGGGGTCTGCCTAGGAACCAGCATTGTTTAGTGTTTTCATTATCAACCTGGATGATGGAGTAAAAAGTATGTTTATTAAATTGCAGAGGACATAAATCTGGAAAGAATGGCAGGTATGCTGGGAAGCTCTGCCAAAGGAACTTGGCAATCTGGAGGAGCGTTCTGGAAGAAAGGATCAGTAGGGACAAGTACACAGTGCTGCTCTTTGGCACGAGAAGCCAACAGCACAAGCACAGGGTGTGGAGTGGGGGAAGTGGCTGCTCTCCAATTCTTCCTGCGACCTGGAGTCTCCAGGAACCCGGTGATCACCTTCAGTTCCATGCCACTGTGGAAAAGGCCATTGAAACACCAGATATATAAAGAGTGAGAACTGTGAGGTTAATTAATTATCTCTTTGCTCCTCCTTTTTGCTGTAGTCTGTACATTTTTGGGCACTGCTCTTTAAGAAAAAAATGAATTAACTACAAGCATTCAAAAGAGCAACAGGAATTAAGAGATCTGGAAAACATCACCTAAAAGAACTGAAAAAACCCCAGAGTGTTTATTCTGAAGAACTGAAGGGTAAGGAGCCAATCACAAGAACACTGAAGTAATGCACAAAGCTCAAGTTCTTTCTGCTCTCTGCCAAGCTGGGCACTGAAGCACTCAGTTAAGAGAACTGCAATCACTCTCCCCAGTATAGCAAGTTTTGACAGACTATTTGCTGCATCTTTCCAAGAGCAGGGAATACCACACAAGAATCTAGTGATGATGACTTGACAGCAAGCAGCAGGTGGAAATTCAATTTGTTTTGAAGTAAATCAACCCATCCTTTGAACTTCCAGCTAAACGCTAGGAGTCCTTGCAACTGCATTCAGGTTGCAGGGCACTGACACTTCCAGGGCTTTCCCTTTCCCTGAATGAGGAACAAGAGCCTGACACAAAGCAAAGAAAATTACATTTGACTCAATTATTCATGTTACAAAAGCCCACTTGTGCTTGCCCAGAGGCTGCCAGGTAACTTCATCTGTCTGGTAGCAAGAAAATAATTGCAAGTTGGTGCCAGTGTTAGACAAGAGCAAAGTATGAGCCCTTAAGGCCATCTCTGTAACAAGCGTATACAATTATATTCCCAGACTGTTTCGTTCTGTAAGTGATGAGCTGCCAACCTCCTCTCTCTGTCTCTAAACACACAATATAATATGCCATCTCCTGAATGCTAATCCATTTGTCTTGTTATTTGCTGAAAAGTCATTAAGCAACATTTGAAAACTGATATATAAGATTTGTAAAACAAGAACTATACCCACTATTTATTCGGGATTTCCTGACACAGACAAACAATCCACTGAATGAGAAGTCATTCAACCTGATTCCATTCGGGGTAGGTAAATTACAGAGAGCAACCCTGACTATTAACAGGTCCATGGTGCTTCAGAAGGGCACTCATGCAAATGAGGGGGTAAAATGTTTACATAGGGAAAGCAGTGTATTCACCATTTCAGTGTTTTAAAATGAGACTTGATACTGTTCTGGATGACACTTTAACCAAACACAAATCATGAAGCTCAGTAACTGAGCAAAATATAATGGCTCGTGCTATTCAGGAGGTCACATTAAGTCTGATTGTAGCCTTTTCAACAAGTTGTGCTGCTGGGCTGCTGCTGTCTCCTGTCTCCTCTTCCCCTCCTGTGACATCACATCCTTGTCCCCAAACTCCCATTTCTTCCCCTTACCATTGCTCTTTTCCTTCCTCTGCTCTTATATCCTAAGAGTCCATAAAATCCATGCAAAAGCTGGTCCTTTAAAATACTCTTTAAGATAACTAAAAATTAATTTAATTGTTCATAGTACACACTAACAATCTTGAATAACAAGCCTCATCTGTGATGCACCACAGATTACAGACAGATGTCTTTGTAAAACATATTTAATTAAAGCTGAAGTCCGTGTAGGTAAAGGAAGTCTTCACTTAAATGCAGCAGGACACACAGTGGAACTCTCCTCAGACAAAAATGTGGCAAGTTTGATGGTGATATAATATTTGCCCACCATTATTAATTAGGTGACCTTCACAGTGTCAGCTGACAGTGTTCTTACCACTTTCTCCTTGTAAACAATGTATTTCAGCCACTTGAAATCCTGCCATTTGAATCCTGCCAGAACAAACAGGGAATCCTTCTCGTACTGCTCCATTTTCTGGATTGCACCTTCAGGATATGTGATCCGGAGTGTTGTCTTGCCACCCACATCTTTTTCAAAGCCTTTCACTGGAGCCGAGTTCAGCCTGCAGGGCAACCAGAGAAGACACTGTCACAGATTCCCACTTACACTCAGATTCCCACTTACACTCCTGTGTGTTGATGACACAGCAATCACCGCTGGGCAAGAGCTCCCTGTAGCAGCTGCTACAGTAGCAAATGTTAACTCTTGCAGTTCTTAATCACAAACACTTACGGAGGTTTGTACCAAGTGACAACAGCTTAATGAGAAGTTACTTAAATTCTGTCATTGAATATAATGCAAACCATTTCTGCATATCCACTCCTGTGATTTAAATAGGGTTGGAGGCTTTGGAAAAGGAAAGTGAAAAATATTGTCCTTGCAAATTTAGAGTAACAAACTAAGCATTAGTATTTTAACAGCCCATTGCTCCTGTGATGTGTTACTTGGGTTCTGCAAGACTGTGCTGAAAGAGATGATGCAGTTCCACATCAGTTTAAACAAACTGAAACTTGTCTCATTCTCCAACCCCAGTCCAGAGTTTACACGGCTCAATTTGCCTGCAGTGAGGCCACTTAGGGAAATAAGCCAACTAATAATTCTCAAAAAAATCCCAAAGAAACAATCTGCACCTGGTTTAAATCCCCAAACTGGCCCATCTGGAGGGTGAGCTGCCTTGCAATGCCAGCACAAAGGAGGAGGTTGAGCCAGGACAAGGCTCAGCACCACTGCAGTCTCACTGACTCCACGGAGTTTCTGCAGTGGAAGTGCATCCCACTCTGAAAACACTCAAGCAGTTGCACAGCTTTTCCCTTAGGGATACTGATTTCTAAGGAGATGCTATGTATTTAGCTGTGTTTTTGTTAAAATATTTCTCAGGAATAAAGTTTTTTCCCTTGGAAAAGTGAACTGCTCTGACATGAACAGCAATGATGACTTTCATGACATTAAAGTTTTCAGAACTTCTATTTAAAACTAAAAACCCAAAGCTGAGGAAATTTCATGTAACTTGGAATACAACTCTTGCTGACATCAAACAGCAGCCTCTGATGGCACAGCATTGCTTGCTTGAATTATTGCAGCATTCTTGACTTGGTGTAGTTCAGTACACTGGAAAGTGCTTATGGACTGCAAATTTTGCCATGTAGGAATGTTAATGAGAATCTGGATTTGCCTCTTCCAGCCGGGGTAAGCATTTTACATTGGAAAACTTTTAGCAGAAGAAAAATCTCTACAAAATCTGAAATTATATTCAAAATCTAGAGGAATACATTTTTATGCATTTTTAGCAAAAAGACTTACTTTATCACCAGGAATAAAACATTAAAGGCAAAAAACTTAAGAATCAGCACCACCACAATTTATACAGCAGATGATGTCTTTTTCCATGGTTTATAAACCCTTGCTTTGTAGCCTGACTTTGAGGTAACTAGACCTGAGTACAATGCTCCCAGCCAGCCTGGTCCCTTGCTTTTTCCTCTGTTGCTGACGGCACAGTCACACATCACTCACTTTTTCTGTGGGCAGTATTTAAACTTTAAGGTGTTGTGTCTCTTTGGGGTGGATGACCTTATATAAAGCAAAAGCATGCAGCTCTAAGGGTAACAGAATACTACCAACACTATAAATACTATGAATACTATGCAAAGAAAGCTAGTTTTACATATTTTCATTTGTTTTCTTTAGGATGAGGAGGTGTCTGCAGTTGTCTCAAATGTCACTGTGCAGCTCTTTGGCAGGGTTTTTCCCATCCCCAACTGCTGGGTTCACTGTTTTGCTGCTTACTTTGTTAACACTCCCAAAACTCGGGAACCCTACTTTGTTTCTAGACAGGACATAAATCAAACCATTTCCCCAGGTGAGATGAACTCAGGTCTCCAGCAAAGGAGAGAGTGAACTGCTGATGGAGCCACAGTGATGGAGCCAGCACCATCAAGGCCCAGGGGCAGTGCCCCGAGGGCAGCGTGGGCAATGGAGCAGGAAAAGTTCTGGCAGCCACAGCCCATGTCCACGAAGGTGCAGACTCCACACCTCAAACCCCTTCCCAGGCAGAATGCACTGGTGGTTAGAAATACAGTTAAATCTTGGAAAACCTCAGTTAGGATGTCAGGCCTCCTTGTACTGCCCATGGACAGGCAGTTTTCTCCACAGGAAGTTTCAGAGTGTTTTTCTCTCTATGTTCGCTGATTACAGATGGAGCTTAGAGACACTAACTCCTAAACTTGGCACCATGAAGATCCTTTCAGATACCACTCAAGTTTCACCATCAGGTGAATCTCTACCTGGTTCTAAACAGGAATTTCTGATACACGCTTATTTTTGCCCTGTCTGCAATCCATTCTAAGGAGGCATTTCAGAGCCTGGATGACTGACTGCTGCAAGAAGTCCTGCCAGGTAAACAGTGTGACAGCTGGGAATAACATCTGCACTGAAACCTGATAATGTCTAGTTAAAGAAAAACAGCAACTCACTCCAAGCCCTTTTAGAACTGACAAAACTGAATTGGACTACCTTCACCACAAGAACAAAATTTCTTGCTGCAATTAGCAATCCTCACGTGGTAACACATGAGGCATCAAAGAACTCCACATACTGCTGGATCACTCCTTTGTCCACAAATGTACCACATTTTTTCACTTAAAATTCACTCCCTAGGTCCCAAATATCATCCTTCAAAGGAGTTCTGCAGTGTATGAAAAAGGATGTTATAATACAAGGGACTTCCCCAGCTTCCACAGGAATAAAGCAAGCAGTTGGATACATATCCAAGCACCTGGCTTCATTTAACCTTTACAGTTGACTTCTCTCTCCTTTATCCATCCCACCAACAGCACAGGTGCTTAGCTGCCCTCTTATCCTCTCAGCTTGCAAACTGACATAGATTTACTGATGTGGAGAGAAAAAGTTGAACTTTTCATTTGGAAATTAAATAGTGGAACTTTCTGATGTAAATCTTAGTGGGTGGCTTAGTCCAGATGGATTGAAACCATCCTTTTGCTACTTTTTGAACAATCTGAGCCCAAGGAAAGGCTATAACCGCACTTTAATTCAGCTGAAATAACTACAAGTCACCTGACTATGACAAGTAGTAAGAGCTCTTTGTTAGCAATTGATAGTGGGATGAACCAGGAGAAGGCTGTAAAAATTTTGTCTTGTTCTGAACAGACATCCCCGTGTCCAGCACACTGATGGAGAAGCAGGGAACCATTCACAGGAACCAAAGACTGAAAAGGATCTTCTTGGTCTTTTTGTCCAGAGTTAGAGGATGTTTATTTCTCTCTGTATTTTCTATTCTTTCCTGACACATGGGAGAGAATAGAGACTGTGACAATTAATGCCTGTCTTAAATTCTTTTATTAATCTCTTTCTTTCTTCTACCATAGCTAAGAATTTGCTATTTGGCACCACATCTTAAAGTTGACCAAAGCTGAGAGAGATTGTATCAGATACATTTCCTTTAATATAAAATCAGTTATCTTACTAAGGAAAAAAATACCAACTTAGACTATGTTAAACCAGTTTTATAAACTTACATTGAAGGTTATCCCACTTTTATTATTTACCATCATAATATTTTGTTACTCATGACTCAAAACCTGCTGAAAAACTCTGCAGTTTTTTTTTTCAGGTCAGACTAATGGGTCTATAGTTCCCTAGAGCACATCCTCCCTCCCTCCTACACACACTCTCTCACTCTCCATTAGTATAGGTATTATGTTTGTTAATCTCCAGTCACCCAGAACGCCTCCCTGACTTGACAGATTTATTACTAAGAGTTATGACTAGATCTGTGATTTCACATATCAGCACGTTTTTCAGGCATTCTGAGATGGTGATGATCCACGTCCTCTGCAAAAGCAAGAAGTCCTAACTTTGACTGTGGTCCTTTGCACTCCCACCACTCTGCTTCTGCTCCCTTACTCAACATTGTCATCTGCAGTGACACAGAGCCAAAGTACTGCCAGTTTCTAGGGCACACTTACAGGTGTTTAATCACTACTGGGTCCTCTCTCATAGAGGCTTCCTGCTTCCTAACATCCTATGCTGCACCATTCTTAGTCCTGCCCATCCTGACTGTGAGGTGTAGTTCCTGGGGAATGCTACATGTGTATGACCAATAATACTCCCCTGAGCTACATAGGGGATATATCTGGGAGCAGATCCAACAGTGTGAGTTACTGCTTCACCACCTAAGGGCATCACAAAAGCAGCAGCTTTTAGAAAGGAGCTATGAAAGGAAGGTTCAAGTTATATCATACAAAAGACCATATTCCCAAGAAGCTGTGGAAAACAGAAAGATTGAGGAGTGCCTTTACCCTTTGATGCGATCATCATTTATAACAAACCTTTTAAAGCTCAGATCTATTTTTCCTCTCCCTGTAAGTTAATGCTTCCATACAAACGGATATTGTCACTAGTACAGGTTAAAGTTTGCCTGCACAACAAGTGAACTGATACAGAAACTGAATATGTGACAAGAAAACTGTAATGCCAAAGACTCACCTGATAACAACATCATAGTCATCAATTTTTAATCCCAGTGACTTATTTGCAAGTACTCCACCATTTCCCACAATAATACATCGCCGGCAGCTGAGACTGGAAGAAACAGAGGAGAGAGGTGATTTTTGTAACAGAACTTCAAACACGCAGAGAGTACATATTTAGTTTGCACGCATCTGAAAACTACAGGAAACCTCTGTAAATACCAAGAACTAAGAGGGAGACAGAGATACACTTGATCCCCAGCTCACCTCATCATGCCCAGGCATTACACGTGATAAACCGCTTTCAACACCTCGCACCACGTGTGGCCTAATGAGATGAGCTGTCAGGACAAGCAGCTCCTCTCCCCCACACCCCTGGTCTGATGGGCTTGAATCAAACCCATCTGTTTACTTAAACCGTCTCATTATTCATTCAGCACTGAAATAACAATAAACCAAAGGCTTAGTGAGGAAGTCTTCTCTCCAAGCAATTTTATGAGTGCAGGAAGATCTTGCCAGGTTATCTGGGGTGTGCTCACCTTGCTGAGAGCAAAATCGCTGCTGCTATCGTGAGACTTCAAGAGACAGAAAAACATTAAATTCAGAGAAAGAAAGACCCACACACGCATGCCTGTCCAGTCGGAAACATATATGGAGACACAATAGGTGAGGAAGGAAAATAACCTTAATTAACAAAGAAACAGGAAAGAGAGGGAAGAGAACAGCTTCTTGTGGAACCCCGAGTCACGAGAACTCTCTGCAGCAGATGTTAAAAAGCGATTTTGTTTTGAAGACAGAGAAAGGACTTCTTTCCAGCCATCTAATCCCAAATGCAGCTGGCTCTTCTGGCAACATGCCTCCATCTCTGGTAGTTCACTGAAGGAATACGTGTCTGCAGAGCCTTTTTCGGAAAGGGTCCAAGGCAATCAGTTGTTTGGAGCAGATTCCTGAGCTAGGCAGCCTTCCTAGTTGCAGGCACAGTCAACTGGTCGCTTCTAGGCTGTCATCTCTGTGGTAAGTCTAAAGAGTCAGCGTGAGGAAAACTCTACTTATGTGGGATCCCTTTTTTGCAGAGCAGAGCTGGAGTGCACTCAAAAGACTGAGCTAAACCACTGAAGGTCACTCTGCTGACAGAGCCATTAGCTGGAGACACGTGCAGAATTAACAGCACCAAGAAATGCTCAGGAACAGCTTCCCCTGCCCAGATAAAGTTCCACTGCAAGATCCGAGCCTTTCCAAAAGAAAAAACTTCCTCAAGCAGATGGACATATTAGCCCAGTGTCCCCAAGGGCTGAAGAAGTGTGTTTGTGATAATCAAAGCACAACAGAGAAAGACTTTTATACATGATGGCATAGCAAAAAAAAAAAAAAAAAAACAGCTCTGGCAACAAGGAGAAATCAGACACAAGAACTGGTTCAGGCAGTATATTGTGACAAAGAGGGAAGGAAGAGTCAGCCCCAAGTACACCAAAGCAAGTGACAAAGATGGTAACAGCTTTGTCAAAACCTTTAAGGAAAAGGTGCTGCAGGAGGGAGAAGGACATAGTTCGGCTCTGGCCAAGTGACATTTCAGATGGAAATACACTCTTTTGATGATTATGACAGGAAAGTTTGGCTGCCTGAACAACAGACTGCTGGGTGAAATGCTGTAATTTCTCTACTCAGCTGTCTCTCAGCTATGACTCTGAATTTTCTGTTTTGAAGAATACCATGCTGAAATCCAAATGCTGCAAGCTCCAGGCACTCCACTCTATCCTCTTACTGTTAGGATGTTGTTAGCAATTCTGAATACAGATTTTCTTGTTTCATCTTCAAACCACTTAATCGCTTTCTTCGCTTTTCTGCTAAATTAAAGCACCATCTACTGTCAGTAGTCCCTTCCACATCTGCATAAGATCCACTTGCTGACAAAGCACTGTGTATAAACATTTTCCTCTCACAGGACAGACTGGTGAGCATGAACTGCTGCACAAGAGATAAAAGAACCAGTTCCACCAGCCTAAGCTATTGCAGCAGCTTCATGGCCCAGTTCCCACACAGGACTCACAGACTGATTAAAGCCCACTCGTAATCTTCTATTGACCATATAAACTGGAGTGAGCTCATCACATCTTGCACAGTATAGCAGCTCTTCTAGGTCTTGAGTCACTCTTGCAGTACCTCCCTGAACAATTCTCAACTTCTCTCCAGATCTCCAAAGTACTGATTCTGGAAAGATCAGCATGCGGAGCTAATGCTGCTCAAGGCAGAGTGCCTTTTACACAGAGATTTTACTTACATCATTCCAATCCTTTTCTTACAGTCATTGGTTTGCAGAATATAATCTTCATCTTGTAAACATGACTTGCATTGTTACCTCTGTGATGCCTGATTTTTGATTTGACTCCAGTGAAGGATGCAACAAAACAGCTAAGACTGACCTGGCCCTTCTACTCCTTACTTTCCCAGTCTTTGGTTGTGGCAAATTTTCTTAGTGTAATTTCACATTTACTCCAGACTGGTTTTAGCCCCTGTGAACACCTGCCAGCAGGATTACACAAGAGGTGTCACTAAAGGATTAATTATCAACTCTGACAATAACTTTTTAAAGCTGTGTAACATATCCTAGTTCTAAAAAGGATACCTCTAAGTGGTGTAGTATAGAATCAGAACATAATGGACTGAGACAAATAACTAATGTGTGCCTCTAAGAGATTACCTTTATCATTCAAGCTTCTAGTTCATCCAAAAAATACGTCCTCTATATGGCAAGATTTCATTTCCACAAATCCAAAGTAACATAACATCAGTTATGCCACCATCCTAGCTCTGTCCTCTGCAGGATTCTCCTGCAAAACCAAACTAATCAACTTACAACCATCTCTTTATTATCTCCCATATTTCTCCAGGAATAGCACAACATTTGCTGATCTATCAAACATTTCAAGAAGGGCTAAAAAACAAACAGTAATAACAAAAATAATTCTTTAGTTAACTCTTTAAACACTCTTCAGTGCTTACTGACTTAAAAATACATACAATTGTCCTTTAATATCCTTGTAGTTACTAATAAAAAATTCACAAAGTATTTCATTGTTGCTGTAAAATGAGACATCTTTCTATCTTTACCCCCAAAAGTGAAACAAATACTTAACTGAATAGATCTGCCTTTACTCACTGTAACTGATAGGTTAATCACTTTTGCCCAGCTTCATATCTGAACCACTCTTCTATCCTCATGGTTCTGACATATTTAAATGCATTCTCCTTTTTCCTTAAGTCTGCAGATAAGATTTTTCATTAGTAACTATCTGACCCTAAGGTCTCATCTTTGATCTTCTAACAGCTTAAATTTCTTTCAAATGTACTCTGTCTACTGATGGTGCCTGAGCATGGGAAACCTGCATAGTCATTGCTGGCTCCAGGCAAGTTTCTGGGTGAAGAAACACACAGTGCAAGCAGCATCGGTTACAGCTCAATTGTTTCTCCACAAAGAAGCGTGCAAACACCTTTGTGCTTGTTTACACAGTATGTCAAAGCTCTATTTCTTTTCCAGAAGAGCTCAAGGACTGAACACATCAGACACAGCCCACATTTCAGTTTGCTACCAGGGTGGTATGAAGGATGGTCATGGACTTTCCACAACAGATACTCCCTAAAGCCCTAAGGTGGGAGCTGCAGCCAGATGTACAGACTCTTGACACAGACACTCCAAGGTTGAGTTCATCTACACCAAAAGCAGGATTCATGCAGATTTTCTTGAACAATATAGCATTGTAAACACATGTATGTGTTGTAGCAATTCCTACTTCCCCTTCCTCTCTTATCGAAGTGCTTCAGGGATTTATCGGGGAGAAAAAGCCTTTCTTTACGCAATTTTGGAATGGAAGGCTTTGAGGAAAGATATAACAGAATAATTTAAAAATACATCTTTAGGGTAGCTGGTGCTTAAGGAGGCTTAGCATATTCTGGTTTGATCTGGCTGCTGGTTACTTAAATGGGTGCTATCAACCTGAACCAGATGGACACACTCACCTCTCTTGCTCTATCAAATTCCTTCCTCACTTGTTCAGGTAATATACTGCATTAGTAAAGACTGTGATAGTTATAACTCAAACTCTCAGTTTTCTTTCATTACCACCTGGAGGCAATACAAAAAAGGTCAGTCAGGTTTTTATATTTATGTCTTTACATAGGAAATTTACATGTCATCACCACAGAGAGGTAACCCCAAAATCCACTGAAGTCCAGCCAGCAGATGGGCTGTGGAATTAGAAATCAAGCCCTGATCCATTTGCAGAGTGAGGGACAGGCCACTGGAGGAGTCACTAAATCAAGCAGTGAAAATGTCATTAATGTCAGTGGGCCTGGAAAAGCCAATGGAGGGCAAGAAGTTTCAAAGATGAGGCCCACCAACACCTGTGTTAGGGAGAAAGACATGCCAGCTCTGAAGGAAGAGGTCAGTGGTTCTAGAGAAAGTTCCTGGATCTCCAATCTTTTCCAGACAAGCTCAGGGATGAGTTGTAACTACCCTCCCAAATGCCACTGCAGCTTCAGCCACTGCAGCTTCACCTACCCCCTGCCCTGGAGCAGGAGCAGGTTACTGTTCAACACAACAGTGCTGTAATAAGGAGTCATGAATAAAGCAGGGCACCAGGTACGTGGTGTTACAGGTGTGAACCACAGCCTTTGTTCACATGCCCTCCAGCTGCTGCTAGTTACAACACAATGGAGGGATTAGTTGAAGTGAGTTGGCAAAGCTGCTGTGGGATGATGAAAAGTGCATGCACACCCGGAAGGATCACGTTTGCCTCATTTCAGCACCATGTCAGTACATTGTGTCAGGAAAGGTGCATCAGGATGCCCTTTAGCACAGGGATAATCAAACAAACAAGTTAATTTCCAGGGCTTATAAGAGGCAAGTGAATGCAACCTCTCAAGGATCACCTTTGTGAAGGAGGGCAGAAAAGGAGAAGCTTGGGTAGGAACAAGACCAAAGGCTTGGTGTAGAGATCCTCCACCATACAACTCTAATCCTCTCTTTCCTTCCTATGCTCTCATGTACTGCTCTGACCTCACCTTTCCTGCCTCTCCCACCCTTCCCCTGGGAAAGCTGCCTCCAGTGTATAGTTACACGAACACTTATTCCAGTTGGCTGGGCGGTGCTCACCCTCCCCACCCATTCCAGTCTCTGCCTCACCTGCTGCCACTTCTGCTCTGTGCCCACACTCTCAGTGGACAGGGAGCTCTGGAAATGAAGTCATTGGAATAACCTGGGTTGAGACAAAAACTCATAAACTGGATCATCTCACTGATCCACTTTAAAGTCCCTTTTCAAACAACAGCAGCAGCACAAGGAGAAGGGCAGCAGCAGCAGCAAATATGGCTTCTTAGACTGGCTTTGCCAACAGAGAAAATGTTGGTGTAACTCCTTGCTGAAAAGAGGGTGAACCTGGAGCCTTTTTCATGCTTCTAGAATCAGTCCACTAGACTTCTGAGAGCCTACAAGTGGAAGGCTTCACAAGATCTCCCAAACATGACCCCTTGTACCTCACAGACTTGAGTTGGGTCTCTTATCTAGGTCTTCCACAATAAGACATTTACTCAGTCCTTTATCATAGAACCAAGAACAGTTTGGGTTGGAAGGGATCTTTCACGGTCCCTAAAGTCAGGCCTTCTCCAGCTGCTCCAAGGTGTTGAGCAAAGGGGAGAGGTCTGGACTTTCTGCTTGATCAGTGAGCAGGAAGGGAGTAGCCAAATTCAAGGCTCTGCTCCCAGCACCCTGGGGCTGCCATGGAGAGTAACTGTTAGGATATGCTTGGAGCTTGAGACAAGATGAGGAAGGAGCTAACCTTCCTCCACCAGTCTGCTCCATCAACTTTTCAGGAATCCAAAATGGCAGATACCCATTGCTGCCAGCACTGGAATTCAGTGAGGACCACAGCTGAAGAACATTTCTGGAACCATACCCAAGTCTTCATCTGTGCCCTACTCAACAAGCTGGTGTCCCAGAGCAGCACTGTGGCAGCCTTAACACCTCCGACAGTTCCCAAGCTCTTTCTCCTAATAACTCTTCTGTTGCAATTCCATCCACCTCCTCCTTTAGGCTCTCACCTTGCAGCTTGCTATCCCAAGCTTTCTTGTCCCTTTCTCTCACACACACTTCCATTTTTATCCTTCCTAAGACCTGCTCACATGGAAGGGGTTTGGGAGGTACTTGACTGTGAGGCACATGTACTACACAACCAACATCCACTGATACAGATTTATCACAATAATTCCCAAGGAAACAGTACTTCCCCCAGATATCTGTGTGTTTACACACCACCAAACCTTGTTACTGGAATACCACAGAAATACTACCCTGTTCCTGAGGTCTCATTTGCACTTGGTATCTCAGGGACTTTGCATACATTTCACGGGGCTTGAGTGTTAGATCTTTCCTATCTCTGCACCAAACCCATTATAAGGAGCACAAACCAAGGTGAGCAGCTCATGCTAGAGTGGTTATGTTTCAGAATCTCCTGCAAAACTACTTTTAAAAAACCTGAAACATTCTACTCCTCACAAAACAGGTGAGCAGCAAGGGTCACAATTACATTAACCTTCACTGCAAGAATCTTCCACCTGCCCTCTGTCATTAACACTAATTTCCTACGAGCAACCTTCTGAAAGAGTCTATATGTGGATTTTTCAACAGATTAAAATCTTAACTCTCCAACCAGAACTGAGATAAACCCCAGATGGATGAGACTCAGTTGTGTGCAAAATCTGTAAGAAGGTCATTTGTAAAAGGGTTTTACCTTCTGGACATAATTTCTCAAATTAATCCAAAATCTGAAGGCTAACCCTATCTGGCACTGCTGTGAGGCAAGGCAAACTTCAAAGAAACCTAAATTAGCACATCGACTGTGCAAGACTAAGAATAAACTTTCACACAGAGAGTAACTCCCAGCTACATCAGGCAAGCTCTACAATCAGCATGAGAGATGTGGAGACCTACGGAAAGGCTGGAAAAGCTTATGAAATTTGTCATGAAAAGTGGGCAGAAGGGGAGCTGGGCCAGGAAATAAAACCCATGTGTTTAGAAAGCAGGAACTGTGTTGTTAGCCTGAGTCAAATACTACTGGAAGGAAGTATTACCAGGACTTTGAAAAGAGATCATGTCTCAGTAAAAACCTCTGACAGCTTCTGAAAAAACCTAAACCTAATCCGGGAGATGGCACTAAACCAAAACTGCAGGACAAATGGAAGGAATGACAGAAAAGCAAGGACAGAAAGGACTAAAGGACTATCATTGGGAAGCTGAATGTAAACATGCCAGTGAGTTTCAGAAACAACCTCTACAAACAGGACTGAAGAATCACAGGAGCTTCTTCTAAAGGCATCAATTCAAATACCACAGGACCCAGGAGACTGCTATCCTGTTCATCCTAGCACAGGCTTGGTCAACACAACCAAACATTCCTACTTTGAGAGAGTGAGGTATTAGTGAAAAACATTGCTGAAATAAGCCAGTCCCTTCTTTCCCTCTAAAGTTTCTTTTGATCCTGTTGCTTTGTCAGAAAGGCTGGAAAAGAGCAAAGTGTTTATTGAAAACCTGCTATTAACTAATTTGAAAACGGGGCAAGAGGACACCTTGAAACAACATATGAAATAATAGATTAGGAAATAGTCAAAAGGTAAATGCTTTTTCCTACTTATGTTTGACTTAACAGAGGTCTCCAGAGTCTACAGATTTACTATAAAGAGAACTCCATTTTCAGCTCCTGATTTACTCATCCACATCCAAATGTATTGGCAATAATTTCTGGCAAAAAATGTCTAACAAAATTTATTTAGGACATATGAAAAGAATCACTTCTACTCCTTCTATTCTGAGTGTCTCATCTTACCTGTCAAGAGATGGAGTTAGACGATAATCTTTGGTTGCTGACAGGATGGCTTTGATCAGATTATCTGGGGAGAAAGGAAGAAGATGTTAGGAACAAGTTCTCACTGCTAATGGAAATGAGAAACTATGTGATGTAAAGCTTCTGAAGCAGTTACTTGAAGGAACTGAAAGGTTCTCATTAGGAATGAACACTAAGTTGAGTATTCCTATTTTCTCTGGACAATGACCTTCACACATGCCTGCAAAGACGTGTTATGTGCCAAATTCTGGTGCAGTGTGTAATTGCCTTGCACGGAGAGTGTCACAGGGAACAAGCACTGTACATTTTATAGCAGTGATTTCATATCCACTGCCCTGGGATGGCAGCTTCACAAACACTTCAGACATGCAAAGGCCAGCATCACTGTCACTGCGTGCCTTCAGACAAGCTTTTATGCAGCTGAGTGGCGAACTGAATACAGGAAGAAAACCAGGTTAAAACGGATGCTTTTTATGCTTCAGGTTACTTTCAGTTTAGGTTCATCAGTCTGTCTTTCTTCAATTAAAGCACCACAATTGCATAAAGAAATGCCCATGGAACCACAGCCTACAGTGATACCCAGTGAATGGCGCAGCAACCAGATGGTGTAAGTTATGCAAGCATAGGCACACACACAAATTAAACACATTAAGCTGCAGAAGCACAATGATTACATATGAATAATTCTATCAGCTATGGAAATTTTTGAGTCTTCTTCCCTTCACATTTTGTCATTTGCCCCTAATTTTTCCACCTCTCTCCCCCATAAAGCTCCAAACTCCTTTACCATGACCCAGGTAAAGACCCTTCTTGGCCAGGGCCAAGAAGCAGCAATATTCTGGCTAGTCTGTATTTTCAAATGTACCAGTGATTTCAGAATGTCTGTGCTGGGTCCGACAAAAAGTGCATCTGCCTCCAAATCCTGACTCTAACTGTGGTCTTAAGAAGATGCCTAAGAGGAGAACAAAACCAAAGCAAACAGATATATTTCCCTGAAATTCTCTTCTGCTATTTAACTGTTTTCATATCAGGGATTTCATATGTCAGATATAGCTTCTTTGTATCTGGTAACCTGCAATGATTTCTCTTCCATGAGCTCAGAATTCTCCTCAATCCATATGGACATTCAATCACTTCCCTTTCCTGATTTTCAATATGGCTTCTCTGAGCTTCATTTATACTGGAAAAGATTGTGAACAATTAGACCCCTTCCATCTTTGCTTGGGAGATTGCAGATACGTCTAATATCCTTAAATATATCAGTCAACTAGTTCAAAAGTTCTTAGGAAGCACCAGTCAAAATGAACAAATAAGTCTCATTTCCTTACAAAAGACTAAAAATGATACAGAAACATTACAACAAGTGATTTTTTACATCGAACATAAACAGCTTTCCTTACAGACACTAATTACTGCAATTAGCACAGTTAGGGAAGACCCTTTCAAATAAAGAGTTCTGTTCTTCTCCACTGAGGAGGTGTCCTCCTCAGGAACAGGACAAATGTGTGGGATAAACACAGGAGCTCAAGGCAGCCCATGCGCCAAAGAGCTTTGAACCTGACAACAAGCTGGCGAGACACACAAAGGTGATAAACAGAAAACTCTGACAGTTACTTTGAGACCTGGGGAAGTTTTTGACATGGCAGCACTGACAGCCCCTGCCAACCATTACAAGCTGGGGAGTGATTACTTTCAGAACATCATAGCTTGGAGTGGAGTAAGGGAATTTTTAAGGGTAAAAGCAACTTTGATAACAAAATAGTGGTGGTGCTTAATTTTCCTTCATCTGAAGAATATCTTTTGATATTCTGCATAGGCAGCAGGCTTCCCCTCTGACAGGAATGCTATTCCCCTAAATCTGCCATAACAGCAGTAGGTTGCTGTGACCTCTAATGGCACCACGCCACAGTCCTCTCCTTGGCCTGCTCCACGCACTGACTTTTGTTGGACAGTATACATTACTGACGTTGTTTTCACACATTCTCAGAGAAGAGATCAAAGGATTGCATGTCAAGGGCTGCAACCTCCCATCTACCAAGCTTTTGTTATGCCAGGTTTGCTCTACCACCCACAAGTTACACCATGCACTACTTGGAGATCATCCGATGGACTATTTTAGAAAGAACATTAAAAGAATACAGTTGAGTAATGCACTCACATAATTCTGGTTTACTCATCTTGCCAGATAATTAGCAATGCCTTCTTAGCGAATGCTCACAAATGAAATAAAACTACTTTAGGAGTGGATATGGCAGTGTTTGGAATGGAGGTGCTTCCCAAACAAAAGCAAAACAAACAACCATATAGAGCGCTCAGTACAGATTAAGAATGGACAAATAGGAGATAGCTCTTCAGCAGACCCCATGGTCCAACAATAAGTGGTATCCAAAAAGTTTGGAAGTTGCACACATCTCAGTGTTACCATTCAAAACTGCTGAATGAAGCTCAATAAAAGACAAAGTACTTCACTGTCAAATGTTCACCCACAGCAGAAACGAAAATGGCATCAAGTTCATCTGGTCTAGCCCTGGTCTGCCAGGAGCAGGAGCTACAAGCACTCACAGGAAAAGCTAATGGCTGGGACAGGGGACAGGCACTAGATCTTTCTGGGTGAGCTGGAACTCTACTACACTGTTGCTGAGGTGGGCATTTGCACTTGCACCTTGACTCTGGCACTAGGATGGAAAGAAAATACCCCCTCCAGAAGGAGTTTCTGTATTTTCTGTATTTTCCTGGGAAAAGGTTTGACGGATCAGCAGATGCTGCTATGGCTGATCTGCAACCTTGCACAAGACCACAAAGGAATAAAGAACAATAAGGAACCACTGGCAGGATCTTTTAATATAGCTGGGGCAAGGCGGAGGGTCACTTGCAATCAGCACTGCAAAGACTACTATCACAGACATCAGTGACCTGCAGGACACAAAGCAGGGCTCACCTCCAGGCTATGACTAAAGAAAATTGGGCACCAGAAAAGCAGGTGCATTATGTCAAGTTAATTGATGAGACATGGTCTCTTCAGGGTAAGAAACTAAAAGGGTGATGAGCACAGTCTGCCTTATACACCTCTATACTGAGTGATAATAACGGGTGCAAGTACACGTAACAAATACTGCAAAGAAAACTTCCTTCCTGGTTCAAGTAACAGGATTTGTGCACAGCCACTGACTGGAAGTCAAGCACTGAAAGAAATTTTTCAAGGACAAAAGAGAGACCAAGTTGTCTAGATGAACACATCAGCAGGGCAAGCAATCTACTGCAGTTTTCTGCAGCCATAGCTTGTTTATTACATTTTTTTCTTGTCATGGAGAATTTAGATCATTGGGGAGAGTGGGAGATTATTTAACCCATTCATCTATCAACCACTGTGCATGCACTTTTACTATAAAAACAAAGCAAGAAGCCTCTGCACATTTTTCTCCCATCTAGAGCAGGAGTTGACTACATTTATCTAAGAATCCTGAGTTATCTTGACATATTCTATCAACTTTGCCTTATAACATCAGAATATTCAAAAGCCAGCTCAGGACTGCATGATTTCTCTGAACCCAAGTACATCTTGACTTCAGGTTGACCCTGAAATTTTCAGACATTTGGAAAAACTAAATAGTTAGAAATTAGGCAGACAGTGACCACACAGTGAGAACCAGCCTAAGTCTCAATTCTAGTCTTTTTCTCTGTTATTTATATGAAGGAATGGAGGAGACCTTCACTGTAAATGTCAACAACACTTAAAATTGTTGTTTCTAATGCAGAAACTTCTTGCTCATATCACCAAAAAAAAAAAAAAAAAAAAAAAAGGGAGGCCTTTCCAGTCCACAGGGCTTACTGCAGGCATCTTGTAGGGTCTACCTTCTGCCTGCCTTGAAAGTAGGCAGATTGGGATGTTCGTGCACTCTCAAGTGGCCAAGAGAAGAGGCTGTAATTTTTCAAGTTGTCTATACCAGCCACCTTCCCCAAAACCCAGCAAGTCTACAGGCCCCTAGTGCCAGCAGTAAGTGTGTGAATACCATGCCTCAGGGTCAGGGAACAGCGTGTTGCTGCAGTGCTGCGTGTTTGCCCTGGGAGCCACGGCCAGTGCCCATCCCCACAGGTGGTCACCCAGGTGCCACTCCTCCAGCCAGCACTTCTGCAGGGTCCTGGGCATCAGCTCCAGCTTTTGGGAATAGACTGACTCGAGTGAGGTTGATTGACATCCCATAAAGTGTGCCAGGAGACTCTGCACATGGGTCCCTGTCCCACGGTAACAGAATGCCACGTGTGTGTCAGCTTTGTGGGGAGAGTAAACTAAACACTACCAATGCCATGGATTAAACAAGTCACAGTATTTACAAACAAGTTCTAAGCACAAGCCAGTACATACACTTTTTTTAATACACTACCCAAAAGTTTAGCTCTGTATAAAGTTTCTCCTTCAGCACTTTTTTACTTTAAGGTCTTGCTCCATATGGGAGTTGAGGAATGACTTTTAACAGAAAAGTTTTTACATCTTTTGAGGAATGATCTTTACAGCAAGTCAAGGGAGGTGATTCTGCCCCTCTACTCAGCCCTAGTGAGGCTGCATCTGGAGTATCTGTATCCAGTTCTGGGCTCCTCAGGACAGAAGAGACATGGAGCTCCTGGAGCAGGTCCAGTGGAGGGCAACAAGGATGATGAAGGGTCTGGAGCATCTCTCTTATGAGGAAACACTGAGGGAGCTGGGCCTGTTCAGCCTCAAGAAGAGAAGACTGAAAAGGGACCTAATTAATGTCAGTATCTGAAGGGAGGTGTCAGAGGATGGACCAGGCTCTGCTCAGTGGTGATGAGCAATGGGACAAGAGGCAACAGGTAGAAACTGATGTACAGGAAGTTCCATCCCAATATAAGGAAGAACTTCTTCACTGTGCAGGCGACCGAGCACTGGAACAGACTGTCCAGAGAGGGTGTGGGATCTCTGTCACTGGAGATATTCCAGAGCTGTCTGGATGCAATCCTGTGCAATGTGCTCTGAGATGACCCTGCTTGAGCAAGGAAGTTGGACCAGATGACCCAGTGTGGTCCCTTCCAACCTCACTCATTCTGTGATTTGCCACCCTGGTGCCCAGCACAAGGCCATGGACCCAAGTCTCACCACATGGTCTGTTCTCTCTCCCAGAAACACCATGTCCAGCTGTAGACAATCAACATTATTTGTATCTTTGTGAAGCTGGGAATCCAGTGATTACAACAGGTACAACAATGTGTCTGAAATTTCCTGCACCACTTCTTTTTATTATTGATCAGCTAACTTTAGGAGGCCAATGCAGGAAAAAGCAGCTATGAAGAATTCCAGCATTTAGCAGTGCATTGCAAAGACATGAACTGGCTCTCAAAAACAGCTAACTACAAACTGAGGAGTCTATCCTGAGATCAAAACTTGTGTGTAAATATGAGAGAGTGGTTTCTTGAGGTCACTAGCTGTACCAGATTTAGGTGGTTTACTGGAGATGCACTTTATTAACAACAGGACATAAAACTGCCGCTCCTCACAATATCTCCATTGATGATTTGTAATGGCATTAAGACAAGAGGCATACACTGTTGCATAGACACAACTCAAAAGAAAAAAAAAAGACTGAATGTGCATGGTATCCTCCCTAGCAATTTTAGAAGAACCTGGCATGCATTAAATGTAAGCTCCATTAAAGCCCTTAAGGCCTTTTTTTATAACAAGATATAAATAAAATACATAACATTTGGACTCTTCATTTACATCGTTGTTTTGGAGCCTTTGGGGATTTTTTTTTTCCAAGCTTTTCTTCACAACCAAGAGTTTGTTTTTTCAGAATACAAGCTTAGTTCCCAACATAATCCCAGGGCTTGGAAAGTTGGAACATTAATTTAAAAAACAATTATGCAAAAAAATGGGCAACATTTTGCAATAACCATGCATTAACAATTTTGATCTAAACTCAAGTTCAATGCACAGGAAGCAATAAAGTCTATAGAAAGAGGCAAATTCACGCCAAATAAAAACAGTCCTTGAAAGATTCACAGTGTGCTGGTTAAAGACAAGCAGAAAAATAAATACAGTTGTTGTAGAGGGCTCTATGTTTTTGATAACCCTTCACAGGTGGCCAGGCAATATCTTCAAGGCCAAAAAACTCAATAACTACTACAGCGATTCCTAATTCTTCTGATCCTTGCAGAAGCATTAATAAATGACACTTCAAAACACAACAGCCAGAGAAGACCTGCTCCTCTCTCCAGGAAGTAGAAGAGAGGAATAATATCCGTGTTTCAATTGCAATTCAAGAAGAATTGCAATTGGAATTCTGTGAAGAACTCCAATATGGAGTCATCCAATTAATTGCAAACTTAAGGTTTGCATCTCCCTGGGGCACCTTTCCCTTCCCAGTGGGTTGGGAGCAGGACTATTCTTTAGGCACACTCAACAGCAACGCATTGGTTTTGATTGAAATAAGGGACTGCACTGGAGGATTGTACTTTCATCATGAGAGCTCAAGAAAGAGAAGTGATTTAACTTCAAAATTCACAACATAACTTCCCTTTATACACTTTCTTCAGTAATGAAAAGTTAACCATCCATCTCTTCTGAAACTTACAGCTTTTTTTCCTCTTCAAACCTCTCATTTCATTTCTTTAGGCTATAAAATCAGCTAAATTCCCTGGGGGAACATCAACATTTTTATATCTATATTCCCACATGATAATGGCAACTATTACCAATTTTGGTCAAATGCAAAATTCTAGCGGAAGCTAGTTCAGAAATGTGCCTCCAACTCAGGAAGAAACAACCATCTTGTTAATACCTACTCTGAACAGAACTAATGGCTATACATATATATATACATATACATATATATAACTGATGGCTTCTGCTTTTTTGTTAGACGAGTAAGACACGAAGAACAAAAAAATGCTTGTAGTAGGAAAATCATCTGTACAACAGAGTGCCACTAACAAAATGAGGATAAAGTTGGAGAATTAAACAGAAAACGCCTCATTCAGACCCAGTCAAATGCAGGGAAGGTGTCTGCATGTGGTACTCCAGTCTCTACAAAGAGCTAGAAGATTAGGTTAGAAAAGACCTACTTTTCTAATGTTTTTTTTTTTGAATCAGCTGCAAATTTCACTTGTCATGTCCAACCAAATATGTTTTCTCAGAGATTAAGTATTGCTCATGCCAAGAAAGTCAATGTAAAAGAAAAAGCTATGCAAAAAAGAGCATTCATGAAAAGAGAGATTTTTCTCCCAACACCACTGTGATATGCCAGCTTTTGCAGGCCTGAAAACTCAACATTTTCACTGGAGATGAATGACCTCTGCCCCATGAGACTACTGAACAACTGCTGAGCAGCACTGAACCACGGCTCTTCCCAGGAGCACTGACACAAAAGAAAACATCCAAATAAAACCAAGTATAAGAACAGTTAATCATTGCACAATACATCCATTAGCATTGGTGGTCTAGACAAAGACTTAATTCCTTTGTCACTGAATGTGTCACCAGTTCCAGACATCCCACCAGTATCAAGCGAAAATATGAAGTCTCCTGGCCAGTAGTTCATACTACATTTGATAAAACTGTAGCATTTCAAACATGGTCTTAAGATTCTCTTATCACCATGGGGAAGAAATTACTTCCTAGTGTCCTGATGGGAGGGAAATTCTGAGATGGTGACAACAGAATCGCTGCCTAAGAAATAACTATCACCTTCAAAGACAAACTGATTCAGGGCCAACAAAACAGCCTCTCTGCTCAAAACAGCTGAGCAGGAACAAAGGTAGAAGTGAAGACCTATAATTTCTGCAAAGCAGTGACACAATTACTAACTAAATGCATGGAAGAGATATTACATAGATCATGTCTGTTTAGTTTTTTAGTGTATGCTGTGCCATATGTTTTCACTTAAGTTAAAAAAAAAAAAAACTGCAGCAACTCTCCCGTCCTCATTACACAGAGATGATGCCAGATACTAGCTACTCTTTCTTATGAAAGCCTTTTATATTCTTCAAACCACATGTACTGAGAAATTCTATTAATAGTCAGGTATTTCTCCAGTCTTGTTTGTTGCCCTTCTCCAAATAACTCTTTCCTTTTGCTTTAGCTACAGAGGTAAATTCGGGGAGGAGGCCCTCTGGGATTAATAACCTTACTAACACTATAAACAATTTTTCCATTGCTTATTCATTGACAAATTTAACCCTGAGAGCAGTGCACATGCTAGAGGATCTCTGCAACTACATGGACAGCACGGGCATGTTCATACCTCCATAATTACACTGACAGAAGCACTGCTAGGAAAGGGTGCAAATCCAAAAGAAGAAATGTCAATTTAAATTTTAAAAAAATCTCTATGTAACTCTTCTAAGAGCCTGAGATTGCTGCAGTCTCCTTGCTCTTCAATGAAAAATATTGCAACAGCAGACTTGGTGGGTGCTGGGAAAGAATTCCTGGCAAATTAGACCCTTGCAAACGGTGAAACATGGGAAGCACTCCAACATCCTAGTTAACACCAAAACAATAGCCTTGGGACACAGGAGGGTGCTCAGCAGCTGGAGCTGCCCCCCACAGGAATCCTTGACATTTGTAGCTTTCAGAGTTACAGCTTCTTGTTACAGTTTGATCTTCTTGACAATTCTGAAAGTTGACCAATTTATCGTGTTCCACGTTCTGGCTATAAACACACCAGTAAACACACTGGCAGCAGGGCATGGGCCCACAGGGTCCTACTCGAGTCCATACTATTAAAGTGTTAGCACAGTCCCAGATGTGCTCACCAGGGCCAACAAACATCCTCCTCTACAATTCTCACGCATTCACAGGCTAATACAGGCCACTGACCTTTCTTGATAGGAAGCCTGGACATAGCCACTCTATTTTTGTGGGGGGCAGGGAGTTAATCTGTTTGAACAATGAGCTCAACAGCGTTCACGACCACAGGACAACCACTTTATTTATTAATAGAGACAGAGTCATCGTTTCCAACCACTTAGAGTGGCCAACCCCGTTTCCAGACTCTGTCAAGTCCCACAGTAGGAGACAACAAGTTTGATATGGCAGACAATCTCATTTTTTAAAAGTAAGTGCAGTCAAACATGACACTGGCCTGTTTGTCAACATGGACATTCTTCCTTCAGAAAAATCTTGATCCAGATTCTGAAATATAATCTCATGGGTTCACAGCCAGCTGCAGAAGTCACTGGGCAAAACCTAGAGCCACTGTTACATGAATGGCCGAACTAGATACTGGTAGTGACCATTCATGGTGTAAAAACATAATCACACCTCTTCATACCTATTATTTTCCCTATTCTCTGCACACAGAGGAAGCCAGAATTTCCACAAGGGCTACAGACATCTGTGATGAATGCAACAATAGCTTCAACCTGCTGGATCAGTTCCAACACTCTTGACAGCTCTCAACTCTGCTTTTGTCCCAGGTTGCTGGGCATTGTGATCAAGTAATTAGGACCAATCCTTGGCCCAGATCTTTGGTGAACAGAGAGTCAACAACTACAATATATCAATATTACTAAAACGCTGCCCATTTAAGACAGGTTAAGAAAAAGGTAAAACAGCTGCTCTTAAGTTCTTCTTAATCTATTTCTAATACCTTGTTGAGGACCTTCAGAACCACCGTTCAAAGAGAGTTTGCACAAGACTTTCTACCACACGCCTCATCTCACAAAGCCCTGCTCATAAAGCAGCAGGGTTGCCACCTGCTTATTCTGTGCCTCTTTCATAGCATGCAAGTAATCACTAAGGCTGTTAACTGACAATAGCAGCAGTTTCCCATCCAACACAGGATGTGCAGTATTCCTACTGCGATAGTCCATTTCAGAGCCAGCAGCATTTGGGGGAAAGTCTAAAAACTTTCATATTCAGGACCATATTCACCTTGAGGGCTTCTACGCACAAATGCCAAGAATGGAGCACTCTGTCCATAAAACCTCCTTGCCCAGGCTAATGGCCAAATGAGAAAATAACCACTGGAGTAAAGGAGTGAGAACTCTTTCACAAAGAAGCACTGTTAAACTTTCTATGTTGTACTGAGTACTTCTAAGCATCTGGAGATAGGAGAACTGTCTTTACAATCAGATTCTCATTGAAGAAAATGAAAATCTCTGATGGACTGTGTCAAAATGATCAGCATACTGCCTTCTCCTTGATACGATAATCTTTAAAGAGCAGTAGTCCTGCCCTGAAAATTTCTGAGCCATTTCTACTCTTTTACATGTAATTTATAGATATGTGTTATTCCAAATTACTGCAGCCCAGTAGACAATGCTCCTCAAAAACTGCTTTCCCCTAAATATTGCAAGATTCATTCTTGCAATCTTGGAACTGTCCTTTCTTAGACCAGTAAACACAAAGAGATGGATAAAAAAGGACTTCATTCAGCTTTTTTTCAGAGACAAAGCAAAGCAAAACTTAGGTAAGCATAGAAACTTTAACAAGAGAAAGCAGAAATGGTGGATTAGGTTCCAAGCTGATAAGAATCCCTTGATTTCATAACTGTAGCACTTTCAAGCTACCACAGATTAGTTTCTAGAAGTTCCTTGGAACATGCAGCATTACTGAAAGTGAGCTCATCCTGTAACTGTTATTCACACGCACAAAAAGAGCAAACCCAATAAAATCAAAAAAACCCAAATAAACAAAAAGCCATTTTGCACTTGGAATAGATCACAGTGACTTAAAAACAGCAGGTGATATTCACCACAGTTCTCGGCAAGGTCTTCCCATTACCATCTCAGCTGCAGTTGGTGTCTATGAACACCAACTACCTTTCCCAGTGGGATGCACGTCAGAAATCCCAGCTGACGGTGTCAGGGGGCTGCCTAACACACAGAGCAGAACTCCTGCCCCGTCTGTTTCAACACAGCCACGTCTCTCTACACTTTCTCAGCCACCCTGACTACTCCTTTTCCCATGCACATCCCAGCTTTGAGAGTCTTCATCTTGCACCAGCACGTGACTGAGCTCCATGCTGCCTGCCTGGATCATTTGTTTGGATACCATTAGATTGCCCTGACTGAAAGCCCTAATGAGGTGCTGATCCCATCATCTAATCAGTCGCCTGAGCCGAAATGCATCCCATGGGACAGCCAGAAAAGACTGATGCAAGAATTCCAAGTGATGTGTAACATGAAAGGGCGCCATTCGCATCGCTAGGACTCACAGCCTGTCAGCACGGCCATTAGAAATCCGGGGCTACACGGATTTATAATTCAACCCTCCCACACACACAACTTGTTCCAGACTGAAACTTGGCACAAAATTCAATCCCAGGAGGGTGTTAAAAAAATAACCTATTCAACGGTTTCCGTCCCATGGCTTCAGCTCACAGCCATTTAAATAATGGCAATTTCTCATTTCTCTTTTTAACTGAGGAAATCCAATATAAAACACCAGATTTACATAACATTGCAGTGGTGATACAAGCTGGCAACAAACCCAGAGAGAAGGCTGCCAGAGCTGTTCTGTCATTCTCTCTTGGTGAATTTCTCCATTTGGATTCAGTTTAACGGAATGATTTTTATTAGGACTAGCTGACATCGTGTGTAACCTGCAAATCCCACCTCCACGCTGGCCAGGCACCTTGCCCGAGTTTTGTACACCTTGTGTGCTGGTTTAGAAGGGGACAAGCCCTCCTGTGGTCACAGTAGCCTCCCACCTGCACTGCCACTGTTAATTCTTTGCTGCAAACTCTGCTGGCTGGTTTAGAGGACAGTAATTAGCTTCCTATTGAGCTGCAAAAGACTGACTGGACAAGGAATGGACAAAACAAAGAAGGGAACTGATGCAAGCCAAAAGCAATTTGTCAGTAGAGCCTTTGATTTGATCAGAGATTGTTCCGACAACTACCACACCTGTTTCCAGGGAGAGACACAGAGCCAAGCCTTCTGTGGCACCAGTTCTTTCTCCACCAGGTATTTCAATTCCTACAGGACTACATGTAATCTTGAGTTTGTCAGTGGAAAAAAGAATCTTGAAAGTTGATTCAATACCACAAAAACTTCTTAAATACACAGGAACTCATAAAGTCTGCAGCAAATCACTACAGTGAGCATGAGCCTTCTGCTCCACCACCACTCAGACAGAGAGGGTGTGATAGCAAATGTGGGATAGGTAGGAGCTTGTCACCCCAAAATAAATCATCTGCTGGGTGGGCTACTGGCTCCCATCTCATCCACCAACCACCACTCCTGCTTTCCCACAGCACGCCTGAGACACAGCCCCTGCTGCCCAGCTGGGGACAGCGCATATTACAAATCATCATCAAAGCATCTGAACATACTTTTCTTATTTGTCATATGAGTCAATAAGTAGCCCAACTTCTATGAGAAGAAAATGAAGATTGGTATCAGCAGTCGAGCCCAAGGCATCTTTCCTGTTCTTTAGAGAATTACTGACTTAAAGGTACTTCAAAGCAGTTTGAACTCTCTGCTGCTGTCACCAAAGCTGCTACAAGATCCTCTGGCAGCCAATGTCAAAATGCTTCTTCTAGAATGTGGTCGTTGGTCTAAATTGCCATTGTTGCACTGACTCTCCTCACGTACTAAAGCATCTTCCCTATGGCCAGCCTCTGAGGTCCACGGTCCAGCTGTAAACACCCTTCCGCATTTCTGAGAACTGGATTTACAATAATTCTCTCAAACAGGGGAAATAAACTGAGCCCAAAGGACCACCTGAGTTTTCAAAACAGAAAAGAAAATGGGGCAAGCATCTGCAGAACCACCTTCTTCTCCAACAGCTGCAGTTTTCTCATACCTTGTCCTTTAATTCCAAAGGGGGGTACAAAGTCCCTGATACGTGCCCATTTCCTGAAGGAATCATCCAAGAACATTGGTGCCGGCTTCGAGAACCTGAGAAAACCAAAACAAGAAAGAGATTAACTCCTGAACTGGGAAGGTTAAACTTCTGCAAGAACGTTGAGAGAATCCATACCTAAGTGCTGATTATACACTGCCACCTGCAAGAGAGTAATGTAGAAGATTTTTCTTTTACCCAAAGATGACTGCATTGAAACAAACCTGTCAGAATTTGTGCCACAAGGACACTCAAATCACTCAAGTCGTGAACCTAGCAATCACTTCCACTCAACAATTTAGAACTGCCCCACTACTGTTTGGCTATTAATTTAGCTACAATAAGTTGTAAATTGCAGGCAGGGTTTAGGCAGTTTCACTTCCAGCTTTGTGAGCCCAAGCCAGTTTATGTGCTGTCTGTGTGAGTGTGTGAGGAGCCTGCTTTGGCCTAACTCATGTGCACATACACAGCAGCTATCACCACACAGGCAAGAAAGAAAACAGTTCAGGAGATCATGAAGCAGCTCATAGTTTACAGAGAATGGAAATGGAAATTCAGTGCCTTCTTTAGTGCATTCATTAACATATAAATGATTCAAGAGAGGTTCCTGCCAAGTCAAACAGCTATGGTCCATCCAGAATCCCTTACAAATGAGAGACCTAGTCCTTCTTAACCATGTCATTATGGAAATACATTATCCTAATTATACCCTGAACACACAAACACAGCAGCTAGAAAAAATTTGTCTCTTCTAGAAACAATTACTACAGTGGCCAGAGAAAAGGAAACAATTAGCAAATGTAGAAATATTAACTTCCATATGGGACTACTTCTGAGTATATATATACACTAGAAAGTATACTAATACTATTAGAAATCTGTTCATTCAATCATATCAAAACAGTAGCAGGAGTGTTCTGGATCAAAATCCATCCCACCATGAAAAGGAATGTACTATGTGTTCAGAATCAGAGAGAACACCTCCACTACAGAACAAGGTACATGCTCCTGAAATAAATCCAGCTTGGCCAACCTACACATAGGAGCAAGACAGATGTAACCCAGGGGTTTAGCTCTTCCTTCAGGCTGTTTCTGTACTCAGTGTGCAACTCTTACAGCAATCAGATAACCTTTGGACTTGACTACCTGATTTAAGATAAACTCATCTACACTATGCCACAGCCAGGTACAGAGTAACAATTTCAAGCAGCAGCACAGTGAGGGAAGGATGGAATGAAATCTAAATTATAAACCGATCAAAGTGAAGTCCTATCATAGATGCAAGGTAAATCACAGGTTGCAGGAATCTCTGGAAATGGGAAAGAGACCAAGAGAATTTAACAAAACAAGAAGACTCAAATTCACCCATGCATACTGCTTCACATCCACTCATGCAATCTTTAATAAGATCATCTATAACCATAAAAGCAAGATGCACAGATGACACGGCTGATCTAGAAGGAAAGGAATGTTTTTCCAGAGCTGAGAATACAAAGCATATATATAATTTTATCTGGGAAAAGGTGGGGGAGATATGTTAGATATATAAGAGCCTCTGAAGCTCTTAAGTAAAAAAACCCCACTGGCTTATTTAAAAACAAATAAAGAACAATACAGTATTAATTGTAACACATTTACTCTGAAAATATCCTAAAAACTTCAATAACCTGACAAATTAGTTCAATGTTTTCTCACACATCTTGGTGCACCAAAATATAATTATTATGTTTCCCTGGGGGGGTCTCCGGGGACTTATCTCCACCTCCTTCCAACAACAACAGGAATCTTTGCAGGACTGTCATGCAATGCAAGAGCTTTTATAAACTGCAGGGCTACAGCATAGATGTTCATAGCCCTTCCTTTACAGCCACCCCTTGAACTCTCAGCAGAAGCCACATCCCATGGAGTGGTCCCGTTCTCCCCATGCAGCAGCTGCAGTGAGGGATGACAGCGTTGCCTGGGGCTCACCAGCACCTTGGGGCTGCTCTATAAGGTAAGCAAGCTACTCTCGTTGCTGCCGTGACATGCAGTCTCCAGGAAAAACCTGGATGCTTCAGAAAATGCTTATATGAGCAGGTTTTATTCTCTTCTCAAGAAACAAGAGGATTCAAGAAGTACATTGTAAATAAAAACCTCTGCCAGCTCAGTTCACCTGTTCTAAAGCACTGCATGAGAAAGAACATACAGGCCATAAGGTCAGGCCTAACTCAGAAGCTGGTGTTATTCATACATGCAAGTAACTGGCCTGTTTGCAAGTGATACACCTGGAAAAGACAATTTACAGTAGTCTGACGTGGAGTAAGGAGTGCCTCTCCCTAATGCAGATTCCCCTTTACAAGGTGCCTGGTAAAACCAGGAGGGAAGTCAGATCCTCCTAGGACTCTCTGGATCCCAGGGGAGTTCCCCAAATCAGCTGAAGCTGAAGGCATGACTGATCTAATGCTCTATGCTATCCCTTCTGCATGTGGCAACCAGGGCACCAACATGATGCCAAAGGAAGGGTGAAATGGCCATTGACCTTTTTATTGTATTTGCTACAAGTAAATTTAAATTAGGGATTTTTCTAGCAAAGAACACAATAGCCTTAGACTAGTTAGTATTATTTGGTAATATTTAATACTCCTGTATACAGGGTGAGGGAAATGGACTTTTAATTCATACTTTTGCTTCATTGAAGAAGGAGGAACAGTTTTAGGAAATGTTATATCCATATGGGAAAAAAGGGAACAAGTTAGAGGATATTTTGCTCCCATAAATCTTGAAAGTAATTCTGTTTTGGAAATATTAAGAAATTATGAATGCTGTAAGCTCATGCGCTTTGCCACCTCAATAAATCAGAGCAAGCCAGAACTGATGTCCAGCAGTGACAGGAAAATGCTGTCTGCCAGACTCTCCAGGAGCATGGCTGTTCTGTCTCAGCTCTGAACTGCATCTGGCATATTCCAGGACCCTTCAGGAAACATCGGGATTTGCCTCAAACAGGCCATGGGAATGCTCTCTGCAGAGCACCTAAAATACATTCCAAGGAATGCATGGGAGTTTGTCAAACAGAGAAAGCAAACGTTTCCGAATGATGTTAAAACCCTGCACGTACTGAGCAGCTCAGTATGGGATGCTGCATTTTGCCTGTCACAGCTGCTGAAAGGCAGGTTGGCTTCAGTGGCAACCACCGCTCCAGACCCAAAACAGGCTTGTGCTCCTTTGGAAAATGGTGCAGAAAGGGACAGTTCAGATTTTTCAGATTTAAATTTTCCCCTCTACACCCCCCAAATTCCAGAACAGACATAATACAATCTCATTGCATGTGATAGCCTGAAAAGATGAGGAATTTGGCTGCTTGTGGCACGCACTTATGACCTGTGTAATTTGATAGGGAAATGCCAAGCATGTACAATCTCTAGTTTGAATGGCATACCCTGCTAAAACACAAATGACATCTAAATGGACTAAATGCTTGATATGATAATTGTGAGGTACAAAACAAATCTCTCCCACTTCTCAAGTTTGAATTCCTCACACAAAGACATTAATAAAATCTCTAACAATTTGTCACCATGCACAGCGAAAGGAAGAGAGAGTTCTGCCAGAAACAGTTCTTAAACAGGAATCTATAATCACACAAAAATGTGATATATATTTGTGCCTACAGAACTCTGGCTTACGTGATGAAACATTACATTTCCAGTTTTTTCCTCCCTGACAAGAAGAGTTGTGACCCCAAAACATTTCTGAAGGCTGAACTAGCCTGCCAGAGGCTCCCCAGCCAAGTTTTCTGGCCATTCCATTTTGTCCCTGATACTGAGATCGCTTCACAGCTACTCCTCTTTGATGAGCACTGAGGTATTCAGCATAAGCAGCACTGACTTCCCAAAGCATCTTGCAGTCCCTATGCAAGGTAGCTATGGGACAAAATCACACACTGAATCTTGACTAGAATCTGCTCCCTACTCCTTATCTCCTGCTTTCCAGGCAATTAATAGATAAATGTGTAAAAGAGAATAATCTACATCTGAGAGAAAGTAAAATAAATAAACTGATTGATGTGTCTTTGGCTTTAACAAGGAGGGACGAAGGAAAGGTCAAGTTCCTGAACGAGTAAAGGAGAAGACAGCACCACATTCCTGAGAAACCACGACACTAAGGAAAGGCAGACTGGCAGCCACTAAGCTCCACTCTGAGCTTATATTTCAGGTATTCCCTTTTTTTAAACATCCTCCTTTAAGCTGACCTGCGCTTCTGTTCATTCTTTTTAATTAAGGAGAATCAGGAGTGCTGGAAAACTGAAAACTGGAAGAAAAAAGCCCAAACAGTGCTAGAACCTAATGCTGTGCAGAACCTGCACACTGCATTTGTAAAGGGGCAGGAACAGCTTTTTTATCTTTTTTTAAACCACATAAATAAATGACTTATTTGTTCTGGCATGACTTCTATCTTCTGTTTGCTGATGATCAAAAGCATCCATGATTAGACAGAAGGCACAAAATCTACCAATGTTATTAATTAAATACAAACTGAAGCCTTTGAGCGCTGAGTCATTAGCCCTGACACAGGCATTTATGGAAATACAGAGAGAAAATCTAAACTAACCTTTTCCTTTTTCCCTACTGAGACCTAGATGTATGCTGTCTCCCTTGCCTCCCTTCCCTGGGGAGCAGCGTGGTGTGATAGCATAGGAATGAGGAGGTTTGTGAGGTACCGATTTCACATTTCTTATTGACATTAATCCTCTGTCAAAAATCCAAGCAGCTCAAAGATTCCTCAAGCAGCTGAAAAATTTAAGAAACTGCATTAATAAGGATTAACCCCATCCTACAACCAGCATACTACTTTTCCTATATCAGCAAACGCACCCCCCAAAAAAAAGATGGCTGCAAGAAGAATAGCTTTAACAGCAGAGATCAGGCCAAAAATTAAGTTGACCTTAACAAACTGCAGAATTCTAAAATAAAATAACATGGTAAAGACAACTTAGCACTGAAGAAGGGTTGGTCAGAGCACCCTACCAGTGCCATTTGAGACCACCTAATTCTTTTGCAAGAGAGTGAGCCATAGATCCCCACCCACCGTCTCCCATGCTCTTTGTGCCTACAGACCCTTGAGTGGATCTGCAGTTGTACCTTTCAGGCTGCAAAGGCCTCAGCTACTTGGCCACTCCCCATACAGAGGCCACTGAATTATGCAGCAGTACAACAGTGCTCTGGAGTAAATGTCACAGCAACTCCAAAAAGATGACTTTGAACAGGCTTTAATCCATAAGCAAAGGAAGGGGCAGGTAAAATCAACTGAACCAAAACCTCACAAACCATGTAGCAGTTATTCCAGTTATCCCTGCCTCCTTCCTGGGAATAACTGCTCTGTACCTTTGAGGCACTCTGGAACATCTTCAGCCTTCTTGCCCTCTGCTCTCCATCACCTAGTAGGTTGTTTAAACTCATCAGTGCAGACATTTTCCCACTGCCTGCTCACTGCTCTATTTAGAGCTGGACCAGCTGCTCCAAGATGTATCTTAAAAGGTCTCCATCCTCTGCACTGTGGTTCATACACAAAACATTGTTACACTCTTGTAGAAAAGATAAACATCCTATCATGAATGAAAAATGTAACTATCACAGCTGTGAAACCTGTTAAATACTCTACTTTATTCAAGATCAGAAAGCATCGACTCAAGAACCATGTCCAATTCTGGGCCTCAGGCAAAAAACATGAACAAACTGAAAAAAAGGCCATAGGAAAGCTCTGAAAAAGATCTAAGGTCTAGAAAACATGATGTCTGAGGAAAGCTAGAATAAAAAAATTACTTTCTTGAGTCTAGAAAAAACTGGAAGAGGACATGATAAGCCATTAAATATTACAAGGCTGCTGCAAAAGAGAAAGACAGAATCTCTACATCCCTGGTAAAGAGAAGTAGTAACACCAGTCCTAAAAGGCAGCAAAGAAAACTTCATCGTTAAAAAAGTGTTTCTTATGCTTGGGATTATTACGCATTGAAATCTACTGTTGGACATGGGTTACAGAACTCACATCAACTACACCAGTTTCTGATTTGATTGTATTATTTTTAACAAGTTTGTATCTATTAAATACCAGTTAGCCATAGCTGTGCCTACTTTTAAGAGGGAAAATCAAATAGATGATCTTTTAAAGTTCTGCACAGGTCTATTTCATCTAAAAGCACTTTCATACTGGGCTAACATTGCTAGGAGGTGACGAAGTAGCCAAGCTACAGTCTGCTGTCGCTGGGAATCAAGAGCTGCCCTTCAGACTCCTTGCACTTCTCAAGTATTTCTCTTCATATACGGTAATCAAATTTCAGTACAAACATCACTGTAGATAAGCAGCACATGGATTTTGCAGCCTGCTGTGTGCCAAGAGTGCTTTCTGTTTGTACCCCGCACCTTTGTGATAAACAGGAAGACACATAAAGTTTAACCTTTCTGCAGTCATTAATGTCTTGGGCTTACGGCACTAGCAAGGCACAAAATCAAAGAATAATTTAATATCAGCTCAGTCCCTCCTGCTCACTGACTGTGTTCTGACGTGCATGAAGTCCAACAAAGTGTCCCGAGCAGCTTACCTATATAATGCAATTAGTCATGGGGACTGGAAAAGTTTTGAGATAAACTAAATATTAAAGACAGAAAGAAATCCATTTGCCTGCTCTGATGAAACCCTCACACTTTCCTACTGATTCTCCAAACATTTCAGACAAAAAACACACAAAAACATGCAGACACAAAAAGTAACAAGAAGCTTGGTTTAAAGGTTGGCTTCCTCTTGGAGAAAAAAAAAGCTATAAAATTCAGACCAGGCAGAAACTTTGTCCTGACCTGCCTCATGGAGCAGCTTATAAGACAACACGCAAAATTTGTCATTGTTCACAGAACTCCCTAATACCAAAACACAATTATGCCAGGGTGAAAAGCTAACTTCTCAACAACACAGGGTTCTGTTAGTTTAAAAACCAGTCTTCTAACATCATTTCAATGTCATAGCTTGTTTCTCGTGTGTTATTGTCAATGATGCAAGATTGAATTACAGCTCATTTTTCCTACAAAAAGCCAGGTGAGGGGTTCAAGAACTCTGAGGGAGCACTGAGCCAAATAGATGAGATTATGTGGTATTTGGAAACATGATGAAGGTGAGCGAAAGCAGACTGCAATTACTGCCTGAGTTTCCAAAGCCTTCTGTACAAATAAAAAACAAGAAGGAAGAGTTAGCTCCCATGGAAAATGCCAGCCAGCAACTCTGCCAGTTGGCCAAACTTTAGAACAATTATGTTCCTGTTAATATTCCACTGGATCAGGAAGAGGATTGTGCTTTCTAATGAGCACAAATTGGAGGGTAGTCATGTAGGGTAACTGCTGCTCTGTGACACTGCACTCCCAAAAGGCAGGGTATCTGGGGTATCTCTTATTTTCTGGTGAAGATCTAACATGTTCAAGAAGACTGCAGATTATGGGCACAGTTCCCAACATGGACCTGTTGTCTTTCATCATACTAATTAACCAGTCTGTTAAACGCAGTGACTGAACATTACTTTTATAAAGCCAACTTAATGTTCTCTTTATCCTTCTTGCAGAGAGAAGTTAATCCCTGTCATTGCCACCCAGTGCTCATTCTTGCCACTACTGGCCATAAGGCTGCCAGTAGCCTTATGATGGAGCACAACAAATTGCACTTCACTGCTTCAAGAGTCTCCGATCTCATTTTCTCCTACCACATTATTTAATGTATATGCCTATCTTGAGGTCATCCTACTGTATCAGACCAATTTTCGGATTTCAAATCATTGGAGTGAACAGTAAAATTTGGAGTGGCCTTCGTACAAGTAATTATATCACTGCAGAAGGATCCTGGAACACTCCAAGTTGTGAAGAAACTGGTATATATGTAGGGAACAGGACAGTGATAAAAAGAGCCTTCCACTATCAGCTAAGCCAAAAATGCACATGTTGCTTAGCACAGCCAAGCACAGAACAGATGTGACTTCTCTGTTGATGTACAGCATAGGGGATGTGGCACAGAAGGGAAAGAGCTGTTGAAGCTAATGAACAACTAAGCACAAAATGAGTACAACTTGATCCTGATACAACCAGCTAAAGACAAAAAATAAGGTCACCAATGTTTAGAAAAATCCAGAACAGCCTTGTTCAGGAAGCTAATGAAGATAGGAAAGCACAAAACAAATTACTTGATGTGAAGCTTGGTCATTTTATGAAAGGGGTTGTATGATTTGATGTCTGCATAGAAAGAGGACTTGACTTCATAATTCATGCAGTTTCTGAATGCCTGATGTTCCTTCCCTTCTGGCCTGTTGCTCTTCTCCAGGTCAAAAATCCGCTTGGGGCAAAAGTTCCCTGCATAAGTCTTACTGGAGTGAGGATGCTGGTAGAAGAAATGTCAATGTTTCAAGCATTGTAACTGAAAAAGATGGGTTGATCTGAGTGAAAAGAGTCTCAATTTTTTCAAGGCTCATACACTTCTGGAATGACCAATGCCATTTTAGAACCTAGACAGAAAATTCCTATCAACACGATATAGAAAACATTAACTGTTATGAAATACACATTATGGCATTAACAGAAGTCTTGTGAGCTCTTCTGGTTTTCTTACATGTAGGGCAATATTCTGAAAAGTTCTACAGGACACAGTTCCTCATATCACACTCCTGGGAGAATCTCAGCCTTCACGTTAAAAAAGTCTCACAGCAAATAAAAAAATATTTTTCTAGACTTATAGTTGGAAATGAGACCTCAATAACTAATAAATGCTCAGAAATGAGAAAGAATAAAAAGAAACCATTATTTTTCAACTGCATGCATTTTCTGTCCTGACTCATTATTACTGACTATTTGCAGGTTGCAACTCTCATCAGTGCAACTCCCTACAGTGACTTTAAGGTGATCCACAGAAGCTTTCCCCAATGAAAATGCAGGCAAGGGACAAGCCTACAGACACAAACAGGAAATGAGAGGAAAACAGTAAAAGTGAGGGAAAAAAAAGAGTCTGTAGAAGTTATTGCTCCGATAGCTGCCTACAGCACACAAGACTGGCAGATAATTAAATGCAAAGAAACAAATACAAGAAGGGAATCTTCTTTGCACACCACAAACTGATGCTCAAAGACAATTATACAGATAGTCCGCTGTGATGTTTCTTACAATTTTTTGTCAGTTATTTTCAAAAGATTTTTTTTTTTTAAGTTATCACAATGTGGATTTCATGTGAAAAACTGCCATAGCAATGACTGTATCAAATCAATGCTGCAGCTTATTTGAGAAAACAGGAAGATATGAACTAGAAACAAGAACAAAATTTGCGGTGGAAACAAGAAGGGACTAAAAGCATAGGAGGTGATGGGCAAGCATGGGAGATGCTGGGCAAGCACAGTTCTTCCCAAACACTTTGAAATTGGACAATTGTGGTTGGAATCTTGTTCCGGTTTGGCCAAATCTAGAAGTATATCCTCTGAGGGAAGGCAGGCTATAACCACCCCTCCCCCACCAGGTTCAGGAAAAATAAATTTTCCTCAAAGGAAAGTGAAAGAGATAAAAACTATTTATTTAACAAACACACAGGAAAAGGGATAATGATGCTAAATAATAAAACCTCCCACTCTGCTGAGAGAAACCTGGGAAAATTTCAGAGTCCTTCCGTAGATCTCTCTCTCCCCCGCCTTGGAGCTGGGATGGGGTGGTGGGCCCACCTCCATGGCCAAGGCCTTGGTGGAATGTCCTCCCAATGTATTCTGATGTTGAAACAGTCCAGCAGAGAGAAAAGGAAAAAACAGAGTCCCAGGAAAAAAAAATGTTCAACTCTCCGGAGGAAAAGGAGCTGAGAAAAAAAACTGCCGAAAACTGGCTGGAAAGAAAAGCAAACTGTGTGCTTCCCTTCCCTCTCGCTCTCCTGCTACAGCTGAAAAAAAGTCTCTGTCTCTGTGTGACCTTGAACAAGCTGCAAGCTGCTTTGAAAAAGTTTTGTTCAGCTTTTCCTTCCCCCTCTCAGGCTCAGTTTAAAGGCATAGAAAGGTACAAAAATTAATTTCTGGGCATAGGGCAGCGACATGGGATACACATCATAAAGTCACCCCAACATAAATCTACACCATGACTTGCACTATTCAGCAGATGGACATCCTAACTTAAAGAACAGTGAGAGTGGAAATGTTCTCCATTGCACGAATTCCTAAGGCCTAAACAATTTCATTTGCCATGATCCTTCTTCTAGGATGTTGTTCAAGGAACAGTTGTGTGATTTTCAAGCCTGCCAAGAAGTCAAAGCAGCATCATTCATCCAACCAGAGAATAAGCTTTTTTCCTTCTATTAGGTGAAACAGGATAATGTAGCTTTAAGTGCCACCTCCTAGGTACAGCCACTCAAGGAGCATTTGTACAATGTACACAAAAAAAATACCATTACTATCAGAATAATTTCACTTACTGAAAAACAGTTACAGATAGATCACAAAGCTGCTATTAACGAGATCCATATCAATCCCAATGGGAAAAATTCCAGATGCGTTTCTGTTTCTCTGCTGCACAATAGACTTCACATTGTGGTGCAGGACAAAGTGGGGGCAGCCAGTTGTTATTATTTAAGATTCAGACAGAGGTTTTTTTCTTCCTTTAACCAGATGCAAAAACCTCCAAGGATTTCACTGAAAGCCTGAACAAAAAAAAAAGCCAAAATCCCAAGTGGAAAGAGTATTTTCAGAGGGACCTTTCCTCCTAGGTGCCAGAAGATACTTCTGTAATTGAAGATAATGTTTGATAGGGTTGACACAGACCTCATGCCCAGTTTAATGTAATTTTCTGGCTTCTCTGTCACCTTATTAATTCCAGCCCTTTGCCTAAGAGTGGTGATCTGTAAAGCAACATGCATTAAAATCTTCCAGATAATATCAACACTATTTAATATACACCTCTCCCCTTTGGTCCCACAGTTTTGAAAATAATAAAGTATTTTAACAAAGCAAGGGTAGGACACTGAGCTTGTAAAACCACTTTCTAGGTACTGTTTCCAGAGATAAGGCACAAAGACTGGACACTGAAGAGTTTCCAAGCAAGAGGCCACCTGACAAAACGAAAAGGATTTACTGACTCATAGAGCAAGTGGGTGCTGTGGAGAAAGCTGCAAACAGTGCCAGCACAGACAGCTACACCCTTTCCTCGTCATCCCACACAGAAAGTGTCTGGCTTGAGTTAGAGATTAGGCAGGGAGGAAGAGACTGGAGGTGAGACTTGACTATTCTGATGAAGGAAAGAACCACAAACCATGTGAACCTCTCCTGTCCCACCTGCAAAACAGGTGTGAAAAATAAGGCCTGTCCTTCCAGCCAGCACACTCACTGGCCTCATCCAACCAGGGTCCTCTCCTCTGCTGTGTCCCCATGTCCAAATTCATCACACATCTGGCAAGAGACCATGCAGCAACAACAGCACCCACAGCAGTAACTTCAAAGGACTCTGCCAAGAGGCTTGATGGATACCTGAAGCACAAGGTATGCTCTTAAAAGCCTGCCCCCTAAAATGCTATAAATCTCCTGGAGGAACTGATATCCTCCCTGACTCACACTAATCAAAGCAGAGACACCCTCCCAGTTCTCATTGCTCCACTTGAAGAATGGTACAACAGTCCTCCTCATTCCAGGAATGGAGTTTTTCAATGAGACAGTTCATTTCAACAAGTTCCCACAAGAAAAAACTGCAGAAAAAAGGATGCTGCTGGTTTATGCATTTGAGATTTATGTAAGTCACTGAAATAAATACTGAATATTATTAGCTACTAAAGGAAATGGTTACGGTGAAGATGAGGGGATAAAAACCTCTCACAAGTATGCCTTCCCTTTCAGTATCCTTGATAAAGAAAGCACTTCTCCTACAGCTGTGGGAAAGAAAACAAGACATAACGGCTGAAGTTAAAATTACACATCTTTGGCTGTTATCAAAGGGAGCTATAGCACATGGACAAAGTGCAGTCTGCGTGATTCCAATTCCAAACCAAAGAAATGCTGCAGGCATATTCATCATAGACATTTGTATTTCCTCCTGAATATCACAAAGAGCAATGAACATTGCTGATCCACTACTTTTGTCTCGGCAGCAACATTCAATTGCGTCAACTGCATTCAGCCTTTGTAGAAAGCATCAATAAGTTCACTCCTACAATTGATACTCTCCCAGTGACCCCCTCAGGCAAACCAACATGAAGCAGCTCCAGCATGCAGTGCTGCCAGCTGACACAGAAACCCTGCCACACCCGGGAGTTTTCCATACCCTTAGACCGTGGGTGGAACAAAGTACAGAGAGCAACCCAGCATCTCCATGAAACCATCAGGGAGACACAAAACAATCACAGAATCATTCAGGTTGGAAAAGACCTCTAAGATCGAGTCCAACCATTAACCCAGCCCTCCCAAGGCCACCACTAAACCATGTCCCCAAGTGCCATATCTAAATGTCTTTTAGCTAGCTCCCAGGGATGGTGATGCTACTACCTCCCTGGGAAGCCTGTTCCACTGCTTGATTTTGGTGGAGAAATATTTTCAGGTATCAAATCTAAACCTCCCCTGCCACAACTTGAGGCCATTTCCTCTTATCCTCTTGCCTGCTACTTAGGAGAAGAACACCCACCGCACTGGAACACCCTTTCAGTCTCTCATCCTGTAGAGAGTGATGAGGTTCCCTCTGAGTCTTCTTTTCTCCAGGCTAAACACCCCCAGCTCCCTCAGCAGCTCCTCACAGAACTTGTGCACTAGAGCCTCCACCAGCTTGTCTCTGCCTCGGCCTGGAATTCAGTCTATTCACTGTATTTTCTCAACATCATCCTGTTTTGGTTTTTTTCTCATTCCTTTGTTTGCCCACTTATGTTTGTCTAACTACTTAGATGGCACTCCACAAACAATTGCTTTCAATTTACATCTGTCATAGAGAAGGTGTTCTGTGTTTTTTTTCCACTTCTTAAAAGTATTAAACTTTTCAGTACAGACATTTTGGAAGCAGACACACTTGGTGTGACAGGGCAAGAAATCTCTCCATTAAAATGACAAATTGCAGTCATTTTGTTCTCATTTAATCTTACTTTTAAGAAAACAATCACTTTGCTAAGAAAAACTGAAAAAAGGCATGAAAGCTCTCAGCCTGTAAAGTGAAAGCTTTGAAATGCACTGGCAAAAGAAAACGAAGACCATAATACAAATGACGAGTAATCTTAATCACCAGCTATTTCTAATATCTTTTTGTCTTAAGTACCTCTACCCTCCAATAAATCAACAAATACTTAGTCACTTTTTTGAACTTACAGAGGTACGAGAGAACAAATAACAAGAAAACTATGGTTCAAGCCACTAAATAAATAAATAAATACAAGCAATAATAAAGTAACTCTTTTTTTTTTCCAAAGCTGTAAGAAAATCCTATAAAATGTTGTGATTGCCCTTCAAAATTTTTCCCAAATAGTTATTTTTCTAAAAACAATTTCCCCACATTAACTTAGAGTAGTTTAAAAAAAATTAAAGCCCACAACCCCATCTAATTCAGGATATTCTTAAATTTCCTTGTCTAAACAGAAAAGTTGAAGGACTACATTAGCCAAGTATCTGCTGATCTCAATGACAAGAGAAACAGCAGATCTGCATTAGCCAGCAAAATAGCAATGCTGTTGGCCAAAAGGAGAACTTCCCACAAGTATTTATGGGTGCTCTTAGGGCAAGTGTTCAGACAGACAGCTGTGGAGTGAGAAAACAGTACAGGATCATCCCACATTACTCTCTCTGCCTCTGTAATGCTCATGCTCAGCCCTCCTAAATTGCACCTTTCCACTGGACATTTTGCTTTCCTTGAGCTGCAGGCTAAGTGCACTTGGCTGTGACAGTCACAAGCAACCCAACAATAAAACCTGCAGATTCTCACATCAATGGTGTGCAAATATCACTGTCTAAACCACAGACTACAAGTGACTAAAGAAAAGATTTTCAGAGACAATCAGCACTTTGCTGAATTCAACAGCAACTGTGTAGTAACCAGTCTTCTCAACAAATCAGGTTACTCATGTTACCATACTTGTCTTGTAGCAATTATTTCTGAGTATTCCCAGTGCATGTTTTCCCACCATGGCAACTTGATACATGCACTGCAGCCATGGTTTTCATTTTAATATCTTGGCCAGTCATGGAGTGAGTCAAAGTGACAGCCCCTCTGCTGATACCAAACTTTAGAGGCAGCAAAACAGCTTCACTCCCGTCAATTTTTATCAGCTAAACTTTGAAAAATGGTTAGAGGGATTAGCATCTCCCTGAAAACAGGTATTAGGAACAAAAATACAAGAGCAGCTCTAGTAAAAATAAGAATAGGCTGATATGCAGGAGTATCAACAAATTGCTTCCATACCTGCCTGGGGCCAGCACAGCTTTGGAGAATCTATAACAGTTGGAGGGAGCTTTCATACCATCACTACTTACTTCTTTTTGATACCAAGAACATGTTGAATGTGCGCAAAGCACAAATCTCAACAAACTTTGCCTGCTCTGCTCACTGTTATCACCCACTGAAAACTGTTGTGGGTGCTTCTTGAAATGCACATGAAGAGCCTGGACTGAGGGCAGTGACCTCAAGGCACTGAGCTGTGCAAGCAACAGCCACCAACACCAACCCCAGGACAGGCACAGGGATCAGAGCGGTGCTCTCCTGGTAATTACAGTTCCTGCACCAGAACTGGTTGTCTCTGAGAGAGGGGGAAAAAAAAAGTGTTGTTTGATTTTTAGCTTGGGATTATTTTTTTAAGAATTCATCAGCTTGATTGCCCAGCAGTAAGGAAAATCCCACCTTAGGATGCGAGTGAGACTGTGCTGGGGCAGATCAGAGTTCAAAATCTCTCTTCCAAAAATGGCAATAAATGGATGTCCAAGGTAAAACAAGAACAGGGCAAAGAGATAAAATATTTCCTCCCTAGCATTCACACAGCTTTCAAACATTTTCGGCTGAGTGGATTTCCTGAGCTAGATGTGGTTTGTCTAATCAGCAACCCCCCTTTCCCTCCCAGCAATGGATCCCTCCTCCAAATGTTTGTCCAGACTCCTCTGGAATTTGTACAGACAATTTGCAGCTGTCACAAGCTCTAGCAAGGAATTGCCCAGGTATATGACCTGATGCACAAAGAACTGAATCTTTTTTGTTCTGATGCATGTAAGTAGAAACACATTATGCAGAAAGACTGTATCAATGATTTTGCCCTTCTACCTTTTTTCCCTGCAGTAAAAGCCAAAGGAAAGTTCAGTGCAGCTCAACCAGAAGACCTCCCACGAAAGATCATATCTCCTTCCAGCTGCCTCAGCAATCACATTGTCCCCTACCTCTCAATCTCTCGTTTCCCTCAAGGTCTTCCCTTATTCTGCCTTTGGGATTTGACATTACCAAGCTTTGAAGAAATTTTGTTTCATGCAGCTCTCATCTGGGAAGTACACTCCACCTCTGTACAACAGAAGCCTTTTCATCAATTTATGATGTTCCTTATGTGTTCTCATACCATATCTCCTAAAGTTTCCAACTGGCTCCTCTGATGTCTACCTCAAGCCACTTGCTCCTACGCCAGGTGAGCACCTTCTCCTTTTTGGCCTGGCAGACCACTCAGCAACATTTAAATTGGGAAGTTCTGCAGGTGGTATTGCCTCTCACATCTTGTAAGGAGTCCAGCCTCCTCCTGTGTACACAGAGGACAGCCTTCCCTAAGATGTTTCACAGCTGTTAAGATGGCTGGGAAGTTTCAGATTTGTGGCCTATGACTAAAAAGCTCTCTCTGCACACTGTAGTTCCTGACAGGACCATTACAAATGCCAGGGAAGGACATGGACCTGCTGGAACGAGTCTAGAGGAGGGCCACGAAGATGATAAAGGGCTGGAGTGCTCAAGGGTAGGCTGGACGGGGCTTGGATCAACCTGCTCTAGTGGAAGATGTCCCTGCCCATGGCAGGGGGGAGTGGAACTAGCTGATCTTTAAGGTCCCTTCCAACCCAAACCATTGTATGGCTCTGTGATCTGTGTAGGACTGAAGGGCCATGCACATACAGTAAGCCCTAGATGCTTTCTGGAAACAGGGCACATGAACAGAAACCAAGGCACGCTTAAGAAATGGTCTGGGCTTCCAGCTGGTGAAAAACATGAGTCACTACATCCACAGACTGCACTGAACAAGAAACAGCAATTATGGTAGCTACCAACTGTGTCAAGAAATCTTCTCCTGCTCTTTTGAGCTGGACAATGTTCTTCAGCAGCTGCACACTAGGAGTCAAACACCAGCTTTCAAAAAGACATATTTTATAAGGAGATGAGGCCTGTCCAGACACAAATGACAAAGAGCCACACTACTCCTCTTCAGCTTTAGCTAGCGTGGGAATGAAGCTCAGACACAGGAAAACTGCCTCTGTAGCAATGTCCTACAGCTGTCAAAGAACTGGCATGTGAACAAGTCAGGCACAGGAAGAAGAGAAGTGCTACTACAACCCTGGACAACTGAGCAATTTCAGAATCTCAATCTGACAGCACAACAGTAGGTGACCATAGAGACACTCTCCCACTTTCTGCAAACTTTGACTCGGACATTCACGTGTTGTCCCCATGGACCTGCAGGAAGTACAGGAATATGTATGCTTTGATCCAGCAATAATGACTTAAAACCCAGTCTTGTGTGGGAAGTGTTGACAAATTACCTCTGGTAGACACTGAAATCACTCAATTAACTGAGATTAGATTAGCTGGTAGGTTTGGAAAAAGGCTATGAATAAGATGTGCACATGTTTTTACTCAATTAGATGACAGTAGGACATGCATTTCTTCAAACATCAAGGCTACACCGAATCAGATAAGCAATCCCACCTAAAACAGAAACCAGCAAGATACTTCCCACAAATGTAAAATAAATTTGTGCTAAGCCATAGTGGAATAAACTCACCAGAGACACAGTTTCTTCCCAACCTCAATCAGCTTCAAAATCAATATGTTAAAGAGCAAGAATTCACATTCTCACTTTTTTTTTTTTAATTTACTGTAGCTATAGCAGTTTTGTTACTTGTATTAATTTATGATGTTACATCTCTCTTTCAGATTCTGTGTCAGTAAAGTCTATAACATTAGACCAGTTTGAAACATGATCTATTTCCATTTAATTGAAAGCCAAGAAGGTTTAATATTTAATGCAATTTACCACTTTTCTGACATTCAGTAAATGGCACATACCTATGGTATTTCCTCTGCAAACTAAATGCATCACATTTTTGTCCATCCAAAATCTGTCCTTCCTAGACAGACACGCTATGATTTTATTTTGGAGTAGATCAGAAAGCAGATCTGAAGTGGGTTTGCAGACACACAGGTCTTCTCTACCACTACCTCTTCTCAGCAAGGAGTAAGAGGAAGAGCACAGGACCAGTGCCTGAGCACTGTGGGCTGCCGCCTACAGGACACTGTACAGAACTGGTGTGAAAGAGCTTCTGAAGGACCTGTGAAGGAGTGCACTGAAAAAACACGTTTTGAGAAGAGCCAGCTTGATGGTGGTAAAGGCTGTTGACTGAAGTAACCTAAAAGACCACCAGTTTTAATTTTTCACACTTCTTCCACCCCGTCCTGTAAAGTCACATCACAGCAGCTCAGAAAACATCACCAAGAAGACATAACAAGAAAGTCATAAACACAGGATTGCACAGACAATGGGACAAGCTCTCTGGTGACTTGGACTAGAGAGTTTACTTTTTAAAACCATATTTCAGAGTCACACCTCCACAGTCTGCTTGGAACCAATCTGAGAGCAGTCCTTGAAGCTTAGCAGCGAAGCAAGTAAAAACAAGACAGGGAGAACAAACCACCTGTGAAATGGAGGGGAAAAGCAGATATAAGGTATTATATGGAAAGCACAGTAAGTTGTCATAAGTGATGCAACAGGTCATAGCAAAGAAAAAGTGGGCACTGCATTGTGAGATTTGAGCCACTGCATATACAGCAAAACTTCAAACAGGTTCACACTGCATCACAGTGAATTACAGGAGTTGTGATGGTCTGTGTCATACCATGGTCACCTAGATATTTAGAGGTTTATTTTTAACACTCCTTTTAAAGAGTTTTCCTGGTAGAGCACATTTATTGTGTTGTGGTTTTTCAAGTCTAGGTTTTGGCAAGTTTAGGTAATATATTTGTTTTTTTCATTCCTGCAGCAGAAAGTCTGATTCTAATGAGAGATTGCCCATTTTGGTTAGCAGGTCAATCTTTATGTTCTTAGGCCTCTTTAAAATTCCTGGATGTATACAACTAGGATGGGGGATTTAGCACTGATTAGTTTAGTGGTGTGAGAGAGACCAGAGACACTGCTCAGAGATATTTTACTGTTCTGAAGTTAGTTCCTAAGCATATGACACTTGAAATCTGAAAAACAGGAGAGCAGCTTTACAAATTGCAACAGGGAGGAGCGCTAAAGCTTCAGTCAGATACACTCTATCCTCCAACTCCTTCCTGTCTGTACAAATGAAAACAAAATGCCTCTAACTTACAAAAAATACTTGCTATTATGGGCAGAAGCATGACGAAGAATTCACCCTCCAAGCAGTTTTAGTGACAGCTTCCGTGGTAGTTTACCTCTTGATCAATGGGGTTCTTTTTAAATGATTAGCAAGGGTGTAATTAAAGAAACCAAAGGAAGAAAGATACCTCAGAAAATGAATGAAGCCTTTATTCAAGGTTATCACTGAGATGGGGCACAGGCTGTATGACAAGCAAAGATGAGGGTCCTGCTGGGCAAGCTGAACACGAGCCAGTGTTGCACCCTTGCGGCAAAGGTGGCCAACAGCCCCCAGGATGAGGAGACCCTTCCCCTGGCTCAGCACTGCTGCAGGGCTGGGGCACTGCTGGGCTCCCCTCCACAGAGAGACACATTGGAACAAGTCCAGCGAGCTAAGATGATTAAAGGATTGAAGCATCTGCCGTGAGGGGAGGCTGAGAGAGATGGGATTGTTCAGCCTTGAGAAGTGAAGGCTCAGGGGGCTCTGATCAATGTGCATAAACACCTGACAGGGGCAGTCAAGCAGGCAAAGAGACTCTTCTCAGGGGTGCACAACACACAGGGCAATGGGAACAAAACTGAAATACAAGAAATTCCATTTGAAATAATAATACTGCTAGGATGGTCAAACATGGGAACAGGTTGTGCTGAGAGGTTGTTCAAACACAGCTAAGCATAGTCCTGAGCAACCTGTTGCAGGTGACACCGCTTTGAGTGAGGGTTTGGACTAGACCATCTCCAGAGGTCCCTGCCTACCCCAGATAGTCACTGATGCTGTGATCCTTCTCTGCATGAAGCATGGAACAATAACACTGCAAGAGCTCAATTCCTATCCAGGTCAAATCTCAGAAACAAGGGTCTGCTAAAACCCCATTTTATATGAGTGTTGTAATTCCTGCTGACCTCAATCAGCCTAATCAAGTGGTAAGATTACAAAATGAAAAAAATAGGCTTTAATTTGATTATTACTCATAGCTATTCCATTGACCTAATGCTTGGCCACGAAGAGCTCATGAAAACTGGATTAATGTATAAAAATAGAGGATTTCATCCTCTGGAAATCACAGTTTAAATTTGACATTCAACAAAACTGGAAATCTGTAGCTTTAATGTCATCCCATTGCTAATGGGCATATCTACCTGGCATAAAACACACAAGGATAATTTGATCAACCAAGGCATTTGCTGTTTAGTCAAAGCTCTCCTATGTATACAAACACCAACACCATTCCACACCTTCACAGTTTAAGTGGAGTGGTAGGACTGATAATTAAGTTAACACCAGAGCTGTGTGACACAACTGTCTGTGTTGGGAGACTCAGGACTACGGTACAGCCAGCAGTGCTGCTGCAGGCAAGGATGAAAGGACAGTAACAGAGCAGAGAGACTAAAAGAACAAGAAAGCCCAGCACGCCCAGCGAGCACGCACATTACGCCATCGCTTAAATCGTTAACTTGTGTTGTAAAGGAAACAGATAGTAAAAGTGACAATTATTTCTCCCTAATGTTTTGATTTTATTTATTTTTTTTTTTAAAGTTACTCTTCAGCAGAGTCATCTGACAAACTACAGAACCATGCAACTAATATAAACTTATACGACAAATAAGCATAAACAGGAAAAATGCTTCACCTTTTTGCTTGAGTCAAACTAATAATTCAACAATCTCTTTATTAGTCAAAGTTCCCCAACAGCCTCATGAAATGTAGCAATTAGCAGAGAGGTCAGAAATTTGAAAACTATGTGCCCAGACATGTGATCTGTTTTCATAATTTATACACATGAACCATCTTGGCCAGCACGAAGCAGAACATTTCTGAAATATGAACACACCATGGGAGCAACAGGGACTTCTGTTTGTCTGATCTGAGGCTTCTTTTCTACATAATTTCAGCATCAATCCAGCTGATCCGACAAAAGGTGTTAAGCAAGAGACCGGAGAACAGAAAGCGCAGCCAGCACTTGGGTTATGCTGGCAGCTAGATGGCAGGTTTTATTCTCCACAAGTATTATCAAAGCCTGAGTCCAAAAAGCACTTAGAGGCCAGAGCCTCCTAGGCATGTGTCATAGGTTAGCAAGCATAGTCCTGGAAGGGACGTCCTTGCTAAGGGGTGCTTACAGTTTCCTCTGGGAACTGATAGAACCTATCAGCTGGCCAGTTTGAATATGGACAATTCTCTAAGCCACTTAAAGTTGTGATCACCTCTGTGATCCACATTTAAGAATAGGCAAACTCCCCCTCCAAGCTCTCTCTCGTTTCCGGCGCTGGGACAAGTGGCTGCAGGCCCCGTGTGGGGGCCAGCGGGCCCGGCCAGGCCCTGCCTGGGCCAGGCCGGGCCGGGCCACGGCCATCCTGGAGCCATGGACCTGTTCCAGCCATGGAACCCCCCCCACTGCCTTGCCGTGGGCAGCCGGAGCGGCTCGGCTCTCCCCCCTCTCCACTGCGATAAGAAAAATTCAACATTCCAGCTGCAAAGCTGCAAGGCCGAGGTGAGATTAACCCTTTTATTGCTGTGAAGAGCTGAAAACCTGAGGGAAGAGAGAGAGGAGATGCTTAAAGCTGAAATTCTGTTGTGAAGCTATGATATATCAGAGTATCCTGTTGTAATTTCATGAAGATATGGGGGGTGGAGTGTTCAACTCGTGAGCAAAAGCACCTGCGCTGAGATAGGCAGATGGTGACACAGCTGTAATTTCATGAGAAGTTTGGACAGGGAGAGATGAACCAGATGAGGACTTTTGCTCCAAAGGGGAAAGGAGAAAACCTCAGTCCGTAGAGATGAACCAGATGAGGACTTTTGCTCCAAATGGGAAAGGAGAAAACCTCAGTTCCTAGAGATGCTCCCAGAGATAGTCCTAAAGATGAAGATGATGAAGACCCTTTGCTCCCAGGGAAGGAGAAGGGCCTCTGTTTTTGTTTCTGAACGGCTCAACCTTAAAATTGTACCCCAAAAAACTTCAAGAGTGGACCCTCGAAAGCAGTTGCGGGAAAAGCTGCAAGTCGGGGGAAAGGACTCACACGCAGGCAGAGAGACTCCTCTTCCTAAATGGACTGAACAATATTTGGAAGTGGGTGGCTGTCTCGTTGTGATAATGTTTTCATAGCATGAGCAAGAAGAGACTTCTCTCTCTAAATGGACTGAACAAGGTTATTATGGAAGTGGTAAACAGACTGAACATCTTAAGGGTTGTCTTTTCACATTGTCAGTGGGAGAAGGGAGGAAGGTGGGGGGAGGAGGAGAGTTCTGAAGGTGGTATAATTTTTTTTCTTCTTTTAGGTCTGTTAATAAACTTCTTTATATTCTTTCAAGTTTGGTGCCTGTTTTGCATTTCTCCTAATTCTTATCTCACAGCAGATAAACAGTAATGAGTATTTTGGACCAAACCACTACACTAAATTGGTGTTTCCGCCCGGTTACAAACCGAACCCGCGACAGCATGAAAGAGTCTGCGAACATCCAAAGAGTGGGTAGCTCACTTAGGACTATAACAATCCCAGACAGAATCCTTCTGATGAGGCCAAGGTTCCTGACAACACAAACACCACAATTCAGTGATTTAGCAGAAACTGTCAAACCCACTACTCCTTGCTCTGTAATCCACAGGGCACAGAACTGCCCTTCCTCCAGAGATTTGTCCCTCCTGCTTCCCAGCAGCCATCCTAGAGTGGGCTCTCTTATCTCCTTCTGGAAGCATCTTAGACTCCTTAGCTTTAGATTCCTTCACTATCTTTCTCTATCTAAGCGAGGGAGGAAGAAAGCTGAACTCAATCCTTTGCCTGCTTGCAAAGTAGGCACCAAGTAAGTTTACTCCTAAACCATCTATAACTTGGACTATTTTCTCTTGAATAATCCTATGCCAAGAGTGACTCAGAAATTATTTTGAGATAAGTTTTATCATAACTGTTCATAACCATTGCCCCATTACACCATTTGAAGGGATGGGCAGTATGAAGAATGCCTTTCCATCACTGTGTGAAATTTTGTGCTTTAGCAGCTTTCAGTCACCAAGGTCAACATTTTCAAAATAGGCTACCCAGACTTCAGTTTTCTAAGGCAATTTAAATAAAATAAGTCTATAAAACTTTGGCCTAGATTTCAGAGGTATTGCATGCATTTGGCTCTCACAGCTCTGTAGCATATATAGCTAAAAAAAAAGAGACTAGGTTCATAAAACATGGATATAGACTAAACTTTGGAAATGTTGGTTTAAAGTCAAGGATCTGAAACCAATCACAAAAGAAACCAGAGTCAGCTTGTGAAAATATTTTCTATGCATTTTTTCTTAGCACATTTATGCCACAGCGGTATAAAGCATCATGCACACAGTAAAGATTTATTGAGTTATACCTTCATTGGGCACATTCTTGTCTTTCTTTTAAAATAAATTTTAAAAACTAACATTAATATTACACTGCAGTGGGGGATCCATGCCCACAAATGCCTCCTTTTTGAAGCATAATCGACAATGGATGTGCTTTTAATAAGCACCTTGGTGTGGAAATGTCACCAAAAGTACTAATGGACTATTAAATGTCTGCTATGAAATACACTGACTGCTTCCACAGAGCTGTGCTAATGCATATTTTCCTACATAATTCCTAGTGCTTGCAGGAGTGTGACACACACTCTGACTATTGCTCTGGTACCTCAGCTGGCTTCCTTCCTCCTGTAAGTACAATTTACAGCACTTGCAGGAGATGTGCGCTTCAGGAAAAAATGAAATCTATACTTTTCCATGGCACAGGTCCCAGCAGGCAGAGCTCTTACACTTGTGATTGAATTATTCTAGCTTCCCCTTCACTCTTCCAGATACCAAAGCATAGACATAACTACTGGGCTTTTTTCTTTTTTATTACCTTCTCACCAAGGCAAACCAAGACAGTAAATTCAGAGTTGTATCACTTAAACTCAGATGGTACAAGCACTGCAGAAAACATTGACATACCACGCGCTAAATTACAAGACCTTACAAGAACTCCCATTATTAGTCTTTTCTGCTTAGTTCAAGGAGTAGAACGCTACACTGAACCGACACAAGCAAGAACAAAATCTCTTCACTTTCCCTCTGGTCAAGAGGTTTTGTCAGTTGTCTGCAAATTGAAAGGCAAGAAAGGTAAGGGCTTCTCTTCCCTCCTCATCAATGTAATTCAGAGCATCTGGAAATGAAAACTGTAAGAAGAAATAGCAAAGGCAGCAAAGGATTCAACATTTACAAATTTCCCATGAGACTGAACTGCAACTTTTATAGCCTCTATTCTATTAGTACCATGGTTGCTTTACAAGGTTTCCATCACTGTTGTGCACTTCTGTTACTCATTAATAAAACATGGTTTTACTCCTCTGCAATGCCCAGACTTGTCCTTCAGGATGCTCACAATACATTAGACTCCACCTCCCTCTGATTAATGAACACAACTGAGAAACGCAACATAAAAACCAATGGATACTCCAACCTACCTCATAGTCAGAGACCTCACAGCACATCCACATTATGTAACACAGAGTTGTGCTGTGAGACAACCTGCCATGCACAGCCACACCAAGGTAGGAGCCTGGTCCCCAAAGCAGGAGAGCCATGTCAGAGAGAATAAAGCTACCCATGAGGCTTATGAGCTCTGGCACAAGAGCCACAGATGAGCTTCTCCTCCTTTCAAAGGCAGGTTTGTGCCCACCATTTCATGCTTAGTGTATGTATTACATAATACACTGTTCAAACTTACCAGGTTCAAACTCATAGGGTACTTTGTGGCAACATCTGGCAGACAAAGAATATGCAATTCAAATCTAGTTTCTTTTTCTTTCAGTCAGATGAGCTCTCTTCTGCCTCATCTTGTTTTTCTCCCTAGTCTCAGGTACCTGGATACAAGGATTAAATAATTCTGAACATTTTACAGGAAAGTATCATCTAATAATTTATCTTTGCAATTAAATCCACTATCGGCTTGCAAACAGCTTGTGTGAGCTGTCAGAATGTTCCCAGATCTCCTTGGAAAGACAAAAAGGTTTTACAGTTAACTCTGTTAACAGTTAAGTGGTTGGCAGTAACTGTCCACACAGTCCTGCAGAGGCCAATAAGCCTGAATTTAATAGAGTGGAAAAGAGGGAGTTAGTGAAAGGAGGCAGATCTTGTCACTGAAAGTATGACAAATGAGAAGGATGAACTTAATAGCAGTTTTACAAGAGACTAAAAGGAGTGACACAAGTGTAAACAAGAGGAGAAAGCAGCATATTACTGTAATAATAGTAAAAAGAGAAAGTCCCAGCTCAGGGTTCAGCTATGTGAAGAGGAGGCAGCTTGCTGGTTTTTTGTAGACCAGTTTTGGAGCAGAATCCCATGGTTATGTCTCTACATGGCTATACTATTTGGGTTACATTTAGCAATCCGATCTTGTTATTTAGCAACACAGACTTGCTGATTCATACAAGCTAACCCAGAACACAAAGTGTTTGGATTCTCTTTTCCTGTTAAAGTCTTTGTTATTTACTGCCTGCAAGATTGCACTGAAGTTCCAGCCAAACTCATTTCTGCTGTTTCCAATGTACATTCCAAATACAAAAAACATGGCATCACATCAAATGTTAAAGTACGATCATTATCATCCAGCTGCCAAACAGTTCCTACAGGTTCAGAGGCAGACAGTTACAGAAATCATGAACAGTGGCTCAGCAGAATGAGCTGACAAGTGTTTTCATACTTGTAGTATCACACTGTAGTATCACAGCATACCAGGAGACATGGTGGTCTAGAGGATAAAAAGATTTTACCACGGAAGGAAAAGGATAGATAAGGGAGTGGCTCATAACCCCCAGGTCTACCCAAAGAGCACAGTGTGCAAAACTGCAAAAGCAGGCAGAAAGACTCAGCACAGAAAGGGCAGAACAATCTTTTACCAGCAGAACAACCCAGTAGCCTCTAGGAATGTTACTCACCATGTTAATCACTGCAGAGCTGAGGATGAAAGCTGAGGTCCTATTGTGCTGTGCAGCATAAAACCGTGGACCAGCCCATGCAAAAACATCTGTCATTCATTTGGACAGATAAGGCAAAGGCAACACAAATCTCACAGGGAAAGGGAACTGCACAATGGTAGTAGTTATTTTAGCTCTGTAGTTGAGAAACAGTTTTAGGTCAGAATGACACGACACAGTGTGAAGAAAGTAAGGCAATACTACAAGGATAATTATAATGAAACACTGTAATTGAAGAAAACCTGGAAAGTTCTAAGGCAGTTTTAGGAAATAAAGCCAGGAAGGCCTTAGAATACAGATGTAAATGAGTCAGTTCAGTAATTTGGCAAATTTAAGGAAGTTCAGACTGAAAAGCTGAAAAGAATTCCACAATCCAACCACCTTCAGGATTTGTTTGAATTTCTTGTATCTATTTAGCTGTTGCAGTTCTTTAAACTCTCCTAAACCCAAGGTGACCTTTAAAAAAAACAAAAAAAAACAGCACAACCTGAAAATTTTGCCAGCACATACAAACATATTCTAAAACACACTGTCCGGAACGAGCAGTCTTCAGAACAGGGCACCAAATAGTCTCTATAATAAGCCATGAGCAATTAGTCTGCTGGGAAACAAATTAGCTCACTTCATTGCAGCAGAGAAGGTGGCTGTCATGCTCCACGGGTGATGTGAACTGTAGGGTCTTTTACTGAGCAATGCTTACTGGAAACCCACCAGTTTATACCTGTTAGTGGGAACTGAGAGAATTTCCAGGGCCTAGGAGACAAAGCTTTGCAGTGGCTGACTACGAACCACCCAAGTACTGCTTGCGCTCCCTTAAAAGGCCCCAGAGAGCCATAACCCTCTGGTCCACCAGCACATGCTCTCTTATTCTTCTCTGCTGCCTCTGAGTCTTCCCATTTCATCCAAAATTGCCCCCAAAAAACAGAGAACAGAGATCTGTCTTAGGTTCCCATCAATACCTTTACCATGCTTTGGGAAGCCTACAGACAGCTGAGCTCAGCTGGGGAGCACTGTGGCTGGGATGTATGCACACTGACCATGCTTCCTGACACAGATTTACAAACTGCTGTAGAAGAATTAAAAATGCTGAGAACAACAAAGGTTACCATCTTATTTATACAAAAAAGTAAACAGAGATGTAGCCCGAGAGATAAAGGAGGGACACAATCTGTGTGACACAATCTCCATCCACACGGAAAGCAGATGGAGCCAAAAGAAGAGCTCTGAGGACAAAAACGGGAGAAGGAAGGAAGTGATTGCATTGCATGTGAGAGAAAACAGCCCAGGACTATGGCACAGAACAAACTCTGGGAGACAAGACAGAGAACAAGCATCTTCTTTCCTAGGGCTGCTATGAAACACAGCATTATGAAGTCAGAGTATTGAAGAATTGACACTTGGCTTCCACAGTCAAGACATGTCTCCAAAATCTTCTAGCAGCAGATGAAATGAAGAGATTGATGCCAGGTATATTCAGAATTTTACATTAGGCTAATTTTATGCTTTGTTTTGTAGTTATTTCCAAGCTACTGATCAAGAATTTCAACTGTGATTTGCTGGAGAAATCAGGTTGGTTTTTAAAATTTCGTTTAGTGGTCTGACATGAAGAGGGTGCACTGTAATCCACAAAAAAACCCCCAACCTAAACCCAAAATAAAATGTAGCAGACAAACCCTCTCAACACTTGCAAACTGGAGCAAGCTTGGAAACCTCTCCTGCTGTGTGTGTGACTCTCTAGTCTAGCTGACATGCCAGGTCTTGGGTATTAAAAGAAACACCTCAGCTGAAAGTCAGTGCCACACTAAAAAATAACTTCTAGAAGCGAAAGACTCCCACAAATCTAGAAATGCCTGAAGCGTTTAACACTGATTTTCCCACTTAATGTTTTACTTCTTAGCTGCAGTGGTCACTGTGAACAAGCTTTTGAGGGCTCTTCCTCAGCCAGATGTCTGGGATACTTAGGGTTCCTCTCCCCACCAGGGAAGAGGGGCTTGTCACTGATGGCTGCTCCAAGTTCTCCAGAAACAGACAACTCAAATTATTACAGTTTACCAGCTGCAGACAACAGTGCCTGTGCATTTCTAAACAGGCCAAGCAACTTGTTAAATACAGTTAGAGCTGTCTGTGGGAACCTTTTCCTCTTCCCTCATGCACCTCTCCTCTGCCTCTTATTGGGGTTCCTGCATCTTCAGGGAACATGATTTCTTTAGAATAGCTAAAGACAGGATTATCTCAGAATAAACTGCCCTCCTGGTATCACTTTATTTGAATTACTGGATCTTCTGTTTAACGTAAGACAACATTCAAGTATTTTGAGATCTTAACTGAATAAAGACAGTTCTGTCAGTGAAAATATTTACAGTAACCTCACTAATTGAGACTGATTCCAGCTTCCTGAATCTCATTATGGTAAACTGGGCACTGCTGTGAAAGGGAAACAAAGAGGAGATGAATTAAAACAAACATGCAGAAACACAAACAACTGCTTCCAGTGATGTTAATCATTACAAAAAATCTGTCAAAAACATCTCTCTGACTGACATCTGTCACAACATCTCAGCAGTTCATCATCACACAGCCAATGTTCAGATGGAGGCAGAGTGCGCATCAGTCAGCACTGCAGATCTCACACAGCTCTAAATTTTTACATGAATTATTCTGTATCTTAGAGCACTCCAGACATGACTTATTTCACAGGATTTCTCTCCTCTTTCTCCTGGATGGCCTGGAACCATCATTGTTCCCATCTCCTCAGAGAGGGTGCAGTGTCTGGCAGTTAATTATGCAGAATGAAGTGCTGTTTCTCCTCTGTGCTTTCTGTCCAACAACCCACAAGAGATAGGAAAACACTGGAAATCAAGCCCTATTAATAAAAAGAGAAAAAACCCACCCAAGCTATTAGCCCTGTTTTCTTTAATTTCCTGTCTGGACATGGTTTAGGAGTCCTCCAGCTACTGCAAATCCTAGTAATGCAGTACTGAAGAATGAAAAATCTGCTTCCCAGAGAAGAGACAGAGATCAGCATTTCAAACCCACACCCTCCATTAGCAGCAGGTGTCAGACCTGGAAAAATGAAGCAGAACATTTCCTCTTTTCCTTTTAGAAAATACCCAGCAACTACTTTCGTGCTAAAAGACCTTTCTTACTGAGCACAGGTGGAATCTTTGGCTGTGCAGGACAGATCTTCCACCAGGCTACTATGGCAGAGCAAGACCAACTACTTCTTTACAGATGTGTCTACTCAGACAAGTTTCTTCACCCTTGACAGATGAGGAAACCTCTATGTGAAATGAGCAGTCACAGAGCAGAAGTAAACAAGCCTAGTGTTTATAAATTGTTCGGTATCCTGTTGTTCCATAAGTAGTTATTATTACCCAGGAGATCAGATCTGTCTTAAGGAGAAGAAATGCCTGGTACATGTGCTGACAAAAATCCCCAATAAGGGGGAAAAAAAGAGAAATTTTATGGTTTTCTTATTTTAGTTTTATTTCCTTAAACCAGAACCTGTAAGCACATTTTGCTTCTTTCAAATTCCAGACATCCTTTCTCAGATGTTCCAAGAACAGCAGGAATAAGTCAGCAACAGCAGACTGAGAGTTGGCCTGTTTAACCAGACCCTTGGGACCAGCATCTTCTTCTGCAAATGCCTAAACTCCACAGACACCACTCAAGAAACAAATCAAAAGCAAAAAAAGCTGGCCACCACTGGCTCTAAGGAGTTGCTTATTTTGCCACAGGTTACGTTAAGACTGCCTGGAGCTGTATATTGTATCCACCCATGAGGTTACACTCATGATTCACAAACAAATTCTTAAAACATAAACAAAACTCCCAGAACAGATGTATGCTGTGCTACTCATCCCCAATTCACTGCCTGGTGAAGCAGCTGGTGTGGGGCTTTGAACATCCCTGAGACCATTCCAAGTTGGTGTTTTCTATCCAAACTGGAGGCAAGACTCTCCCACCACAACAGCTGGCATCCTATGGACTTGCTCGTGCCAGCCCAGGATAGCACATCACGGAGCCCAGGGATGGCTTCAGGGACAGGGAAACTCTGTGTCACAAACAGCTTTCCCTTGCTTGTCATTTTTGGGTGACTTAAAAATATTTCACTTTTCCTGAAGCGTTCAAGGGAACTGTTTGTGTTTAGAATAGCTCAACTATGGGCCAGTTTTCACTCTCAGTGTAAACTGTCTGTAACAAAAAAAAAAAAGGAAACAAGATCCAAGCCCAGAAAAAAACACTTATGGTGGCTAATGGAGCATCACCTTCCATTAAAGCAGAGACTGCTAACAGAGGCAGGCCCAAAGTAAATCAGATGCACAGACCTTTTCATCTAGGAGTAAAATCATTGTGGTTTTGTGCACTGGCATAATTACATATTCTGGTTTCAGGTGTTCCAAGATCTTACAGAATGTCACACATATTTTGATCTGTTTCATTCCAAGATAAACTAAGTAATTGCTAAGCAATCTCTTTATCATACTGATATCAGCAGTGTAAACATGAACCTAGGCTGGCACAGCTGATAAACAGATCAGAAACATGCTAAAATTGGTGTGATGCAAATACCGGTTTAGAAAAGGGAAGCCATATAAACATCAAACCTTCTTTTCTCTTTTCCAAGAACTGTACAAGACATGTTACTTGAAACTTATATAATCCTGTAGTTTACATCAGTTATTTAAGCTTGAAGGAAGAGCAAATTAGCATGGCAGATGCAATGATTTTCAGAAAAATCACAATTAAACACTTCTCAAGAAAGTCAGACAGAGTTTTTCTGATTTTCAAGCTGGACACTGGAGTAAGCTGCAGCCCTGACTTGCATACAGGAAGTTCCTGTGCAAGTAAATCAAAGTGCTTCAGGAGAGAAAGGATGTGATCATTCTTAAATGTAGGGCAGATTACACAAAAAGGAAACAACTTTTACTGAAGGCATAAATCTCCGGAATTTAGCAAGACAGAAGCAGAATAAAAACCTACAGTGAGTAATACTAGCGAAATCTGCTATCCCATTGCACCGCAGTGCGTGGCAATGCTGTTGCCCTGGTTTCCAGCATTACGTGTGGTTTGGGTTGGGTGAACTTGGGAAACTACAGGAACTTCACCAAGCTACTGTGATCTCTGGCACTACTGCAACAATTACAGCATTGCTTTGATAGTACTTAGCAATTCATATATGGCCTTTATTTTGCTGCATACTTAGCTCAGAATTGTAGTAAAGGTACCAAGAAAATAGTTGCCAAAGGAGCTTTTGCTGTTCTCGCTGCAGTGGAGTCAGAATTTCTACAACATTATCTGAACAATGTTCTCAAGCGACTTCTCAAATTGCTACAAAGAGAATTTATAATCTTTTCAGTTTTTACCTTAATTTGCCTAATGTAGAGTTGGAGGGTTCCCCAGACTGTTTCTAATTTGGTCTAATAATCTTGCATAAATAATCAGGCTGCCTTTTCATCCATACTCTTAGCTAACGTACACTGGCTCAGTGACAACATTTGCATGCACTGACACTCTTGAAATGTTTCAATAATAGAACAGAGCAAGCAGTAATAGAGGAGAGAGAAAGACAGAAGAGGAAAATAATTTGACTTGAAATCTACCCAAAGATAGGAAATGTGATGAAAGCCACCAGTAGGGAGTTCAGAAGGAACAATTATCCACCCTTGAAGGCAATTCAGAAAACTTTGAGGGAAGCTACACACTTTTCTATGGCAAGAGGAAATCACTGGTGACATACAGTGTCTCAAAAGTACCAAGGAACTACTTGGGGCTCTGGGGAGATGGTGGCCTGGACCAATAAATAAGAACCTTCACAAAGCCAAAGTCAGAGTTTTAATCAAAAGAGATAAAAACATTTTCTTATGGGAATGTGAGGAAGAGAAAAGAAGGTAAGACTTGTATATCAAAACCACAGTGATATTACAGCTTAACCTTCAAGCTCACTGATATTTTTAATTTCTTGCATTCCATGCTCACTGGTATTTTCCTTCATTCAAATGGATTTAGCTCTTCAAGCAATCTTTCTGGCAAGATTTTCCTGGAAGTCAAACATTCTTACTGGTATAGCTTTAAGAGCAGATGGGCCACAGCAACAGAGCCCAAACACACATGCACAATAAAATATGCTCATTTGGTGGCATGAATTAAGTTTATTGCTTCTATTACAATCCTACATGCTCACGCAAACATGGTTATTTATTTGTACATTTGCAAAGCTGTCCTTCTTTTTGTAGAAATTTAGAAATAATAATTTAGAAATAATTTTGGTATTCTGGAAAACAACAACAAGAAGCAAACAAAAAAACCACCCTCAAAACAAACAAACCTGTCCTGTTCCCACTCTAACACATGATGCAGTGTACTCATATTAGAGCAAGAACACATATGCTCTGCATCTTTTTCAAAGCCAGAAAGGCACATGCTCAGTAAAGTCCCTGTGTCCATGTTCCAGCTTTCATTTTATAGTCTCACTTCATTCCAGAGTCATGAAAAAGACACTGAAGACATATTTTTCAGTCACAAAGCCTGCACATCACACGGATTCACATACTTCATTTTAAACTCTTGAGAGAGGTCAAACATGAGAGATTTTAGCACCAAAAATGGCTCTGATACAGAATCTACTGTCATGATCAGCACATGGGAATTGCATGTATTAATTTACACATTTGTTTAAAGGTTAAAAAGTCAATTTGGGATAAAGAGAACAACCTACATGAACTGAAGGTGAAACCATATGTCTAATCTCTACCTCCTGACCATCAGCTCCCCACGTCCCTATCCTGGTGCCCAGGCTGGCTGATCAAGTTTTTGCAGTGCCATCACCTTAGCTCTTCAATTCTCGAGCTGCGCTCCTGGCAGGGTTTGTATAATGATATGGTAATTTCACAAACTGAATCAGTGAACTGGTCTGGATTAAAAATAATCTTGCACAAAATGAGTAGATGGATGGGGGAGGAAAAACTCATGTTCAGCTATAAGGATTATTTTGCTTCCCCAGTTCATTGCACTGTGCACAGGCAGCTCTGCTCACTCAGGTAATGGAGCAGCACAAAGGGCAGCACGAACTCCTTATGCGAACAGTGGGGATGCAGACACAGAAACAGAGCCTTTTCTTTTTACATCTACTGTTACACTGTGCCATATCTACTTCCACCTAACTGCAGCAGCATGCACACCATCAGAAGTGCAGCAATAAGCTGCTGCCACTGAATTTTGTTTTGAAGTACAAGCTCCAGCTGGTCAATCAGTGCATGAATTTCAGAGCTAGCAGTGAAGTTGTGTCCAGTTTCATCTGCTCCTCTATGGAATTACATTCCCAAGCACTGCTCTCTACAATAAAAAATGAATGCAGGGAATCTGCCACAGAGAAATTAAGCTGTATGACCAAACTTTAAACAAAGCTTTGGTTACCACCACTTCAGTACCAGAGGTTTGCAACACTCTGGACATGAATTATCAAATGTTGCTTCTTAATCCCATCTTGCTCCTACAGACAAAGCAGGTGTAAGGGACTGAGGCAGTCAGGGTGTTGTGAAGGGCAATCCAATTGGCCCAGTTATAAATAGCAAAAAGAGCTCAGACTACAATCCAAGTTTGAACATTGAAAGCAAATGTCTCCTAACAGACTGTGCTGTATACTCACGAGAGACAGCCACAGCAAAAACATTTTGTGAGATAACATACTTGTCACCTTTAGGCCGAAGTATGAGAGATTTAAATCTCTCAAGTGAGTCCAAGACAGTAAAACAAACATAGGAATTAGACCTGTTGTATACTCTGACCCAATTCTGTCACTCAAAATCTACATTAATAGATATTTTTTTAAATCATCCTCTTAGTAAGTGCCTTCAAATTGTATATAATACCTAGCACACTAACTGCAGAGGTGAAAAAGCTGAGAAAGTTTTTCTGGAACCAAAATATAAGGGAGAAAAAAGGCACCACTTCATAAAACTCACAAGAAAAGAAATGTAGAGAAGCGCAAAATACTCCTCTTGCCAGCAGTGACAGTGGGACAGCAGCTGAGTGCATGGGAAGATGTGTTACTGGAAAAGCCAGAGAGATCTGCATGGGGAGGTGCTACCCAGACACCAGGAGCGATTTGAGAGGGTGCGTGTTTTGGCTTGCATGTTTGTTTAGCCTGGGATTTACAAAACACAGACTAAGGAGGTGACAGGAGGTAAGGGTGAGCAGCAGCATGCTTCAATGCCCCTGGCACAGGACAGGCATTTAACAGCCTGGAGGCTTGGAGAAATGGAAAACCCTGACAGCTTAACTGATCAGGGCACCAACAACTTCTCTTTTATTCCTCCTTTCCCCTCCTGTGAGTCTTGAACACTTTTAGCCAGAGTTAACCAAGAAAATGAGGGAAACTGATGATGTTCAGCACTGCTTAGAAGAAAATACACCTGCTTCAACTTGTCCCTTTAAATTCAAACCTCAATAATGCAACAACGATATTTCCTTAGTCTTTGATGTGGGGACAGGTGAGAGGTGTGATGAAGATTCCAGGTCCAGCTTCCTCAAACACCCTTTTGGGCACTGGCACCCACAAAGTTCCTTTCAGAGCTGTGATTACAGCAGTTACTGGAACTCCAAATGTAACTGTGAGCTCTGAAACAACCTCTGTCCCCATCACAAACTATTCCTGAATGAATGCACAGGCACAGAACAAGAGACTTAAAGAAGGGACAGGGATTTGAGTACTCCCCACTCCCAGAGCAGTAGCAATCTCATTTCGAAGGAAAGCAGCAGACTTTCTCACAGCAGTGTCTGGGACACAGGCACCCTGACTTCAGTGGAAGTCTTGAGATGTGTCCACTCTTCGTTGAACATAAGCTGCTTTCACAGCTCAAATTACCAAAATTAACCACCTCAGTGTGCTTCAAAATGAGATGTACATTATACTTACATTTAGAAGACAAAAAAACCCTACTGTCAATAACTGATTCAGCATATATATATATTATATATGCTGAATATGTATATATATTAGAGAGATATATATATACATATATATTATATCTCTTAAAAAATTAAGATATACTACCCACTGCACCTGAAGAGATCCCAAGCTATGCAGCGGATGCGCCACACCAGTCAGGCAACAGTTTTTAATCCCTGTAGCAATCCTGTAGCAATGTAGTGGCACATTAATTATCCAGCCTATTTATTCATGAGCTCTCAGGAACCACATGAAGCTGCCATCCTTCTCCTTCCTCTGCTCTCTTTAAATAGTTAATCACAGAAGAAGCAGCCGTCACCTGCACTGACAGCCCCTAAGCACTGAGCTCATGCCCTGTCACTTCAGTACAAGCCCATGCTGGGCATGGCAGTAATTCATGAGGCACAGAGATAGACACGCATAAAGTCAGTTCTAAGAAAGGGTTAAAAATTCTCTTTTTAGAATGTTTTTTTTCTGAATATCTAAACAACAAAGCAGAAATGTGTGGGATGGACAGGTGCTATTGTGTGGTTGTTATAAGAAGCACAGCTTCCTGAAAGGAGATATGGAAATGAATGTGGAAATATTTAGGATCAGGGGACCACATTTTTAAATAATCCTGACTCCTACTAAAGCCCTTGCTGAAGCTCCAGTTCCACCCAAAGTCCCTATCGCCTATTTGCATATAAGAGTGGGTTTTTTTCCCTAAAGTATAAAAGCTGCAAAACCATATCTGTAAGACAGCAATAGCAAAGAAATTTTTGCCAAGCTTTGATGCGAAGGAGACAGGAGTCTACACTCTAAGAAAGGCCATCTGGTGCTGTCCCATCTATGCTCCCCCAGCCTGTGGAAATGGAGAAAGGCACAGGAGTCTATGACCTACAAAATCAAGGGGGAACTAAACATCAGAAAAAAAGACCCACAAAAAAATTACTTTAGAGAAAGCCAATGAAATTTCTATGGCTGGCATAAATCTGTGTCACGCACTCTCTGCTGATATGAAAGCTTTAAAGATTTTGAACTTTATGTACAAAGAAGCAATTCAGCATGAAATTATAAACCCAGAAGACTTTACATGACAGGAGACCATATCCTCTGAGTGAAGAGCAGGCTAGAGTATTGAAAAATAAGAGGGGAAAAAAACATGACTGTGAAGAAAATACCAATTGCTAATCAATAGAAAGTTCATACCAGGATAATCAAACAAACCAAACTGATTTTGTTTATGAATTGAGTTAAAGAGTTTTGTAATTCATATAAGGCTATTTCTTAGCACCAATTGACTAGAAGATGCTTACAGTCATATCCTTGGTGCAAAAATAGTCTTATGTATCTAAAACACAAATGATAAATTCACTCTTTTGGTCACAACACCAACAGATTTGTTGTATAGTGAACTTCCCCTTTCTCCCTTATTTTGAAATACATTCAGATACTCTTTAAATCTTTGCCATGTTCCCCTACCAAACACAGATACACAAGTCTGCAGGCTGCAGACATTCCCTATTTATCGCCTCCTCTAATTTTTATTATTAGCTGCCAAATTACAAGAGCTTGTGGTTGGAAAATTGTAGCTGAGTACTGAGTAGCTGAACTGTCTCAGGCTGGCACATCAGTCACAAACTGTGGGCAGAGGTCTCTTTTCTCATTTGATAAAGAATAGGGCATAGAAAGAGCTGTACACAGGCAGCATCGTTTCCACAGCAAGGCCAGACATGCAGGAGACTGCAGGGTTACCACTGCAAATACAAGTTAGTGCCTTCTACAAAAAGGTCAAAGCATTAACTCCAGACTTGTAGGTGACCTCAGACCAACTAAAACAGTATAATTCACTGAACATAGTAGTCTAATTCACTGACCTACTGATGCCATTTTACCAAACATACTTGCCATTTTTTTTGTAGCATTCTGAAACCAGTAACCTTACTTCAGGCACTTTGAGTGATTATCTGCTGTTGGGAGATTTGCAAGAGGCAGAATTGTACTGTCCTGGAAAGTGAAAAATTAGATAACTCCTTCATTTACAGTGAGCAGCAGACGCAGCCCAGCTGGCCAGACCTTACACTGAGATGCAGGACTGAGATCATGCACCCATTTCTCTTGGTGGGGGAGCCACTGTCATGACTCAGATTACAGCATGTTTTTCTGTAGGGATGTCACTCTGCTTTTAAGGCATAATCATGAAAAATAAACCAGAAAAGAAAGGCATGGGCACCAACGTATTAGACCAGGCATCCATTTTGCCCAATACTTGACTCCAGTTAAAAGCCTAAGAAACAGAGTCAAGGTACATGCTTCCCTCAACATCCATTTAGGATGTAACTTAGAGAGCTCCATGCCTGAATACTTAAGAGTATATTTTATTTTTTTAATCTTTTGCCCACTATGGAGCCCATTCTCAAAAAAATGTAACTGGGAATAGCATGAAATAGCACTTACCTTTATTTATTTTGAACCTGGAGCACAATATTTGCATTTAATATCTCCAAATCTTATCAAACCATGTCATTCAGTATGTTATACAGGCTTGTGAATACCCTCTGCTTGCTCTACTTCACAGAGTATAACTAAGGCACAACTAAGTCCACCACACACCACAAACTGTCAGATCAGTCTTCTCCACAAACACTATGTTGTATCTATCAGAACTGAATTTGGCCAGCTGTTTTCTTGCCCCACCACTTACCACTGTGAGATCCCTCTGACATTCCTCACAGTAAGCTTTTGGTCTTACCACCTGGAAAAATATGCCAGTGCTTTATTATTCATCCTCCATTCCAGGTAGTTTATGAGCACCTGGAACAGCAGAGATCCCAGCACACTTTGTTCCAGAGGACTCCAGGAGTAACATCCCTGTACTGTCCAATCTTCTTATTTTTTCCATACAGTTTCTGCTATTTACCTAGTCACTACCTAATCACTAAGGATTACACCCAGTTTAATTTTCCAAAAATCTTTGAAACAGCAAATGTCTGGTTGTTTTTCATTTTTTGGGCTGGGGTCAGTTTGCTTGGGGTTTTTGTGTGTATGTGTGTGTGTGTGTATGTATTATGGTTTATCTAAGAAATCCACACGTATTGTATTAGTTAAATCACCTTTATCAAATGCTAATCCAGTCATTCAAACAACACAAGCACATTTATAGGGCAGAAGTTCCTGCTGCAGAAGACAACTTGTCTCCTCTCTATCTGTGTACAAGCACTAATTCCATTCTTTATTTTTAGGTTCTAAGAAGAGCCTGATACAGAAAGCAGGCTTGCTCTTAGCTTCCACTTTCCCAAACAACCCCCTAGACCCTTCTTGAAAAGCCCAGCACGTTGCTGCTCTTCATTCTTCCATTCTAAGGCCAATTTAAGCAATGATTATACGCAACCGTGTGTAACTCGGCAACTTCAACACCGAGTTCCTCACAAAGTGAGAACTTTTCCTAGCAATTCTTTGTGCTAGGAATTCACTCCAAAACGTCAAGCTTCTGTCACTTTCCCCCAGCCTGTCCCCTGGAAATGAAGGGTCCACAGGGGAACTGTTCTGCAGTGAATACCAATGCAAATAACTTCTCTGCTACAGCTTTACCTTCCCTTAGCTCACATGTGATATTATGACTATCTATCAGCTCATCGGGATATCTGACAGGCTTTCTGCCTTTGACAGACAAAAAGCTTTATTATTTTTTTTAATGTCTTTACAAAGTTGTTCCTCAACATTTTTTTTGCTCTACCTCATTATGGTTTATATTTAACTTGCCAAAGTTAATGCTCTTTCCTATTCTCCTCATTTGGATACAACTTCTGCTTCAGAAAGATGACTTATTTCTAGGAGTCTTGTTTACTTTACTGTTTAAGCAAGTCGTTGTTCATTTTTGTGGCTTTTCTTCCATCTCTTATTGCCCCTCCCTTCTCACACTTTACCATTGAAACTGCACACAGTATTCTAGAAATGTTGGATTGTAAGGTTTTGTATTTTAATTTAAGTTGGTGTTTCACACAAAATTCTCAACTTATTTGGGCACATATCGACTTGAAATAGCACTTCAGAAATGGTATTTTGTTAAGATAATGTGAAGGTTTCTCTGTTTCCAAAACAGGGTTTTTTCTATCTTGAAGGTACAATCTGCATTTGTTCCTCCCAGATGTTTTATTTCATGTTGGATATATTAGCATATATTTTGTTGGACTTTGGCCATTTAAATCAGGGAATCCAGACTGTTCTCTAGAAGTAACTGACCTTTTATTTAGTACTCTACAACCTGGGATTTTTTCCAGATAGGATTATTGATGACGGGATCAAACATTGCTAGAATGAGAACTGATTGACTGAGGACCTCATACAAACAAACAAACAAACAAACAAACATTTAGTCGTTCTTTACCATCAACCACATTTTTGGATTTCTCAGGGCATTGCTCTTTAATCCATCCAGTGCTTGCTCATGCTTGGTAAAGTCTGAACTCTCATTTTTACCAGTAAAAAAACACTTACGAAGAAGAGCTACAACCTCTGAGAAATATTTATTCTATTTCAACTATTTCCACTATATTTTGCCTATTTACATTTAAAATTGCACTAAGAAGTCAGGAACCTTAAAATGGGAAAACATTTATTCATTTTATTCATGCTTGAAAACAGCCAAACCAACTTTATCCAAATATTAAAAACACCCAACAAAAACACACATTTTACAGCAAAGACCAAGCCTAAAAAATGTCAGCTGTAGAGATGATGGTTTCCTAATGACACAATCAACTGAAAACAAAAGCTAGAATAAAACAAGCCATGCAGCTCAAATCTTTAAATGAACAAGCAAGAGAATTTGGCTTTAAGAGTTCAAAATATATTGAATACCTGGCTTGGTAATATTAACTTTGCATAGTTCTCTGACTACAAGGAAAGTTGCAGAAGAAAAAGAATTTTAAGTGCAGCATGGAATTTTTTTCAGAACTACTGGTCAGCCATCCTTACAGCAGTACTCAGTAAAATAATGAAATGTCCAACACAGAACTCAACTCATAAAGAAACCCAAGACACCACGGGAAAAAATGTCAACATTAGTGAAATTTTAGGGTCCATGTTAGATGAGCACCTGAACATTACCTGGTGAGATGCTGTCTTTAAAACTGTGAATATGATTTTTCAGTGTATGACCAAGACAACAACCCCTTGCTTCGGCTAGAGACACATTTGTACCCCTTTGCATGGAATTAGTTCAATGCTGTGAACTACTGGGAGAAGGTGACTGAACAGAGATCTGTAAGCAGCTGTTGAGGGAGAGAATAAATATCACTTCAGATTCTAGGAGGCTGAAAACCTCCTTCTCAAAGCCAAAGTATTTTTAAAATTAAAATAAGATTAATAGTTTTGTAATAATGAGTTCATCCTACTCTATACTATTTACATTTCACATGTACACAAACACAGATTTAAAAGCACTCACTTTCAGTTCTAGTATTTATATTCTAACCAGAGTTCCAAAATTCTCACAGAAGATAATACTGATAATTGTTCGGTTTACACTGGTGATGGAGAACTTTAGTGTTTTGCTTTGTTTTTAAGGCTTGTCTGTAGTATCTACTGGTAACAAGGCAATGTCAGATTTATTTTTTTATTTTAAAAAAGCTTGCAGACACCATGCTTGTCAACAAAAACAAAGACAGAAGGATACCACCAGTTTGAGGCTTGGCTTGAAGGCTGTGATCACTCAACTTAACCTTTAGATGCACAGGTCATGGAAATTCCCTCCTCAAAAGAAATAAAATATCTCTTTTGGGAAAGTGCCAGTTCTGTTAAACAGTCCTCAACCTCTTTTGCCAAAGAGATCATTGCACCACAGCATCTCTTCCACGTGTACAAGAAGCTTGTACAATGGTCAAATTTTCCACTCGATGAACCAAACTGAAATCCTTGAGCCTCAACAGATTAATGTTTCTGCCAATGTATCTTCTGAACTGTCTCCCAGCAATTCTACAAACTCCAGGCACCTGAGGGATGCTCTACCCTGTTCACCCAAGAACAAAAAAACCCAAAACCAACCAACAACAAAACATCACACTTTACCATCTACTCCAGATAACCATGACCAAAGCTTCCAAAGCATTGCATCATCTGGTATTAGCAGTGAGCTCAACCACACATTTGTATCATGCACAGACAACATAATTTGTTTTATTACTCAACATCCAGAAGCCTCTACTCTTTGAGCAAAGTCCTAGTCGGACTGAAGTCAACTAAGCCACTGCCACTGACCACTCAAATAGTCCAGAATTTCAACACCGGTCTCTCTTTGAACCAATCAAGTGACAGAGTAATGACACTTTTCAAGACAAACTCTGCCCATCACCTACCTTGAAGGATGAGAAGTCATATGGGGAAGTGGGAAAAAACTCCCACAGTGATTACTTACTTTGGGAAGATGACAGTCATGAGCGCTGATGCATAGCCTGGCTTGCACACTCCCTCAGAGAAATTGGCATACTTTGATGCCAGTTCTGGAGGCCTGTGGAAAAATGAGTACAGAATCAGGACTCTTCTGGCTATGAACTAGTTTTTGCAATCATCCAAGTAATTTTTCTCCTTATCACTTTGCAGAAAACAGCTGCAGGGAGTAATAGCAAACACAGACCATTATTTATTTGTTGCACTATGGCATCGCAGAACAACAAACAAAGGAGAGAGGTGAAGAGATCTGAAATACCACTAAACCACTAGTTTTGCTGAAAGATTTTCATAGCTAGCAAGGAAAATCTCATAGCTATCAAGAAAAATATCAATATATCATTTAGACTTCAACCTTTCAAAAGCAAAAAAGACAAACAGCACTTTGCTTTAGCTACTTTTCTAAGTTATGATCAAAGTTAAAATTATAGAAAAGTATTATTTCAAAGATTACTTAAAGATAGTTTCAGGAATTTGAAACAAAGCTCCAAGAAGTTCTGGCAGGGTATCATCAAGGGATAAGTGCTTTCAGTATTTGGAAGAGATGACATTGCTGCTACTTTGTTGAGGTATGTCTGAATTCAGCTTGACTAGTGACTCTTGGGCCAAATTTAGAATATGCAAGGTGTTTTTTTCATTCAGTTTCTGTACAGAAACAAGATCAGCAACTTAATTAAAGATATTTCAGTCTAGCACATACATTTACCATAGGTCTACTGAGTGATCTGAAAAAAACATTTTGTTTCCCTGTTCACCACCTGCAACAGTTTTACATTTATCCATTTCATGAAAGCATTACAAAGGCTAATTCACTTGTGCTTTCAAAGTAACATTAGATATCTTAGTGTCAGCCACAATATGAGAATTGTTAATATTCCTTCAAAGAACAACATAAAAAGCATTTACAGTTCCATGCTCAACATTCAGTGGAAGCTGCAAAGACTCCATCGATAACGCTGTTCTTGCTACATCATTATCAGCAACAGGCAGGTAATGAAAGGTTTTTCCTCCAGTTTAACAGTAGGAGTCAAATGAAGGTGACAGTGCAGATCCACAGAGCAGCTCCACAAAATCAGTTCTGAAGAGCCTGTTATTATCACAACCATGTTCTTTCCCAGGCATCACCAATATCACTTAACCAGCAAACTACTGCTAACTGCAACAAATGTGGATTCAGAGAGCTTGAAAATTACATATAGGAAGGACAGTAACTCCATGCTGAACTGACAGTAACTATTCTTCTCATACTGGTCACGCATCACCTCTCAAGAGGCCAGTAGCCACTTCCAACGACATGAACAATAGATGGACAAACAATTTTACAACTAGCTGCATACAGTACAAAACCTCCTATAGGAACTACGGGAGAATGGTCTGGTCTCTCTGTATACAGAACCCCTGTAATTCCAAATATATCGATATATACAGAACCTCTATGGTTCTTTAAGAATAAAATCTATTTCTGCTGAATAAAAATCTAAACCTTCAACAGCAGGAAGAAAAATAAACTGGAGAAGATAAATAGTCACTGGAAGTATTTAATTTCTTAAGACCTTGTAAGCTAAAAAGCACCATAAAAAGCTTAAGAACACAGATCCTATTTAATTCTGCCACAGATATCCTGCATAGCTATGGTCCAAACATGTAATATTTTACTATCAAAATTCCTTAACTATAAGATGGCAGAACAATACATTTGGCCATTTACACTGTCAATTATTTACAATAAAAGTTTAGATATCTCTAAATATATTATAAAGACATGGAGAGAAAGAGACAGGTGTAACATTATCGAGCACAACCCAAATCCATTAATTTGGATTCCATAGGTGACGATGTGATATCATAATACATTTCTCTAAATGAGAGAGATGAGAAAACATCTGAGACACGAGCATCCAAAATAATTTTCATTCTTACGCCAGTCAGGATCTCTTTATAAATAGGCACATGAAGCAAAGGCCTGTTGCTGACAAAACAGAAGGTTCTAATGGTGCTAAAGTATATCTCCTGACACAGACAAAAGGGAAAGCAGGATGTATGGATCACAGCTTGTTGGAGCATTTCAGATACAAAGAAATGTGGGAAATTTTAATTTTTATCAAGCAAACCTAAGCATTGCTAGAATTTTATTGTTTAGGCAACATACAGAAACCCCTAATACCAAAATCTTCAAAAACAAGTAGAAAGCAACTGGAATTTATCTGCAGCCACCACGGTAGTGAGTCATTGCTGGCAAACTTGTAAAACTATTTCAACAGCAGGCCTGTCTCAAATGACCTCAGTGGTCACACAAAATATCTTGTGCCACAAGCACAGGCATTTTTCTCTTTTCTGATTTAATGGCGCTTTCATTATCAAATTAAAATGTCACTCAGATGCCCATCATGGTGTTTCTGCACAAGAATAGCAGGCTGAGACCCTCCTGCATTGTGAGCCCACAGAATGCCAATCTCTGCATCCTGATGGGGGGGGAGCTGTCAGAACAAACCCACAAACCCACAAAGACACTCAGAGCTGCTAAAGCCCCCAGGCCGAGCTGTTAACATTTCTTGGATGTGATGAAGTTCATGATCCAAAGTGCCAGAGGCAGAACAGTTCTCCAAGCCAACTGTAGCTGCCATCTCGTATCATTCAACATTTGCTCATCTCCTTTCTTCGTGCCGCATTTTGAGTCAGCAAGCTACAGAAAACTAGAAAGGGGCACTCTACATTTTAAATCCATCTAGGGACATGTTTTATTTGTTCAATCTCTTTGAAATATGCATTGCATACTGTCACTGCCAACATGCTCATAATGATAAGCCCCTAGTAGGTGTAACCCAGAGCAAATTTAGAGTAAGGCTGGATACAGCCTTGCTGTTTACCATCCTGCTACCAGATGAAGCTCTCCAAGTTAACATCCCTTTAGATATATACATTTGCTTTGTGGGTATTTTTTTCTGCAAGATCTACAAATCTTGCAGAGATCGGTCTTCCATAAATCAGGATGCAAAACATCCTGCGTGAAGTATCCCATCGAGAACTACACACCTTTCAAACAAAGCCAACTTTGAAAAATCACACTGTGTTAGTAGTACATGGTACTGTAATAAAAGAGCTGTACAGAACTGAAGTCTACAAATAAGCGTCTCCTTTGTATTTGATGACAATGTGCCTACCACACTGCTGCATATATTGCTGCTTCTTTGACAATGTTTTTATGTCCAAATGGGAAAACCAAACACTATTACTTTCTTAGTGCTTTAGAAGCTAGTAAACAGCTTCATCTCTCTAGCCCCATTACTGTGCCTGAACTCCAAGGCCATCCTGATAATCCAGCCAGCCAGAACCATCATGATGCTTAGGACAGAAGGGTGCAAATCTCTACATCTTCCAGGTCCAGCTACATTATTCCAGCTCCTGATGCTCATGCTGGGCTGAGATAGTTAAAGAGCTAGTGGAGACAGCAAAAATAATATAATTAGATGACACTGTGGACCCTTCAAATTTTGCTCAGATTTGCTGCAGGAGAAACCTAGTAAAGTAAAAAATTGCTCCAGAATAAATGAGAAAAACAAATCAGTCAGTAACTGTAAACATCTGCTGTTTTAAACAAGTGCCTGCATGAGGGTGAAGTTAAAGGGAAGTAATTGGCTTATTCCACTGAAGAGAAAATGCACTCTTGCTTTTTTTTTCCTGACTTTTCTCTTATGAGACCAGCACACATCCTGAATTCTTAAGATTTTCTGTGCTTCTCACACTGTTATGCGGACATCAATCTTAACAAAATTTCACAATTTGGATAAGTTAAAAATCCAGCTGCTTTCAGAGGATTTAGAAAAAGTAACAAGATTTTTCCTTCTGCTTGCATTTGGCAGATGTGTGCCTTCTTTTAATCTCAAATATGAAAACGTCACCATGGTTAATTCCTTCATCGTGTCCTGATCAGGGACATCATGTCATCCTCATAAGACTGGAATCTAAATCCTTTTTAAAAAGAAGTTAGTAATACAACTCAGTGTTTAGATTACTAAAATAATGGCCACAACTAAGCTCATATAATTGAATATTACAAAATCTGCTTGAAGAGACAGTTTTGATGCTTTCCCTTTCCCATGGAATTTAAATTGTGGATTGTAAAAATCAAAAAACTTCATCTACTTGAGATCATCTTATTTGAGAACTGATGTCTCTTGCTGCTACTCTCGCACATAAAATATATGAACTGACACATTTCTGAAACAAGGAAAAGGAGTTCTTGGCAATGAGCTCTCTGGGCTGACCCTTCTTGGGGTTTCTTTCTCTTCGGTTCAAAATAACCTGAGTGTTATGCCTACAGAGCAGCTCTACAAAGTGTATGTCATGATACATGAAGAATGAACAGGAGATGGGATGAGAACATGAAATGAAGGCATATAAAACACAGTGAGGTGTTATGGAGCAATAATGAAATAATATTAGCACATAATTTTGCGGATCACTAAATGAAAACAGTTAATGCTGAGACCCCATAGCTATACCCTGTGAGATTCAGAGCATTTTAATTTAGGTAGGACTCCCTGGGTCAGATGTATCTACCACGTACAGTCATGGCTCAGTGTTGGCCAAAAGACAATTTTGTAGACTCCTGGAATAAAACTTTCAGTTCAGTTTCCCTCAAATAAGCCAAGGGATACATTTCAATCAACAGTAAGAACTAGTTATGGGATTTGCTTCAAAATTGGAAGACTGCTCCAAAAAAGACACTACTGAAGACACATGCAGAATGGCTAGGGTGTGCATTTGTATGTATTTCAACTAACATCAAAAGGACGCAGACAACTGAATAGTATTTGTTTTGTACATCACTTATAGCCTAACAAATAGACAGCTTCCAGTCCTTCATATTCTTTTTCATAATATCATATAAGCTTGTAAAGCAGTGAATTCCATTTGATAGGGAAAATACCACCAGTTTACTTAAAGGCAGGGGAGGACACCTTCAGAAGGTTTGGTGATGCAGCTCCTCAGTTACTGCTACTCAGCCTGAGGAGGAGAAGTAATTTACATTCACCTACAGAGTAGTCAATCCCATATACCAGTAACAGCAGGGGACTGAAAAAATGCATCTCCACATCTGACTTTATAAGTAGAGTCACGACCATCATGTCACGCAGGGGGAATCCCCTGGAATGGAAGACACCGCCACAGAACCCTCCCCTGGGGTACATGGCTAGAGATCCATGCTCACCAGGAGCACAGTGCGGGCTGGGAAACACCGAACCAGGATTTTAAGAAGCTCCAATTACAGCTCTTACAAGTTTGCAAACTTGGGTTTAAAGAATTACACAGCCTGATCATTTGATGTTTGCTATTTTCCATCTGAGGAAAAAGTAAACAAACAAAAGAAAGGAATGAGTAGATAGAAAGAAGACGAAAAGCAAAATGCTTACATTGAAAGAGATGGGAACTGCATCTATTGCCCTATAGCCAGCCAAATAAATGTAAATATTTTCAAATGTTACTCCAGTATGTAAGCAAATTCCCCAAGGAGGCTGTATGGCCAAATACAAGGAAAGATAGACCAAATCCCTGTTTCTAAAATGACATGATGAATGGTAAATTCTGCTTCTCTACAAAGAACTGTGGCTTCTGATGAAATTAATTTACAATGATAATCAACACGTAGTTTTATTTATTTATTTGGATTACTCAAGAACAGCAGCTGAAGAAGATTAGGTTACATTAAATTGGCCCAGGACGACAAAGTTTGGAAGACATTCCACCAGAACCCATGACCCGCCTTTCCAGCCCTGAAGGAAGAGATGACACGAAGCCAGTTCTGCCCTTGGGAAGTGCAGGGCAGGCAGAGGGGCAGGGACAGCTCAGAGCAGTAACACTGCAATGCCACTCACCCTCTGAAATGCCATCTTTGCACAAACACACTGAAAAGGCTTCCACTCATGAAAAAATCATGAGGACCCTACTTCCTTACTAAATTCCATTCCTGGTCTTTGCAACAGTAGAAATTAGATCACTAGGCAGAAGAAGGAATTTCAGATTAGTCTCAGCAGTGCTAAATGCATAAACATCTTAAGAAATACAGCTATAAGTGATTTCTCTATCAGAAAGGAGTATCTCATTGTACCATCCCTTATAGTTCCAAGGACCAAGAACCCTGCCTGGAGCTTCTCAATTAATAACCTTTTATCAATGCCTTAAAAAGTGTCAGGATCCTCGTGGAAAAAAGAGTAAGAAGTTTTCAAGGTAGACAGCTTTTGTTTGTTTAAGTAAGTAAATAAAGAAACAAAATCCTGAGTTTAACAAAACCCAGATTTAAAGGATGAAGATAAAAAAACCCAGCCAAAGTCCATGGCACATTTTGTATGTGACCTCATGCTGCATGCTCCTCCAAGATTGAGTAATATCCCCGACCACCTGATCTCCTTTGGTTTTTGTAAAATTTCCCTTTTTTAAAAAAAAGATTCTGTTTTGGTTACATCTTACCTTCAAGACTAGTAGCCCAGAGAAAAAGCAGGATTGTGTTCAAATAGACACAGATGAGGAGCAAAGAAAACAGTCCATTCCAGAGTTTGTTTGTGTTTTTAAAGAAATGTGGAAAGGAAAAAACAACTGGATAGAATACCAATTGTTAGACTAAACAAAAAGCATGAAATACAGAAATTTTATTTTCACAGAAGGCAGCTGCTTACCAAACAAAGAAAAAAAACATGAAGATAACTGCTCCCTGAGTTTTTGATAATTTACTAATCTTTGGACAAAAAACTTATAACTTAATGATGAAGTAACTTGCTGACAATCAACACAATTCCTCAGTGTATATTGCTGGACTTTTATCTATTCTAGTTTCCATAGTCCAAAATTACTGGGTTTCCATTCTCAGTGATAAGTATCAGCATTCTGGCTTTACAGACAGGAGACAAGGATAACGTAATGGAAGATAACCACGCTGTTTGGAGATGGGGCATGTTAGGACTCAGTAGTCAATAAAAACTCTCTCAGCAGTCAACTCCAATTCCTAGCTGAACTCCTTTCTCAAGAACTTTCTAAAGAATGTATAAATGAACTCTTGTTTCCCCAAAGCCAGAAATTATAGTGCTCCCTGATATTAGGCCATGTGATTCTCAAAACCTGCAAAAACTAAATGCTGTGATTCTCTATTTAAACACCTCTCAAAAACCACTGCTAGTGCAATGGCCATAAGAAGTGAGGCAATTAAAAGTCTAATAGGAAATAAAATGCTCAGCTATCACACCCATTTTTGGCCAAACAAAGGGATGGAGGAAGACAAATTGCAATGCCATAATTTTGTTGCTGTAACCTGTAATTCTTTATCACCAACCCTCATTTGTTACATCTACAAATGGGCAATGCTTTCTTTGGACAGGGAACAGTTTTTCTACTTGCAGTGTAATAAACCCAGCAGTGTAGGTCCAGGAGAGACAAACAAGTGCTAAAGAGATGGAAATAAATAATTCAATCCAATTAGAATCCAGGAATCCTCTATTCAGACCAACAGGAATCAGTACATCTGAAAACAAAGATACTTCCCCAAAACCCACAGCTGTGAGGAAAAAAAAAGTTCAACTAAGAATTCCTGGAGCAGCATAGACAAAATTACAGTTTTATGCCTGTGGATTTGAGTGTCAAAATCCAGTGCTTAGCAGTTCCAAATGCCAAATGAGAAAATCTCTCACACTAAGGTTTTAATCACGAAATCTTTCTTCAGAAAAATGTAGCTCATTTCATTGTAGAATGCACCAAGCTATGGATTCAGTGTTTTGCTAGGTGTGAGAGCACACTAGAGCACAGCGGAATATTATGGAAAATATCAACTGTGATTTATTATTCGCTATTTCCCATATCATTGGAACATCAAGCAAAATTATCCTGAAGACAGTAAAACAGACAAAAGGAAGCACTTTGTTATCTAACAGGCAGTTAATAGGCAGATTTCTTTACATCAGTATGTATAGATGGGATCAAAAGCTATTAAGAGGTCTAAGAGCATCCCCAGTTTGGGAAGACCAAAGCTTCCTCCCCCTCGGAAGCTGTAGAGCGACACTGGAGCAAGGACAGCCTCACAGTTGTGTATTTTTCTCCTTCCCTACACAATTCTACGGAGCATTTTGAGACAAGGTATTGGAGCAGGTGAGTCTTTGGTCTGGCCATTTTTATTTTCCTACGACAAAAGTTCAACCTTTTCTGTTGCAGTAGCAGATCTATTGCACAGGCAACTGGAAGACACTAAACCTTAGGGGAATAAACTCCACTTGGAAAGATCTCTCTCAGCTACCGAGAGAGATGGAAATCTAACACAAACACTACACAACACCCTCCCTTTTCAGTTTCTTCAGTAAGGGTGATAAAGGCCACCCTTTAAACTTTTCTTTGGAAGGTCTGGACAGCCTGGGAAAAAATAACAACTTAATTCCTCTAAACAAAAGAAAAAGCCAACTTGATATGGCAAGGGTGCTTCCCCCCCTCTCCAGGCTGGACTGAAATTCAGAGGAAAAAACCACTGGTCAGTGAATAAAGTGCTCTAGATGGTATGCAGAGGTGACCTCACAATTGGGGAATGTGGTTTAACAGTAGTTTTACAAAATGCTGTATATAGTCATGAGGTTTTGAGTTTTTCTCACTCCTCTTTCTGAAGCAGTAGTCCAAAAAAGGCTGTCTCTAGTGACCTGTATTAGAGACAGATGCCATGAATTCAAGCAGACATCAATTAATCTAGTAAGTAGCACACCGAAGCCTTAAGAAGAGGGACGCTACATATTGGCAGGAAAAATGTTTCCTCCAGAAATTTTGCTGTAAATACAGAACACAATCCTGACCTGAACGAACCCTTGCAGTTACTGTGACTAAAAGTGCCCTCACAAAACTAACAAAAATCCAAACTGCTTTAGGGAAAATAGAGAATAGATGGAACCTTTAACAGGAAGAACAGCTGCAGAATCACCGAGATCAAAAAAGCCTTCCTGTTTACTCCATACATTGTTCTAGTGAATGCTCTTCTGCTAAGATAAATGCTTTTTTTTTTTCTTCCTTTGCTTCAAAGAGCAGCTGTTTGTCTGAAAAGGCTGCCCAACCAACATTCAAACTGCCACAGGTAAGCACCATGAGTCAGAGAACTCAATAAAGTTTGTCTCAAAGTCCCAATTAATAGGACTGTCCTTCATCTTGTATCACCATAATTTAACTGAACACCAGCCCTAGATCAGGTTATTCATGGCTCTGAGAGAGAGAGCAGTGTTTTTTTCCAAATTGTTTGGTGAACAAGCTAAAGGAGAGCTCCAAGGCTGAACCATAAAATAGGTTTCCCTTTTTAACAGGACAAATCCTATCCTCTCCTCCTTGTTAATTCATCAAAATAGCAACACTTCACAAAATCACCTGAGCCAAGCTCCATGATGTTAAAACACAGCTTTGACTCCTATACAGATCAGAGTCCCTGACTCAAACAGTCCAGTGACACAACCACCTTTGGGAATTTCTGCCTTCAATGATGTAAAAAAAGGGTCACTAAAAAAGAGGATGAAAGGGGACAGGAGGAAGGCACCAAACATTTTGCAGCTGTACAGGACACAGCTCACAGTTTTGAGGTCTTCAAGGTTAACTCCTTTAAGGAACCAGGGGAAGATATTTCTAAGTAGGAATCAAAAGGTCTGAAATCAACCAGAATTATACAAACACATTCAATATGGAAATTCAAAACACTGTTTGTTGGCTTTTCAGTTTATTCTTTGATGAGCTGGAACAGATTGCACGGCAGACAAGGCAGAAACAGCACATATATGATCTCAGTTTTCTGTCCCTCCCTTTGTGGTCCTGATTCTCATTTCTTAGAGCAGGAGTGGGGCTGCAAGCTAGTGTTAGCAGTAGCATTTCTGCCTGTTTTCATTTCTGCTGTGAACAGGGAGAGAATCACATCAGCTTCTGTGTAATGTTAGAGTAAAAAGTATTTAATTAAAATTAATTTAACTGCTTGGTTTTCTCAAAAGCAAATAGAGAAAATCTCATCTCAGCCTCATAATTTAGTTCAAACATCCAAAACCTCAAAAACATCTTACTGCAACAACTGCTACATGACTCCTTCGCCAACATGTCACATCAGACAGAGCTGACATTAACCTTCCTGCTGCAAAGTAGCCTTCATCATGTTTTGTTTATTGCAATGGGCATCACACACCATCACCTGTCCCACCAGTCCTAGTCAGGTCTGGGGTCCTTTGGAGTACTTCTCCAGTGCAGATTCCTGAAGGAAACAGCATATCCTAAATTTATCAACCTAATCAAAACTTACCTTGTCCTTCAGTCCTAGAACAACTAAAATAAAGAGGTCTTTACTCATCAAAACTTACTACCAGGTTTTCAGTCTTAAGACTGGGAATGGAACAAGTAAAATAAGATACCCCTTGGATTATATTTAACAGGGTTCCTTCAGTCTCCTTCATTCCTCTCCTCTGCTAGATAGTTCTCAAGCACAGCAACAAGGTTTCTTCCATTCTTGCAGCAAAATGAAACATTGTTTTCTTACATAACAGATGCTAATCACAGCTGTTAAAAGTATGCCTTGGTTTTATTGCCCTTCCTCAGCACGCAAGAAGACTGTATGTGTTTGTTCTACTAAACTCTTTCCTGCCTTGATGACTTACTACATATTCTTAAAATTTATGTGTGGCAATCTTAGCAGAATGAGGCAGACAGCAAAGCTTTGATGTCTCTGGTCACATTATAGCAATGCAGCAGACAAAATTAGAGGCAGACTGAGTAGACTAAGTTGTCTCTTCCCATATGCTCCATTTACAAAACCTCCTCAGAGCCAGCTTATAAACTAAGGGCTGACAACTGAGCTGTGTCTGGATACCTGTTGGGGTTTTAGTTTAGTCTTAGTTTTTTTCCTGTTAAAGGAATTTTCTCTCATATGCATGTTGCTAGGGGACAAATAGCTGTACTTAAGAAAGACAAAAAGGGGGGTGGGGCGGGCCTGGCTACTCCTTTGTCTACACCTGCGTGTGGGGTCAGTTCGCTCTCAGCGTCTGGAGAGAGAAGCTGCAAAGAAAAGAGCTGCTGGTTCCTTTTTTTCGGCCGTTTTTCTTTCTGCTGGAAACAACGCCGGGATCCCAAAAACCGCTTTCCCTGCCCTGCTGGAGGCCGGGCTGTGGCTGCCCTGCCCTGCTGCTGCTTTGAGCTTTCGCTGCGTTGTAGCCGTGCTCGTCCTGCCGGCCTGGACCTCCGGGGGGTTCCCCTTTTGGATACATCTCGTCTGCCACCCGGAATTGGTGTTTGTGCCTGCCGTTCCAGCCTGCCGTTCCCGAGAGTCCGGGATCGGCTGCCCAGGGGTTTGTGAAGCCTTTGTTCCATCCCTTCCCGGGATCCCAGGGCACCGGTGCCGCGTGCTCCCCGAGCTCGCTCCGGAGCGCCCCCTGCAGCCACGGGGGAACCATCGCACCTGCCCTGCTCACCGGGAGCCGCCAGCGCCCCTGCCGGCTGTGAGCGGAACTGCACCCGAGGGGAAAGGGCCTGACAGCCGAGAGGGCTGGGGCTGGGTTTGTGTTTGCTGTTACTGCCATAGTTGTTGTTGTTTTGTTTGACTGGTTATATATATATATATAGAGAGAGAGAGAGAGAGAGAGAGTAAAGAACTGTTATTCCTATTTCCCACATCTTTGCCTAAAGGCCCTTGATTTCAAAATTATAATAACTCAGAGGGAAAGGGGTTATATCTGCCACTTCAAGGGAGGCTTCTGCCTTCCTTAGCAGACACCTGTCTTTCAAAACCAAGACAATACCATAGCAAGTGTGTTCTTCAGAGTAAGTGACAAGGTTCAGAGGCAGGCTTGATAAACAGTATAATGTTCACCTGCTGGAATACACTTGATTTCCATTCAGTCTTCTGATGGGGGTTCCATACAACATTTTCAAGAGCACACAAAGAGGAAGTAGGTTTCTCTTTGGAGGTGGAACATTACTGCAAGAAGGACCAGGCAGGCACAGAAGAGTTGATGCTTGGTGGTCACACACACACCTTCAGGATTTTCGAGAGAGAAAGCTCTTGCATCAGTTTAAGGATAAGCTCACAACAGCTTTGATTCAATGCAGGCAATAACAAATCACCTGCTTCCAATGTGTGCTGGTGCTTTGTTTTTTATGACCAAGATCAAGAATAAAATGATGAACACCAGCGTTTTAACATAAACTTCTATCAAAACCCATGATTCCACAGAACATCTAGCAGTATTTCTTATCTCTTTAACTGAAGTTTTGGGAATAATCAATGCTTAGTTAGCCCAATTCATTCAATTTTTATAAGTTATTCAGGGAGCAGGAAGGTCTTTGTAGGAGGATATTCAGTAACAAGAAGCATTACAACCTCACCAGTGCAGAAGCTGGCCAAAACTGAAGTAATTTGTCTCTGAGTTTTAGAACAGATTTCTGAAGGAAGACTATGAAGTGTGGCTTTTAATGTGCCCTTCCCTCAAGAGGACAAAGCAACACAAGGACCCCCATGCCATTTATGAGCTATTAGAGATTCCCTGAATGGGGGTCTTGCTACTAAAGCCAATTCAGCCTTCTGTGAATGCAACAACTGTAAAAGTTTTGCTCAAACAACAGCAGTAGAACAACAATAGTGGAAATTGTTACTAGTTGTAACCCTATCCACTCCCGGAAAACAAATAAATAAACATTTAATTAGGTTAATGCTACTGTGGTGAAGAACTACAAGCAAAGTAAGCATTCCACCTTACACCTACAGAGGAGGAAAAAGAACTGAGATTTCCCAGTTTTGTGCAACTAGTCTGGCTGATTAGAAGAACACAAAATGTAAAAACTTAGTCCTAAAATGAACACATCAAAAAAGAAATCAATCTCACACATAGCAGGCACCTTCATGGATATCCACATGAAGAGCAAGCCCATCTCAAAAAAGGATTCTTTTTTTAATAAGCACAGTAACTGGAACTATAGGTATTACTTATTTTTTCTCTGTGAAAACTCATATTGGCAAATATGTGACTGTTCTCAGAATCAAAAATGGGTTGAAAAGCTTATGAGTCATTCCCTTTTGCTTTTAAAATACTTGTACTTCAACTTTCTGCCAAGGATATGGAGAACCCCTAGTGTGTGAAGATTTATTAATAATGTCTAGTAGCCCAAAAAGCCCTTTGCTACTTCTTCAGAAATTCTTTTAAGAATCTTGTCCAGACATACCAATTCTAAAGCACATAAACTTAGGTATCTACTCCTTGATATTTTGTTGTTGATATTAAGGAGAGAATTTTTTTCTATCATCCAACCAGAACAAAACTCCGCATTTACTGCACACTTCTACCTTTCTATAAATACCTTATCACTGCCTCCCCTTACATTCTTGACAGAACTATTTTTCCATGAACATTTCTTTCTTATGAAATGGAACTTTTGGGGCAAACAGTATAAATCTGCTCTAAACAATGCCCAGCCATTCATATTTCTTGCTTTACGTGCTTTTCCCACATGGTTTGGTTCATAATTACTTCCAGCTTCAGGAAACTCGCCCTTTTAGAGGCACCAAACATAAGTTTTTGACTTTGTTTGCACTTAACAAATCAAGCAATGAATCAATTCTATCTAAGCTGCCAGCGATTCTGAATGCTACAGTCTTTTATCTTCTTCTTCATCAACTGAAACTGTGTCTAACACAGAAATCCCAAAGTTACATAATAAAGACTCCCATGAGAAATCCTTACCAGAATGCCAAAAGACCAAAATTGAAAACAAACTGAAATGAACTATGAAGAGCAAAACAAAAACAGGGATAGCAGTTACATCCCACCCAAATGTGGGAGAGGTTTGATGGATGAACAACAAACAGCCAGGTAACTGAATTGCTATAAATAGCTCAGGTTAATTTTCTTAAATATTTCAAGTGCTCAATCAGTACAGAATGGAAGAGATTGGGTAGAAGGAGAAGAATTAAAAGTCTGAAATGAAAGAGAAGTAAATAACCAGTTGCCAGGAAAATACCAGTATGCTAAGCCTTGAAATAATGTTTCAGAAAAAGCATCGGGGCACTCTTGCATGCGATGGCCAGAATCCTTTAATGTCGCACATGAGAGACACTCTTAGTCTTGGCTATGCAGGACAGGACATCATTGGGACTTCTCACTTCTTTTCTTTTGTCCCTTGTTCAGGATTGCAGGAATACAAAAAGACAAATTGAAAAAAAAACCCAGTGCAGAAAGAAATCCCACAGCACCAGGCATGGGGAAACTCCAGCATTCCAACACGTTTACTGCTTATTTTTTCAGTGTTCAATGGCAAAGTACCACACAAAGACACAAACAGTTTCAAAGCAACCTCCCAGCCTAGAAAGAAAATGAGGGGAAGGGGCTCTGTTTCAGTTCTTCATTATTAAAGCTCTGAAGTAAAGACGTTTCAACAAACATAAGTAACCCAATCTGTGTGTTTCTCTAGCCCAAACTCCCTCCATTTTTATGGTCTTTTCAAAGTCTAGATCAAGTTTCATTTGAGTTTGCAGGGTGAAGGTTGTTATTTCTGGCTTTCCCACCCCCCCAAGACTCAATTTCTTTGTCTTTTCTTTTTAACACAAAGTTGAAATCATCATGAATATTCACAAAAACTTTGTTGCACCTCCCAAATCTATTTTATAATAATGAAGAAATACGTAAATACACAACATCACAAGATGTCTAGCAAAATGCAAAGCCCACTGGAAAAAAATATTCCTCCTTTTAGTTAAGTCCTGCCTAAAGATTCCTAAAGTACATGATATAAAATATATACCAATATAAAATATGTACCATATAGTTAACAGAGTGTACTTGTACAATATGTTAGTATCATGTTATTGTGATCAACCATAGTGATCTTACAGCCATTTTTATAATTGAGAGGGGCAACAATTTTTTGTTTTCCTATTTCTACATTGAAAGAAAATTGTAAGACCCACTGTTTTGTTTAAGTGCAGAAAGATTCCATGAAACTCAAGTGTATCGTCTAACATTTGTTAAACTTTATGAGGGAGTGGTTCTTCCCCAAAGTCAAACCCTGGGAAGCTTTTCCCATCATTCATCAGCTGAGATTTTGACATCCAAGGTTTTCAACTGACTATGGCAGAAGGTGAAAAGATCTACCAAGTTCCTACGAGGAGCTTTTCTCTGGCTGTTGTTTAGAAGCATCAAATCCCCAATATAACTGAAGTTATGCTAAAGTCCCTTTGAAAGTAGATTCTGAAGGATGAGTTTGAAACAGGGGCAGAAGCAGTCATTAGCTTCCTTCTCACTGAGGAAATGGCACACCAGCAGAGCAGGAAGGAAAGCTGGCACAGAAGCAGCACTGTGCAACCGAGAAGCCCCCAAATCATTTGGATTATTACAAAAAAGGAACTTTCCATATGCTCAACACAAGTGAATCTCCACTTGTAAACTGCCAAGGCAGACTCAAAGCAATCACTTAGGTGACTAAACCAAGCATTCAGAGAGTACTAAGTGACAGAAGCATGACCATGCAACCTTCAGCTTGGCCCACTTAATAAGCATTAAATACAGTCTATAACTAATTCCACGTTCATATGCTGATCCTTCTTTGGAAATCTCATTTAATTCAATGCAAACATAGATTCTGCTCAGGGAATGATTCAGAATTTGTAGTGAATGAGACTCTTGTTTCTAAGACCTGGCTAGCCTCAAAGAACTACTACAGTATAAATATTTAATAATAACAAAAGCATGCAACTTGTTGCCAAGCACAGATGTTATAAAGTGACTGCAAATCTTGGCATTTGGTGGCACCTAGTAATCCACTGGCTGAGTCACTAATGTGATTGATAGCCTTAAGTTGTTCAGGAACTTTTGCCCCCCAAGAATTAAAATCTGTGAATTGTATCATATTTTTTGTATAAGTGCTTTTCTCTACACAACCAGCAAATGTCGGATATTATCCTTAGAGGTTTTTAAAAGGCTCCTGCTGCTTGGGAAAACTCTTTAGCAGGGAGATGCAACTGGCCTGTTTCTATATTTAGGGCGTATTTTGTTTGGATATTCTAATTCTGGTAATGATGTTATGGTTGGTGCAAACATAACTAAAAGATAAACTCCTCTTGTAACAGATCTTTTTCACTAACCTGGTCCTGAGGAGACTTATGTCTTGTTTTGACTAAGGGAACAACTCATTCATAAACTGCATGGCCTACGGACATCCTCAGCTTTCCATTCACCCCGTATGTCATTAACAATCCCCACCTGGATACCATCCTGCCCTTTAAAAGCTGTTAATTTTCAAAAGAAGAGCTATCCTAGTCACAGGCACCAAAAAGGAAGCATCTTCCATCTTAATATTCTCCTTTCCAGCAAGACTAGTCAAGACCTGTCATTTCCATGAAGAATCCATACAGTATCTTTAAAAGTGGCCATCCCCTTACAGCTGAGATTCTTGTCCGTATCAGCCTCCCTAATTACAGAAAGGCATTTATCAGACATACAGCTCCCACAGAAAACACTATTCACGTGCTTCTGACACAATTCCTTCCAAAGTGAACAAATCTGATTTCATTACCATTTCCATGAATTCAGAGAGAACAAAACCATTACATTCCTGTAACCACAGCAGACTGTACTATATCTGAACAACATGCCCTGGACATCTGCAGGGTAGAGGACATTAAAGTAGCAATGCATGAAAAAACTAAAGATGCAAAGGCAAATGGACACATTACTACTTATTTACATCAAATGCTTTCCTTTGTATGACATTTAAAATGCAAGTCAGGGCAGTTAAGTTTTAATGCAGATCTACCTTTGTTGAAAATGTTGAGTCTTCCGGGCCATTAGTTTCAATGACATCAACTGACACAGCCAGCAACAGGTTTTGAGCAAACGAAAGATTAAGAAAAAAAATCTGAAGAAAACTAATTGTTGCCCTAAGTGCTTCAAGTCACACAAGATTCTCACATGCTGTCAATTAAGTGAACCCTATAAAGTTATGATCTATGGCAAGATTCCACCAGAACGATTATATCACAACGACAGACATAATTCAATTATTCCTGCCAATAAAGTCATCAGTGCAGAACATATTAGTGCTTTCAACTCTAAGCAATTTTTTTTAAACCAGAAAGTGCTTCTATGACGGCACCATCTTGACTGAGTCACAGACAGTATTTTTAACCACTAAGTTCCATTGAATTCAGTCTGTACTTAGAAATTTGGTACCCTGACCACAAAAGGTGAACTTGTAGAATGGTAGCAAAGTCCTCTAGACTATCAGCCATTTTTCTTTCAAAATTTATTTCATATATTTTATGGTATTTTCAGCCATTTTCTGTCTTCCTTGCTATCAAAAAAACCCCCCAAACCAAACAAAAACAAACCAACCAACACCAAACAAACAACAAAAAAAACCAAAAACCAAACCAAAACCAACAAAAACACACACCAAAAAAAACAAAAAACAAACAAACAAACAAACCAAAAAACAAAAACAAAAACAAACAAAAAAAAAACCAAAAAAAACCCAAAAAACCCCAAGCCAGAATAATTTGGACCCGAAGTGAGCTCTGCAGGTCATCAGTTCTATTCTCAAAGCAGGATCAGCTTTAATTCTACAGAAGAAACAAATAAACAACAACGAAAACTAAAAAACAACCAAATAAAACCTAAAAAAGCTGCAGTTAAAAAAAAATTATTTCACCTACATACTGTACTTACTTTCTTTTTTCCTTAAGTTAACTTACAGTACTTATTTTAAGCATGCTGATTTTGTTACAAGTCTTTCTAGAAGCTAACTTTAGGACTTTGGAAAATAAACATGCATATTTAGAGAACTATATAAATATATTTTTTTAAGTAGTTAACAAAATCTTTCTTTAATCAAACTAATGAAGAGTTTTTATCATGGGGAGGTTTTAAGAAAATAAATCTGTGTTCTGGAAGCCCTCCAGCAAGTAAAAACCTCACTTCGCCTCATACTGAAGAATAAGAAAAAACAGACCATGCTTTGGAGAGCTGTAATCAAATAGGTAAGTCAGCAAAGAAAAAAGAATGGAACAGAGGCTTGAGGGGAAGGAAGACTCAATGGGATTTGCTAAAAGCAAAATGAAAAGGACACTGCATGCAGAAGGAGAAGGAAGAGCAAGACTGAAGCAGTGGTTTGGACACAGCACGAACTGGGATGCCAGCTGTGTGTGGACAGTCACCAGGCGTGTTCAATAAATTGGACATTACAAAATACACAAAAATAGCCTGGAAAAAACCAATCAGTCTGGTTAAAAACGTTAAAAAATTTTTTCCCTCTCCAACACCCAGACATTCACTCAACCGTTACTTACCCACTTCACAATTTTGGATTAAATCTCTTTGCTTTGACTTCTGCATGCATAAATTGAAGGTAATATATCATGTGAATCTCATCCCACAGTGTTGTATGGGTACACACACTATTGTCTCTAATTCACTACAATGTCCCAACACAAAAAATTCAACAAAGAAAATGGGTAACTCTGCCACCAGCATGGGTTCCAGACAGCATGCAACAAAAACTGCATAGAACACTACATTGAATGAGACCAGAAAGAAACCTTGAGTTATTCACGCAGTCAACGCTATCCTTCCTGACCACAGAAAAAGATACAGAGCCTTTGGAGGAAAGTAAACAAATAAATAATCAACATTCCTTCTTTCTCATACACATTCTACTACTTTTTGCCATATGTTACTATAACTGAGTTTATGTACCCAGATGCTTCTGCAAAAGAAGCTCATACCTAGAGACTTTCTCATCTTCTGCAAGCAGCAGTTCCCAGCACACCTGGGAGGATTTTATTCCATTATGGAAGCTCACAGGTTGCTCATCATCACTAAAGTGAATTGTTTCACCCGATAGGTACAATGAAATTTTCAAAACATTAAGAATGGGGTTTATATTGACATGACATATTGTGCAGGGGAGGTATTCTCAAAGCCACGAGATTGTGCCCTTTTAAGTAGAAGGCTTTTGATAGTGTTTTTTCTCGCAACACCAAAATTCCGTCAGGTTGCTGACCCCAGAAACAGGGTCGCTACTGACCCCTAGTGTTCAGCAATTCAGGCTCAATTCGACTGACTTAAGGCAAAAAGCACGAGGAGCATCTTCATCCTTCAGCTCTACATCATCCTTCTGGCACAGCAAGTGGTCCCCTTGTGCTGAGCTTCTTTCCACTCTATTTTATCAATAAAAATAGTACTATCAATTTTTAAAGAAACAAGTAGAAAGGAAATATAAACTCCTAAGCATCCCAGCAAATTGTAGATTCACATTCTTTCTGCTTTCACACCTTTAATTCATTTTTCATTTGAAAGATTAAGAGAAGGATATCTAGAGCAGACTGACAGTCATGGCTTCAAGTGGGTATTTATAGTCTCTTGATCAGTTATTAAGGAATTAATGACAGGGAACCACAATCCTAGCTGGCCTGCAAAGCCTAGTGCAAGGAAAGGAGTTGTAATTGCCAGGCTGCTGCAGGACTTGGCTGTCCCAGGTAGAAGTGTAGAGTCCAGTGTGCCAGCTGCCCAGGTGACATAAAAGTTGCTTACAACAGAAAGCTGTAACTACAGAAATTAAGAAGAATCCTACTGTTCTACTTACAATTTTGAGTCCAGGTTCAGGAGAAAGCCCAGTTTGTCATATTCTGGAAAACAAAAGCAAAGGACACAGTATCATAAAAACTGCAAGTGTCTCCTCTGCAAAAGGCACCAAAACCAAACAGCAGCAACTCCTTATAGCAGCTGTAAATACAGATTATTGTTATTTCAAGGTATTTCTAAATTAACATTTCTCAATCTCCAGGAAATACCAGAGCAAGAGAACACATAGGTAATCATTAATTTAGAAATCACTAGAATTAATCAAGCTATTCAGAGCCATAAAAAGGAAGCATTACTGAAACCACTTATGCAGTGATAAACAAAGCTTTCCTGCTTGCTGTACAAATAATTTTGCCACTAAACTGTATGACAAACATTCCTCCTAAGTTCTGATGTGTAGAGCTCTGAAATTTTTCTTCATTCCTTGTCTATTCCAACCCACAACTTCATAATCAAGCAGCTCTTCTTCAAGAGAAATTGACTCACGGTGGCAAAAATGCTTCAAGTTCAGGTGCTGTTGTTCAATAGGAAACTGCAAAGTCAGTTTATGTGACAAACAAGGGAGAGCTACAGAAACAAAGCTATCACTCAGAACATCTGTAACTCCTGTATAAAGTAAGCTTTTTATTCAGCCTCTCTGAATATGTTGTGATCTTGTAAATCAAACACTTGATACAAAAAAAGAAAGCTAGAATTCATATGAGATATACAAGAAAAAGGTGTAGTGTCCATCTTGAGCTGGGTTAAGCTCAGGGGCCTCCTCACACTGAGGATCCCTGGGTTTCACTGCTATACAATAAAAAAATAAAATAATACAACAGAGAAGTAGAAGATAACCCAATCAGAGATTAAAAGAAAAATTAAAAACAAAAATGAAAAAGAAGAAAAAAATTCTCATAAGCTTTTAGAAAGAGCTCATTGGAAATACAAGATTACTTTACTCATGAGACACTCCTAGAATTTCTGGTGCAGTAGTTTATCTCAGAAGATCACAAGCTTTTCACACTCTCATTTACCGGCAGAACAGGAAAGCCTAAACACGTACCTCAGACACAATGATTGCACCAGATAGGTCAATGTAAACTGTGCCATTGGTTTCAATCCCATTAAGATTTAATTCCTGGGCTAAGGGAAGTATTCTATTTGACATCACTTAGGTAACAGAAGCTGCAGAACACGTGCACACAAGTATTGGCACATACTGTCTGTTCCCTGCCAGCACCCGAGTGCCACCCACCATCCCCATTCCACCTGTGCATCTCTCCTCCACTTTCCACATACTGACAGTTCTGTTTCCCCCATGTGCTGCTTTCCTCACAATTTGTTCCCAGTTTATTCCTCCTACAACGAATTATGTCCTGTACAACCTCACCTCCTCTGCCTGTAGGATTGTGCATAGGAAAGTATCCATTCTGGAAAAAGAAACATGCCTTCAATTTTTATTAACCCTTCTGATTCCCAAAACCAACATCTGTACTGAGCAAACAGCAACAAAGATTATTGTTTTTTTAAATCATTCTTTTTGTTAAGACCCATCTGTCATCAGTCTTATTTCATTCAAACCAACATTCCCTTCTTCCCAACAGGAGATATAAAAAGAGGAAATGCAATAAGAGATGTATCACCTCACAACTACAACAACATCCTGGACTTTCTACTAACTCAGCACTTTACAGCCAAAGCATCAGAACACAGACATGAGCTAAACTCTAAGGACAGACCTCTATTGCAACATTTCACAAGATTTACCTTCTCTTTGTCACAAGTGTTTCACCTCCCCCAGGTTTAAAGTTTTGATGTTCACTGATCATTACTGACAGAGACATAAAGTAATTTTGTGAAATTATATGTCAACTACCTTGCAACAGGAGCTTTCAAAAAAAAAAAAGTATTACAAAACAAAAAACCATTTCTGGTTTCAAACCAGAAGCACAGGTGAGTTCTTGATTTTCAGTAGGGTGTAACTACAGTTTCAGGCTGTAACATCAGACCAGAAGCATCTACACCCCTTCCTCTCGCTGGCAGGTACTGCCAGGCAGAGAAATGCTGCTCTCACCATGGGCCATCTCACACTCACTGGCACTTTTGGAAGTCAGCATTACTTTTAGCTTGGAAATGAATCTCTATCACATGCTGCTCCCCCAGGAAAGACACTAGGAGTCTCTAAAATTACAGATTCAAAGTTACCTTCCTTTTTAGTTAAAATCAGAGTCTTGTTACAGTCTTCCAGTGTCATTTAGCTGTATCATGATGAATACAGGGGCCAAAAGTCAGCTCACATACTGGCTGGAAGCAGCCTGGATTCACAAAAGACAGATAAAGCCCCAAATACCTGAAGAAAGCCAAACACACAGAGCCAAGCTGCAGTAAAAAGTAATCCTTGTCCAGAGTTACATATTTATATTAAAACAAGATGAAAAACAGACCCACTGAATCAAAGTACAACTGAATGAATCTAAAACACTGTTTGGTCAGGGTGTGAGGATTACAGGAGAGGGACCGAGATGATCACACAGCTCAAGAAAGGGGCAAACCCATTCCTACCCTTTCCTACATGGAAAATAGAGGTGTCAATAGCCTGCCTTGGCACTCACGACACCTCTCTGTGCCCTTACAGTTTGCTTTCTCCTCCCATCATCTTAGTTTGAAGCCTTACCAAGTTAACCACTTGATATACAGAAATATTTCTCCTCTTTTTCATGCTGTGAGATAAACAAGTGCTGGAACATTAGAGAAAACAGAACAAAATAGTTAGAGAGAACAAGGTAAAAAGACTCCAGTTTCTCCACCAAAAACTAGCTTGGACCAGCTGGCCATGTTAACTGTGGTTTGATGCTGGCTTCCACAAACATCATCATGATGACACTCCCCCAACACCCCAATCATTAGGGTGTCTCTGCACTGAAGGACAATGCAGAGCCACCAACAGGTACAGTCCTGGAGAACTCCCTTCACATTTAAGCATGTTGGTAGGGCTGATCCAGCCCAGGCCATGTCCACCCCACCAATTTCCAGACAAGACACATCTATGGCTGTGTGGCACAGGATCTATTTTTAAAGCAAAAAATGAGTAAAGGGAATAAAGAATTTAGTTTGCATCCACTGGAAGAATATAATGGAACAATCTGAACAAGGCTTTATGTTATCAGCCCACAAAAGACTGAAAGGCCCATGAAAGATAAAAGGGCCATTATTAAAAGGGCACAAGGCAATCTAAAGATCACACTCACCTGTGCTAAGGAGCTACAGATCTCAGATGACAATGTGGTACAGCAGTGCACAGAAATGAACAAACATGGGAAATGAAGTTTCATTGTGCCCCATAAGAACAAGAGGTCATCTTAGGTCAAAAACAAAATGCAGTTCTACACTTCCAGGAAGATCAGAACTGAATAAGAATCTAAGAACTGACAATTTCATAATAAAGCATGTAATTGGGATTACATGAACAGAAATAGAGCCAAGCATAGCAATTTCTATAAATTATGCAAATCCTGTGCCAAATTCAACGTTGGCATTAGCATGGAAATTTCTCCGAAGAATCCAACAGAAATCCAGCTACCAGGCTGCAAGTGAGAGATGCATTGTCTCATGTCTGTAAACTCCATGCAGACCACCCAGGAAGCCATAAAGCCCAGTGCACAGTATCTAGCAAGTATTCAAGTTGTCTTTTGCATCTGCAGCCAATATAGCTATATAGAAGTAAAATGGGCAAAATTTCCCCCTTATGCTTATAATCTGAAATCAACAATCCAGGAATTAACTTGGCATAGTGGTTTTATCTTTTCAAACTACCCGTAACAAATTTCACTGATACTTGAGTACTAACCTTTTTAGCAGCCAGCTACTTAGAAATACAGTACAAATAACTTTGCCCTCAAAAATAGAAAATTCAACTTTTTTTTAAAGACAGGCTATATGCAGTTCTAGTTCTGTGTTTAACTGGTAATTCCAAGTACAGGAGGGAAGGTAGAAGATCCAATTTCGCTATTTTATTCAAAATGTTTGTGTTTGTCAAAGAAATCAGTATGATTCTCAGGAGACAGAAGTCCTAACAGGAATGCTCAGACCACCCTGATACATTTCATCCTGTCCAGTGCAGTTTGGTCTCTGCAGAACTGAGGCTCCAATTGAGCCAAGCCTTGGTCACTATTCACATGCAAGTTCTACATCTGTGGGAAAGGCCACAGGTAAAATGACTTACTCTGCAATGAAAAAGGCCAAACACATCACGTTCACCTTGGACTAAGAAAACACATATGGACAGTTATAAAAGTTCAGCCGATGTAAAGTAATTCTGCTAGAACTCAAGAGACAAGAAAGAATTAATGAAAAAAAGTCATGTTAAATGGATCAACTGAAAAGGACAAAAGAAAGCTTTTATTCCAGGGTTAAAAAAATACCAGTCAGGATTACTGAGCAACAATCAAAGTACTGGATAAACAAAGACTTCATGTTGCATCCTTTCCTTAGGATTTTCACTTCAACGTCTTCAGTGACTGAATTTACTAATGAAAGCATTATCTTCTATTTAAACAACCAGGGAATAAAGAAGACTGCAAAGTCAAGTTCAGAAGTGGTAGAGCTGAGGCCACCCGAGCTTCTCAGCACAGTCCTGCATGGACTGCACACAGGTCTGTGTTTCAGTTTCCTCCTCACCCCCACTTATGCTTTTGCATACACATTTACCCACCTTTTTCTCCAGGCTGCCAAGTGACACCAAGGAAAACACCAAGAAAACTGGTAAGACAAAGCGCAGTCCCCGGTGCCTTTCCCTGCTCTGTACACAGAAGAAGCAGAAGTGGACCTGTAAAGCTAAGTGCTCAGCCCTTGCAGCCCAGCACCAGAAGATTACCTCACCAATCTACATCAACACATCCTAATAAAACTATAGCAACCTCCAATGGTAGAAGAGCAACTGACTGCTTTCAGCTGAATTTAGGAAAGACTCCGATAGAAAGATGAAAAATTTTCCTCCTATGATCTGCATATACCCTTTTGCTTTTCCCAGGAAGTAATCTCTTTCAAGGCAGACTACAGCCTTTGCTAAAAGTTGTTTCATTTACTGCCATGAATCCACTTGGCAAATGGAGTTAATGCTGCCCTACTGAGTCTCCCAACATACTCTTTATTCTATAAATTGTATCGTATTTCCTAATAAAAGTCAAGAACAATATTAACAAAACAGTAATCTATATTGGCTTTTAATGACTTAAAAGATGTGCTGATTTGATGCAGAGGGATGTCACATGATAGAGAAAAGTCACATTGAAATACTTTTAATTTGAGGTACTCATTAAGCCACTTCTTGACATTTGCACCTCAACTCATTCACAGCTGTATTTCCAACTGGAGGAATAGAGCATTAATAAGAAGACAGATGATGATACTGAACACGCTGGCAAAGTCACATAAGGACTATGAAACTGCTTCATGACAGTCACTGGCAAAGATTCAAGCAGCTCCCACAGTCTACACTCAGAAAAATATAGAATGAAGTAGAACTTCATTAGCCAAAATGAAAATGGAAAAGCATTTTTGTCAAATAAAGCCCCACTAAAACCAGCCGAGAAAAAAATATATTTCCTACTTTTTTTTTCCCCTGCCTTCCAGGAATGCAGAAATATACAGCACAGTAAGTTCATCTCTCCTTTCCCATCATTACCACAGTGCTAAGACAGAAATGCAATTTGGGTGAAAAAACCCAATACACTAGAACAACATTGGCTCCAAACATAAACTGAAGTTGCTTTTCTCAAACCAAGAATATTTGCAGTTAATTACCACTGACATGGAAATCCAGGAAATATGAGAGCTTGCAACTGTAGCCATCTGTACTATCAGAGTATCATTAAGAAATCAAATAAACATCAAGGAATCTTCTGCAAGTCACAATATTTTTCTCCTAGGAATCTATCGCTATTCTACCCATTTGATACCTCATTCAATTGCATTTCTATGCCTGGTCTCCATCCATACCACTCTCCATCCAAACCACAGGCAAGCAGTCACCAAATTCACTCTGGAGTTGTATTCAGCAGGACAGACAGGGTTATTCTCATCCTTCACAAAATGGTTATCTGAGCATCCAGCAGCTGAATGAAACAGAAAGTTTCCTTCATAGTTCTCACAGCTTCTCCCCAAATGGTTATGGACTTTGACTTAATGAATCACTAACAGCAAACTTCTAAATAAGCACAGATTTAAATTCTCAGATGATTATTCCTCTATCAGTGTGAACTCAGCATGTGGAACCGTGGTCTTACATGTGGGCTTTCACAAGCACATGAACTGCAGCAGATATGCTACTCTAAACCAAAGTTTAGAAATCCAAAAGAGTTAATACATGCAAACAATTTGAGCAAGACCTAGATAACACTTGGTTGCTTGTAATGTTGGAACTATCACCTTTTAAATCTGCAGTGAGAACATCTGCTGTGAATCAGTGGTCAGTACTGCAATCAAACACGTCTAACAAGAGCATAAGCCTACAGCCCAAAGGTATTCAGTACTTTCAGCAAGCACGGTAGCATCTGGGAAAGTTGAACATTCAATGCATTCCTACCCAAGCCTTAGAGAAGAAAAATTTAGCTTGCTGTCAGACACAGGAGGTAGGAAAAAGTCTTGAACAAAAATAGCAGGGGTATAAATCTGACTTTCAAGGTCCAATGTTTGACTTGGTAGCAACAAAGTAAAACAAAGCAACTAGAGAGGAAAGAAAAAAATGAAAGGAACACTAGCTGTCTATGGCAAGTGAATGAAATCTAGGTCTCCTCAAACACTCTGTGTCCTGATTGTTTCCCCGAGTTCAGAGCATGACACCCCTCTTTCTGAAATGGTTTCAACTGAAACACTGGCCTAGACATCACATCAAACACTTATCTCAGCGGCTCAAGCTTTATCTTTCAAGGGAATGGACAGCCATGAAGAGAATTACAAAAACATCTGGACTTGTGAAGGCTAGACCACAGCATGAATCTCACAGTTCAGCCTCACTCAAAGCACATTTGGCTTGCATGTCCTCTACCCAATAATCTCCTCTGAAGCATTACATTAAAGCTCCATACCCAGATGAACTTCTGAACACTCAGTTCAGAAAGTTTATCCAGAAAAACCTAGACAGTGTCATTAATATGAGTTGCATAAGGACAGATTTCCAGCATTCTGAAAACTAAGACTTGCATGTGGGACAAAGTTAAGGGGAAAGCCAAGATAAGGACAAACAGTCAATTCAAGTAAGATACAAAAGCTGCAACAAGACATTGTCTTTCACATGGCGTGATTAACAGGTACCAAAGAGCACTTATAAGCTGTTTCATATGCAAGTACAAGTACCAGTTTTAAGCAGCATGAAATCTTAACAGGGAGACTATTATTCTCAGCTGGTTTTGACTAACAAAGAAAAAGGTATACGTAATTTTATGTTTCAAAGCATATAACTTTAGCTGAAACATCACCTACTGGGAATGGCTGGGCCTGGAGCTGCCATGGTTTCTGTGGGTTCTTTCTGGGCTCTGTCTTTTCCTGGGTCTGCAGCAAGGTGAGATGGGATGGACAGCGGAAGCACAATAGCCACAGTTTTTCTCTCTCTCCTTCCTGTTCAACAAGGAAAGCTATCCCTCAGTTGGACAAACATCACACATCTTGACATCTTATTACACACACCAGTTCAGAGCAAGGTGAAGTTTGCAGCACAGTAAGTGCAAAGTACTAAACATAAGAGCAATAAACATACAGCTTTCTCAGACATTTCTGAGCCTCCCTTCTCAAATAAAAGCGTTATCTTCACATTTCTTCAATTAAGAAATTCAGTCTCGTTGCAGTGAAAGGGTTTACAAAAGATCAAGTCTTACTGTCTCAATTCCTAACCAACCCAAACTTGAGTTGTAAAACGCAAGCAGAACAAAGACCAGTGCTTTTAAAACAGATCCAGGCAGTCTGATGGCTCACATGTGCCTGTCTGCCATCCTCCATATTAACAGAACTCCAAAAGGCACAGAGCAGTTGAACTGTTACTTCCCTATTGGTAGTAACATTTATCGTTAACTCCATAGATACAAAATCTGTGATTATAATTCAGGGAAGGGTATCTCAAATCTAGGCAACTTCTCCCCTGCGTTGGCTGACTAAAGAGACCACCACCCAATACAGGAGGCAGGCAACAACACAGTTCAGTTATGACATATTAATTAGTAACAGAGAATTAAGAGAGGGTTTCTTCCCCCCATACAAACAACAACATATCCACTTGGCACCCTAGAGATACTCCCACATCAGATCATGCACTGAGTGTGTATCTCTTTCCAGATATAAGTTTTAGAGGAGATACAGGGAGAGTAAAAGAAGTTTGAGGTGTTTTAAACAAAGTAAGTTATTACCACTAGCTCAGGGGTTAGTAAATCAGAAATGTGTCCAAGCTTTGATGTTAGTGTCAGGAAGCAGACTCTCTTTCAAACTGTGCAGGCAGAAGACAGGTGCTATGTTGGAAGGCAGCATGTTCCCCCTATCAACCTAAGAGGAAAGGCTGGCAAGCAAGATAAAATAAAAAAAATCCAAGTGAAGACTTTGTCTTCTGTGAAAGATGATAAATATCCCCATCTTTTAAGTGTTGAGGGGTTTAAAGTTAGAAGAACAATTCTTAGCCTTTCCCTTGCACTTCATATACCATTATTTCATCAAGTATTATGCTCACTATGGCGTGCCTTGGCTGCAGCTTGCACATTACACACAGCCAAATGGAGAGTTACCGATCTAGTGAAGTACCCCCAACACAAAAGAATTTTTGATTTCTGGTTCAGCTTAATTGTAGGTCATGCTTAGGTTCCAAAGGAAATTAGATTGGGAAGGATTTGCCCTGGGGTTCGATAATGCTGGTCAATCTCCATCCAAAAAAAAAGGTTTCCAGCCCTGTTGGTTTAGTTACGACTCTTTCGCCTTCTCCTTCCTGGAAGCATTCCTAATGTCTCTCCCCAAATAACTCAACTGTTTGTTTAGCTGGGAAACTATCCTAGTAGCATGAAACAGTTTTTCTTCAGCTCGTGGATGACATCATCTTAATGCCTTTCACATGAGAAGAGAAGCACAAACTGCATCATCAACACGTGTCCAGGTCATTTCCTCTCTGGGTAAGGGAACAGTCCCGCAGGTTAATCCTCGTGTCGCACTAAGGCTCTTAATACTCCCACTGCACTTAGGAAAGAACCTAGTTACCCTTTGGCTAGATGGTTGATTCCCACAGAAGTCTGACTCAGTGTCCTGCCTCCCAACATGGCTACCATGTCCAGTTAAGTAGAAGCCTTGTCATGAGGTGGGAGATAGAGAAGAAGGCAATGTTGTACCTGAGCCTATTGTATGTCCAACGGAGTCAAAGGAAAGAACCACTGAATCTGTAACACAAGAGTACAAGTTCATTTTCCCCTTTTTTTCAGCACCATTTCTTGCTGTAACATTTTTTGGTTTTTTTGCTTAAGCAATTCCTTAGGCTTCCTTCTTCCAGGAAGCAGAACAATTTCTTCACCAATCAGGCAAAACAACAGGCATCTAGCAAATGCAAAACAACGGAGTATGCAATAAATCACAGTGCCATTAAGAAATGAAGTAGATACAATTCATTGAAAAGAATTTCATTTTATGTCTAATAAGCTTGGTCAACTGAATCATAACATGCTTTGGCTGCTGGACTAGAGAGTTATTTCTTATCAAATGTGTTACCAGTACTTTGTCCCCACTTAGGGGCCTCACCTGTTATGATCAGTTTTTCCCTGACACTGTTTGCTAAGCCAAGCACTTTGTGCTCCTTGCACTTCTCACCATGTTTCCCACATCTTTACTCACAGTAGTGGCTTCCCAACTCAATGCATTTCAATTCATCAACATCCTTTCACCTTTGCACTATATGCAGCACATGCGCCAAGCATCAAGAAAATATAACCTCTCTACTTGATATTTATTTATCCATCTGGGGATCACAACAATGCTTTTATCCATGATTGCAGTGACAACTCTTGCTCACCAGTTAATGCCCAACACTTTTAGTCATTGTTTCATACGATGGGGCACCCTTTACTTCAACTGTGGTTTAAAGATCCTAGTTTTCATACATGCAACTTGACATTTGGCCATGTAGAAACGCTTACTGCCTGCTTGCACTCAGCTCATCCCATGATTCAGACCCCTGTATTAGTAATTCATTTTCCTCATCTACCACCCTTCCAGCCTAGAATCTGTTTGCAAAAATATCAGTAATGATTTGATATTCTGTTCCAAGTGGAGTTGCAATTTGGTATCATGCTCAATAATGGGGTTTCCCCCCAGCTTTATGTTTATTTGAGACAGACCAACATTTATTTTGGTAGTAAGCCTCCTAATTTGCCAATTGTTTTCATGGAAATCCTAATTGAAGGAGGAAGCCTACCAAATTCTGTTCCCCTACTAGTGGAGTAGAATTGGGCCCAGAACTTAAGAGACAAATTGCCAGTGGGCAAAACACCACAATAGGATTAATAATTTTATGGCCCTGGAAGCTTTAAACTGACACAGCAATAGCTGAACTGCCTTTCATCTTCACCTAAAGGAATAGACTGAATCCTTTGACATTTCTCTTTGTAAGGTTTCAGATGTGATCAACTCATCACACATCCTTTGCAGCACCACAAAGGCTGCGAAGGTGTAAGCTCTCAGTGCAAAGCAAAAAGCCCAAGCACAAGAAGAAAAGAGTTTAGCCTGCTTAAAAGAGTTTAAGCTGCCACTGCATCACTTGAAATTTGGGCAGGTTACAATCACAGGCACTAGCAGTTACCATGTTAGAACTGAAAATAACATGACATAGGACTGAGCCCTTGGCTTCTCTATACCTTACATTATCCTCGTGCTTATTTTCCAACTCTTAAAAATGCAATAAGAAAGTGCGGATTTTCAAAATAAACACTGTTGTTTTAATAAAGGACTATTAATTTGACTGGGTTGAAAGAATTTTGAAAAAGAAGGTCTGTGCTGTCTCAGATCCAGCATTATGGTAGTAAAACTAAAAAAATTAAAAAGAAGATATTACTAGTCTCAAAACTTACTCCAACAAAAATAAAAATCCATCTGGACTTAACAACTGTATTTCCTCTTTTGGGAATAAAATTCAGACATCATTATATTATTCTAAATAGCAAGGAGTTTAATTCATTTTAAGTGCATTAACTTCATTTGCCATCAATTCCAAAGTATCTCTCTGTGGGGTTCTACTTTTAAAAAAACTGTTGAGATTTTTATCAACATAAAGTACTGCTTTGTAGTTAATGTCAAATTTAAATGCTGTTAATTTTCCTGAAATATATTTTGTGTTCAAACACTGCACATGAAATATTAGGACTTATCTAAGAATGGCTGAAAAGCACAGCAAGCACCAAATTAATAACATTATCACAACCCACAAAAAAAGTATAATGTTTCATTCCTTTAACTGAGAACGTTATCTTCCTCATAGAAAAAAAACAATTTACAAGTGGAGTAAAAGCTCCCTTTTCCAATCCAGTCCTTCATGCTACTCTTAGTTTCAACACCAAATTAACTGTGAATAACCTGTATTATAGTCAGCCCCCCCTTGACCTCCACAAGTAATTTCACAAAACATGGATCTTTGTTAAAACAGTGAGTTTATTTCTGGTATTAGCACTCCAAAAGTGAAGAAACTATAAACCTGAAGAAAGCTGAGAAGATAATGTGTCATCTTTCTTCTACCCAAACAGCTACTCACATCCAGCCAATTTCAGAGCTACAGGTTATTTCTGTCAGAAGTTGATGGAGATAAGCATTTTTTGAAGCAAGGCAGATTTATTTGCAGATACACTGAGTTCTGCTTCCACAAACATAAGGAGTTCCTTTGCTTCTAGTTTCAAATCTCTTCCAGTCATCGCTCAGTTCAAAACCCTCCTGACTTTCTAGAAGACTTTTTGCTGAGACAAAGTGGCAGCTCAGTCTGTGCCCAGCGCCTTTCCCCAAGCCCTGGAGTCTGCTCTACCTTTCTAAGGCAATCTTCAAAGGCTTTATCTTTCAAAACTTTTAAAGACACAATGTAAAACATACCCACTTACATGCGCCCTTGCTTTAGGTGCCAGGAATTGTTCATGCCTGAAGGAGCAGTCCCCAACCTTTCAGATACCTACTTCCATAAACAAGCTTAAATATTTTTCCTCCTGCCTTAACTGAAGGGCAGCCTTTATGCCCAAATCATTAAATCTGACACACAGTAACTTGCCAATATGTACAGCTTAAGGCTGCACACACACCACACTGCCAGTCTTTTACATCTGTTTTTCATGTTAACTACAATCTTTTTTTCAGTAGCAGCTTAAAAAAGAAAAGGAAAAAAAAACCAGAACAACAAGATACAGCAAAATCCAAATGTAATTCTGGATCTCATCCAATCCATCAGAAGAAGCAAAGACAGCACAAGCACTCACTCAATTTAGAAGGCACTCAGTGCCAGGAATAATGATGGCTGAGACCCCACCAGCCACACTGCAAAGCTGCTTTGGGTCACTTTGTGTCAACTTTAACCTAACGTTGCATTGGGACCTATGCTCTGGGTCACTTTCCCCTCACTCCCACCACCTGGTTAGAGCATCACAAATTGGAACAATACATGAATCTGCTCCATCATCCCCCACAAAACAGGCAGGGCTACCTGAATGCAGTCCATCACAGCCCCTTGGGAGTGTGGACGAACGCTGTATGAGACCCTGCTCCACTGCTGTGAATCCAACAGAAGGATCCCATTTCATTCAGGAACCAGGAGCTCGAAGACAGACTCTGCAGAGACCCTCAGTACTGCTCTGGGAACAAATTTAAACTCAGTTTCAACAATGCTCCATACAGGACCCAGAGATGAATCTACCTTTGAAGGAACACAACTGGATTTGCACAGTTCTGTTCTGTAGTAAAAAAAGAACCCACCAAAACCAAACCTTAAAAAAACCCACCTGGAAATCTGAGGTGACTACATTTATTGCTGCACTTACACCACAGTCCAGCTAAGCCATCCAGGTATATGGACTGATTGTATTTCAAGGCAAGGGAGGCCTATCAAGTGTTGCTGACCCCTTACCTTTCTCAGGGCCTGGATAACTATGCACCACACTCCCCTGTCCCCAAGACAGGCAAATTAAATTATCCATCTTGCTGCATATATTGTGCGCCTTAGCTCTGGGCATTTCTGTACACCAGACAAGTATTTTACTGCTACTCATAACAGATTGCTGTATCTTTTCCAGTACTATAGTTTCCGAACAGAAAAATAAACGAAGATTTGGATCTTCACAAATGAGTGATGATCCTGACCAACAAACTGCAGATTTGTAGGAGACAAACAAAGCCATGCTGAAAAACATCTGAAGTTTCATACTCCATGCACACCACTAGATAAACATTTAACATGTGTACTGCACTGAAGAGATGTATGGAAACAGCTCTTAAAAGCCCAATTGTGTCAATGTCTTAAAATCATGTAGGAGCAAATACATGGACTCATTTCCAATACAAAATACAATTACTTTGATTCCATCATTGAAGAAAATGCAATACACAAACCAAAAAACAAGCAGTAGCAACACATAATGAGAACAGTAAATATAATCCACATTCAAACAAGAACTGTATATAAACTGTATGTTTACCTAAGTGCTGTTTCAAAATTTCAGTTAAGATTTTTATAGTAAGTCCCTCTGAGAAGCCACTAACTCTTTATTGCTTTTTACAGCTTTTCCCTGGAAGGATTTGTAGATATTTGTCTTAACCCATTGGAAACCAAAGAAGCAGAATCAATAACTTTTCTTATCTGTGTTTTTGCTGGGGGGGGGGGAATGTTTTGGGGTTTTTTAAGGAAAAAAAATGCAAAACCAGACTTCAGCAATAAAGTAACTTCCCCAAGAAAAACAACATGATTGTGTGCTGCTTTGGAAGTGGTCCTGAGAAACCACAAACCGTCAGTCCCACTGGAGTTATAAGAGTTTAATAATAAAGGCTTAACACAGCCTCAATACCACATACCATTGCAGCAATACACTCCACAGGCCAAGCCAAACAGGGAATATGAGAATACATCACAACATAAGGCTGTGATTTGGCACATCCTCATTCAGACACTCAAGCTCTGAGGTCTGTATTGCTTTCTTGTATGCATAATCAATGTCTCTCATTCCACACCCCTGCTCTCCAGATACTCCGATGGATTCCTACAGAACTGCAAGCTGTATTGAATAACATTTAATGTAATTTATACCTCCAGAGCTTGATCAGAGACCAGATATCCTGCAGAGCTCCATCAGCTGAACTGGGGATGGCAACTGCAGTAATATTAACTAATAAAATTTTGATTCAGAGTCAGAATGATAAGAAAAAAATGAGGTGCTTCATTTTTATTACAGAATTAGAACAACATCCATAAGGGTCTGTCATTCATCTGTCTCCCTTTTTCTGCTGAGTACTGAAAAGTATAGGATCAAACATTCCAATAGCCATCAAAATTTATTTCCTCTTTGGGATCAATATTCTGGAACATGACATACCAGAGAAGGAACATTTAATGTGTGAAACTCTTCATAACTTGTTGACAAAGAGATCAGTAACAAAAACTATTCTTATGTTTCACCAGTCAGGAAATGAAGCTCACAAAAGCAGTGCACTCTCAAAAAACATGCTACTGTCAGGATTCATTTGGCAAGATGATCTCCTGCCCCAAAGAAAAAATATTTTGAGTAAGACCCACTCTTATCATGACTATGCAATATACTGGATAATTCTTATATCCAAAGAGCTGAAGGGAACTTAATCATTTCAGTTCTGTCTTACAGAGATCTTGCTTAGATATCTAAAGCATGAATATCCTTCCTCAGGTTCAGTAAAGCACAACTGCCTGCACTTTAAAATTACTTGACAGGGCAACCATCACTTCCTAACACATGGTTTTGCATGCTGAAGATGGATTTAGGGAAGGGCTAAGTAGTTTACTCCGTTTAATGACAAACACCATCCTACTAACTTACCAAGTATCCTACTTTTGCATTAATTTTGGGCTCCCCGTTCCCCCAGCTTGGTCTATTTTGCTTTACTAAGCTCTTTCTTCTATAGTGCCAAGGACTTTCCTACTTGACACCTTTTTCTGAGCACAGTGAGATAGCTCTGTGTTAAGGGCACTGGTCACTACAATAACATCTTTTGTACCACAGTTCAAGGATGTTCCAAGTTACTCAGATTTATCATTTAAAACTCAAGGCACCAATTAAGACATTGCCTAAGCTCCACTTCACACAGCATCAGTGAAGGTCAAAGGAAACACATATAATACCACTCTTACTGGTAATCTCAGCTCCTACACACTTACTCTGTCAAAAACAATCAGCAGTGCTCCCATCTTTAGACACCACAAGGAGTTATGATCTCAAGTAGATTGTTTGAGCAGCATAACTCTAACATTTTCAATATCTAAGATGAGAAATTACTTATAAAGATGACACATACAGAGCACAGGCACACTTCCTAATCACAGATGTGAGAGCTAATAGCAGCAAATAAAGGGACTGCAAGTTTTGGCAAGCAAAACACATGCAGAGATTCAGTCCAGTGCTATCTGCAGCTGATAGGAGACCCAGGTTCAAGTTTAAAACTTAGTCCCTTTATGGGAAGGGAAAAGTCACTTGGCAACAGGACACATCTTCAGCAACAGGAAACATCTGATTATAAAGAACATTTCCAATAAACTCTGGATTTAATAAATTGTCTTAAAACAAGGCTGCACTAAATTTGAATGCCCGTCCTGTGTGCCACCTGGCTATACCTATTTTGATACGGAGATGTGGGAATAGGAGGATGCTTGTTTCACATAACATACGTGTGAGCGAAGACTCACTCTTTGTCCTGGGTTGCAGTGTATTCTATCATCATCCTCAGGAGCTGTTGAAACCAGGTGGGGCAGTGTTTCCTTGCCTCCTCCCCCCAGACTATCTTTCTGTTAATTGCCCATCATTGTCCTGCCGCCTGACTCAGAGATAACTCCCTCCGGACTATCTTCTGTTAATGAGCCTAATCAACACTTTGTCTCATGACTCATTACCCCATTGTGAGATGCTCCACCCAGAGGGAGGAACCAAGCATCCCATCATGGATATAATCTGGGACTCTGACCACCAGAGACAACCCTTCCCACTGGATTTCCAGAGGACAGGAGCTACACAGCCACCATTGGACTTTCTGAGAAAGAGCAGACTCTTTTACTACAGGATCACTGCTTCAGAGGACTGCAGCCACCATTCTACCAGACTGCTACCACCACCCTGCCTAACAGGGTGTCAGGTTGTACCTTGACTCTGTCAGTTTGAACCAGTGTTTTCTTTTACTTTTTTTTCCTTTTCTTTAATTGCCATTAAATTGTTATTCTGACTTGGTGCCTCCCACTGGTTTGTTTTCAAACTAGTACACCCTCATTTGAGAACACACATCATTGGAAGATACCATAAGAATGGAAATACTTCATTCTTAACTAAACAATAATTCACTTATGCACTGTACAAATTAAAAAGTTTCTGCATTGTTGCTCTAGCCGGTATCTCTTTAAACACCACCCCCATTTATCAAAGCACACAGAACTAAACAAGACCCATAGGTTCTCTCTCCATTTCTGTGGCTGACCCAAAACACCCATTTTATTGACAGCTGACTTCACAGCCAAGCTGAACCCAGATTCCTTGGCCATCTACTCTGCCCAGACATCAGGTCCGTTTTGTGCTTCAGCCTGGAGCCAGCCAGCTTCCACACCGGGAAACTTGACACGGAGTGCTGAGGTTCAGCACAAGCTCTGCTGCAGGGAAGGCAGGCACAGCTGGCTCAGAGTGAGTCTCTGCAAACTAAACCACAGCCAACAGGGGTAATTTTGCTATAACCCATGCAGCCCTGAACAAGTCCTTTGATTAAACTGTTTCTCATCTATAAAAATAAACAATCTGATTTTTTCCAAAGACCCATGGATAAAAGGCTTGAGAACTAAGAATGGATATAGCAAAGTATTGTCACTTGTCTGGAGAATTTAATGTGGCATCAAGGTCTACTGGTTACACTGTAAACAGAAAAGTCATTCTCTATCACCTCTCAATTTCCTGTCACTTAATTGAAAATACAGCTCTCTTAGTGATACTGAACTTAAGAGATATAGTAATATTTCTTTAGGCAATTTTTATTAATTTCATGGAACCTCACCAACCTTTCTACGCTTGCTGTTTTGTGCATTGCTCCTTTTTCATCAGGACGTTTGTTATGAAGTGGTAAATGAACTGAACAAGAAACAACACTCATGTTCCAAACAGATGTATTTTTAAAATGGTCTGAGCATGAAAATTTTCTTTATTCTGCAATGAATGAATGGAATGAAAAGATGTGGTGTCCTGCGCCAGCTGGCAAATGCTTCAGAAGGATATTACATTGCTATTGTCTTCAGCAGCGCCCAAATAACTGTTTGGTGGCAGGAAGGGCTGGTATGTTTTGCTCATAAGATCAGTATTTATTTGGATCGACTACATAACTTTGCAGAGCCATGACCAACATGGTGCTTCACTCTGGGCATCAGGGATGTGCAGCTCCTCTGTGTCCACCACAGCTCCCTATTCCAGGAGAAGGCCAACAACATCAGCTTCTTACCTTGCTCCTTCCAGAAGGGAGATGGACAGTTCCCAGAGACAAAGGAGAAGGGGAGATCAAGGTGCTGCAGGCATTCAATGAAAATATACTTGGCTTTGAGGAACACAACTGTAGAGAAGGTACAGAACTACCATAAAGTCACAAAAACACCCAGGCCAAACTACCAATAAAGCTGGTATCCAAGCGGTTCTTGACAATGAGAAATCCTTTCACTAATCCCAAATAGACTCTAAGTATTTTAAGGAGCTCATTATCTTCTAAGCAAAGCCTCATATTTTGGTTTCAATTATTACTGTAGGACAAAGTCAGTCATACTCCCAAATTCCATAGAGGAACACGCAATGAATTACAGAACAGTGCAATTTCTGTCTTTGAAGATAACAATCTATGTGGCAAGACATAAAATGGGTACTGGCAGTTGGGGAATTACACAGCACAGAGAAAATTAATTCTGTATTTTCATATTGCAAAAAAAGTATATATTGTTAGCTTAGATACTATAAAACACAAAGCATTTATAATTAGAAATAAATTGCTTTACTCTTGTAGCACTTTTTTCTAAATATGGACATGGGCTTTTACCTTAACAAAACACAATTTAAGAGCTGTGTCTCAAACTTACATATACTCACACAACTGTCAGAGAACTCTGGAAGGCAGATGCACATTATTTTCTGTTTTACATAAATGAAGACATCTACATGCAATGAATCACAATCAGGACAACAACTATTTTAATATCCTGGTCTTGGTTTTATGCCCACTGGAGCCACTCAACTACTTTTTCCTCCCTTTCCCTCACATGGAAAAACCTTTTCCTTTTCCGAGCTAGCTCTCAGGAACCCCTCCTTTCTCAAAAGCAGAAATACAAATATTTCAATCAGGAAATTCATATTCTTGAGTTTGTTTGAAAATTATCTACAACTTACGATATTTAGCCAGTGGTCAAAAGCTTCCCAAAACCTTAAAGCACACAACATCTGGCCAACTACCACAATAACTGCCAACAAAGTCATATGTAGAGTTTTACAGTGAGATTTGTCATCTCTCCTGGCTCTGCCTGGAGCACAAACAAATCACAGGAAGGAGTAAGGTACGAGGCATGAGCATAAAACATCCCCTGAATATAAGTATTTTAGAGGCATCTTGTCTAGAAAATGACCATGCTTGAATTTCTTTTGCATTACAAGGACCTAGATCATTTATTAACATGAGAGGTGATGCTGAACAGAAAGTCTGCCGGATCCGTTTTTCACTCACATGTTTTGCAGTTTGGGGCCAGGGGGAAGTTTGTGGGAATTTGTTTAACTTTCAACAGCATCACCACAACTGATTCCAAAATTTGAAGAGATTTCTGGCCCATCAAATCCTAAAACTTATTAAGTTTCCAAAACATGCTAAAACTTCTAATCTAAAATTTTGATTTGAGAGGTCCTACACAGAATGTGATTTTATAAGCAGCGGACATACACAGAGAGATATGGAGCATAAGTTCTTCCCAAGCAGACTGGCTTGAGGAGCAGCTTGTCCTTACCTTACTGACACACTAACTGGTCTACAAAGGGCATTATGTCTACACAAAAGCCTCCATGTCCTAAACACCGACACAAGCAAATCTGAAATAAAGGTGTTCCCAGAGTATCTGACTATGAAAGCACCCATACTCAGAGAAAAAAAACAAATTAAAAAAAGCCCCCAAAACAAAAACCACAGTAACTGAACAGTGCATATATTCTCATTTCCTATTATTTTCTTTTACAGAAGTGTTTGATTTGAATTTAAAAAAAAAAAAAAGGTTCATCAAAACATAAGAAAAATAACCCAGGGATGGACTAAATACTGTCAGTAGTGCCTCATTTCCATGTGCAGAAATTGCAGGACAATGAAAAACTTATTGAAATAGCAGCTGCAGGAGTGGAAGTTGATCACCACACACACCACCCAGTCCCTGGACAAATACAGCTGGAGACAATCTAAAGGAAAAGCGTTCCTCCTATCACACCACATACAAAAATACAATGAATCCCTTTAAATTAGCACTTGGCAGAGAAACAAGCCAGTGAGGGGAAAAAAAAACAAAAAAAACAACCAACCAAAAAAAGCATTAGAATAATTCCAAGGCACAGAGACGGTTAAATAAGAAGAAACATTGGTTCTAGTCTAGGATCAATGGAATTAAACTGCTGAGTACTTCCCTGAAGTGTTTCACAAAGCAAGCAAGCCTTTTTTAAAAAAAAAACTCATAGTGTAGTTTCCAAGTCAGCAGCAGCTAAAAGCACAATCAAGCTGCCACTCCTCTAAGTGGGAAAAGGACAAAAAAAAAAAAAAAAAGATGCCAGTCTCACCTCCAGCTACAAGAACTTTTACTGTCCATGGATAAATTGTATCAAGAAGATCCTTGTCAGTCAGACTGAAGCTTACAGTGACACAAAGCTTGTGTGCTAAACTGCAACAGGCAGTAAATTACTGGAGAACGGCAGAGAACTACACAGCATCCAAGCCTATTGGGTGACCCTCTTTGGGAAAGCCACAAAGTCTCTTGCATCTTTGCAACAAGCAATCAAAATGCCTCTGGAAAACAAAACTAAATAAGAAAACCCACCCCAAAACCAGAAAGGAAAACCAATCCACATCAATGGACTACTTTAATGAAAATATTGAGACAAGGGATAATCTTGCTTAAGAACAGTAATCCAGCATCCAGCAGTAGCAGCATCACTGAAGCATTGATTTTTTTGTTGTTGTTGAAGATCCTGTGAAACTGCCAACTCTACTTCACCAAAAGCTGAAACTTAGAAACTGAGAGATGCCAAGAACAACTCCCTAAGTCAACTTCCACAAAGAAAATCCACTGTAATCTCAGGAAGACAAAACTTCCACAGCGCTCCACAACAGACTCCATTCCTTATTAGCATTTCCAGCCACCTGCTGAAGTGTGCTTCCAGCCAGGATTTCACAGGCTCACTGGGATTCACAAATTTTAGAGTTTCACCAGTTCTGGATTACTCCACTAGCAGAACTCCTTATAAAAGGCAACAGTCATTTTATTAACTTTATTCTAAAACAGCTGCCTCATCCAATACGACTTCATTTGACTGGCAAAAAAACCCAACAGCTTGATGTTGGCAGGTCTGGGATCAATTCAGAAATGGAAAAAGGCCTTTTCTTGGTTTGTGACAAGTCATCAATGTTGGCAACTTTTTGGCCCTAAGTTTGACTATGAAATTGCCTGCACAACTGAGCAGATGATAAGAAAAGAGAGGAGAGGATTAAGTGAAGGGAGACAGGAATGAGTAGGGCATTCTACAAATAAAGAATATTGCAGAAGCCTGAGACAGCAGCTCACAAAACACAAAGGCCTGCTGGTCACTCAGAAAAGGCAAACTGTGTTTCTAAATGGCTTAAGCTGTTGGGTTTTGAAGTCAGGGTTTGGTTGTAGGGGAAGAGATTCTTTGGTTTTATGAGGTTTTAAAACTGTAATAAAAGAGCATCTTTCCCAGGCTGGATAACCTTGACGTTCCTTTTAAACCATACTAAAACAAACATGCCCATCAATTCTCCCAAACCAAATCAAGAAATGGCAACACTAACCATGGTAGATGCTATTCAAGGCGATACACAAACCTCAGCATCTCAAGGCCAAGGACTCCATATGGAGAAACACAATCCAAAAGCAGGATTTAGGGCCAACTTCAAAATTGCACATATGGAAGAGAACTGCAACCACCTTAGGATCCTCACTGCATCCAAGCAGCTCGTTATCACCAGCCCCAGGCCCACAACACTTCAGAAAAGGAAATAAAGTTATCAGTTGAAGCAGAGCACTTTCCCACAGCTGGTTTTAATTAAGCTAATTTGGCAGTAGTGACTGACAGCAAGCAGAGCCTTCCCAAATCACTTTGCAAGCATTTTTGCCAGCATTTCACCATCTGTGATAACCAGGAATACTTGATACTAACTAGGATCTGTCTGAGGTACAGCATTTTAGAGCCGTGCATCCACTCCTTTAAAATCTTCTGGTACAGCCACTGCTTACAGGTAACTGGAGCCACTGCTTGCAGATAATGAGGTGTTGGGAGAAGATGCACAATTTGAGGAAAGGTATTGGATATATTCCACTGAGAAAACCACTCCTGAAAAAGCAGACAGATCACTTGCCAGAATCCCGTCATACCTTGGCCATACCCATGGTACATGAAACTTATAAATGACCACATGGGTATTGAGGAGATTTTTGAGCTGTAACAAACAGAACAGCCTATATAATTTCTAGGGTAGTTGTCCAGTTTTTCTTTTGTGGATACATGCAGGATATAGGGCAGGTTTACCAGGAAGAAATGCTTTGGGTTACACCATAACCTCAGAACAATCCAGGGTATGGCCAGACTGTGCAACCTGAAGCCCCATTAAGGCAGTGGGAAGGGGTCTAGCAAGGGAGATTAATGTTAATGATAATCTTAATGACATATAACTAGAAGGAAATTTTTTTCTAAGGTAAATCTGTGACCAGCAATTGGAGTGGCAGACACTAATGGCATCAGTGCCAGCAGTGGTACATGAGACCAACATACATAAGGAACAGATGGATCAGTAAATGTAAGCTAAGAACATGCCAGAAGAAAGTATAGCCTTCTGCAGGAACACTTAGCACGTACCCAGACCTGGTCTGTCTGGTTCACTCAAGATATGAATATCTGATACAAACACTAGTTCAGATTAAAACACCGACCTGGCCAACCCCAGTAAATGCTGATTGCTGACATTAAAGCCAGGGAAGTTGCCAGGAACCAAGCCTTATGTCTCAACCAAGGCAAAGGAAACAACGAAAGTTGCAGGATCATAAGTCTGGGCTTCACAAGAGCAGAATTCAGGGACCAGCTTCAGGAAAAACCCACAGGATATGGGCCTTGGGAGAAGACTGGTGCAGGAGAGTTTGCTCATTTTGAAGAATGAACTCCACCATGCTCAAGAATCCTAGAGCCAATGTGCTGAAAATCAAGCAATGGTACCAGGAGCCCCACATGGATCAACAAGGAGTTTTGACCATACTTAAATATTAAAAGAATGCACACAAGAGGTGGGAGTGGGGACAAATGTAGAGACACTGCCCTAGTGTGCAAAGACAGACTTGGGAAAGTCAAATCCAGCCTGGAGCTGAAAACAGTCAGGGACAAGAATCGCTTCTACAAGTCACTGAGCAGTAAAAAGAAGACTAGGGAAAATGTGGGCCTCCTGCTGAGAAAAAATACGGAAAAGGCCTGAAGAAATGGGCAGGCAGATCTCATGAAGTTCAGCAAAGAAAAATGCAACGCCCCGCTCCTGGAGAGGAATAACTATGCCCTATGGGCTGGGTGCCAACCTACTGGAAAACAGCTTTGCAGAGAAGGACCTGGGAATCTGGGTGGAGCAGCTGATCCAAGCCAGCAACATGCCCTGGTCACAAAGTTGGCCAACAGCCCCCAGGGTGGGGGGACCCTTCCCCTGGCTCAGCACCAGGGGGGCACTGCTGCAGGGCTGGGGCACTGCTGCAGGGCTCCCCTTACAGAGAGACACATTGGAACAAGTCCAGAGAGCAAAGATGATTAAAGGATTGAAGCATCTGCCGCAAGGGGAGGCTGAGAGAGATGGGATTGTTCAGCCTTGAGTAGTGAAGGCTCAGGAGGATCTTAGTAATGTAACCTGATGGGAAGGATTAAAGAAGGCAGAGATGGGCTCAGAGGTGAAGTGCCCAGTGAAAGGACAATAAGGCAATGGGAACAAACTGAAAAGCAGGAAATTCTGTTTAAACCTAAGAAAAAAACAACATCTCTACTATGAGGGCACCTCCTAGTTACAGCTATTTTGGGACTCTGTGAAACACCGTTGTTCTAAATAAGTATTGCTCTTAGGATTTTAGTGCAAGTATTGCCCATCAGTTGAGACTGCTTCAGAACAAATTAAATGCAGAGGAATCAACTGCAAAAAAAGACAAACCTTCCAGTCTGCTGGTAACACTATGCCAGGCAAAAAGTCTTAACAATGCATTAAAAAAGTGATAATTGAATTTCTCCCGGATAGAGCACAGGGTAAATCCAATAACTACAAGGTTAGGGTTCACTTACAAAGAATTTCCTTCCGAGCATAACGAAATACATTGTTAATGGCTCCTATTTGAGTGCAGGAGTGAAAATCCAATGATCCTACAGAGGTTGTGATTATTACCCTTAATAAACTGGTTTTTACTACTGGCTTTCACAAGAGGAGTAGCCAGTTAAATTCAATGTGCAAACTGGAGTGTTCTGGCCAGGAATTGAGTTAGCTCCCAGGATCTGGGCAGTTTCTCTACAGTTGTTCAACATGCTCAACATGACTGAAGTGTCCTGCACTGACAAATTCCCCCATCAAATTTCACCCATCAGAAGATTTCAAGCAGGTGAAAATTTACATTGTGATGCTACAGAAGGCACAGAAGCTTTCCAGCACAGCCCCAAAAAGTCCATTTCCCTATGTCCCTTCCTTTGAGCCATCGCAAGGACTCCCCTGGTTGAAAGGTCAAACTGGCAAAATGCCTTTCGACTTTGGTCTTCTACTGTTTTGGACTAGGCTGGCATTGTTTGCCACACCATCAGTCAAACAGAAACAGCTGGCTGAATATGAGCTGTAGAAATTTAAGGGTTAGGGTTGAAGCACAAAGAATGCACATTTCAAAACACAGTTATAGCCAGTTATAGCTAGTTTGGCTAGCAATGTTTCCTGTAGCCAAAGCCCAATAGCACATTAATACCTTTCTACCCACTCCTCCTCCACTGTAGCTCTACACCTATCAGATATCTCATCTTCTGCTCCCAATAGATTCCATCACTAAAAGCTACCCTGTCATCCCAGAAACATGCAGAAGAATGAAGACAGACTGGGGAAACAGTTATTGGGGCCAATGAATAATTTTTCTTTTTCAAGCCTGTCTATATAAGGTCTTCTCTCAATGAAATCACACTGTGGTACCTGTAAAATTATCCACAAGGACAAACCATGATGAGATGTAGACTCAGCACGTGAAGTGCTTCAGTGAGTTTGCTACTATACCTACTATATCTTGTACCTACAAGGGGTATCTTCTGACACCACAGCTTAGATCACTTTGCAAAGCAGAAAACTTCACTCACAAAGCAGTTCTTTTTGCCAACTTAACATCAAATAAGCCCGTATCAGAATCCCATGGAATCACAGAATGTTTTGGGTTGAAAGGCATCTTAAAAACCATCTAGTTCCAACCCCCTGCCATGGGCAGGGACACCTTCCACTAGACCAGTGCTCAAACCCCTGTCCAACCTGGCCTTGAAAACTTCCAGGAAGAAGGCAGCCACAACTTCTCTGGGCAATCTGTTTCAGGGCCTCACCACCTTCACAGTAAATAATTTCTTCCTACTATTCAGTCTAAACCTACACTCTTTCAGTTTGAAACCATTTCCATAAGCATAAGTACGTTACAGTAGAGTCAGAATTGGCAGCAACCAAACTGAAGGTGTCTCAGTTCCATCAGGATTATCAATTCCAACCCCAAATTAAAACCAACCTCAAGGCCACATAGGATACTTTGGTAGCAAAGTAAAATTTAGGAAATTTTTACACGCTGTGTGGCCCAGCACATCACTGCAACTGCCCCCAGCACAGCTGTGCCATGACAACTGCTCACAGGGTGAGGGGAGGTGGTAAATTGGATCACTGAAAAAGTATGGGACAAAAGTCACCAAAAATAGTCCTTAAAAATGCTTCTATGTAGTCACTTAGAGCAGATTTACCACAAAAATCAACATACTATGTAGCTGTACTCTCAGAAACTTAGATTTGGAAAGCTCAGGTCCTTTCCACAGAACTGAAATGATCCCTGGCAAAACAGTAACATTCCTTAAAAGCGAGTCTTAAATAACGGCCCACCTGTTGACATTCGCATAAAACACAACTCTGGTGAACAGCAGCCAGAGACTGAGCAAGAATGTGGTAAATAAAACACAGGAGGAGAGAGGAGGACTGCCCAACAAGAGATGGAATAATTGCAACCTTATCCTCAAACCTTTACTGGTTTTTTTTGTACTTTATCTCCAGTAGAAAAACTCCCTGGAAAGTTCCAGCATAATCAGCTCCTCAATCTAGAACAAAGAAAGAACAGTCCTTCCACAACACTGAAGGACAAACAAGCTGTATCAGGATATACATCTTTGAAGCACTTTTTATGACAGCAAAACTAATGAGAAAACGTTCATACTTAATTGGAGGATTGTCCACAAAACTACTTAGTAAATCCATAAATGGATCCTATGAAGACGAGGCGGTGATCCAACAACGACTAATAACGTGTCAACAGTTCCAATGAACAACATACTAGGAGCAAAAAAAATTTCCAAGCTCGGTGTGAAAAACCTCATTTTTTATCTTGCACCAACAGTACCCTCTGCTGTTCCAAAGTTGCACTGCATAAGACGACATCCAGCCCTGACCGTCGGGAACACTCAATTCATCAAAAGCACCTACCTAGCTTTATTCATTAATTATCTCATTTCCTGTAAAGATGTTCCAAAGGTATTGGTTTCTTCCTACTATGGAGCCAGGTTCTGGGTTGATTATGATATTAATCTATTTATTGTCCCAAGACCACCTTCTGTGATTAGAAAAAGACAGTTTTAGCCTTAAAAATAATTTTAAAATTAACAAAACGAAAACAAATTGAAGACTATCCTCTAAGGAAGACAAGACCAAGTCAACACCACAGTAATATTTTCTGGATCATTTCTATAAAGCCAAAAGGGGATTTTAGATTTTAAATTCAGTGTATCATTCAACAGCCACACATCAGAGAAATCCAAATATTCTACCACAATGTTTCTCAAAAAGCAACTTGTAGCGGGTTTGGTTTGTAACCAAGCAGAAACACCAGTTTAGTGTAGTGGTTTGGTCTAAAATACTCAATTACTGTTTACCATCTGTGACATAAGAATTAGGAGAAATGCAAAGCAGGCACCAAACTTGAAAGAATATAAAGAAGTTTATTAACAGACCTAAAAGAAGAAGAAAAAAATCATACCACACCTTCAGAACACTTCTCCTCCCCCCCCTTCCTCCCTTCTCCCACTGACAATGTAAAAAGACAACCCTTGAGATGTTCTGTCTGTTTATCACTTCCATAATAACCTTGTTCAGTCCATTTAGGAAGAGGAGTCTCTCTTGTCCATGCTATGAAAACATTATCATAATGAGACAGCTGCCCGGGTTGGTTCTCTGCTCACATGTGAGTCCCTTCCCCCGTCTTGCAGCTTTTCCCACAACTGCTTTCGAGGGTCCACTCTTGAATTACTGGGGTATAAATTTAAGTTTGAGCCGTTCAGAAACAAAAGTTCTCTTCACCCATCTCTGGGAGCATTTCATCTCTAAGAACAGAGGCCCTTCTCCTTCCCTGGGAGCAAAGGGCCCTCCTCATCTTCATCTCTAGGACTATCTCTGGGAGCATCTCTAGGAACTGAGGTCTTCTCCTTTTCCATTTGGAGCAAAACTCCTCATCGTTTCCATCTCTCCCTGTTCAAATTTCTCATTAAATTACAGCTGCTTCAGCATCTGCCTATCTCAGCGCAGGTGCTTTTGCTCACAAGTACAAGTTGAACGCTCCACCCTCCATGCATTCATGAAATTACAACGGGATACTCTGATATATCATAGCTTTACAACAGAATTTCAGCTTTAAGCATCTCCTCTTTCTTCTCCCTCAGGTTTTCAGCTCTTCACAGCACTAAAAGGGTTAATCTCACCTCGGCCTTGCAGCTGGAATTTTGCTTATCGCTGTTGGTCACATGATCTTTTGCCGGACAGCCGTGCAGCTTCAGCTGAATCTTGGCCGCACTGGAGAGGGGGAGCCGGGCTGCTCCGGCTGCCCACAACCCTGCAGTGGGGGGGATTCCGCAGGTGGAACAGGGCCCGTCGGCTCCAGGATGGCCGTGGCCTGGCCCGAGCAGGGCCTGGGCCGGGCCCGCTGGCCCCCGCACAGGGCCCGCAGCCACCTGTCCCAGCACTGGAAAAACAAGACAGACCTCTGCCCAGGGTTTCCTATTCTTAAGTGTGGATCACAATTTTAAGTGTCTTAAAGAATTGTCCATATTCAAACTGGCCAGCTGATAGGTTCTGTCAAGTCACAGAGGAAGCTGTAAGCACCCCTTTGCAAGAACATCACTTCCCGGACTATGCTTGCTAACCCATGACACAACTTGAAGGCTACATCCCACCTGGCAAATGGCCTCAGGGGTAACAACACAGGAAGACTCCTGTATTTCTGATATCCTATGATAACCCACCACCCATCCCCATGCTGGAAAAAGGACCATCACACTGCAGATCAGCACAGAAAAAGCAGAAACAGAGAGGTGAAGCAGAGAGTCCTGAAGGCTTCTCCTGTGGTGAAGATTCCAGACCCATCCACGCAGGGTCACTGTGAAGCTTCAGCAAAAGCCCTGAACACGAGGAGACACCACCCTCACAGTGTCCAGCTGATGATCTTCACTGGCAGAGAAATTCAGAAACTGGGCGTGCTACTGTTCTTCTCCCTTCATGTGGAAGGCAAGGTGAGGGAGGATAAGCACAGATTGTATGAGCACTAAAGGGGAAAAAATGCCCACAAGTGTGATTTGAAGCACAGGCATCTCACCACAGGCAGCCTGAATGAACAAGCACAAGGAGGAAGAGACATATAAGAGCAAGGAGTGCTCTAACTAGATTACACGGTTAAGATGACTGTGCCAGAATTGAACTGTGAATGAATACACTGAAGTATAATCCAGAACTACAGAAAAAAAAATAAATAAAATAGAACTCCTTCAGTACAGAGAAGAAACAAACTTGTACAACTTGCAATGGAAAAGAAACCTGTACTGCCTGATCTCAAAAGCTTTCAGGGCAGGGTGACACAACAGAAAATGTCTACAGAGCTGGAAACCAAAAGAAACCCAACAAAACATGTTGTTCTTAACTATATTGTCAACACGACACTTCCACACAGTTCAGTGTCTTCTTCTGAAGCAATGGGAGACAGCGATGGGAGACAACCTTTGACCAAAGGACACAACTTTGAAGCTTCAAAGATGGTTTCATGTCTTTCCATCAGAGCAGACTTAGAACCGCATTTTCATACATTTCACAGCAACATGACTTCCAAGTGTGTGGCAAGTATACAAATATTTGATCTTGGCAAGGGAGCAAAGTACTTCCGAGGGGACTCAGTGGTGTTGTAATGAGTTATAGTGAGCAGCAGGCTGATCTGAATTGGCACCACAATACTGAAACCCCAAAGTCTTTGCACTGAAAAGCATGAACTAGAGCACAACTGCAAACCACATTTTTCTATTCCACTCATAAAGACAGAGCCTCCAAAGAAATACATGATGGAGTACCACACTCCAAGAAACACACACACAAGTTATAGGATATTTAGAAGTAACAATGATCATATTTTTTTTTTAAATACTACAATAGAAAGATTATAAAGCCCAAATTTGAAGAAAATAAGACTGCAAGAAGCTTATCAACTAATTTAAAATTCATAAATACATGTTGCGGGGAGAAGGAAAATTAAAACAAGAGAGGGTGAAAGTAAGAAAAGCTTGCAATTGACTGCATTGTGGCCAAAGTGATTATGAGTAGACATGAGGAAAAATTTGTCTAGAGGGAAGAACAATTAAGCACTAGGACAGATTGTCCCAGTTTCCATGATTAGATTTTATAGAGTACTTATGACATATGTTGGCATAAAATGATGTTAAAAATATTGTTTCTAAAGGCCTAGAGAAAGACCTCCTGTAGTTCTTTCCAGTGCTATTTGCTACAATTTCCCATGAAGGAAAACATTTTGAATAGCCATTATTAAAATATACAACTTCTAAAACAAGTAGTAATATTTAAGATCAGATAATCAAGAAAACACACAGTACTAGAAATCAAGTATATTAATCTACACTTTATAAAAGCATAAGACAATCAGTTTACAAATTACATATTTACTCAAGTATCGTCGAAAGTATCTAAATTTTATACAGAAGGAAAGGAAACTGCCTTGTACTTCCAGCTCGCTCCCCATTGTTTCTTAATGCCAGTGAGGTAGCTGAACTAAATGACAGAGTGCCAGGACTACAAAAATGCAAGATAACAGCACTGAGGTACCTAACATAAAAATATGAAAACAAGTTAAAAATAAATACTAATTTTTTTTTTTCAAAACTTAAATAATTCTTTTGGAACTTAGCACCATCCCTTTCTTACCTACAGACTGACTGTTCAGGACTGCTATTCTCATATCTTGCTGCTGTCTGTGCTTTAAAAAAAAAAGAAAATTAATGTTCAACTCTTTTTAGCATTAGGACAGCAATAAGGAGGCCTCTGCTTTATGGCCAAAGAAACGTTATTCTTCGATACAACCCAAGTCCTAAGAAGGTTACAATCACAACAATGTAACTTCTTTCTCAGTACAGTTGCCCAACATCCATCTAGAAATTTGAGACTTGTTCAAGCTTGCCCTTTAAGAGAAGCCAAAAAACATATGCCTTGATGGAGAAACACATGGAAGAAAAGAGAAATTAAAAATTATTAACATGGATTTGCTCCTAACTTCAAGATGAATCTTGCAATATGCAAGCATCTCCACATGTTTATAATCCTGTCAGAGCCAAACATTCAACGTGCAATTGCAGGGGATTTATACCCCACATGACTCCATGTAACTGCAGTCCCCAAACATTTTATTGGACCAGATAGACATTCCAGAGATGAGGTTTCACACTGTACAGGATGCAGGAAGGGAACCACCCAGCAATCAATGCAAAATGAAGCCTTCCATCCCACTAACTCCCACTGGGCACGGACAAAGGAAATACCACAAATAACGTTTTTTAATTAAAATGTGCTATAAAGTGTACACAGGCACACACTAGGAGGAACTTATAAAAAATACTGTAAGACAAAATATCCTAGAAGAGGAGTACACTTACATCTCAACTCGTACTAAAAGAAAAGAAATTATGGCAGTTGTTACGGATTAGTAGCACTGGAAATCTCACCTTTCAAGGACACTAAGTGGAGCTGCTATGAGGAAGAGACAACCACTGCTGTTGGTGCAGTCACTGCAGGCAGACAGACAACTGTGTGCAATGGCTAAAAGGACTCAAAAGGGAGATGAATCAACAACATACAACACTGTGGTTGCCACCAGCACATATCTTACTGCACAACTAATGAAATAGCTCCAGTGTTCCTATACCACAGAGTTTTGAATCAATGAAGCAATTCATGGGAGAAATTTAAACAGCTTAGTGTGGATGCCGGACTGAAAAAATAAACTACCTCAAAAACAGTTTGGAAAACAACATCTGTGCTACACCAGGAACCGCAGAACTCGAAGAATATTGAATTGAAGAAATGTGTAGAAAGTTGATACAGGATCGAATAAGCAATACAAATGCTCAAAAGGATTAGTAAAACCAAACTCAAGTACACAAGGGAGATTTTAAGGATACTACTGCTTTTGGATGCAACACATTGCAGTGCCCAACTCCTTCTAAAACGGGCTGCGAACCAAATTTATAGTCACTTCAATAATGATCAAACCCATGTTCAACACTCCAAATACTTCCACATTTTTAGTCACAATCCAGACGTGCCTATCATTAATAGCTGGCAGCAGCACAAGTCATTAAAATGCAGCAGTGTTCACACCCAATCCAGCTATTTTCAGCAGCACTGCCTTCCCCAGAGGGAACCAATTACAACACACATGGCCCCCCTTGCAACCATCATCTTCACATGAGTCTTCAGCTTCTGATTACACAGCAGTCAGTAACAGCCATCCTCTTTCAAACAGTTCTTTGTTATCCCAAGCTTACTAAACAGCTGTGTGTCAAGCACTCAGAGCCTAAATCAGTAGTATTGCACAAACAGCCACTGCCTTTCCTCAATGACCTTCTCATCTGTTGAGTTCTGAAATTTCAAGAGACAGCCATGATTAGTTTGGTAATTACTTCTCACACTGTCTTCTGGTCTTCCCTTTAAATCTACAATTATAAACCAAAAAACAAAGTGTGGGCATATGGAACACATACTCAATTCCCACTCCCTCCTGTGAGTCCTTCAGGGGAAGGAAGTGACAATGGCCCTAAGTTACAGATTAGGATGTTCTGACTGGACATTAGGAAAAATGTCTCTACCAGAGCACAATGGAACAGGTTGCCCAGAGAGGGTGCCTGGTGCCTTAAATCTGTTTTTCTACTCATCACTCTGTTCTATTCTCCCTTAAAAGTGACTGCTTTTGGACTGATGCTCTTGAGAAGCAAAAGGCCTTTGAAGCAGCAACATCAATACCTAAATTGTTATTGCATACTCAATACATTCAATACTGTACATTCCATATTAATTGTCCCTTCATTGATCTTGCATTTCTTCAACAAACTCCAATATGAGCACCTCCAGTGCAACAAATGCACAATAAAGAGGTGTGTGAAACAGAAGGTGACATACTGTTATAAATATGTATTATAGTATTGGCTTCTCACAAAGTATTAAGGTAGATATTATATAATGTTAGAGATGCTTTTTGCTGTGTGGATGTAGTTTTCTCTCGTTTTAGCAAGAATGTTAGCAAGTGTGAGCAAGTAAGATAACCTCCAAGCGAGCAGAGGATGAGGCCCAAGGAGCTGCTAATCAACACTTTGTCCAGAGAACAAAAGGGCCCAAAGGCTACTCTGCCCGGAGAACGGGCGGCCAGGAGGGTCCGAGAGCCGCTATCACCGCTCTGCCCGGGGGGCAAAGAGGCCCAAAGCTGCAATCAGCCCTGACTGTCTGGAGAATTAAGAGATCCACCCTACCATCGACTCTTACCTAGCGGGCCCAACCCCAAGAATCAAAAGAAAAAAAACCGCAAGGCAGAAGACTACGCATGCTCTAAAAAGGCGGAACCAAGGAGTGGCCATGCAGAACAGTTCCTGGAAAAGTTTTAATATGAATAGAGAACAGACAGTAAAAATGGTATAAAAAGGACTCACCTCGAGCATCAGGTGTGCTCTTGGCAGAGCGCCAAGGCACCCGGCCATTATCCCTTTGCTTTATTTTATGTGTCTCTTACTGTCTTTATATTAAACTCTTTAAATTCTCACAGGAGAGTGAACCTCGTTTTTCACAATGCCCAAAAGTATACAGAATGATTTAACTGACATAAAACAGCAAAAAGGTTTAGAACAAGGGGTAGAGGGATACCCAAATATAAAAAAACTCCAAACCACTCCAAATGACAATGAACCCTCTGTTCTACTACATCATGCCTGGTCTCTAGTGAGGGCTACAGACAAACAAGGGATTGTGCAGACGATCAAACACCAGGGCACTTACACAATGCCTGTGAGGAGAGACTGAGGCAATGAGCTTGTTTAGCATGCAGAGGACAGCACCTGGAGGCCAAAAGGCAGCCCTCCGGCACCTGCAGGAAGCTCCTGAGAAAGTGGAGCCTGGTTCTCAAAGTGCTGCGTGGTGGGATAATGAGAGGCAGTGGGCAGAAGTTGAAATGAGAGGTTTGGACTGTTGGATGTAAAGAAAAGTCTGTTCACCATGAAGACAGTGAAGCATTGGAAAAGACTGTACAGAAAGGTTGTGCAGTCCCCATTCTTGGAAGTTTTCAAAACCTGACTGGATAAAGACTTGGTCTCAGCTAACAATTGATGCTGCTTTGACCAGGAGGTTGGACTGGAAGTTTTGTTACATTCCTTCCAACTAGTGCTATCCTCTAATTTTGCAAAGTCTTGCTCTATTCTTAAAAACCCTTCAGATTTTTTAAAGGTATTTTAAACCTGAAAGAATTGGACATTAAAACTAATCCATGTAGATTTATTTTCCTCTAACTTACCATATCTGGACACATAATATAAGATGGAAAGGGTTCTTTTCCCCACTCTTTACACATTACACATGTAGGTACACAAATGTAAGAGTGTAATGCAGTTACCTTTAGTAAAAGAGCTCTTTTTACTACTAAGCCTGCAATGATAATGGTTAAATGGAATCAGAGAGAAATACACAAATAACTCAGGTGAGAGAAGCAAAAAAAATTCTGCTTTAAACAACAGAATAGAGATGGAGATTCTGAATATTTCTAATATTTCTGTTTATGAATATGGCTAATTCTGAATATTTCCCAAGACTAATTCGCAATCTCACCCTGCTTTGCTAGAATAAATCTACTTTCATCTTCAAGCTGATCTCATGTCAACAGTTACCACGTGCAAATCTAAGAAGTACAAAGATTAGTTGCTTTCAAAGAAATAATGCAGTATGTGCACTTAATCTTTCAGGTGCTTACAACATAGGAAACATTTGGAAGAGCACAGCTTCAATTACAATATATTTCTTTCTGAGTAAGTTCACATAAATCTGTTTAATATTTTGAAATACTATTCATTCTCCTTCCTAATCTGGCTTTCTAAAATCTTGGTTAGTCACACATTCTTAGTCTTTCCAACTTCCGTGAAGATACTAAATTATTTTCTGAACCCAGGTAAGATCTTAAGAGTCTCATTGTAATTTCTATCCAGAGTTAAACATTCACTACCCTGTCTTCTTAATCACCTTTTTAAAAAACACATAGAATACTTTGCCATTCACTTAGGGCAATTTTATCAAACATTTCTAGAAAAATTAATTATTTCTCCATCTTCTTAACTCATTTATGTTTTAACTAGGCTTTAGGGGTGCTTTTTCACACAAGATCATTAGTCTGGGAAGCTCAATACCATGTGAAGACGGTAACAGAAGTTCTTATACAGGTTTGCAAAGTAGCCAGACAAGTTTATGTCATGAAGTCTTAACAGGCACTATTATGTGAAAAGATAACCTACCTGTCTCAGGAAACCAAAGGTCACACATTGCAGGAAGATAGGAGAATGGGATGGGAGAAACAACAGTACCTACTAACCCCACTGAGTTTTCTGAGACATCCTGCTGCTTGTGCCTCTGGGCTGATCAGGGGCAGGACTTACCTATACAGATTTTGCCATGAAACATGAGACATATACAACAGATGTGCTTCTCAACACAAACTTGTCTCCCAGCATTTTTATTTTACTTCTTTCTTTAAAGTACATGAAACTATGAGCAGTAGCTGTTTCAAAAATTATAAATGTGCCATCATCACTTGTCAGAGGACTCCAGCAAATTTTCTTCTTCAGTTCCCATATAAATTCTACCTGATGAAAAGCAATTCAAATTTTCAAATGTGTCCATAATCTCCTCCTCCACTTCAACTTCTGCAGAAGGATCTGCAGATTTTCTGGATCTTCCAATTTTTCAGGATTAGAAGCATCCAGATTTTCTCCACAGCACCAACCCATCAGATAAGATTAAATAGTAAGAACTTTTCTTCCCTCTCCTCAGCTGGCAGAAGTTCTTTAAATAGAACAAGCTGTTTGTAAATAAATGAAGTAACAAAGTCTGACTTCCTAAGAATTTTAGATTTTTCTGTATTTTCTTATCCCTGCAATAATACAAACATGATACTTGCAACCTTACATTCCTCTGTAATCTCTCCAGATTCTTTGGGCAAATACAGAATTTCATCTAAATGTAAAAGAAAAATACTCCATTGATTAGGAAAGACCTTCTGAACAGGAGTGTTAGGAGACAAAACCAGAAATTTGTCACAAGATGGGACTTAATCAGATTATGAAAATAGCTATGGGCAACAGCAGTGGACTGTTAAATATAAGTAGATATAAATAGCAAGGTTTCTCCCAATTAAGTTACTGTAAAACCAAATTACTCCATGGAAGGTTTTCTTAATGTTCACCTGGGGGATGGCAGATGGCAGTCTGTAACCGCGAAGGAAATAAGGAAGCTCTGAGTTTTTGTTTGTGGGGTTTTTCGTGCTTTATTTCCCCAGCATCTTTGCCGCGGCCGTGACGGGCGGGAGCGCCGGGGCTCTGCTGCCCCCGCGCGGTGCCCGGGCGCCTCTGCAGCCTCCCCTTCCTTCCTCGCCGGGGGGGCTCCGCGATGTTCCAGCAAAAATCCTGAGCTAGGCACGTCGCTCTGGCCGGGATGGATTAAAAATAACATTTCCTAAAGAGCTGGAGGGAGAGGGAAGAGAAGGCCTCTGTATTTTCACACTATATCAGTTCCCTGGACCAATTCACTACACAAACAAGTTTTTTAGAATGTCTGAACGCAAGCCAAAGGAGCAGAAACTGCTTAGCCAGGAGCTCAGCAGAAACTTTCCAGCACGGCAATTCCATTTCACATTACCTACTCTGTCATGTTATTTAGTCTTTACAAAGACAGAAGTATTTAACTGGGGAAAAAAAAATAGGAGTACAGAATCAGGCAAAAAAACTTAATTCCTCACAAAAAATTCCATGCAACTTTTACTTTAAGTATGAGGCATGATGTGCCTTAAAAATATAAAAAAATTAAAATCACTGCTTATAGAAACAGACAAGTATAAAACAAGAAAAAAACCCGCTCACACAGGAAGAAGTACAAATTTTTCATGTAGCCATCTCAGACATTTTTATAAACAGGTCCTTGAAGAAAGAAACCATCCCAAGATTAGTTAACACAGAATGGGGACAAGGATAAGTAAAGCTACTTATGGGGTAATTCCATTCCTGCAAAGGCACAAACAAACACACGACTGCTGAGCAAAATATACTTACACTACTACAAAATTATGTCAAAATCAGCAATTAATACACAACAGCCAAGATGGTATGGGGGTTTTTTCAAACCTTTTGACCACATATTTGCCTATTAATAAACACAATCAAAGTAGCCCTAAATTCCTGAAATGACATTAAAGTCTGCAGTAAAAAATTCTTATCTTAGCTCTTTTTTATGCTACAATTATAAAGTTTTCTGGAAACGAGTGAACTTCCTAATACCAACTTTTTTGCCCTTACCCTAATGGTTTTTCTCGCTGCTCAATTGCCATTTCCTCAAGTCAGAGTTAATCATTAAATCATTAAGAAGGAACTCTGCATCTGCGTCAAGACTGTATCAGAAGAGTGGCAAATCCCCTACACAACGTCAGATTTCTGTAGTCCTTCATCCATCCCCCCATCCTTTTACACAGGAAGTGTAACTTGCATAGGAGAGTACAGCATGAAGAGTACTTAGCTCTAGTTTATGAGCTATTTTTAATTCGTCTTGGGGGAAAAAAAGAGTTTTAGTAACTACATCAAGAAACAAGATGTTCAAAGGTCAAAAAACACCAGCCTAAAATCCCTTCAGATTATGGCACAGTTTCTAGTCATAGGACTGTTTTATAATACAATATGCTGTAATTGTAAAGTCAACCTGGTGGGAAATAAAATACACAGCAAGCAGAAGTAATATATTATTATACAGTACTGAAGCTTTAATGTTTTTCTAATGTGAATAAGGCCTCTTTTTCAATCACAGAATGGTTTGGGTTAGAAAGAACCTTACAAGATCGTCTAGTTCCAATTCCTCCACTGTGGGCAGGGGACACCTTCCACTAAACCAGGTCGCTCCATGCCCCAGCCTGGCCTTGAACACTTCCAGGGATGGGGGATCCACAACTTCTCCAGGCAACCTGTTCCAGCATCTCACCACCCTCACAGTGAAGATTTGCTTCCTCATACCTAATCTAATCTAAACCAATGCATAAACCTATCTTTCAAAAGTTTAGAAATATTCAAACTATATTTGAAGCGTTGTTAAATGTGAGACAAAATTAGAAAATTCAATCAAAATAAACACATTTTTCCACTGTAATTCAATCTGCAATCTTTACATTGCATTAACTCAGGCTTTTGCTTCTAATGAAGTACCTGACCCAAACACAAAGGCTCTGGAATCAAAGATACAGAAAATACTATTAAAATGAATCATAATGAAAAATAATAAAAGCCTTTCCATTGTTCAGATAAGGCACTTTTAAACAGAGATTATAGCAGCAGTGCTAACAGAAAAAAGCAGCATTACTAATTTCCTAGCAGTTTAATGGAGAACCGCCCATGCTCCACTTGGAACCTGATAGAATTGTGTGGGGCAAGTCTCAAAAGGCTGAAAAGTCTTTGCAAGTAAATTCACAGTAATTAGGTTCCTAATTATACCCAGAGCATTAGTGATTACTATGGTTAAAACAGCCTGAACTGTTTCATTATTCCTCTCTTTCCGAAAGCTCAGTCATTCATTGTTTGAGCAGAAATTCTAGAAGTTTAGTCTGTGCCCAAACATATATTTTTTTAAAGTTTAAACAGAAGAACAGAGTCCTGTGCTTACGTATGGAGAGCAAAATTAAACTTTTCCACTATAAAAAAAAATACTCCCTGGTATTGAAGCAGCTAGAAAGCATGAAGCACAGAGCCTTTGATGAGGCAAATCTGAAGGCTGAAAAGCCCCAGACCAGCATTCACAACAGTTCAGGTTGTACACTTAGTTCTGGAGGCACTTGCACAGATGCATCTGAGGCAGCTTCTGGCAGCAGTTCACAGTAGCCACATCATACCCTAATTACAGTACCTACGTCACTCCACCAGCACTGCCCATGCAAACCACTTTATTATTAATACAGGACTCTGAAATACTGCCTGTGTTTTTACAAGCATCAGCAGATGACCTCTGCCCCAAGCAAGCGATTTCAACATATTGCTGCCCTCCCGAACTACAGACGTAGAACATGTAATTATAGGACAGTGAGTCTCATTTGGCCAACTGGACTGAGATGACAAACCTTGAGCCCTTTATTCTATTCATAGCTCTGCCCTTGAGCTGCTGTGTGACATAGAAAAATTTGACTTTCCTGTGCCTCAGCTTCCTCTGCCTTCCTGAGTCAAGTCTATTCATCATCCTTCATCTTAAGAAATGTGTCTCAGTACATTTTTTTTATTAGGGTCTCTGGGCACAATTACTGTTGAGAAACAATATTAACATAGTATTTTATAGCTACTCTGAGATTGATTCATTTGTAACAGAGACAGAAGGATGCAATTGAACTTGTAATTTATTAACTTTGCAACAGTAAAGGTAAGCCTTCAGAAGCAGGAAGCCATCTGTTGGGAAAACTCAGCTTTTATTAATTTCTGTGCCATCTTGTACCACTATTTTTTTTAAAGCATACATGCACCTGTCCATAGTGGTTTGAAAGAAGATAGTCCTTGGAACATGCACACTCATTGTAGTTACAAAAGATATCAGTTAAATTTTTCTGTAGTTATTAACTGGTTTTGTTCTGTGAGTGATTAAGGGGTACACTTCCTGCACTGCTGCAGCTCTGATGACTCACACATCCAAGCACTGAGACCCACAAGGTAACAACTGTGGAAAAGTGACATGCTGCAACAGGGACTGAGTAAAGTAGGAGGGATCCTAGTGTGATATTTAAAAAGTGAAAGACAAGAAACATGTATGTTTATAAGCACTTAAAAATGGAAATCGCTGATTTTAATGCATTCTGTTCAGGTTTTTTTGTTTGGGTTTTTTTCGTTTTTTGTGGGTTTTTTTGGGTTTTTTTTTTTTTTTTGGAACTTAGCAAGAAATGCTAAATTCTGACCTTCAGAGATATACATTTCTCGAATTGTTGAGGCCTTTGGTTATGCAAAATACCAAGAACTGGTTGAGAAACATCCTGTAGTTTCTGTACCTGACTAGAATTTTGGCACTATCCCCATACACTGTTACTTCCTCAGGAAAGCATTGCATACAAGAGCAATATACTCACCTACTGCCATGAAGGAGTAACCACTTGAAATCAGCTACCTCAGGTTCAAACATCTATTCAGGATATGCATGCACAGAACAAATTAATTTTTGCCTGGATGCACAATTACATTCCTTCTGAAGTGCAGAAGAGATACATAATTCATAGAGATCTATACCTCATGACCCAAGTGTACTTGTCCTTGCAAGTCACACCCAGGTTGTTTGGCTGCTTTATTGCCTCAGCCTGACACTGTGATGTAAACCCAGACTGCAATGACAAAATATGAGATGTTATAGTGACAATATTGACAGAAGATAAAGTAGGAAAAATCTCCTCTGAAAAACATCCCTGACTGTGACAGGCACGGTCAGAATCAGTACCAAGGGCATGCTCAGATCACAGCAGCAGAAGCTGTCCAACTTGAGACAGATCACAAATTACCTCCTTTGTCCCAACATCAGTAGAACTGATGTGAAGCAGAATTGAAACGGTCACAGAAGGTACCCAAAGCCAGCCTGACTGCATCAAACGCAATGGAAAAAGTGTGATCTATTTTATCAAATGAGTGGTGGGGGGGAGCTCCCATCAAGGCTGGCAATACCTGAATCACTACATCCAGTGCTGCAATGCTGCAGGTCAGAGGTGAGTGCTTTGTGCACCAGGGGATGCACGGTAAGGAGAAGGAGAGGCAGAGAACCACTCACTAACATGGATGAGACAGGCCTCACAAGGAAGTATTGTTTCCAGCTGAATGCATTGCTAAGGAGTTCACAGTCAGCTGAGATGAATAAATCCTTTTGCCTCTGAAAGCAATCAGCTGCAGAGCAATTGCTACCAGAGGTAAAGTGCTTTCACTGCAATGTACCTTTCCAGAATATGGAAAACTGCTGACTTTGACCTCTGGAAAACTGTATCAGAGGACACAGCTTTGGCTGCATGCAAGACACTGAACACTGTTCCTTGTGAACACTCTCCCAATTCAGCCATCCAAAGTTACAGGAACACACCCTTCCCAAAAATTTGTGGGGAGGCCACGGAGAAAATGCACGAGTTGAGCAAGTGAAGCAAGTGAAACACTAAGGTTGAGGTCAACTAAGTGAAACAAACAAAAACCACACTCTGTTTTAAACCATTGTACCCATCGGCTAATGACACAAATGGAAGGAGGGGTAAATAGAAAGGGACTCAAATAGCATCAGGACAGTTGCTGTCAAGAGAAGCAAGAGCAACTTACCGTTTCAAAATGCAAACCTAAGGCCCAGCCATGTGTGGGGAGATGGAGAAGTATTCTTGCACCTTACTTTTCAATCTTGCTAAAAAGTCAGCACTGGCCCAGAACTAAAACAGTAACCCAAAACAGCCAAAATGAAGATAGTACAAGTACAGTATTATAGCCACCCCTCCACAACATGCTTACAGTGCCATGCCCTTAATGCCCTTCACTAAAATGCTCCTTATATGTTCCTAAAACCAGAAGAGTGTTCAGGGAGTTTCCTCCTCAGGAGAAATCCCAAGCACAAGGCACATCATACTTGCTCCCTCTCTCAACAGCTCTGTCATGCAGCATTTCCCGTTGCCCCTGCAGAGTTTTGTCCTGCACTGTTAACATTATAGCAGCACTCAGAACTCCTGGAGACACAGCAGGGTCACAAAGTAACGCTGGGTATTTCACTCAATAGGCAGTAACAGATCAGAAAAAGATGAGGCACTTTCATTCCCCTGTGCTCCTTGTCTGTCCTGTGTCGTGCTGCCTTCTAAAAGACAGAGAGGCACTCATGAATTTTTTAATTTTTATTTTAACTCTCCTAAGTTCTGATTCACATTCACTGAGCAGACTGTGTCTTCTGTCCTGGTGGCACACAGGCAGCTGCCTCGGGTGAGCCGGGCAGGCAGTCCTGTGTGGTTACATCCAGCAGCCAGAGCAAGAGCAATCAGGAACACACACACACACCAGCTTCCAGCCAAGAGAGAAATGGCTGGCACTATCACAGCTGTGAAAGATACTACCACAACTGAGTGTCCTGGAGTTGCTACAGGTTTAGCCATGCTCCTTATTCTGGCAGGCTAAGAGGGAGCACGAAGTAACTTGAGCAGTGACAATTTCTGGGCACCAAACCCATTTTTCCTGTGTTCTGCACAGATAAGACGATTATCCACCATAGTTAGTACACTATAGCTTTAAGTTTCAAGCTGAACACAAGTGGAATACTACAGCCCAACATGAGAAGTCTTAGAAAAGTTATGCTACAACTCATTTTAACTTCTATTTTTACATCTTTCTTTCTAGTATTCACTGCTGCCTCAATAAGATTCATAACTTGCTACTTTTAGCATTTCAGAAAAGCATCACTGTGATCCTCAAATCCCTAAAGCATCTGAAAACTAGCAAAGACACCCTTAAAACTATAGCTGGATCCATGTTATGAGAACTTTCTAAACATTTGTTCTCAATTTTGGTGCAGAAAGTACAGCACTAACACATACTACAGCTGAGTAGATGAAACAAACCTTGAAGTTACTAATAACTCAAACATTACATAATCCGCAATAATCCATCTCAGTGCCATACCCAGTCGCTTCCTTCAAAGCCAAAAAAAAACAAACAAAAAAAGCAACTGTTTCAGGAAGCTTAGAGTGCTGCACAATACTGTCCAAAGCAGTCTTTTCTAAAAAAGTAATGCCCACAAGGTTAGGCTCTCAGGCTTTCCAGCCTGGGAAGCAGAGGCAATAGCAATAAAGTCTACTTTAAAGAATACACACACACACATATCCCGCTAAAGTTAACGCCACAGAGAGAGAAAAATTAAAATGGTTACCATCACCATTTGCTTGCCACCCCTCACAAAAGCACTGTGAGTGCCTTGTAAAAAAATATGCTCCCTCAGCCACCTAACCATTAATTCAGCCATCCCAGCTCAACCCCCTTTCATCAGATTTATATTCCCAGTGCCAAGCTGAGCTGGCCCAGAGTTGTTATTTTTTATAGGAGCACTCCTGCATTCCCATCTTCTGGCAAAGGCAAGTAGGACAGTCACAGCAGAACACAAAACCATTACGTGACTCTCTCCACAGAGGACAAGTTTGTCTCCATGGCCTAGTTGCTCATACACCGACTAAATGTCTTTACATTGGTTCTTCATTAAACAAAGAAGAGAAGGAAGTCAGATGTCAGTGTACATAAGATCCACTCCCTTGACGCAGAACAAATGACACCCCCAGTAACCCAAGACAAAACAGCCGTACCCACCCTGGATACCACCACACACCCATGAGGCCTTAGCCACCTGAGAAACAGCATGCAAGTTCCTTGCAAGAAGATCCATTTCTTCAGAACATTGTTAGACCCTAATACAAGAATTGACTAAAGTACCATTTCACTTTGAAAGAGATAAACCAGTATTTATATTATTAATAATGGTTTGATTGCTTTTGATTAATTTAGCATTTTTGGTGTGTGACCGGTTTCCATGGAAATGCAAGCAGACTAAAAACCTGCAACCAGAAGTGAGTCAGTTTTGCCTGTTTATGTCTCCTCAGTTCCCTTGGAAACAGACATTTTAAAAAAAAAAAAAAAAAAAAAAAAAAGGAGTAAAATACCTTTGGAAAATCTCTTCCCAAAGCTTTATCTCTCCGTCTGCCTTTCCAGAATTAGAGTTGAAAATAACATAAAGCAACAGATGACAGAATAGTGACTTTATTTTTTTAAGGAGACATCAACAGAACATACCTGGAGATGTTTCAAAAACCACATTCAAACTGACAAGCTCAAATTGTATTAACGTGGGTTTTGGCAAAAGTACTTCATGTAGAGTATATATTTCTTAAAATTAGTTCAATGCTAATGTAGGGAAAAATACAATAGAGAACAAGAAAATAGCATCACGCTGTCTTAGTCCCAAGTATATTTCAATACTTTGAGAGAGAGGGAAAAAGAAAAAGCTGCCTTGGGGGAACGAGTCCAATATTTCCATTGCCAGGATGCTTTTAAATGGAATCACTTCTTCCTTACAACACATTCATTTTGAAGTTGCAAAATCAGCTATACAGGTATCAGGTTAAGTAACACACATCAGTATTAAATTTGCTATGCATAAAAATGCATTTCTCCAAGCTGATAAAGCAAACCTAGGAGGGCCTGTCAGCAAGATTCCATCTCCCACCACACTTTTCAAAGAACAGTGCACCATCCCATGAGCTGGATCTTTTCACTGGCAGAGAACATCTTCCTTCCTCCTCAGAGCCAAACGTATCAGGGAAGGGGAAGGAATAGGATGGGAAGTTACTAGGAAGGAGGCTGCATTGCATGTCTCAGACCTTCAAAGCCTGCTCCTATCACTACCATTACTATGCAAGAATTCTCTGACAACCAAGTGTCCAGAAACACAAAGAACAGTGGTACCATTATTTGCTCCTCTAAGTTCCTTCTGGAATTTTCAGGACAGCTAAACCTGATTACAAACTATTCATTTCCTTGTTTGTCTCCCACATCAGTTCTACGTGCTCAACACACCTCCGTGCAACTTGACACTTCATCAGAGGGCTGTGGAATCCACCGTTACTTCCTGTCTGGGAAGAACGTGCGGGGACGGTGCACATCTCTTACCACTACTGTCAGAGACTGAAGCTGCATTACAAACATCAGGAAAGAGAAAAAGGAAATCTTACCTCTGTGCTAAATCCTGCTCATATACCCCCAACAGTCATCAGAACTCAAGGGCCCTCCTGCATTCAGTGTTACACTCCTTATTTTTGTACTTTGCTGCTGCTCTGAGAACTAACAATATACTGCCACCGACATGAAACAAGGCTTGGGGGAAGAGTAGCCAGTCATAATACTCACTAAAAGGATGAGAGAGGGGTAGCAATCACTGAAGGTTTCTCTTGAATGGAAGAAACAGTTGAACTTAATTGAATGTTAATTAGTTCACATTAGCCAAATTCAATCTATTCTTGTCACAGTAGAGATAAGCCTTAGAGAATTAACTAGTTCCTATTCTCCTTTGTATTTTGGCAAGGTGTAGAGTCACACAGCAAGGAGAATAATCTCACAGTACTCACTAAGGCATCACTCAAGGAGGGCAGATTTAACATTAAGTGGAGAACATTTAATGTTAAGGGAACACTAAGAGAAACATTGATGTGTATCTTTCGGTCTATTTCCAGTTTAGCCTCCTTTCTTGTAGAGGTCAGATGTACATATAAACAAAATAATTTAGCTATTCATTTACTTTAGCAGCTAAATACACAAACATCCAAATGTCAGGGAGACTATTCAAATTCATCCAATGCATGCAATTGGATATACACAGGCATCTTCTAAAACATTAAGTGAACAAACTACATAAGCAGCAAATAAGCAGATCAAGTGTTTTCCACCATACTCTACAACAAATTTGTTTGTTTCCATTATTAAACACAGGTGTCAAGTTTACTAAAACCAGTCTCTGAAGAGATTGCAAGGGTGTCAGGTGTCAGGATCAGCTTAGTTTCATGCCTCCTCTAGCACAAAGAACAGAACAAAGATGAATGTCACTGCTGAAGCTAGGGAGTCACTATTAAACAGATGAAAGACACTGGTCACAAAAAAAAGCAAAAATGCTGTAATAGAAGATAACTCACACAAAATCAATAATCTTTGATTATTAAGGACCCAAAAATTAACACATCTGCCCTAGTTTTGCTTTTGGAGACATCAGCATTATCATATCAGTCTTAAGGAAGGAAATTTACAAGGTCATGCACTGTGCTGTAATTCAGGAAATAAAACCACAAGTTATCTCGCACCACCTCTCTCATGCACTTAACCTGGCAAGGCTCCCCTTCAGTAAATACAAAGTATAACTGCCCCATTATACATTGTATCATATTACACATTCTCAAGGAAGCCTAATCATAGTTAAACAAGTCAATTCAAATCCGTCATTTGTTAGCTTCCAAATGCTAATTTATAGAAGCTTAATGTTAACTCTTCATATCAAGTTTCCCAATATGGGCTTTTAAATTTCTACTTTAAATTTGCATAATTTCCTCCTGTGTTAAATTACACAATAAATAAAAAGGGTTTTGATACATACAAAACTCTGAAGACCAACTGAAAACAGGTACTATCTTTACTGTTTCAAAAGTAACATTTGCCCCTTTACACTAGACTGCTGCTTATGCTAATATTTCAAGGAACTTCATCCGATATTTAAGACACCATCTACAAAAGTGTCTAGAAGGAACAACAGTATATCCTGCATCAATTGTGACATTTGATAAAGAACAGTAAGCTAAATCTTCAAGCCAGCATCATTGCTTTGTACATGCTGAAGAAGCTTAATGCAAGCACTGCAACTTAGAACAATAAATGGACAACACATTTTACACAAAAGATTAGAAAAAGAGAGACACATACAAAACCAAAGGTCTGCTGTGTTACCACACAGTGCTCCCTATCAGAACATCCTGAGTATCCAAAAACAGACAATGCACTGAACAGAAATCACTCTAACTAGGCTGCAACTTAAGAGATCTTTCTAGGTAAAAGTGTTCCATTTATAGAGATCCACAGCATCTGCACACAGATTTGCAACACTGCATTGCAACCCGAAGTTACCACAAAACTCCCCAGGGACTGACATGATGTAAAATAACAAATGGCACACAAAGCTAAAGGCACAAAATCCAAAGAGGATTGGATAAAGTTAGAACCCTCCCCAGCACCTTGGTGTATAACACACAAACACACAGCTGCTTCTTCATTTGTAACAAAGATCACACACAAGTTGTGGCATGAAGGGTTTTTTGCAGGCTTTGGGAAGTCCAACATGATTTCCTGGTGGCATGAAGGAAGTAAAGGATGGCAGATGGTATAACTTCATAACATATCATCAAGTAAGTAGCAGATGTGGCAAAACTGTTCTTTTAATCACAACTGTACCTATTTTCATGCAGGAAGGATTTTCTACACCTTGTCAACAAAAGTGGTACTTTTCAGAAAGTCATAATCAAGATTTTTAACTCCCTCTCTGAAGCACAAACCTGAAGAAAAAAAATCCCTGCTCAGAAAGACACTATGCATCTCCCTTTACAAATATAATCTTACAATACCTGTTCTAGTCCAAAGCACCTTTTCTCCTGTCAAAATCAGTGCATCAACACAAGTGTCATATCCAAGTCATCATCTGTCATCATGCAAAACTCCTTAAGAGCACATAACAGCAGATTTGGAGCATGTAGAGGTAGAAAAATGCTAAGTTTAAGAAATATTGCAGCAGAAACCTCTATCAGCATGGAGAGAAACGCAATACAGTGAAGAAGAAATTTGACCAGCAGCTTCTTGTCAGTTCTGGATCAGTGTTTCTCAGCTGCTGATCCAGGGAGCAACAGTCAGCTCTGAAACATCTGAAACAGCCTGTGAACAGCTGCAAGGAAGGCTGGCTTGTGTTTTGGGCAAGGGGGTAGAGGAGGGACTTGTTTTCTTGTTTTTATATTTTCAATAAATAGTTCTTGCATGCAGGCAAAATCAACACAAACTAAAATAAGAGCAGCAACTGAGCAATCAAACCTCAGCCTAATTTCTGTCACTGCAACTGTAACCTTCTACGGCCTCACTGCACAGTACAATCCTCAGATTGTATTCAGTGTGGTCAGATGTCTCTTTGGACTTAAAAAGGTTGAGAGACATCCTTTAGATGACAGAGAGTTGGCAGTTAACAACATGGAAGATAAGTGGAAAATGAGGATTTCGGAAGGACAAAGTAAGATGATGAGATAACCAGCACATGCAGAAAGAAATCAAAATTCACCAGAGGAAAAAACCCAAACTTGTCTCCGATATTTTAAAATATACAGAAGATTCAGGAAGCAAATGCCTCAAAATACAAACTCTTTAATTTGACAATTAGGAATCATAAACTAACAGAATATTCCAAGAACCGAATATCTAACACTAGATTTATAAAGCATGAACCTGCTCTTGTACCCAGTAATAAAAGTAAAGCCATAAAGAGCATTAGGTAGTCACAAATTCGACCCCTTAAGCATGCTAAAAGCTCTAGCATTTGAGTGGGCTTAATCACATCCCCCTAATACTACTAAATCAGAACCACCTCACCACTATTGCAACTATTTAACAGACAGTTTCGGGAGCCCAGAAACAGTTGCACCGTGCTCCTACTTACTTGAATCCTCCCATCTGAGAAGGTGCAACTTCCAGGCAGAATAGTACAGAAATCCCAGTACCAGAAAGAGGCAGAGGGCTAGCAGCAGGTTACGCATAAACACCAAGAGTCCCATCTTCACATTAAATCTGCTCTTCTACATGACCTGAGAAAGAAAAACAGGTTGAGATTGGACCCACCTTATCCAACGGGCATCCTCTCCAAAACATGCAATCCCATACCCACCCTAACTGGACACAGATGCCAAACCATGCTCTCCACAAGGTAAAACACACACGTTCCCCAAAGCACACCACTGAAACAAGAACTCCCACCCCAGACAGCTGCCTGTTCTGGCCGTCACAAGGCTCAGTGCCGCTTCGGAGAGGCGGGGAGTCACCGCCACGCCGTGACAGAGCGCCAGCCCCGCTCCTGCCCACTTCAGACAACCGAGTCCAGCACGGCCCTGGCCGCCGAGGCCTGGCGAGCACCGCGTCCTCCCGAAACGCCACCGAGCAAACCCACAGCACCGGGGGTGGCCCGCGGACAGCGGGGCCCGCGGGAGCGGCCGGGGCAGAGCCGGTCCCGGCTGGAGCCCCGAGGAGTCCCGGGCACTCCGCGCTGCGGGGACGCGCTGCCCTAGAGGCGGTACCGGCGCCCAGGGAGAGGGGCTCGCCGGGCTCGGGCAGGACGGCAGCTCCCCGCCAGCTGACAGCTGCCAGCGGCCGGCTGGAGCTTGCGTTTGAACGGGCAGCGGCGTCGCCACCGCCGGGCTGCTCCCGCCTCGCCGCGCTCCGCTACCGGC
>NW_024581108.1:15668658-15948470 GCF_017639235.1 Corvus kubaryi | reverse complement strand
GCCAATGGCGGGCTGGGGCGGGGCGGGGCCCGCCCACATAGCGGCCGCCGCCGGCCAATAGGACGGCGCGGGGGCGGTGCCCCGGCCAATCGCGGGAGGCGTCCGCAGCCAATGGCGGGCGGGCGGCGAGTCCCCAGCGGAGGAGCGCTGCGGCAGGGCGGCGGTGCGCGTGCGCGGAGGGCTCCCCGCGCCCCCCAGAATCAGCGCGTGGCGGTGGCGCCGCGGGACGCGGCCCGGCCCCGCTCCCCCCTCACGGCCCCTGCCGGGCATCGCTCCTTCTCCAAATACAGGCGCCGCTCCCCAGTCACGCCGTGGCACCTCCAGAGCGCTGCGGTTCCTCCAGGCATGGCACTGGGTGACCCCTGCAAGCCCTGCACCCTCTGTGAGGCTCCGCATTGTCATCCCACATCACTGCACCTTCCGCCAGCTGAGGCATCTCAGCTCCTGCCCGGCCGCTGCGCCCCTGCAGTGACACGGCATCGCCCCCCCTCCAGGCACGGCACTGAATGCTCTGCGTCTCCCTTCAAGTGCTGCACTGCCCTACCGCCGAGCACTCCTCCGATGGCCTCTCAGGGCAACGCAGCCCTAGGGTGCTTCCGTCACTGCCCCACGCAGCACCTGTGCCTGCTGCACAGTCCAGCCACTGCCTTCACACCATCCTCCGGCTTCTGCAAACCCTCACAGCATTGCACACCCAAAAAGTCCTGCCCACCTCCTGCACGGCTCTGTACCACCTCCCCGGTGTGGCACAGCCTCCACCACTGGACCACACCAGACTGCACGGACCACGCCGGGCGGCACGGACCCCACCAGCTGCCCTTCCACCGCACAGCACAGCTCACGCCACGCAGACAGTGCAACTTCCACGCACTTCCCGGTATGTTAAAGTCTCCACCTTCTCACTGCACAGCTGCCCTGTGAGCACAGCAGCACTGGGGCCAGGCTGCACCACACTCTTCCCACAGCATTGCCCTTGTTGTTGCTGGTCCCACAGCCTTCTAATGCTCCTTAGGGAGAGGGCAAGTGACAAACTCTAGTTTAAGGCCTCTCAGGGATAGAATGATAAAGGAAAGTTACTAGTCACGAGGAGGAAAATAATCTGAAAGGAAGAAACCATAAGGAATAAACCTGCATTTTCAGTGACCAGCCCAGTGACCCTCCATGAATCACTAATAACAGAAGGGAAACAAAAGGTGATTTTAAGAGAATCTAAGTAGGATCATGTCCAGCATGGTGGCAGCTCCCACTGAGGTGAGCCCAGGTGCCGATACTGAATGGCAGACACTGACTTGAACAGCACAGAGCTGGCTGGCCACTGCCCGAGCCTGCTTCCTGGCAGCTGACAAAAGGCAGAGTGCCTGCTGGTCACAGGGAGCGCTGGTGGGAGCTCATACAGCCCCACTTTCACAGCCAGAAACCCCACTTCATGCTCTGCACGAATGAAGTCAGTGTGAGCTAGTTGCAAGTGTGGCACCCACGCAGCCAGGTTTCCAGAGCTGCCATGCTTCTCTGCAGAGACAAAAGGGAGACACATGTCACACTCATACGACATCAGGTTTTTTGGATGCCAACAACTTCTAGATATAGCACAGGAGACCAACAGACTCAAGCAAGCACCCAGGTATCATGGCACCAATATCCCCCTGAGGAGGTATGTGGAGAGGGGACACAACCACATCCATGCAGCCCTGTCCATCTGTAGGTCTGCCCTCCCAGCTGCTGCCCCACCAACCCCCAGCTCGCAGGGCTGACCTCCTTAGGATGCTCGTTGCGCTCACTCATCTGAGGCAGCTCCCTTCCCTCCAGCTTCATGGCGAGCTGGCTGCCAGGGCTGGCCTGGGCAGCCTCCTCCGATGGCGCCGGCTCTGCTGCTGGGCTCATTTCTTCCAGGAACCGCACCTACTCCTGTGCCACATCATGTCTGGCTGGAGCCCAGTTTTACTTTACATACCTTTGCTTTATGCCTGCTCCTCTCTTCCCCTCTTCATCCCTCCATCTGCGTAAGCTGGGTCTCTTCTCCCTGCCTCAACCAGCCTTGTCCCTGTGACACAGAGCTGCTGCACTGCCTGCTGCCACTGCACCACATCTGCTCCAGCTGTTCCCAAGCTTCACCTAAACTGCCCCCGACCATACCACATTTGAACCCCGCGGTGTGCAGGCACAGCAGGTGATCTGATTTCAGTGATGAGATAAGCCGGGACCTACAGCACGAAGCCAGATAGTGACAAGTCTGGGGCTCGCTCCTGAGCCCGTGTTTGTCACTCAGGAAACTCTACCCCCGTTATCAGGTGTCAGTGTGCTGGAAAGAGCCCAGGATGAAGTCACCCTTCTTGCCAGCCTGGAAAAAACTCAAAAGGCGAGCGCTCTGTGTCTTGGAAAATCAGGTACCAGCACCTGGCAGCTGTCTGATGGCCATGAGATGAATTAAGGCAATGATTAGTGGAGTGATTTGGTTCAAGTAGCAGGACTTTAGTCTGAACATGTTCCTACTTAGCTTACACATTTCATTCGCAGGCAGATGTCAGGCTGGATGTTGCTAGGAGATAGACAGCAGGGGAATAATTAAGTCTGATTAAATCCTATCATATTGCTGTGCTGCTTTCCAGAATGCTCTGGAGCCTTTCAAAGCCAAACTGACCAAATGATCAGGCAAATGGTCCAGCCCATCCTGCTCAACAAAACCCACTTACAGCAAACCTGCTGAGCCTGTGGCTACCCATGTGTCTGCAGAGCATTTCCTACAGCAGCACTGGCCATGATCTGGGGAAAAAAGGCTCTGGCAGAGGGTGCAGCTGGTGGCTGCATTAGCAGGTAGCACAAGACAGTTAGGGCTGGTCACTGCTTGGAGCAGACAGTGAGGGGTCCCACCCCTGTGTCCCTGCATCCGTGCTGCAGAGACACTCATGTTGGACTAAGCATGGCTTGGATATACCAGTGTGACCATAAGCAAAGCTTCCTTCTGCCCTTCTTTTGAAAGGAGCCTGCCTGGGGCATGCCAAAATTGCTCTGCAAATTTCCCTCATGTGCATGATGCTGAGCACCACAAGGCATTCCTACTGAACTGACACTTGCCTGCTTTTTTATTTCATGGTGGCTGAGCCACACACTATATGGGGGGACCTCATAAATAACAGCTACAGGTTCTTTTCCCACCAGTAAATAAAGTTATGCTGTAGCTATCTGCATCAGATGCCAAACACACACATCAGCCTCCAGGCTTCATAGAGACTTCAAATCTCATTGTGTTTCTTTACCCTATAAAAATTACCATTCTGATACTCACACTGTAATCCTTCTCCCCAAATTAAATGTCATCAAATCAGACCTGATACTAATTAATGCAATATTTTATGATTAATTAGATACCACTATATACCACAGCAAACATCTTTTTCCAGTAATGGCTAGACAGAGATCACCTCTGCTGATGCACAGGCTCGAGGAACACAATCTGGGCTGTAAGACACTTGTAGTTTGTCTTATCTCTCTGACCAAACTTGTTTCATCTCACACACTCATTATGCATTATTCTTAAATGCAGACTCTGAACGTGAACAGACTGTGGAGAACACTTTACATTTCTGGTTCTTTGGCTACTCTAAGAACAGAAATGTTAAACAGCATCAGCACCAGGTCCACACAAAACAAGTTAAACAATCTGAACTTGGCTCAAAAATTCTGCCACCCTCCAGATGTTTTCAACAGCAAAGAATCCCACTTACCACTTTGGGCGCAGGTTAACACCTGGAGCCTGCCCGATCAGCTCCCCAAGTGCTCTGCCTGACTGGAGCAGTTTCCCAGGATCTTCCTCAGATGAAGTGACCCAATGGTCCCTCCTGGCAGGTGGCTGTGCTAGTGCAAGCCCCCGGCCAGCACCCTGCTCAGCAGTTCATCTCCTTGCAGTAATTCCAATACGCTAGGTTTGGTTCACTCATAGTTTCCAAGAGAGGAGGTAGGCTTGAATTGAAGACAAGCATTGAAGACTCCCACTTTTCTGGGTCTGTTTCAGAAGTCCCTCACCCTCACGTTTAGAAGAGCATCCCACCTCCCTGTGTCTGGCTTCAGCTTGCAGACATACCATTTTGTTCTGCCTTCTGCTTGATTAAAGAGCCTTTCAGAGCCTGGCATTTTCTCTTTGTGACACTATACATATGCTGCAGGCAAACCCCCTCTCATCCGTCTTTCTGAAAAGCTAAATATACTGAGTCGCTTAATTCTCTTTCTGCTAGGCTTTTCCTCCCACCCTCAAGCCGTTTTTTGTGTTCCTGCTGTATAGAGGCTCTCTGATTTTCCTGAATCCTTTTCAAGATGTAGAATCCCACAATGAGCCTCCCTAATGCTTTGACATAGGGATTTAATCTGCTTTTTCCTATTTTCTCTCTTAAAGGGCTGCATTAGTCCCTTCTACCATAGCATCAGGATAAGCATTCAGGCAAGATTGTCCCAGATCTTTTCCAGACCCCCTGCTGGCAGGTTAGAACCACCTGTATCTCAGCTGCACATCCGGGAACTGATGAATGGAGTTTGGTGGCTGGGGACACCTCCACTTCCACACACCTCCCTCACTTGCTCACTGTCCTAGAATCATGGATGCCATGGTTGCCCCCTTGGGGGGGGGGGGCTTAGGGAGCTGAGCTTGGCCTTAGGAAGGCTTGCTGAGCCCTGGTGAGCCGTCCAGAAGCAAATGTCCTGCTCCCAGTAGGTTACTGTGCCATGAAAGAGAGGAGAGCACAGAATCAAGCAGTGGCTGCTGGCATCCAGGCTGGTTTGACAGTCTTGGAAATAATTTGCAAAGCCTGTTAATATTTTTCCAAGACTGTTTAGAGTAACAGCACTCACTGTGGAATCTGTGCACTGACTAGTTACTGGGCTGCACACCATGAACACAGCCTCTTAATAGGCTAGGTGAAAGTTCCATCTTTAATTCTACTCCTTAAGAAACCAGCTAAAATAACCTCCCCCCAGCAGCCTCCCCAGTGAAGCATACCTGAGATCTGGGAGTGAAACAGGGAGTCTTGCTCAGCCCACATGCCATCACTGGATATCACAGTGCATTTCTTCATGCCAGTGCCGCAGGAACCCTGAATGAGCCCAGCTCCAGCTGTGGCCATGCTACCTCCCCAAAGCCAGGGGTGCTGTCCTTGTCTTTCTGAGATGATTGCTGAATAAACCTGAATTTCAGAGATGGTTAGAACTGTGATGGCTATGAACCTCAATTGGTTCATCCTGAGCTCTCCAGGCTGGCATTACCCCATCCCCTTTCATGCCATAAAAATAGCTGGAAGAGTCAGGCGAGGCAAGCAGTACCATCCAGCCACTGCCTCCTCTCAAATGGGAATGGCAGGAGTGACTCCATCTCACATGCTATCACAGAGAGGAGGGAATTTGGCAAAGCAGTGGTACAAGGAGAGGCTGCACCTCCCCAAACTAGCTACACTCATACTACAGGCCCAAGTAATTTGCAAACAACTTGATGACTTAATCACAGACTCTCCCAAACACATGTGTTAACTTTTAATGAATGGTCAGCTGCTAGGAGGCCAGTATAATCTAAAGGGTCAAAGCAATGGGCAGAGAAATGGCAGAGACCCTCAGACTGCCACTGAGTAGGTGAAAGCACAGCTAAGGGCATCCTGAGGCTGTTACACAGGGAAACTCCTCCCTGGGCAAAAGGAAAGTTCTGGCTGTTGAGAGCAGGAGCATCTATAGAGAACACTTTGCCTTCTCCATTGCTCTCAATAATGCTGTAGGATTTTAATTAAGAGTATGTATTATAAAGAATTAATAAGACTCAAATAGATTAACAACTACATGTATTAACAGCTACATTCTGAGATCTGTCAGTGAGCTAAGACTTAATGGAGAGACATCAACAACAGGAAGCGTACCTAGACCCCAGTGACCCCTGGTCCAGTGCCATTTAATAGGTCTTAATATCAATTGTCTAGATGACAAGATGAAGGCTTACATTTGGGGCTGATAAAACACTGAACAGGCTGCTGGCTGCTACAGCATGAGCTGAATGGCCTGGGAAAATGATCACAGCCCACAGCACAGTGGTGGGCTGTAAAGGAAGGCTCTTGGGAATGGAGAGGACAGGCTTTACCGCAGGGTGGACAATCTCCCTGAAAGCAGGGCTGGGAGGTAGAATTAAGGAAAAAAGCTGAAAAAGAGCTGTCCCCACACATGACTGCTGCTATGAGCCTGCAGCACAGCACCTTGGCTGTGAGAGCCATGAGTCAGAGGGGCACGGAGGCGATTTCCAAGCAGAGCTACAGCTCTGGCAAAGCCAACTTGATGTCTGGTCCAGCTCTCCAAACTTCAGAACAGGCACAGAAATCCTGAGGAGCAGCAACACCACCACAAAAAAAGGAGCTAAGGGCTGGAAATGTGGCAAATATGGCTGCGTAGGATGTGAGGAGCGCAAGCTACTTAACTGCCCCAGGAGTGGTCTCCTCACTGCCAGAGGGAATGGAGCACCAGTATGGGCAGAAGGAAGTGCAAGAGCCAAAGGTGAGACACTGAAGATGGGAAAAACTCAAGCCTGAAATTAAGTACAGCATGGTCACCGATGGCTGCAGGGGCAGCCATCCTCACCATGCAGCAGCTTGCAAAGTAAGTTTAGATCTCAACTAGATCTCAACAAGTTTAAGGTCTCAGCTTTAATTTTTTGGCATCTGTGGCTCAGGCATGAGGAGATACTGCATGGATATACTTTCTGTTTTGCCCTGACCTGTATGCACCCCTCCTGATCTCCTGTCCAAACAGCTACAGCAGCAAAAAAGAGGCCAGGACTGATTCCTGCACGCCAGAGAAGGCAGTGGGGAAGGTGCAGAAGGCTCTGCTTGAGGACAGTCTTGTTCACCTGCTCTTCCAGCTCATGCACATGTCTTTCTAAAAACAGGTACAACAGCCTGAGCTGGCTCTGTGGCATTACACTACCTGCAGCAGTGCTCATTTCCAGCCTGGAGCTTCAGTACTTAATTACTTGCACCGGAGCAATCCCTTGTGCACCTTCAGCTGGCCTGCTGTGGTGATGGGGCCACTGGCCATGGGCTCCTCTTTTCATTCTGTTCAACCTCAACCTTCTCTCCATTGCTGCCTGATGCCTGCAACCTCTGAACCCAAGTAATGCAGCAGCAACCTTCATACAACACAGCAACCAGCTCCGTAAGTCATACTTATCTCTCCCCTACATGCCCAAGTGAGTCGATGCCAAAACCCACAGCATAAGCACAGCAGCACAAGTGCCCGAGTTCAGGTTTACAAACCTTCCCCATTTGTGTCACTCTGATCTCTTCCCCTTGTGCCCAGAGGAAATGGTCAGCACTGCTGCCTCTGGTAAGCAACTCCCAGGGCATTGTCTGCAGAGCCACAGGCTGCACTCCTGTGTGGGTGATTTCCCCTCTCAATACCCCGTGATGCACCAAGGGACATCAACACCTCCCAGGGTGCAGGGCCATGTGCCCAGAGAGATGCTCTTGACAGCATCCCACCTCCTACTCATCTGAGACCAGGGCAAGCATGATGCTTAGTAAAGGGATCAAGGAGATGGGAAGGAGCACAAGGGCAGGGGGCAAGGAGAGGCAGGAGGAAGGGAAAGCACCAGGCACCTCAAATGTTGCCAGTCACTGGAAGGTGGTGGGAGGAGATGCTGGTGCTGCTGGTGGAGGTGCTTCACCGTTGGTCATGAGAATGGCTGCCTGGCATGGGGCACCAGGCTGGCAGGGTAGCTGCCAGCTGAGGTAGCCCTGCCGCGTCCCAGTGCCTTCCTTCCCCACTCCTGGGTGCTGAGGCTTATCTGCTTCCTCTTGGGAAAAGGAAGAAAGGAGAGGAGCCACGCAGCATGGCGTGGGCCAAAGGGGCTGTGTGGGAGGTTGCAGGGGCTGAGGGCTTAGTTTGCCCTGCCCTGACCCCTGTGCTGCAGGATGTGGCCAAGGGTTTGTACTCTGCTGCGGGACACAAACATGCTTGGTTTTGGAGATTCAGCATTTGTGGCAACCTGTGCATTCTTGAAGCCACTTTTCATAACAGGGAGTTAGAGCAGCCAGGGGGAAGTGCCTCTGGGTGCTCTGTTTGCTGGCAGGATGTGGGATAACAGCAGCCATGAAGAGGCAGCTGCCAGCCACAGACAGGGGACACAGACAGAGAGGTGCTGCTGAAACACCTCAACGCCCCCAGGTACATCACTCAAAGTCACACAAATCTATAGTGGTAGGTATGACTGAGAACAGGACTAAGGGGACATTGGATCCTTGTATAGTAAGTGGGATCCTAAACAGTGAATGTACAGAGCTGCCAGCCATGGATGACTCTGCCCCTTTCCTGGCAGTCGTGGGGAACAGCCAGGCCAGCAGGTCCTTGTTTTCAGCTGCAGCCCACCCTGCCCAGCCACAGGAAGGTAGGGACAGAGCTCAGCCTCTCCAATGAAGTCTCTCCACCCTGCTCCATGGGAGCCAACTCCCTGTGCCACAGCCAAGGGAGTATGAACTTTCTGCAGCCATCACCTGAACCACCGCTATGCTGGCGGATGCTGGCAGATCCACGGGGTCAGGCAGAAGCAGCTGCTCAGGGCTGGAACTTTCCAGGTCTCAGCAGCCAGCTGAGGGACATTTGCACCTGCAGCTGAATTGGTCCTTCCAATGCAGGGACAGGGAAAGCCAAACACAGTGAGGTGTTGGTACCAGTGGCACCCTCCCTGACAGATTGGTTCCTGGTGGATGGGGTAGATTAGTGCCACTGCTTTGTGCAGCCACCCAGACAAGCCCCGTGTTGAGAGTCCAGCACCTACAACCTACCTGGGTTGGCATGTGAGCCCTGGTGTGAAGCTGGGTAGAGCAGCCTGCTCCAGCCCATCCCAGTTTCCCTCCAATCCTGCCACAGACACTGTGTTGGACAGTTCTCCCCTCATCCAGCACCCAGGACACAATCATGGCTTGGCAACGGCACCTCCCAGTAGCACTGTGTCATTGTGTGTGTCCAGGGCATCAGGCACCTATTTCATGCAAGGCCTGCCCAGCAGTGCTGAGGGACCAGCTTCAGACACGCCTGGCCACAGGAGACAGCCTCATGTCCCAGACCTCCTGTCCTCCATCAGCTCATCCCAGACACCCTCAAATCACTGCTCCTTCCACTCCACCAGCTGCAGCCCCACACAGGGCTCTGATTAAAAGGGGAAGCTTTGATACCTTCTTCCACAGAACTTTCCAAGCCTCAGGCCCTGCAGAAAAGCCAAACTCCTCAGCTGAAGGGGATCCCCATTTCTGTGACAGCAGGTGACCATGTGCAAGCATGTCACTGCCCATACTTCAGTCCCACAGCTTCAGATTCCTCCCTTTTCCTTTACAAGCCAGGAAATACCCTCAAGGTCAAGAGCCAGTGAGATCTGGGGAATTAATTAACCTGTTCTCTCAAAAGCAGTGAAGCTGCACGAGTTCAGAGGGAGGAGGATGGTGGTATCCTGCACCAATAGCTGCTTGCAGCAAGCCCAGAGCCAGAACACCTGGTCAGTGCTGCCTTCCCTGGGGGAACAGCCCACGCTTCTCCCATTGCACCAGGTGGCTGCAGCTGGGAGAGGCATTGCGTTGTCTGGATGTGGAGTGAGCCTGTCATCTCTCCCTCATCAGCACAGCCAGGCCTAAAAATATCCCGGAGTGGGTTGATGGTGGTTGTGCTACAGTCTCCATTATGCAGATGGAAATGGCTGGTCCCTGCCAGAGTGCCTGGGGAAGCACCAGCTCCTCTGCCCTGCACTGGCACAGGATCTTGGGATCCTGTGCTGTGCTGCAGAAATCTCCATAGCAGAGAGGTGCCAGGGTCAGACCATGGAACAGAGCACCTCAGCCAGGCACAGCATCACTGCTGGGGATGTCCTGGCCAGGGCAGACAGCTCCATAGGCATTGTCCTTCCTGGGTGCATGGGACTGAGCAGGGTGCGGAAGAGGGGAACAGAGTTTTACAGCACACTGCCATGACCCCCTAACAATGATGAAATCGGAGCTGCCCAGGCAGCATGATAAGTCAGAAGTGCACCCAAGAAGCCGAACTGACAGCACTGTGTGTGCAAACATAGTGGCACAGGGAGCTGGAGGGCAAGCCAGCAGAGCAGCCACAGCAGGAGTGGGACAAGCCCTCAGCCCACAGGAAATGCCAGAGGAGCACAAAAGCAAGGGGCCAAATCTCCAGCTTGGCCAGGAAGAGGGCAGGCTGGCTTTGTGCCCTGCAACATACTGCCAAAGGGCAAAGCTGCGAGCTCCTCCCTTGCCATCCTTGCATGTTCCAAATCCACAGGGCCTGACAGCTGCTGACGCTGAGCCTCGGGCAATTGTTCGCCCAATAAACCTGACTGAGTGGGAAAAACAGCAGACACTGCTGGAGGAGTCAGGAGGGATGTACCAGCTCTTGTAGGAACAGCTTACAGGGTAAGATCATGAATCCAGCGCCAGAGATTCTGGCTCTGATACAGACTCCTGGCTGGCAGGCAGAGCCAGATTTCATCCTCACAAGTGTCCCCAGGATGTCACAAGCATCCTTGGCCGCAAACCTGAAGTGCTGTTTACTCACCCCCACTGCGTGGTGTGCTTTCGTCAGATCCCGGGCCAGCAGGGCAAGCCCCCTGCACAGCCAAACCTTTCCTGGAACGGTGATCCAGCATCAAGGCCACACTGACTGGGTAGCACTTCCCAGAGGGACACACTCCAAGCACAGACCTCTTGCACCTCTCCCTGCACTGGACCCTAGGCAGCTCCCACAGCCTGCAGGGAGCTGTCCCCAGGGATCAGAGCCCTGAGCAATCTCACCTGCTTGTAGGGCTGGAGGACAGGTTGTGCTGGGAGATGAGTGAGACCAAAATACCATATGGCGCAGCCATAGCCAGGCATCTGTTCACTGGGAAGTGGAAAGTCTGCCTCAGCAGGTACCAGGCACATCTCCAAAAAGGTTGCACAAGGGCTCTTCTGTCCAGTGGCTTCTGGAGGAAGGATTCTCCAGGCAAGCTCCAGCATGCCTGGAGAAGGGGTGGGGATCTGCTGTGAGAGATGATGACTGTCCAGCCCCCAGGATCCACCCCCACAGCCCCAGCCCTGTACTCTCGCTGGGAATGATCTGTGCAGCCTCCAAACAGCCAGTGCACACGACTAAAGGCTGCTTCTTTGCAGTCTGCACAGATGGGCAAAGGACTGATCCAGGTCCCTCAAATCTGCCCCCACAAGATGACAGAGAATGGAGGACACAGGCAGGCAGGAGGGATCCTGGGCAGCTGTCTCAGCCAGCATGGTCCAGGGCAGCAGTGAACGAACGAGGCTCCTGGGGAAAGACCTCCCCAGCACACTGTGCCAGTGAAATGCCTCAAACAGGCAACAGTGCAGCCCTGAACAGGCGGGGCAGTGGGGCAGGAGAGACCTCACTACACTGGGCTGGGACCCCTTCAAAGGGCTCTTCTGGAGGTGGTGAGGAGCATGAAGCCCTTCTTCGTGTGCTGGCCCATCAGGTGCTGACGCGCCTGGCTCCCAGCCCAGCAGCTCGGAGTCACGCAGCTCCCATGAATGCTGTCTTTCTTCTCCCCGCTGCAAAGCCCTTGGCAGCCCCTCACCAGCTTTGACTGTGGACAGAGAAGAGCCAAGGTCTTTTTATGTCCTTTCCCCTTGCCAGGCTCTGCACAGTGCTGAGGGCCCAAGCTGGGGGTCTCCCTGCTGGTGATACCACTGCAGACCTCTGCTCCCACAGGAGTCACCCTCCAACCAGCAAGGAAGAGCAGGGTTGGCCCCAGCCCCACTCTGTGGATGGCTGAGGGTCCAAGCAGGATGCCCTGTGCTACCTCTGCATACAAAAGGGGTAACAGGAGAATATGAGCATTTACACTTCTTCCAGTCCCTGTGGACACCAGCTGTTAAATGGTGTTTGGAAACATCTATCCAGCTGGAACTGGGAAAGCCAGAGAGGAGTCAGGACAGACCCATCTCTGGCTGCCAACACAACTGCTCCCTTCATCCTACCCTGGCTCTGCTGGGCCTAGACAAGCAAAGCTGTGTTCCTGCTGCAGAGCCAAGTGGCCTGGGCAGCCATCCACCACAGGCAACCACAGTTCTAACCACACAGGCTGCTCCCCATCACCAGTTTCCTTGCTCTCCTGTATCACACCACTCCTGTTTTCCATGGCACTGTCTGCAAGTTAATTGCTCCTCTGCACCTACAGTTCATCAGCACCCACCATCCACACGAAAAGCATCCATACCCTGCACCCAGGATACTGTAATTTCTTTTTAATTGCTTGTGGCTATCAGGAATGAAGCTCCTTCTGGGAGGATAGGCCAGAAAATTAGCCCAAAAGTTGCAGAGATATTGTATTCAAGAGAAGCAGCAGCACTTGGGGAAATGAGAGTCCAAGCATATTAACTAGTATTAGCTCACATTCACAACCATCTGATCCCCATGTCTGAAGTGTCTCTGGAGGTCCATGGGTAAAAGATGCTGCCACGCCTGGCTAAATTCAGTGAGGCTATGGGATTGAGTCACTATACTTCTTGAAGTAGTTTGCTTTGGTCTGCAGCATACTTGTTGGGCAGTAAAGACAGGTTTGCTCCTAACTCTACACAGAGGACTTCAGCCTGGATACAAAAACCAGCCACCCACCTTGCCTACAGCCTGTGAGGAGGCAGCTCTTCCTTCAGCAAGCAGTGTGGGTTAATGGTGAGAGCATCCCAGTTCCTGAGGTGTTGGGCAGGATGAGGGGCCCATGCTGCCAGGCAGTAACTCACGGGAGGTAGAAGAGCCCAGACAGCAGGCCTGTTTCATTTCTCTCCTGCATCATGTACTGAAGGTGTTCACAGCCCACTAGAACCATTCGTAACAGTGGGAATGTTTCCTAAATGCAGAATTCCAGGCCAAAGACACCTCTTCTTAGGCTCTCCTACCTCACTCAGTTTTGTTTCGAAATTAACACACATACTACACCATTTCCATCTTTTTCCAGTAGCCTCCCACACTTTTCCCTCATTTGCTAGGTGCTGTCAGAACTGTTTTGATGCTGCCATTGTCACATTACTCATGCTGCAGCAAGGAGGCTGTGGCAGTGCTTCTGCATGGATCTGCCACAGCTTCATCAAAAGACAGCAATCAGGTGAATGTTTCCCATTCCTCTGGTGAGGTCAAAGGAAACTGCAGACACACATCCTCAGCTATGCTCATTACTGGAACCAAGCAAACAAACCCTACCTGAAATGTTGTACTCTTCATCCATCTAAGGGAGAAATCTAAAGCTGTTCAACAGCTCTAACAGCAACACAGAAAAATGAAGACTGATTATAGGAAAAGAGGAAAAAGGCTTGTTTTGACTTTTAGCAATACAACAACATTGTTGTTCATGTTGAACTGAAAATACTACACACTTTACACTAATCTAAATGCCCACACTGAAAGGTTTTGTGCAGGATCTACAAATTTGTCAGGGAAAAGGAGCCATTATCACTTTCCCCAAACTACAAAAGCTGGCTTCAGGAATACCTGGCACATTAGGTTTTAAAGATATGAGCTGAAATAACACTACAATAAGCAAATTCCTCAAGGTCACTTAGTGTATCAGTAACAAAAATCCCTGAGCTAAAGTAGAGGAATCTCCTTTCCCTGACTGCCAGTTCAGCAGGTCTTAACCAGCCTTGTGAAATTCAAGAGTCAACACCAAAGTAAAGAACGGAGTTGTCTGAGACTGCACCCAGGGAAGATTTTCTGATGACTCCTCTTCTGGCACTCTCAGGTACAGAGGGAACCTAAGGCAACTCAGTTCTTGCTGCAGATGTCTCAGCTCTGTGTTTCAGTGAGGAGAGATGATTCTGTGGTTCCATCCCTGTTCTAGTTAGACAGCCAAGCTGGACTGAGTCCTTGAATAACAGAACTCTACTGAGGTCTCTAAAAGACACCTAAGAACTCACTAGATAAGCATTAAAGAGATGAATATTAGAAAAGAATAATGCTAATGGAAAAACTAGAAGCATGATGAGGATTTCCAAGTTCCATTGCTTTAGTTTTTAAATTAGCTTACAGATAGTCTTTTTTAAAATTAGGTTTATTTCTTGAGGAAACTGAAAACAACATACGGGCTACCAGAGTCTTGATTTCACCCCATGTTTCATTAAAAAATGAGCACAACTGCAGACATGTCAGACAACAGGAGCCCAGTTAAAGAATGTAAGAACAGAGATGCACTGGAAGTCTTAGGATAAGTGACTGTGCTCTTCAAACAATGCAGAATCAATTCAACCCAACTTGAAACACCAGGAAGAGAGAGAAGGAGCAAGGAGAACGGGTCCTACTACTGACAGTACTCCCTCTGGTCATCTGAGAGGTCTGCTGATAGAAAATAGGTCTCCTAGAAGTCCAGCCACAGGCAGAAACATTACTGCTTTACAAAGAACATAGTCACCTTTTAAAATCTTATGAATAGTTATCATTGACTTGTGAAGCTCATCCTGAATTAAGGGCAATCCACTATTTGTTTATACAAGAAACACTTTTTGTGGGTCCAACCTGGACCAGTCACAGATGGAAGCTTCATGAAAAGTGAAGTAAAAAGGTCTACTGCCTGTAGCACCACATGCAATGAACCAAACAAAGGGCCACCAGAGCTCCTGTGGGGCATATTGAGCATGATTTTGTACTGAACATATTCAAGAAACGCCTGACTAGCTGATCATCTGGCAGCATCTCACCCTCACTGGAATGATGCTGTAAAAGGGATAAACACACTTCCAAAAAAACCAAAACCACTGGAGAAAATTATCAGACACGATAAAAGTCTAGGTAATGGAAAGCCTATGTACTTTTGAGACAGCTGCTCTGTATAGAGCTTTTATTGCTATCTGTTATACTTCAAGCCATAAACCAAATTGCTTTTGCAAAGTCATGTAATAAAGGCCCTTCAAACATCAGGGTCACTGATTTTAAGTTCACAGAGAGAAGCCAAAACTGCAGTTTAGTCCCTGCAGCAGGTAACAGTATGCTCACATTTGAATGATGCAACACAAGAACTGACAGGAAAATTGGGAAGGCCCTTTGTCTCAGAGTACAGGATGGCAGTGGTTTCAAACACAATGCAGTCAACTGACAAAAGCAAATCTGGCACCTGCAGAAAACATGCCAAAAACGGGTAGCAAAGCTCCTATTCCAGAACAAATACTATGCACAGGAGCTCTTGAAAGTCACTTAGTACTGTTAAAGGTTGAGTGGCAAAATCTGCTGCAGGTGAACAACAGAATATCCTGAGTTGGAATGGATACACAAGGATCAATAAAATCCAACTCTTGGCCCTGCCCAGGGCAACTCCAAGAACCAACTCCAAGAACACCAAACAAATCCAGCTGTTTCCTACTAGGTCATCATTTTAGGATGAAGCTGTTGAGCAAGGTGTTTGCAGCATAGCATGTGGCACCTAAAAGGCGCATTTTAGTTCTAGGGCAGTCTGGGGACAACGCCTGAATGCAGGCACCTTTTCTGTGGAGGGAGAGTGGCAGATTGAGACAAGGAGTATGTTTTTCAGTAACACACAGGTAGTGTTCATCCTATGAGAAGTTAATACCAAATTAACTCTGACAGAACAGAGGCAAGTTTGTTAAGACCCCACCAGCTCTTCTCCACGTTTGCTCACAGCACATCACTTCAGAGGCTTACATACAAGCTCAGATGTCAAAGTGCAATTTCATTCCTCTTGCCTGGACCAGATTAACTGCAGCTACCAGATTCCAGTCTTAACAGATCCTGGTTTTATCAAGCCAACTACCCCATCCATCAGAAAATCATTTAACACCCTGAAACCAGGAGTTTTGGACATGTTAAAAGGAAAAAAAAAAAACCAAACCAAACACCACAAAAAAAAGTCATTATCTCGGTTCAGAATCTGTTTAAGCCTTCCAATACTGATGAACAAGGTATTCCACCACAAAAATAGGACAGATTACCTCTATGCAAAACAGTGATTGTGCAAATCTTTGCTACTTACATCATCCTCCTCACCCTATAAAAATGTAGGGCTAAAGATTTTCTGTATAAAAGTTGCAGTTTATTTCTTTTCTGATCAAGAGTTGTATCACTACTCAATACTACATTTTATTGCTAATCACAAATCGATGCACCGGGGTTTCAGAAGGGTTTGGTTTATAGCGCTCCTATGTAATAAAAGGAAAAAAGTTACAAATCCAGACTTTGCAGACACATTGCCATGTCCCTATAGAAGCAGGGATGCATTAGGTCTGTTTCATTAGAAAATTCTCCTCTTGAACAGTTTCTGGAGAACACGCAGTCATGATTCTCTCCAGTAGGAAAATTCACCCCATCATTCCATGCAAAAAGAAGGTGGCCAATCTGCTCCACAGCCCAAAATCCCCTTCCTACAGAACGGGAAAGGAACATGTATTTACACTGCTCCTACTGTGGTATGTTAATGCTTAAATTATTAGGAGCAAGTTGGCACATCTTCCAGGTACACCTACTACCCAGCTCAACTCAGCTTCCTATGGCTGGGGTAGCAAATTCTCTCCACCACAACTGAGATGTGTCCTAATACTCTACAAAAATGCTGTGGTAACCTTTGCCAGACAGCAACATGGCAGCACTCCGGCTTCAGAAGAGCACTGCACAGCCTTTCAGTAATACACACGGCTCAGTGCATACTTCTCTGTCTCAGACCCAGTATTAGCTGCTGTAAGCAAAAGCCTGCGGACACACGATAGACAATGCTGCCCCAGAGGAGGGACTGCACTGCTTCAGATACCGCTGCCCTGTCATCCCCAACATTGTGATGCCTGGATTTCAAGAAGGGAGAGTTAGGACTGTCCCTTTAGTCATATTGCCTTAGAGAAACTCAAAAGAAACTCTTTGGGAGCTGAATGTCTATTGGGAGCTGAACACCTATTCTTGTTAGAAGGCTGCACTTCACAAGGCTCCAGAGAGATTTCATTGGTTCTGAGGCACATTCTATTAACAGTTAAACTCATGATTAAGTAAGTCAAAAGCACTATCAGAACAAAAATATTAAATGGAAGGTTAAATAATTTGTCGTACAGGTTTCAATTTCACATTTCACCTGTTCACACAAGCACCTCCTGTCTGTTCAGATTTGAACAGGCTACAGCTCAACCTCAGAAAGGAGGTGCTGAGAAACAAGAGACTGAAGCTGCTTGCAACAAAAAAAAGGGATATAAATATAAAAGAGGTTCCATTTCCAGCACCAGTAATACTGCCTGCCCAAGCCCAGGTGTGATCACCAGGGAGACTCCTAAATTCAGGAACATTATTCAATTAAAACAATAGACCATACTATCCTGCAAGCTGCCAGGATTCCTGGCAACAACTCCCCAAAGAGTTTGCCACCTGTCCAAATTGTCTCTAAAGAAAAAGCAAGACTGCTCAACAAGATGAAAGCAACATCCCCAAGCTGGCTTATTTGGTAAGGACCCAACTTCAGACCAGCAGTCTGCAGGCATCAGCTTCAGCAAATGGGATCTCTTTCACTATCCAACAGCTGCCTTACAGCTACTGCAGAGCATCAGCTTTTTAGCTTCCTTAAAATATAAAAGAACAAAACCCCAAAAGAAACCCTGGATTCAAAGCATCCAAATATGGCCTGTTGTACTGGAACGCTTAAATCCTTGGGGGAGGTGGGCATCTTCTTCCTCTGCCACAGGCAGCGTTTACTCCATGATGGCCCGGTACAAGGCAGGTTCAATATAATCTTCACGGTAGCGTGAATTGATCACTCTTTGTCTCTTCCTCTCTTGACTGACCTCCTTCTCTTCAAAGATCTCTGTGAAGCGCATATCTGAAGCTATTGACTAAGAGAAAAAGACAGAATTAGTCACTAGAGCACAGATCAAATCCCTTGTCTTCACATCCTCCTATTGCATGTAAGAAAGAACCAAGCCAAGACACTTGGGAACATTCAGACTTCTTCAAAAACTGACCAAACACAAAAAGAAAATATTTAAGAAACTGGATTTACAAGTCTGGGGATACGTTTAAGTGAACTGTAATGAGAGATCTAAAGAATCTCAAGTTTCAAATGTAATTGAGCACCTAATTTAAATTCACAATCACTTTCTCAAAGTAATAAACAGAGTCAGCTGTTCCAATTTTGAAACAGTCTAGCACAATCTCTGCTTTATGGAGCAGGCATGCTTAAACTCCTGGTCACAGAATTCAGCTGTAATACATTCTTAAGACTCTAACATCCTGTGTGCCTGCCAACAGATCTGCATCAGGGTGTGCATGTTTGTGCTGTACAGCAAAACACCCCAGTATGCCGTCTGTAACCACAACTTTTGTAGTGGAAAAGTGTAAAGCAAAAAAAACAGGGGGTGTGGGATCTCCATCTTTATTGATAATCAAAACTTAATTGGAGACACCCATGAGCAACCCTTTCTGAAAACTACCCCTATTTGGAACAGGTGTCTGGAGACCTGCAGAGGTCCTGTCCCACCTGAATTATTTTACAGTCTCAAGAAACAGCCAGCTGTTTTGATGCAAGCCTATTAAGGGCTTCTCAGAACAAAGGGTAAGTGAAGGAACTGGACCATTCTTTGCAATGGAAGTAAACAATGGAACTTAAGAATACAGGTATGAAAGGGCATTAACGTGCTCTCCCAATCTGTGACTCTATGATACAAACTCACACCCCTGTAGAAGGGGAAATTCTCTCCAGAGCGAGACAGAACTTTGCTTTTGTAGCCTGATCAACTACTGAGCTTTGCAATGATTAAGGAGAGCAACAGATTGTTATTTTGCTGCTGCCACGTGCTCAGAGTGCTGTTCAAGCACAGATAAAAGTTCAACGAACTTCTTTAGTAGCATTTGCACCCCATTTACCTACCAGCCTTGACTTCACTCTCTTAGGAAGCTCCTCTTCAAGAGTATATACATCATCCCTTTTCACCATCAGCTGTGAACCATCTTCAAATTCCACCTAGAAGAGAACCAGAAGTTCTGTCAGAAGTCTCACAAGTTAGAACCCTCCCACAGCTACCCAGAACTTGCCTTCTCCCCACAGAGTTCTCTTGTGAAATAATCTTCTACCACTTGAAATTTGTAAGATACATATGCAGCTATGCACGCTGGAACAGACTTTAATCAAAACTTTTTTTGGGATATTCTTTTAACACCTGACAAGACAATGTGGCTGTTCACTTTAATACAGTCTGAATATTCATCCCTTTGGAAGCGTGAAAGGTATGGTGCACTCTCACTAGAAAAAAGCAAAATAAACTTATTTTAAGTACTTTAAACTACAGGAACACAGTCTGATGAAGAATTGCAGACCAGCAGTTTTCAGAAGTGGACGCTCAAGTAGGTAGCCAGATGTACATAGAACTGCAAGCAATTATTACCAGCAACTGTTGCCAGCATCTGTCACTGCTAACACAGTGAGAGTAACTTACTCTGGAGTGTTTAAGCATGACTCCCCTATAGCAACCCTGTTAACATGATTGGCTTGTTCTGAGTGATGCATTTTCAGACAGCAGTTTTGTACCTGGTACATCTGGATAGCGTGTGATGCAACAAACTTGGCTCCATAAACTTGTCCGTCTGTCCATCTCACTTGCACGACTTCCCCTTCAGCAGGGGGACCTAACTGAAGACAATCTCGACTCTAGAATGAAGAGGGAAGATGGGAGAGACAAGAAAGGTAAGCAGGTTCTTTATGTGAAGATTCAGAAAACCACCAAGGAGGCACACTGCACACCACCCCAACAATTCTCCATTTTAGGGATGGAGAACTAGGCTGAGAGGCATCCATTTATGTCATCTGCATTTAAATCCCAACAGTGGTACCAACTTCAAAGTACTTGATGTGGGAATGGCATACAAGTATCAGCAAGTTTTCCTTCAGACCTACCATTGCTAAGCAGCCAGAGATCAGCTGCACTCCCCGTTATACCTGTCCTTATATGGCCTCAGTTAAGTCGTTCTCAGGTAACATCTCTAAGGCCATCCTGCAGCACATCTGAGCTGCTACAGGACCCAGGGAACAATTACCAGATCCCTGATGTGTCTGCTCTACAGCAGCAGGAACTGACTCATATCATGTGACCTGTACCAGAACCCCACTGCAAAACATACCACAATGTCCTCTGGGTACAGGTTATCGCTGAAGGAGCCATCATCAAAGTTGACCTCGTAGAAAGTCTCCTTTGCAAGGCTGACCACTTCGCATTGATAGAAGCGACCATTCTTGTGCTTGCTGATGACTATCTGTCCAGGGGACAGATCCTGGAGTGCAGCCTTAGCTCGCTGAGAAGAGAAAAATCACTTTTTATATAATCACTCAAAATAAAGAATGTGTTGAAGACCATCGCTCCAGTGCTGGCAGACAACAAAGTAAAACATTTTAGTTCAGGTGAGTTACTCTACTTAAGCCATCACCTGCAGCATTTTAGAGAAGTTCTACCTCCAGAATTTTAAATGCCTGAAGTCTAATCTGTTACGTGCTACTGTCCTTAATTTACTTAGTAAATTGGATTCTCATTCTTCAGAGCAATGGAAGGCCTTTATAGAAAACATTTTCTAATAGATTGTTGTGGTTTTGGTTAAAAAGGCTGCATGGGAACTTTAGAAACTAATCAATCACTTAAATGTGAAATTCTGAGACCATTCATGCAGACTGCTGGAGTACTGGCACTAACTCCTGCATATTAAGTATCACAGCATAACCCCACCACTGTTCCTTATTACAACAGCCACAGGAGGGATGTGATGCTTTCAATCCTTCTGGTCCACAAACCGAAGTACAGTAGAGGACCTGACTAAGATCAGAGTAGCAGCAAGGCTGGTATTAGAATCCAAGACCAACACCATTAGATTACATTAAATACTGTGAGACAGCCAAGTCTTCAATGAAGTTTCAAAAGAATCACACAATCTAAAAACTTTTCAGTGCCTCCAAGACACTGCAGTTCAACTCGTGGGAATAACACACCTACTCACCTCTGCCTGAGATGGAGTCTTATGCCTGAAGCAGGTAATGAAGACAACAAATGGCCAGTCATCAGGCTGCATCATGACTCCTGCGGCTTGGGCACAGCTGACATGAAAGGATGTGGGGCACCGACCATGTGAGCACTGTACACAGCAACCTGCAATTCTCTTTCTCCTTTTCTTGCAGAAGATGCATTTCTGTGGACAGAAAGCTGGAGGTTATTGGTTGGCACTAGCTTTTACCCCACACCAAGGGCTAGCTGGTCTAGCTATAATAGCTTATCATGTAACAGCTGTGCCATTTAGCCTCTTGGAAAACACTGCTGCTTTCTAACTAAACAGAACCAGGCAGTTTTAGTCTACGACAAGACAATAATGTATATAAGTAAAGTAATAGAGGAAAAACTTCAGTTAAATATCTACCAGCTCAACATGCACAAAGCATGCAACCCAAGGGTGCCAGCAACAGGTCTTAATTAGTCTGCAATGTTCCATCTCAATAGGGCCTTTCAGCACTTGACTAAAAAGTTACATAAATACAAACAAGACTAGATTAATGGGAAATGACCACAAAGTAACAGTTAAAATTCTATCACAACTACCAGTGACTCAAGTAAGCCTGCTGGGCAGTTGTAGGAAAAGAATGTTATCTGCAATGCATATGCAAAGCAGAGTCATTTTCCCCTCAACACTGAGCTGTTAAAACAGCTAAGTACAGTTGCTTTCCTGCTGAAGACCTTCACCCATTATAGGAATGCTTCACATATCCTGAGGCATCTCAGTGCTTGAGAGCAGTCAACAAAGCAAGTTAAATACTAGAAACTAGAAAAACAAGCACAACAAATTATCACCATTACACCACTGTATAAATGTAATTTGCCACATACTGAAAACCGTGCCCCTTTTGCTGACTCTTCATGTGAATGAACACACACTAGAACAAGGAAAGATTAAAAAAAAATGGCAACAGGGATAACTGCCACCTCTCATACAAAGAGTTGAGCAGACTATACAGTTCAGTCTGGAGAGGAGATGAGTTGGGTTTGAAGGGATAAGCAAAGCCCCTCAGATTCTGAATGAACTAGAGACACCACCGATGCAGCACAGGTGATCCTCACCAGTCTGAAACGTTGCAGGGGGATTTTACCAACGTCTATAGGACTCCGCTCTGCGATGTTCACAAATTTTGCCTCCAGTACAGCCACAGCACACATCACATGAACCCACCTGTCAGGACAGAAGAGAGGAAAAAGAAATCACTATGCATTAGGCCAACAGAGGATGCTTCAGAGTTTACGTAAATACAGTTCTACTCAAGTTTGCCATAAAAACCACAATAAATAACCTCTGAGAGCGATCAGTGTGATCTTTCTTCCTACTGCTACTAACAGGTCACACGTAGGGCAAACACAAGACTTCTTCGTACTTAAAATCTGCTACTAGGGGGCTTAACAGGAGAGCAATTTAGTGACTCCTGCATGATAAAAGGCTGCCTGACCAAGTTTCAGTTATTTCATGGTGCTACAAGTCTGCCCCACTGCTACTTTGCATCAAATAACTTTAGATGATGCACCACACCCAAAGGACACAGAACAGGCAATTGCATGCACATTATGCTGTAGAGGTACCCTGAATTTCAACGTTGTGCTGCTTAAAACTGTGGTTGCCCTTTGTCATCACTGTAACCACAATGAGACGGAAAAATCAAAATCCTCTGTAGAGAAAGCACTGAGAGATGTTAGTTCATTTGGAACCTTATTTTTATGTGGTAGGTTATACCTCTGCACATTACAGCTCTGCACTATCAAACAAAAAGCGGTGAACAGCTGCTACCAACAGAATGAGAACCAGGCGTTACCTACAGAGATATGAACTCCTCCATGAGAAGGCAATGAACACACGAAGTGTGAAGGGTGTTGTTGGTCACTCTGTTACACCAACCGCAGACAGTTTACCAGCTTACCCTCAGATACTTAGGAACTGAGCCTCTCCTTAAAATCCAAAAAATCTGGAACACTCACTTGTCATCATTGGCTCTCTGCAGCGCTCCTCCTCGTAATGAACACAAACAGCAGTCCTGGAGTAAAGAAAGCATTAGCTGGAAGAGCGAAGTTCAGCACCACAATTACTGCAGAACCTCCACCTCAAAATGCACATCCAGAAGAAGAAAATGATTTTGCTGTCAGAAGAGAGCTAACTACTTTGTACAGATCAGACCCTCAGCTCTCAAAAGCTGCTGCCCTTAGGGCAACAAATACAGACCCCAAGTCTGTTGAAAGCAAGCAGACCTACCACTGAAGGGTCAACTTGTTTGTTATGGGATCATTTTACACCTACTATATCCTATATCCTTCCTTTGGGGATATGTAAAAGGATCTGGAACAAACAGATGAGGAAATAATAATCAAGTAATTATGAGGAAATAATAATCAAAAGGCTGACCCATTCTACTGACCTAGAGTCTATATAGCTATTTGAGGGAATCCCATTCCTCTTGCTTTCCTCACATGTGCATACCTGCCTAGTTGTTAACACAAGTTACTTCTGGCTTAGAAATAACTACCATAAATTCAGACAGACAATGGAGCTATTCCCACATTCATACAGAACATCTTCCTTCTGACTCAAATGAGCTCAGCAGCTTTGCATCAGTTAAAACAATATCATTATGGTTTTAAAGTACCAAAATACAAGAGACTGGCTCTGAAACATTCTCTAAATTTTGTTCTTTTCACAGGATAATTAAAAAACCCAACACCCACAACACTATGTGAATTAACTTTGTAGCCGGGTTCCCAGATGTGCAAGACTCCATCTGTGAAAAACTTTACCTCTTCTAAGGCATTTTCTGCACACCGGGAGCACATCCAGTCTTCAGTGGCTTTGTCAGGGGATACACCATAACAACCTAGAACAGACACATCTCACTCAAGAGCTTATTTACACTCAAACCCATTTCCCTTGGGCCCAGAAGTAAAGCAGGAATTAAAATCAATGAGCCCCAGGATGATGCTGTGTGCATTTGAAGCCACCCATGCAGCCAACTGCCTACCCCACAGGACAGCACCCAAGTATATCCTCCTCTGGTAAGGGCTTAACTTGGTCTATTTGTATGTTAAATCAACTGGCAGAGGGCTGCTATGATGTACAGACTCAGTACAGAGAACACCAGAGCTTAGGGTAACATCTGGATGCACTCACTCGCATGAACACAGACATGGCAGTTCTTGCAGGTGATGAGTACACTGGTTCCATCTTCCTCCAGGTAGGGAGTTGAAAGATTGAGGTCAGTGCTGCAGCCAGTGGCAGTAAAGCACATTTCAGGAATCAGGGGTTTAGTTCGGATCTTCCCATCAGCAGCAGCTGGAGTTACTCCAGAATTTTGACTGCTGCCTTCACATTCTGCCTGTGAGGGATGGACAGGGAATTTAAGTTTTACAAGTAAAATGGTCTCACATCATCTTTACTCACACATTATTTCATACATATATCCAGTTTAAAGAACGAATGAAGGTGCTGAAAGATGAGTTGGTAGGTTAGGTGAAAATATAGTTATAACTATTTAAAGTTATAAGTATAAAATCCTCAGCTGCTGTGGCTTCAGAATGAAGTTATTTTCTACTCAAATACTAAATGGAAAGTCTGAATTGTATCCCTCTAATGCGCAACAAGATACACATCAAACTGCATCTCTTCTGACAGAAGAGAGGGAATCACCAAGCCCACCTCATGCTCTCTACAGGCAACACCTCTTCTCCATCTTCCCCCTGTAATACAGAGGATCATAACACTGCTATCCATCAGTGTACACTTACCTTACCCTTGATATGGAAAGATTACCAACACATGAATAGATACCTACTACAATCCCCATTGCTTTTTCCCAGTGTAGTTCTGAACAAGTCTAATGGGCTTTAAAATTAATTTGTTCCTGGAAAATAAACAGACTAAAAATGCAGTTTCCCATATAAAGCTCAGGAGACTTTCAGGCTAATCTTTCGTAATTTATTCTTCTAAACCAATGCCAAATCAAACAGCTAAGACATACAAAGTTTACAGAGATATATTTCCATTCAAGCTACTCTTCTGAACAGCTAAACAGAAATTAATCTTTCTCTTTGAAAAAATGTTTAAACCATCTTTTGTACCTCATAGGCAACCACAGAAGTAGCCTCCCTCATCTTTTAAAATTACTGTTAGCAGAAATGGCAGTAGCAGAATGAATTTGCACTGTCCCTCCTACAGTGCATCAAAAGCTAGGGAAAAAAAGTTCAGGCAATACTCACAGTTGGAAGGAAATGGACATGTTTTCAACAAGTCTTGTTTAGTCTAATTCTGTAAAACTTACTGATTTACACTGAATGTCAAGCAAAAGACAAAATGACTGAAGAAAATCTATAACAAAGTTGAATAAAATATGACTTTTTTCCCCCCAAGCAGCAGACACTCTTCTTCCCAAAGGAAAAGTGCATATTTGTCTGGCATTCTGTGCCAACTTTTTATTTGAATGGGTAACTGAAGTGAGTTTCCAGACTTGCTACAGACTTTCTGAACAACAACTCTAACCACAGCTCGCATCTTGGAAGAGTTTCTGCTCCACTGTCTGGTGTGGACAGACATTTGAAAACCTGCAGCTAAGAGTTTTCTTACAAAAAAGAAGTTAAGAGAACTTCAACTATCCTCAAATTATTAACTTTATTCCCTCAAGCACTAGTGAAATCCTCATGTACCATACAGTTTGTAAGCAGAATTTCCATTCCTAAGAACTTCATCTCAGACAGAAATAGCAAGACTGAACAGAAACTATGGCCTATGGTTTTCATGAAAATCAGAACTATATGAAATATAAACCTTCAACAAAAAAGTGAGGTCTTTACTTCCAAAACTGTGGTGAATATGTTTCTAGCGCCACCACAACCATACAGTGATCACAAATGAATCAAATATGGTTAGTGTATGGGAAGGGTCAAACTTACTCAAAGTTGCAGGTCAAACATGCAGACAACTGTTCAAGCTACCTTAAAATTATTAATCTTAGGTATATCAACAAATTCAGTGGGGACTCCTGCCTGCACATTTAGTCAACACTACAGGAGTTCTGCACCCTATCCTCTGCTACTGTCTTGGATACACTCCAAGACAAGACAGCTTTCAATCTATACCATCTACAAACACAACCCTTAATCCTTTTAAGTAAAAAGTTTTCTTCCTTGCCAGCTCCTCAAAGACTATGTGCTACAAGAGGACGTAAAGTACTTTTCTGAAAACATTCTAGCAGTGAAGGAGTCAGTCTGGAAAAGAGAAATGGGATTTTATAGTCAGCTCCAGTAACATTTAAGCTCCATTCTGTGGTTTGAGCAAAAGCCACAAAACACAAAAGCTTCTGCTGAACAGCTGAGTGAGCCCCCTGGGAACCCACAGGGGTCTATCACAGGTGTGAGGATGTTCACATGTGCTCTCCTGGAACAATTCCTTGGGAAGACTGCAACATTGATACAGCTTTTGTTAACTGGCAACATGCAAACCCCCATATTTAAAACTATGTACCACAACAGGCACCTACTCTGTTATCTCTGGTGATAGCATGACCAGTCTTGGTTTCATACCTGATACGCCTGGAAGAGCATACAAACAGCACAGTATGGGGGCTGCTGGGCCATGGTGCGATTGTATTCTTTTTCAGCCTCAAAGTTTGGTGGACGGTTCTGCCACAGCTGGCTCAGTGGCTTGGCCCATGCTTCTGTCTCCTCAGCCTCTTCTTCAGGAGTTAGCTGCTCTGATGCCTCTGCGATAAGAGAGCACTCACTCAGTGATTTTGTGTCCTTTTATAGATGCTCTTCTTGTAAATGAAACTAAATAAGGCAAGAAGCTATGAATGGAGATGAAAGAAAGACTGCCAGAAAGCAAACTGACAGAAGGGTGATGGAAGCCAGTAACTCAGTCTCCTTTTTAAGAGGCTTCTACTAATCAAGCAACAGTGCAGACACAAGATAGGCTTATTGTGAGAACAGAACCAGCTCCAAACGACATCAACATCAAAACTAAAGCCACCAGCCAAAGAATCTGGCATTCGGTGTTTTTTTTAAATCATGAATATTTACATCAATGACTGGAATGGCCTAAGGCAGATGCAATTAGGCAACAGTCTCTGGTACTGGTTTAATTTTTCTTTCCAAAGTAAAGTACAGAAAACAAAGATGACACCATTTGAGAGAAAAGTTTAATGATGCAATGAGGTAAGCACCTTGTCTAGGAGGCAGAGGCGTCACTTGCTGACTCCTGTTTATCACCAGTTAGTTACTGGAATATCCTACACTGCCCACAGAAGCTGAGACCCTCTCTCCGATTTCCCAGAGAGCATAAGGCTTTACCTACCATCATCACTGATGCAGTCTTTCACCAGGAGCGGGTGATGGCGCGGGAGTTTGCTCAACGGCTGGCGACGACCCTTGGATTTCTTACTCTCCTTCACTGAGCTTGCGTACTCCTTTCCCACCTGGACCAGGAGAAGCAATTCAGCTGTCAGTTAGCATGTTCCCTTTTGACATTATTTTGGAAGGAATTTACTTTGAACTTAGAGAAACTTCTTCAAAATGCACACATGCTTCCACAGTTTTACTTCCAACCAAGCAACTTCAGCTCTAAACCCTTTTCCAAGTGCTCAGAGCACTTTTGCTACGAAAAACTGGACAGAGCTGTACTAGCTCTGTCGAGTCAGTGGAATGGACATTTTTCACAGGTCCCAGTGTAGCTTTTCATGCAAGTCTGTTTAGTTAAAGAATCATGTAAAAGACAGAAACAAAGAAAGACAAGCTGGATGGTTCAACTTAAAAGAGCTGTGATAAGAAGTCTCATGAATTCTGGAGAAGCCACGCTTGGTGTGTCACTTAAAATATTCCAAATTTAAAAGTAAAAACAAATAATAAACTAGAAAAAATACAGAGCTCATAGACATCTCCAAATAAAAGGGTTATTTTAAATGAAGGACACTTTCATCCTTTCTCTTCATTACTTGCCTTAATGTCTTACCAGAGAGACTGGAATAAGGAGATTGCAACAACAGCTATTTCCTCTTCCCTTAGCCTCATACAAAAACAAGTGACACACTGACAAAATTACTACTAACCTGACAAGCAGGGCAATAAAGGTTATGATTTTAACAGCCCAGAAAGTCTCTCACTAGATAAGAACCTTTTTTTAGAATCTATTATTATTTTAAAGCAGAAGTAAATCTTGGATTAAATGCATCTTACATATGTTTAAATACCTTCTTTTCATAAAAGAAGCCAGAAGAGAACACAATAATCATTACCTCTGATCTCTTACACAGAGTTGGATACAAGACTTCTAAGAAATATTGAAATGGAAATTAGCATTCCCAGTTGCCACCTAATGGAAAATTTGTTTTGAAATATACCACACTGGGGAAAAAAAATCCACACCCATTGAAAATTTCACCTTTTCCCTGTATAGAGCATTCGATGGAGACATCAGTATCTGCAACAGAATGTCTTTAGTTTAAATAGCCATGACGACTGTCTCAGTTTCAGCTCAATTATCAACAGATTGTGTCCTTAGAAGTCAAGAATTATGCAAAAGGAACAGCAGATAGACCAATCATTACTGGCCACCCATTCTCTAATCACAAATTTAAACAGGAAAACAAAATATTGGAAAGACACTACTAGGTAAGATTCTAACTCTTCTCTTAGGTTGTTTAATAAAAATTCATTGGCAGCTTTTAAATACACAGATTTACATTCGCCCAACCAATATTTTTGTTGCATCCTTTCTTCTCTTTTAAAAGGAGACGGATGTACCCAGGTATGCAATTTTATATTAAAAACCCCTCATCACATCAATGTGCTTGCCATAAAGGCTGGAGCAAATTAGATTCATTTTAGGTGCAAACAGGTGGCTCTTACTACAAAAGGACCTCAATCAGCTTGTAATACCACCATGTCAAAAACACCAAGCTACCCTTTCCATTACAGCACTTACACAGTTTAGAGAAGTTCTCAAAACAGGTGATCTCCTTGCTTTCTAGAAGGGGTTAAGTGTATAAGGCTTTCATCTAAATTCTTGTGTGTTTAACAAAACCCAGAGGTGCAAACTGCTATGCAAACACCAGTGGGATGAAACTGTCATCTGCAGAAATAGGTAGTTTTGTCACAGCAAATCCCTGATCATGGAATTACAGCTCTCCAGCTTTCAGTTCTTTTGCCATTCGTACCTCTGTGAGTTCTTGCTCATTGACACTGGAGGTGGCACTGGCTTTCTTCCCTGAAGTCTGTTCATTGTCAGATCCACCAGCATCCCCCTTAGCATAGCTGTGGACTGTGAACACCCTGGCTGGCCCAGGAAGAGTTCGTTTTGCCAACGGATCAGACGATTCAGAGTCTGAAGAATAGGCAGGTGAGCTGGACTGAACACTGGATGTAGCACTCTGCTTTGAAGCTGGCAACACTGAAGTGGAATTTGAAGCATGTGAAACGGAGAGATCCAGTACAGCTGCTTCTTGTTCCTCCTCCTCCTCAAGCTTCACTGTTTTCAATTCCTCAAATTTGGCTGAGTCCACACGATCTGGAAGAAGAGATATACTGACTTTTTCTGAAGTTTGGGCAGAAAGAGAACACTTGTGCAACTCTTTGCACAAAGCCAAACAGAAAAGCAAACTACTACACTCAAAAAAGCAACAGTACACCATATAGAATAGACGATTAATTCAAACACCTATAAAGTCATAGATGGCTTAGTGAGAGAGAATAAAAGCGTCTGCTCACTGCCTCTCCCATTAGAAGAACTAGGGTATATCAAACAAAACCAGCAGACAATGAGTTTAAAATAAACAGAGATGATCCTTTATACAGATACCTATGTAGTTAAAACAGCCCAGCTCCTGGCCACATGTTGCTGTGGGTAAGAGGTTACAAACATTCATGGGAGACTTAATAGAAAAAAAAAAAATAAAAACCCACACACCAACAGAAGATTATTAAATACAAGCTGCAAAGGGCTGGAAAACAAAATACAAGAGGGGGCATCCCATATGTTTTCCCTGTTCTTGTGTTGTTCCATATGCCCCCTTGCTCCTCCCCTAACAGCAAGGATAACTCACCCATTACAAGCCATATGAATTTTCTCCAGCCTACTTATTACAAAATTACAAGTAACACACCTGTAAAGCATACCAGACCCACTGTACCAGGAAGCGTGCATATGTTTTACTAAGCAATTCCTATAAACAGGTCACATTGCTCAACAGAAATATAAAGGAACTTAGACTACTGAGGCATCCTATATATTTTTTTCGTATGCAGGCAGGCAAAATAAGAAGAGTAAAAATCCAAAACTAGAAAATGGTAATATTTCTCTTATAACAGTACATTTCTGAGGTGCTAGCAATGGCTCTGACAAACTAGTGTCTGCTTTTTTGGACACAAAAGCATCCTACCAACAAGCATCATATGAAAGAGTGCCCCAGACAAGCCTGGCACATGGTTACCCGAAGTTTGAGCCTTTGCTCACCTTGCTGCACAAGTTCACTCGTAGGCCTTTCACAAGGCTCTGCCATGTCCGCTTCATACTGTGTGGAGCTCAGCTCCTCCTTAGGGAAGGCCTCACTCTCACTCACCTCCTGAGGCACTTCCAGGCAGACCCTGTGCCTTTTTGTTCCTATGCGGTGCTTGGGGACGCTGCAGAAGACAAATCCCTATGTCAGGTTAGCAAACATGTAAATGTATCGAATTTCTGTGTGAATGCATAAAATACAGTCTGGTTTGGATTAGTGTTTTATGAGACAGCATCTGGAAAGCCAAATAGTTTTCAAATTATTCTGAAATGTTTTCTTTGCTTTTACAGAATAAAAGTCAGTAATCCTTAGAGATGACTTCTCAGCATGTTAATCATGTATTAGGCAACTATGCTCTAGCCAGGCATTCTTTACCTTAAACAACAAAATCCCTCCAAACAAAACCTCAAACAAACCAAACCAACAACAAAAAAATCAACCACCAAAGACAGCTTTAGGAACAGTAGCTGACACTGACTGAAAAAGATTTAACTGCAAAATGTAAGATGATTAGCCTGTTGGCGTTCAGCAAGGAACTGAACACCAATGTCACAGTTTGCAGCACTGATTCTACCAGAATTTGTTAACAAGTACTGCCCCATGATCTCAATATAGCCCCTTTTTTTTTCTGGCTTGTCAGTGCAGGGTACACACTGCCAATCCAGGCTTTGGGGGTCTGTCCCAAGATGAAGAACCACCTTCCAAGCTGGTGTGTTTCCTGCTTACCACAGACTACCTATTAATGTGGACTTGAATAGTAAAAAATACTAAGAGTAAACCCTGTTGCCAGGAAAAACAAGTATTGCGAACTCTGACTGTTATTCTATCAGAATGGCAAACACTTAATTGCAACTGGGTTCAAATTATAATAATCCAATAGAAAAGCAGAGGACTATATAAAGCAGTACCTTTTTGTCTCATCCCCAGCCACCTCCTCTTTACACGTCTCTTCTGTTTCCATCTCCTCAGCACACTGTTTCCCATTCTTGACTTTTTGCATGAGATCCCCTTTAAGGAACTCTGCTGCCTCTGGGGTTGGAAGAGCATGGTCAATGACAGTCACATCCTTCCCAGCTTTCCAAAGCTTGTAACGATCTGGCTGGTACTTCCTCACAAACACATCCATGGAGATCTTCACCATGTCCTTCCGACACGAGCACTGAAGTCACAGAAAATATTAAAGTAAGGCCAAATACTCAACAATTCTATCCTGCATTTCTCCAGCACTTTGCCTTCAGGAGTTTAAGGAACAAAATCCCACTCTCACACGTAATTGAGCCTCAGAACTCTCAACACTCTTTCCCAGGAAATCAAAAGGGTATATATTAGGTTACTAAAAATGGCAGAAAAGCCAGCAAAAACCACAAAACAGAAACACAGATGTTATCACAACAACTAGGAAACTAGGAAATAAAGCTCACCAGTCTATTTACAGAGTTGCTGACTGTTTTAAAATGAGCTCATACAGAAACAGGCAGCAAAACCAGAGACTATAATGAAGGAATAAGAGCCACATAAACTCTGGGCCTACCCAGAGCAGTAGAGATTCCCCTCATCCAGGCATGGTTGTAACTAGTGCTTTAAAGCATTCACTTCAATTTAGCTTCTGAAAACATAACCCTTGTTCGTAAGGCACCTCTACAGGGATATAACACTATTCAGTCTAGAGGTTCAGCCAAGATACTTATTTTGATAAGTCATTTAAGTTACCAAAGTTGTATTCCAGGCTAAACAGTCCATAAATAATGGTTAAAATACTGAAGAAAATAGTGATGAGCTCTGCCCACCAAGCATACTCTTTCATCTCTGGAAAGACCAGTCCCCTGAGCCTCACTTAGGCTGCACAAAGTTACAAAGAAGTTACGTAACATGACAAAACACGTTACAAGCTATCCATGGTTGACACAAGGGCAGGAAGCAGCACTTGGGGTGAATGTTGCTACTTTGTGAGAAAGCAAACATCGCATCTTAAAAGCCCCAAAACCACTCCCTTAGAACAAACAATGGGGTCTTAATGATGGCAACAGACCACTCACCAGCACCGACTGCTTCCCGTACTCAATCCACCGAAGAGTAGCAAAGTTGGTAGATTCAGCACAGTTAAAGCCGTGGTTAAAGCCAGCATGATAGCTATAAGGAAAGGTTATCATGAACTCTCCAGCCTCCTGCGTCACCTAGAAGACAATTGAGACATCCCAGTGTTATTCAGAATTTAAGAATGTACTTGGTGAATATGATTAAAAGGAGCTCCTGTATTCCTTTCTGCAGCACACCCAAAAACCCCACTCACAGATGGTGACTGGAGCTCCCTGCTGCAATGGATAGACTTGATACTGACCTTCACTATTTTGCTACTTGTGTTAAATAGCTGTTTACTGAAAAGCCATGCTCAGGAGTTTTTTTACTAAAACACAACAGGAAAAGAGCACAGAAATGGTTATAAATACTCTGTGACCAGCTATAGGAAGCTCATAAAGATACTTATCTGTATCAGCTACAGGTTTGGCTGAATAGCATCTAAGATCAAGTAAATTTCTATTCACACAGAACTTGGAAATTTACTGCTGTTTTCTTTTGCTGTTCATACTAAAGTACAACTCTCAGTCAGCCTTCTACTGCTGCTCTTCAACATTTCCCCACTGTAAAGGTTTATAACAACAAAACCCTTCAGCTGTCCAGGTAGATGGGATAGTATTTCTGAATAAGAACTCAAAGACTAGATCTTTAATATCGCTGTGTGGGAGTGGGAACGGCAGGTCATTACCCGAGAAATTAAGGAAGCCTATAAAGTTATTAATGTAATTAAAAAATTAACAGGGAACAACCCTTATTTTCTATCAAGGAAGCAGATTGCAACAAACAAAATTAGCAAGGCCAAGTTTGAGACAAAAAAATAACAATCTCACTTCACTGAATACACATCTCAACAGTGAAGTGAATCTAACACAGGAGGTAATGTTTAGTTCTAAGTCAAAAAATTAAAAAAAAAAATTACAGAAAACCAAGCTTTTGTTTTCAGGAGCCCTTGACAGATTTTTCTGTCTCAAACTCTTTCAGGCCCCAACTGCCAGATAAATGGAAGTACAATAGGAAGGACTGCCTTATCTCCTGCCTGTTTCTATTTTCCTCTCTAAGCATCTGCTACTGGCTGCTGTCAGAAACAAGACAAGGCTGCAGGAACCTCTTGATTAAGCTGGTATAACCACGATTACTTTTCTACACCTTATCAAATGGAATTCCATATTTCTTCAGAATTGATGGAGAGATGAGAGTCATCTTGTGACGGAGAAATGCTTCACAGCTTTGGGCACTTCCCGGGAAAAAACCTGTTTAAAATAAAGACAAGGAGAGATGTTACCATTGTGCTCAAACTACATTTATCTTTCAGCAGTTTTTATGAAAAATTACTGTCTAGACACTTTTTCCCTACAAGTATGGACCACTTTACTTGAAGTGTACTAGCTTGCATGCTGAAGAAAAATGACAGCTCCCCAAGATTTATCTTTTAACAGCTGCCAGTTTGAAAGAACATAAGAAAGACCTCAAATAGAGGGATCCTCCCTTGGCCATAACCTTCAAGTTTTAATAATCAATAGCTAATGATTTTCTCATTAAGGGTTAGACAGACCACAAGTTCATTATTTGTAATGTGACATTTCTCTTGTGTGTATCCTATAAGCAAATACAAAGTAATGTCATCTATATCCTAAAAGGCAAATTATCAGTTCAGTCATGCTAGCCTGTGCTCTCTAAAAGAGCTGAAACCCACTGCAGCTGTCCATCCCATCTTTAGAAAAAGGCAGGACATGAATTGCCTGATTACCTTTTGCAAGTCTCTCCAGCCGCTTCCCATGCTCTGGAGGGATAGAGTACCTGCAGTCGTAAGAAGACATCTGATAAGTAAAGTGACAACAACAAAATCTGAAAGTTTGACAGGAAATCATAATCAGTCATCAAGGCGTGAATTACTTAAAAAAAAAAAAAAATCTCTGTATCTACACTTGTCTTTTTCAAAGTTCAATATAAAGCTAAAAATCTTCATTGAGGACTTTTACTTTTCTATCCCAAGAAAAATCAACACCCAAAACCTGACCATTTCTTTCAACAACTTTTGCTCAAGCAACCAAGGAAGTAAAAAGTCTGATGCACATGATTAGCAGATCTGTGCAGCAAAACATGAATTGCAACGAGAAAGGGAAGAGCACTTCCTGAACTGTCTCAGTTCACAGCTGTGCAATCTCAGTATGCTCAGTGCAAGGAGAAACACAGGGCAAGACAGAAAATGGGATCACCTCTTTCAGCTGCTCAGACCAAGATGGTACTAAGTCAGATGCCACAGCCTTAACACCTGCACAACTCACGGAGTGCCCTTTAGGGGTATGTCTCTCTCTGTACACACCTTTTTATGGGTGGCACAAAACTCCTGGCTGGTGTGACTACAATAAATCAACCTACTCAGTTTGCTTTCACTCTGGAATACAGTGCTATATTCTGAATGGATTCCTTGCTAAATTAATCAAAGACACCAGCAAAGCTCACTTCTTCCAAGTACTACTGTAGAAGAAGCAACGGCCAAATAGTTCAACAGACTGAATTATTCTGTTTCATGTTTCCCTGCTACTGCCACTGCATGGGGCTGTTCATGGGTCACATTGTGCTAGCTATTATTTTTTTCTTCAAAGTTGTATTAAAAGGCAGCCAAAAATACTAGTTTCCAACAAAAGTGCCATGGAAACAATTGTTGAAGTTGCTTGAGAAATTAATTTGTGAACAGAAGGGCATGATTCACTCTTCAAATGCAAGCCATGATAAAGAGAAATTCAGGAGCCTCCCCTAAAAAGAATCAAGAAAGCTCAGACATTGGACAAACCACTCAGTGACATCCATATGATAAACAGCTACAACTCTAAGTCTGTTAAAAACTGCCTGTTCTCCCAGTGCTTGTGTGACCATACCTCTGTATGGTCATTTTAGAGCCTCAGGAAATGATAAGCAAGTCTGCCAAGTTTTGGCCCTGCCACCGCAGAGAGGATCCACACTGTACTGTAATTCAGAAGAACTCTAAATCAGGACAGCAAACAGGACCCTCTTAGAAGGTAACCAAACAAATTCTACTCAGGACATGCACTACTTTGCAGCTCCTTACAGATTTCTAGTATCCTTGGTATCAGACAGAACTGCAGTGCAAGACTGGAGAAATGGTAGTTATTTTAGTCAACACTCAGCTTCATGCCTTTGACTCCAATATTTTATGGTATTGCTTTTCTACATCTAGAAGATTCCTTAGAAAATCTTACCATGACTTGGGCTCCCCAAAATGCAAGTAATTAATACTGTAGAGATCCATGTCCTCGGTGTGCCAAGCAAAAGAAGTTTTCCACATGCCAAAATATAGGTAAGGAGTATTCACTCCTTCAATGGTTATGCCACTTTCATTCTCCACAATATCCAGGATTGTGTTCAATCTGCCAATATTCCACGCATCTACATGCTGTAAAACACAAGCCTCATGTCAAACAAGGATTACAAAGAACAAAACCACACAGCTGAGATGACAGTTTGCAAAAGCTAACAGACACTTGTGAAACAGCACATCACAGAATTACGCGGCTCAAGCTGTGAGCTAGTTCACCTAAACCCAACAACTCTGCATGGTGTAGCTTGCACAGTGATTGCTTACTGGCCTTTAAGGAAGGAAAGAGAGTTACCAGTCAACATAATGATTACAAAGGAGAAATAACCATGAAGCTACAGATTTAGCAGAGAATAGCTGATGTTGATTGAGCTTGAGCTGATGTCTGAACCCTCTTGAACAAAACCACTTTTCACTCCAAACATCTTTTAAAAGAGTAAATCATGGTAATTTAGGAGACAAACAAGCAGATTGCAAACTGTCTTTTGACAGTTATCATCATGCCACCTAACGGCTACAGAGCTGTCCCACAAAAATACATACACCAGTGGATACCAACACTGCATGCATCCACTGATCAACACTTCCAACTCTCACACAACCTTCAGGACAAAGCAACGCTTGGGCAATAGTGTTTTCTGCTTTCCTAAACTAAACTACACTACACTGAAGTGCTAGCAAAGGTCCCTACCTCTGTCAGCCACCTACTCCAAAAGCTGGAACTACGCTAAGACTATCATTAACTCTTTCCAAAAGGTAAGAGTCAAATACCACATTAGTATTTATGGAATGCAATGCAGATAACTGTTACCTGAAAACCAGAACAGTTTCCTCACCTTGTCGTAGAGTGTGCCGTTAACGTCAGCTCCGTAGATGGGGGCATTGAACGTAAGGTTCTTCCAGTATTTTCGTTCAAGGTCTTCAAAGTCCGTGTACCGGGGTGTACAGTACCTGAAAAAAACCAAGAAAGGTACTAAAGACTTTGCAGTTTGATATTTGAAAAGTCTAAACCAACGTTTTCCTCGACTGAAAGAATGGAAAGCTACAATAAAAATACCTAATGTGTGTTATCAGCCAGACCCCTAAGCTGCCAGAAGAGAAGTGAGAGCAGTCATGGCTCTGTTTCTGTGACACTTGGGAACGGAAGTATCAGGAAGAAAATTACTTTCCCGTTTCTCAGTTTACTTTCATTTTTGCTTTGTGCACTTTTCCGGGTTCAGAACAATTTCACCTTCTAGCTGAAGCTACTTAGAAACAACAACGCGGTCAAAACCAGAAATGATACAAAGAACAACTTAAAAAACATACAAACAGACCCAAAGTTTTCCCACCACTATGAAACTAGCAAACCTTCACACTCACCATGGTCAAACATGCTCTGTTTACCAGCAAAATACCTGCTTTTGATGCCCATTCCTTCTAACTATATACTGGACTATGCGTAGCACTGGGGGATCAAACTTAGTCTTATCTATTTAATGTGTATCTATATACATAGATTCCACACAATTACATATATAACATAAAACAGTAACTTACATCAAATTATTCTATTAAACAGAACTCTTAAATATCTGGTCTGTACTGCTTTTGAAAGATAAAACAAGCTTTGATGGACCGACTGCAGCTGGCAATTCCAATGTTATTTCTAAGTAATTACTGCAAAGGCTATTTTGCTCCAACTCCTTTTCAAGTGATCTTCGTCTCCTTTTTTATGTCACGAACATTCCTTTCTCCACTACTCAATAAATACTTCAATGGTCTAGCTACTGGGGACAGACAGACAGGAGCCCACAGCACAAACAGAAAGTTCTGCTGCCATTACACATAATTTTGCTGCACAGATGACAAAGGTCCCCATGCACACAGCCCACTGTACAAGCAACTTCATCTGCCCAGGGCATGACGCTCACACTGCTGACCCCAGGCCGCATGGAGGACCTGGCCCCCGTGGATGCCCCAAACCTAGAAGCGTTCAAGGCCTGCTTGGATGGGGTCCTGAGCAGCCTGTTTTTGACCCTGACAGGGTGGGGAACCAGATGATCTTTAATGTCCCTTTCAACCCAAACTATTCCATGACTCTATGTGCCCGGAACCGGCCGTACTTGTCACTGTTGGCGATCCTGCGGAACTCGCGGACCGTCATGGCCTTCTTCTGGATATTGTACTGCGTGAAGAGCCCGGACTGCCCTGTCACCACCTGCTGGATGGGTGCGGGGATGACGAGCTCGTCGATGTCATCGTAGCACTGCCGCGGCTTCCACTCCTTAGGCGGCACGATCTGCGGGGACACACGGGCCGGGAGCGGTGGCCGCGGCCGGGGACAGCGTCAAACTCGGGGAACTCGGGCCGAGCCCCGGCCGGGGCGCGCCCGCCCCACCGGCGCCGCGGCGTAAACAAAGGGCGGAGGCGGCCGGTGCGCGGCCCGGGGCCGGCGGCACGGCCTCCGCCCGGGGGGAGAGGGAGTGTCGCACCTTGGCCAGCCCGGCGCGGTGGGCGCCCTGCGACTCCACGTAGGCGATGTAGCGGCTGAAGTCGCGGAACTCCTCCATGGTGGGGCGGAAGGTCATGATGCGCTGCCCAGGGTTGAGGCTCTCCAGCTCCGAGGCCATGATGCCGGGCCAGCCCTGCGCGGAGGAGGCGGGGGTGTCTGCGCGGGAGGCGGGACACCCGACCCGCCCCGCCCCCCCCACCCGCCGGCCAATCGCCGCGGGGTCCGCACCGGCCCTGCCTCCTCATTGGCGGAGGACGCGTGCCCGTCAGGACCCCACGGCTTGCTCTCCCTCTTACGGCGGAGAACGCCCCCGACCCCCCCCCCCCCCCCCCCGTTGACCGGCCCGGCCCGGCCCGGCCCGGCGCGGCGCGGCGGAACCCGAGTCCCCGCCCGCCGCGGTCCCGTCGGCAGCGCGGCCCGCTCCTCCGCCGCCCCCGCCCGTCCCCCAAACCAACGCCCAGCCGCCGTATCCCTCCGCACCACGCGCCCAAATAGTCCTGCGGACCTCCGACGCCACCGCGGCCGTTCCGCTCCGCCCGAGACCCACCCTGCCGCCCCGCCCCTTCCCTCCGCCGCCACAGCCAATCGCTGCCCGCTTCCCGCTTCACAGCCAATAGGAATTCGATGGCCGGCAGGGGCGGGCCAGCGAATCAGGAGGCCGGGCGCGGGGCGGTTGCTAGGCAGGCAGGCGGGCGGGACCAGGAAGTCGCTAGGGGGCGTTCGAGCAGGGGCCGGGCTGGGGCACCCTCAGCCCGCGCAGTCGCGGCGGGGGCAGCGTCCCCATGCCGCCCGCATCCCACCCGGATCCTTCCCGCATCCTTCCCGCATCCCTCCTGTATCTCGCCCGCTCCCCGCCTCCAAGCCCCGGGGAGTCTCGCTGGGTGCAGCTGATCTCGGTCCAGCGGGCGCTGAGCGCGAGGTGGACACTAACCCAGGGTACGTGGGTGCTGCAGTGAGCGGGTGAGTTTCGGGCGCGGAGCGGTGACACACAACAGGCATCTTCCAGCCGAGCACACGAACCCCTCTAATTATACTCCTACGGTTTCCGTGTGTAAACAAAGCCAGAGTAGAATTTGATACTTCGCAAAAGTTTGGCAGCGAACGCAGACTGGGGCTGGACCAGTACCAGGCCCGGCCCACGCCAGGGTGCTTGGCCAGCACAGTCCGGTCATCTAGAAACGTGGAAAAGTGCCGCTGTAGCCAGCGGATGTTGCCAATAATCCGCCACCGTTTGTGTCAAGGACTGGGACCTGACAGTACAGCTTTAGCAGCAAATGCCTTTGAGTGTGTACAAGGCCGAGTGCTTAACAGACCCTGTCTAGGGACACTGACCTCTCCTTGGCTGGGACTGACTGCAATTTTCACACTGCGCAGTGCTAAATGCATTTTAAATCTTTAAGTGCCAATGAGCAACCTTGAAAGTAAGCAAAACCCACCTGAAAAAGGTCCCAGCCATCCTCAGAGACCGCACTCAGTCCCTCATGCCTAAATAAAACCTTAATTTCACTCTGTTTCTCCTAATACGTGTTTCCTTTGGTGTCATGCTATAGGCAGGCAGCAGCCCTGAAAATTCTGACAAAACACCACTCCAACACAGGTTTTCCCTTGTCTGCTGCCTCTCTGATGTGCTCCAATTTTGAATTGCCATGTATATACACACCAAAACCCCAAAGTGGGTTACAACAGCAGCAGGCACAACACACAGCCTCCTACAGAAAGTCAGACAACTGTCAGGTAACAGTTTTGAGACAAACTGCATTTCTGGCCTTTCTGATGGCTCGGAAACTGCACTTGCCATCCTTTAGTCAAGAAAGACCAACTTTGTAATATTGTAGAATCACAGAATGGTTTGAGTTGGAAGAGATCTTGAAGATCACCCTGTTCCACTTCCCTGCCATGGACAGGGACACCTTCCACTAGACCAGGTTGCTCAAAGTCCCATCCAACCTGGCCTGGAACATTTCCAGGGCTGAAGCATCCGTAAGTTCTCTGGGCAACCTGTTCCAGTGCCTCACTGCCCTTGTAGGGAAGAGTGTCTTCTTTACATCTAATCTAATCCTGCCCTCTGAGCTCAAAGTCATTCCCCCTTGTCCTATCACTACAGGCCCTCGTGAAAAGTCCTGCTCCAATTCTCTTACAGCCCCTTTAGGCACTGGAAGTTGTGTAAGGTCTCCCTGGAGCCTTCACTACTACAGGCTGAACAACCCCAACTCTCTCAGCCTGTCTTCACAGGAGAGGTGCTGCAGCCCTCTGAGCATCTTTGTAACCTCTGAACCTGCTCCAGCAGGTCCATGTTATTCATATGTTTGGGACCCCAGAGCTGGACATAGTGCTCCAGGTGGGGTCTCACAACAGCAAAGTAGAGGGGCAGAATCACCTCCCTCAACCTGCTGCCCGCAGGAGACACAAGTCAGCCTTTTCAAGATGACAAGTGGCAGAATGTTCCTATGAGCAGAAATGTGTAGGCATGGAAGCTCGATAACCTGTAATTGTTACTGGGGACTGAGATTGCTTATTATAACTGGCAAAAGGGCAACAACGAGCTTTTAATTGGAAGGATCAGAATTATTCCTGCTCTCAGAAATGAACCAGGTCAAACAGGCAAAAAAGGAAAAAAGAGAAAAAAAAGTCACTCTTAACTAGGAAGTGTTACAATTGAAAATGGCAAGCTTGTCCTCTTGCTGAGGACAAGAAATTCAAGGACTGTGGGGAAGGAGTTGCCAAGCTACTGTGCAGAGTCTGCTCAGATTTTTTCAGTGTTACAGCTATTTTTTTTCCTTATTTAACAACTATTTTGCCTTTGAAAAACAAAATTTAAAGCAATGGAATAGAGGGATAGTGCTTGGTCAGGATGTTATTTGGAGTAGCTGATCTTTAAAGGTCTCTTCTAACCCACTCTATGATCCTATGAGTTAACATCACCAGGAGGCAAGCCAAGCTTGCTTGGGCAGTGCCTGCACAGCTCTTGCTACAAGTATCAGTGGAATGAATAAAAATATGAAAATAGAAAGAGCAGAAGAGCACCTCAGTGCCCAGGAATTCACCTTTGACTATCTGCCATTTAGCTGCTGTCCCACCTGCCAAACTGTGCCCTTTACAAAGCTACTTATCTGAGGCTGCACTGGGGCTACCTGGTACAACTAAGGGATGGAAAATTTTCACCAGGGAAAAAAAAGAGACAGCAGTAACAGCCCAGCTCCATTGCTCAGTGAAAATGTGGTTGTTCTATCTGAGACTCCAAACAGAAGAGGCTGAAGTGTCTTATAGAACCATCTCCGGACCATTCCCTTAGAAGTACAGCATGGCACTGATACCAGAGGGAGGGAAAAGTCTCAAGCTGATACCAAAGAAAATGGGGCAAAATAAAAAGCGCCAGCTGTAGGAAATCCTTTCTAGCCAGGCAAAGCTGAGCGGTGCAGCCCAGGTATGTCAGTACCAAGCCCTGGGAGGAAGCAGGGTGGCTCTGCCTGGAGCATGGCACAAGCCGTGGAGCTGGCTCAGAGGGCAGATCAGGCTGGGATTGCTGTTTATTCACTGTGCACCATAGATTTTTTTGTTCCTTTTTTATTTTGTGAGATACACAGAAATAAAGGGAAATGTTGAAAGAATAAGCGGTTTTAAAATTATGTGACTCCATTCCCTTTGGAGCAGTGTTGGCTTTATGCAAGTAGGCCAGGGGAGTGGAGAAAAGGGGCTGGAGAAAAGCTGTCACAGCAGCTGCTTTTGCTGTTCTCTGACCTCTGGGGGCCTGTCCCCTTGCCAAGGTGGCATGTCCTCACACTTTGTGCACTGAGCCTTTCCTGGCCTGTCAGATCAGCATGAGGCTTTGGCCACATGGCTACCAGCAATAGCCTTGTCATAGAGGGCTGGGCTCAGTCATGTTATTCTTTGTGCATTCCATGCTGAGGTTCTTCACCCTTTCTGTGCCTCTTCCTGCTTCTACTCAGTCCACAGACAAGCCCACAGGTGGGGAAGGAAGCACCAAGTGTTCCTGGACAAGGAGAAAGAAGGTACGTGCATGCGTGCATAGCTGAGTGTTCTGGCAACTTTTGCTGAGAAAGAATCTCTGCATTCAAGGCTGTACGTGGATTAAAGCTTTGTGCTGTGCATGTGGCAGTGCCTGGTGAGTGCTCAGTAAGTGGCAGCAGCATTGTCACCACCTGTAGTTTGGCAGCACAGCCCAAGCTCTGTTGCTGCAGCACAGGCAGGTGGCTCGCTGCCCACCTCCCAGCTGGCTGGCTGCTGATGGTGAGCGTGGTGCCCTTCCTCCTCAGACACACCCGTGTGTGAGCAGGTGCTCACTTGGCTGTGCCACTCTGCCATCCTGGGCCCTGACAGCGATGACAGCATATGCCCACACACACCTGCACATGTGTGCTGCCTCACAAGGGCAGGAGCTTGCTTTGCCCTTGCATCTGCATCCTCAGTGAGGCTGCCCAATAGCCCCTCAGGCCACTGGGTAGTGAAGCAGTGTGGTAGGAATGAGCCAGTTAAGGGGAAAACATTTCTGCATCTGGCACCTACCCAGGAACCGGTCTGGCCTGGCAGGGAATGCTGTGTGTGACTGAACTCCAGCAGTCACTGAGGAATCACTAAGGTGCTCATAGCCATGCTAGGGAAAAGCTCATCAGTCTGCCATGCACTCTCACCCATCGTGTACATGCTGGCCACGGCACATTTGGCTCCCTTAAGAAGGGTGGAAATGCCATAGGCCCTTGACCCACATGGTTCTGCCCTTTGCACTGGCTTTTCCCTCGCACATCTGTGCTGTGTGCATGTGCTGCTTTCTCTAGGAGCTGACACTTTGGGCTTTGCAGTTCACACGTGGGCAGGGCTGGGGCTGGGCTGTCCACACACAGCGGCAGGGCTGGGGCTGGGCTGTCCACACACAGCGGCAGGGCTGCCACCCTGGGCTGGGGTTTCACACCTGAACAAACTTGGGTGCTGCTCTGCAGTCAGGGGCCAGGTGATGGCTTTACTGCTGAGCACTAACTTTGAATACACGACTGTGCTCAGTGCTACAGAACGACGTTACTGCAGTGTCCCAGGAGGTTGGAAACTACCAATATCGCCACCAGAGCTATCACCACTGACCCCTCTCTTTCCTGCAAGTCCCGCCAGGCCTGCACCATGTCAGTGTACTCCTATACAGCTGCAGGTGGGCAGGAGGTGAGCACACACATGCACAAAGGGAATTGTCACGGAAGGTTTCCAAACTCCCTGTAGGCACATGGTCCCTGTAGAAAGTGCAGGGCATTCGTGGCTGGGATATACCCGTGGGAAAGGACTTACCTGCCACAGGCTGAGGAGTGTGCCCATTGCCAAAGGACTCTATGGCCTCTGCTTATTGCTGAAGAAACAGACAGGAAAGCCAGCTTGTATGAAACCCAATTATTCAAATTTATTAACATCAAGAATTATGCAATGATGCTGTAGATTTTTTTTATTAACAAATAGAAAACAGACTGTATACAACAGTGACCCCTACAGCACTATGCATCCACAAGGTAAAAATGAATGTGTCCTCCAACATTACCAACCCTGGATTGCTGATTTCAACGTAGCTTGGATTCTTAACATTCGGAATACATGTGATAATACAATTAGATACCCTTCCACCACCTTTATTCATAACTCAATGCACTCAAAAGAGGGCTGCTCACTCCCCATCTTTAGTGCAAGTGTGATATAATAAGGAGTATTAATATATAGTACCATTAAATTAAGTCCAGTAGTCTTGCCACATTGGTTCATTAGAACATCCTGAAGTAGCGGAAAGTACAATATTCTAGTGACTCTTAACATTTGCAGGATAGCAGAAATTATAGATACACCCAACCTCCGAAGCCATGTGTACTCCCCTCCCCTTCCCTGCAGTACCCTGCTTCCAAAGAGAGCTGGTCCAGCTCTGCTCTGGGTCGGCCGGGCTTGTGCTCCTTGCCTTTGTCAATGCTCTGATGCACTCCACTGGTGAGAAGTGACAGGATGGAGCTTGCACGCACAGAACCGTGGGATTAACACAAAGGGCTGTGTCTTGCTCTTCCCATCCCCTCCCTGGAGAACTGTGGGGTCCCCTCGCTACTCCTGCCCACTTCCCAGCAAGACACACATAAAGAGGTTCCAATGCCTGGAGCCCGGGATTTCGGGTCTCTCACAAACAAGGCGACGACAACTCACGTCATATCAGGATCTGCCAATACACACAGTCACTGGATTGGTTGAACACGCATTGTAATAGGACTGAACAGTTTCCAGCTGACAAAGGGATGCTTCTCCAGCGACCCCACATGCCCTCCCAAACCCAAACCTACTAAGGTAATAGTGGGGGGGGGGGAGAAGACTAAAAAAATAATTGGTAGCTTAGGTCCAGTTCCATGAAATTTCATATTCTACAGAGGATTAAAAAGCAGCCTATGGGGAATGGAGACGGGCAGGAACCACAAGCCAGCTGCTGCGAATTACCAAGGAAGCTGCACTAAAATGGGCAGAACCAGCAGTGACTGGGCTGAAATAAACACAGGGCAGTAAAAAATGTAAAAGCAAAAGGAAATTAAAAAAACAAAACCCAACTCCCAAAGGTTTGGCGGGTCCAGTTCTGCTTGGGCAAAACATTAAGACTTGCAAAAAATAAAAAATAAAGAGAGAGGAGATTATAAAAACCACTAGTAACTATTTTACATGTTTAAAAAAAAGATCCCATTCCACCCACCTAAAGCCTCGCTGTGAAATGCAGTCGGCATGAGAGAGGGTGAGAGATGCACATGAGCAGAAATTCAGCCAGAGACTGGAAATGCTTTTGGAGTCGGATTCCCTCATTTGGCGCTGGGGCTAAGTTCCTAAATGCCGTGGTCAAAACTGGTTGGCGTGGAGGTCTGCTGCCTGGGCAGGACCTCCACCTGTACAGAAGGACTGAGGAATGGGCGGCTCTGGCACAGAGGGACCCGTCTCCACTCCTAGACATCCCCACCGCGACTGGAGGAAAGCACTGTTACGTTGCATAGTGGTCAAAGCTGCCAAGGTACTCCAGTGCGGCTCTGTAGCACAGCTGGTACTGGTCCTGCAAGGCAGCAACGAGGGAAATGTGAGATGTGGGGGCACAAGGACAGTGGGCTGTAGGGTCCAACATCCAGAGCCATCAGGTCCCCTCCCTTCTCCCAAAGATCTCCACTGTCACGCACAGGAGGGGAGCTCACCTCTGTCTGCACCATGGCCGGCCGCTGCGTCCGCAAGGTCTTCACCATCTGGAACATGTCCACCACGCCCTCGTAGCGCATCCTCTCCAGCACGATGCTGAGTGTGATGAACACGCCTGTGCGCCCAACCCCAGCACTGCACAGGGAGCAAGAGGGGCCATTACGAGTCCTGCCAGCCCCAGAAGGCTCTGCAGAGCTCCTAGGAGGGGTGCAAGCCACTCACGGAGTACAGGGACTTGCTCACTGGGGAGAGGCTGCAGTCCCCACTTACCTGCAGTGCACCGTGATGGGCCCATCCTGCCCAAACTGCTCCTTGGTCTTGTGCACCTGCCCAATGAAGTCAATGAAACCCTCTCCTGTCTTTGGCACTCCCTGCTCAGGCCAGTCTGTGAACTGGAACTGGCGGATGGTCCGTGACTGGCCGTCCTGCAGGGAGAGAGGTGTTAGATGTGAACTGTGGGTGAGGGGTGATCTCACTCCCCTCAGCACTGGTGCTCTGACCTGCTCTCAGACCCCCTGAACCAGGCCAGGTGAGAAGGTGCACAGGTCACGGATGAGCCCAGATCTTTTGGTGCATGTTTGGGACCTGTCTCTGTCCTCCCATGTTCACCCCAGTGGCTGAGCTGAGCAGGCTTTGGGCCCCTACAGGGTCCACTGGGTCAGTGTTTGGGGCCCAGCTCCACCCTAGGACCATGTTTACTGTCACACAAGGGTCCTGTGGCCGGTGAGATGCTGCACACACAGACTCCAGGTGCAGGGGGACCTGTATTAAATGCTTGCCCGAGTGAGCAGCACAAGCAAGGCAGGGTCTGTTGCTGACAGGGATCCCTGAACTGCTCATGGGACTGGCACAGCTGGCAGGGCAGGAACCTATGGTGAGAGGAGCAGTAGGTGGTGGGCAGCAGCCTTTTCTGCCTGCAGTGCAAGGCAGCACTTGCTTTCTCGTTTCTCCAGGAGCTGTTGCATGCTCCCTTGGCTGGCCTGGGCATGGCAGAGGCACGACAGGCAGAGGAGCTGGGGAGCCAGCAGATGCACTCACCCTGGCATCCGTCACCTTGAACTCCCGGAGGATGTACTGTGGCATGTTGTACTCTGCCATGGGGTCCACCACAAAATACTGGTACCGGGCAGAGCGCTCTGCAGGCCAGTACTGGTGGCACTTCTCCTGTGGATGAAGAGCAGGGTAAGAAATTAGCACTGACAAGCTGCTGCTCCTCCCTCCCACTTCCTGGGAGTCAATGTGGTTGTGGGGCCACAGGGTCAGCCACCAGACGTGCCAGTGGGGGGCTCGCCCAGAGCAGCTGGTGCCACACACAGGCTGGGGTGAGCCAAGAGCTCATGCCCACAGACAACAGCCCCACAGCCCCCTTCTCCCCACAGCAGGACTCATACCCGGCCCATCTCGCGCAGCTTTGTCAACATCACCACAATGGTGGAGTTGTGCTCCCAGAGCATCCGCCAGAAATCCTCAGTGGTCTCGGCCAGTGGTCCCTGCGTGGCGATGTAGGCCTTCTGCTGCCTGTGACAAACACAATGGTGCTCAGAGCAGCTCCTCAGGTATGGGCAGCAGCTGCTCCTGGGGGCTGGCGGGGTGGGTGAATGGGAGGCAGGGCCCCATGGTACCAGGCAAGGCTGACAATCCAGCTGTAGGAGGCAGGTCTCTAGGATGAGCCATGGGCTCTGGGGGACAGATGAGCCTGGCCAGCACTTACCTTCTAAGTGCTCCCCACAGACACAGTGAGCACTGCAACGCAGAGGATCCAGAAAGGCTCTTAGTCCTTGCTGGGGTGATGGCGTCCCCAGCCCAGCCTTTTGCTGCTGCTTGTCTCCAGTGCTGCTGTTGCACTGAGAGCCCTCTTGGCACCCAGGCCCCCACTAGCAGGCTGCCAGCACCCACCTGGGCTGGAAGGAGAGACTGTGCTTGGGGATGATCCCAGCAGCACCCCTGTGTTTCTGCACTTTTACTCTCTTCAGTACCCACCATCCCTCCCACTGCAAGGGAAAACACAGAGCAGATGAACCATGTCACCTGGATTACACACTCCAGACAATAATGAGGGCAGCGTGGAAACCATGAATACAGTTTTCTAAAGCTTCAGAATTTGTTCTTGGTTCCACTGCAAACCAGAGCAGTGGAACCAAGAACACCTCTCAGCACCTCTCCTATTTTCCATGTGACCTGCCCCAGACTGGCCCCCACCCTGAAGAAAGCCCCCTTGATGCTTTGGACTCAGCTCTGCCATGCCGGTATCTTGGCTCTCCAAGCTCCCAGCCTGGCACAGCAGAGCCCGGGCTGGCTTCGCCACTGCGGGGCGCTGGAGCCCACGGGACCAGGGCCTGAATCCTCTGTCCTGCCTTCCTCCCTCTGTTCTGCTTTCATCCCTCTGCTGGTGCTATTTTTAACGGTGCTAAAATTAATGAACGTGCTGCAGGGCAGCTGTAACATGCGGGATGCAGACAGGGGCTGCTTCAAGATGCATTTATAAGGCATCATAAAAAACAGGGAATGGGGATGCAGAATGAAGTGAAAGAGCTAATAAAGATGCAGCATCAATGATATCTGCAGGACCTTGGGTCAACTGATTTCTTTAGATACCTAGAAGATTGCTGCTTTAGATACCTAGAAGATTGCTGGTTCAAAGGAAGGGATGGGAAGAGGTAACAGAACTTAGGGATGGGGTAAGTAGCACCACCTGCTGTACTGGCAGCCCTCATCCTCCCTCCATAGCATCACCAAGAGGCAAAGCCAGCATTGCTCTCCATCAGGTCTGGAGCCAGGACAGTGGCTGCAGTCCATCTGCCAGACCCAGGCTGCAGCCAGGCAGCCACCTTAATGATTGGTGGTGGATGGCTCAGAGCCACACAGGCAGGAGGGAGTGGAGGCTGCTCTGTGACAGCTTTTCTCCAGTCCCTTCATCCTTCCCCTTAACTCTGTCCCACCCTGAGGGAGTCTGGCTTGCTCCGTTTTTCCTGTGTTGGGATGCTCCCAGGGTTGCTCCCCTTTTGCTCCTTGTCCACTCTTGCCTCCATGTAGCCCTTCTCCCTGGGAACCCTTGCTGGGCTCAGCTGCTGGAGCAGGGACAAAGCACAGAGCTGTTGGCCTGGCTGCACCCACATCTGTTCTCTTTGGCAGTGCCTTTTGCTTCTGGGAGGTTATCAATCCAAAAGAGGCAGGTGGGCAAAGCCAAGCTGAAGGAGGAATGTGCCACATCTGTCATTGTATCCCCCACTCCTGCACTGATGATGGTGCACATGAGGGATGACCCTACTGTGATTGTGCACAGAGAGATAACAGGACAGGCCTTTTATGTGCATCATTGTGATTTGGTTTGGATTATTGTCTAGGGGTTGGTTTGGAAGGGGATGTGGTCATTGAGATGTTTTTCTCTCCTGGCATTTAGCATCTGAGAATGAGATGCCAGCAGACAGATATAGAAAACTTAAGTATTACTGCCCCACTAGATCTTAATTTGTGCTTTCTAAACTGTATTCTGTAGAGAAGAACCTGGTGATGGGCTCCCCAGTGTCCAGCAACAGCCCAGCCTGAGGATCCAGACTCCTCCCAAAATCAAGACATGGAACAAGTCTTGAGCTGCTGCCTGATCAGCCACTCAGTGGAAGCACACTTCTCAGTCTAGTTACTACAGTGGGGAGGCAGGTTTGAGTTAGATACTGTAGATACAAAACATAAGCCAAGGGATGCCTACCAGAATATCCCATAAAACCTCCCCAGGAGCCAACACAGCCTGCCACTCCAGCCATGTGGGCATCTGTCTACAGCAACACAAGCCAGCCTGGCAGTGCTCACTCACAGGAAACTTCACAGATTGTAACTACACACACTGAAGTGTCTGAGAAGATGGAAATAGATAAAATGCAACAAAGTGGTCTCTGGCCCACCTCAGGCAGTCAGGACCAGTCCTCGGGAAAGAGAAGGGAGCTCTGACTGGGTTCCCAAGCAGACAGGACAAGCTGGCACAGTCACCCAAGGTGATCCTTACCTGTAGCCATCTATGAAGCTGGCATTGATGTAGTCAGAGCCCTCGACACCCCGGATGGGCTGCAGGCAGACTCTCGTCAGCTCATACGGCATAATGTTCACAAGGCGGTTCTTGAATTTGTTGCACGGGAGGTTGGCACTGATGAAACGTGAGGTATGTGCTTTAGAGTTGGCCAGCAGCTGAAAGAGGAGGAGACATGTCAGATCCCTGCTGGGGATGCAGCAGTCTGGGGGCAGAATCGGGATGCTGGCAGCAGTTATGTAGTGGAGTGGAGACCCACAGCAGCTCTCTGACACACACAGAGCCAGGACACGAAGCTTTATACCTCACTGAGCCAGGGATGTGTGCTTGGTGGCGGCAGTGAAGCAAAGCTTTTCCTCTTCCAATGTCTTGCTATTTACTTCTCACCTCAGAAGAACCCAAGAAAATGTGAGGATTGTGACAGTTTTAGGTAAAGAAGATCTATTTTGGGTTACTGTGAGACATTTTATGGCTCTCTTTGAGTCCCGTAAACTGGAGTCATGGTAAATGTGTTACTTAGATCTGCTGGCAGATTCAAACACAAGTGCCTCTTCCCCCTCTCCCCCCCCGTTTTTTTTTTTTTTTTTTTTTTGGTTTTCCTTCCCCAAAAGACTACCTCCAGCATCTCCAGAACCACCCTTCTCTCTATGAGTGGGAGCTGGACCTCAGCAGAGGTTCCCTGCAGAGGGACAGGGTTGCTCTCTGGGGAGCAATGCAGCCATGTGAGGACCTCCCATATCCTGCTCCCCTGGACACTGCCAGGGCACAGAGAGGGGCAATTTCATTACTGTTCTCAAGAGACCCTTGGAAAAACGAAAGGAAAACAAAATTTTGTCTTTCTTACAACAGAAATGCTTGAGTTGAGCACAATTCTGTGGCTCTCTTGAGGAGTTTCTCAGGGCAGATGTCACCATGAGACACTCATGCAGCATGTTTTACTGTGCCAACCCCAGGATACCAGCAGCTCTGATAACCACAGGACAGAGCTTCTCAACTATTCCCAGTTTAGATGGAAAGTCAGTATTTTGCCTCTCCTGCTCTTTTGTCACTTGGAGGGAATCCCCAGGGTGAAGCTGTACTGCTGCAGTTCATTTCACAGCCTGCATGGTCTGCTGCCTCCCTGCCTGAGCTATATTCCCCTGCAAGAGTTCACTGGACTAATGCACCTCATCTGAGAATATGGGCACGTAACAGAGCTCACTTCCAGCTCCAAGGCTGTAATAAATATCTGCAATTGGCATACACAGATTCAGGCAGAAAAATGTGGGCTTGGCTTCTTAAAAATGGTGTGCCTTAAAACACTGCCTTCACCAATTCTAGACACTGAAGCTTGGTGCTGAGGTGGTTAAAAGATTACAGAGCTCAGCATTGAAGAAATGAGACTAGAAATGTCTCACATATTTAAATTGGAGCTGTTTCCAGACAAGTTGTTCACAGTAACATCAATTATCACTAACATGATCTGCATCTGATTTCAGATGCAGCTCCTGCCGCACAGTGAACCTAGAGCAGAACGTGCTGCTGAGAGCTGCACATCCATCTGCCTTTTATATCCTCTCCAGAAGCTGCCAATCCAGGGGGGACTGTGGCCGACAAAAGCTTTACAATTCAAATGTATTTTAAATTGCTGCCTACCTGCTTTAGAAACACACAAAAGAATAACTGTCTGTAATGATCCATAGCTCCCCTCTCCCAACCCCTGGATGAGTGGCCCGTGGGGTTCTGTGGGCAGAGACAGGGCACTGGAGAATTGGGGTGCTGGGGCTCTGCCACCAACCTTGAATTCCAGCTCCATTGCAGTAACGCTCTCCCCCGGTGGCACCTGGGTCAGCTTCTGGATGTGGGCGAAGAGGTTGCGTGCGGGCACCTCAGTATTGCCACACGTGGCAGCCTCCAGCAAGGCCTCGTGGATGAAGATGTACTGGTCCTCTGTCTGCACCATGTAGTTGCGCTGAGAGCGCATGCACGTCACGTGGCCATAGATGTCCACAGTCTTCTCGTGCTTCATCCGCTCCAGCATGGCATCGATGACAATGAAGCAGCCAGTTCGGCCCACGCCGGCACTGCGGGAGCAAAGCACACGGCCTGAGATGACACGGTCTCCTACAGGTGTCACACGAGCTCTGACATTGCTTAAGAGATCACCCGGAGCTAGGGCACACAAAAGGGGAGTAAAGGCTGCTCCCTGTGAGCGGAGCTCCAAACAAGAAGTGACAGGAGGAGTAAGGGAGAGAATCACCAAAGAATGGGAGAGGCTGCTCAGCCTTTCTGCTGTCCCCCTTTCACTGCTGGATTGGAAAGGACACTGTCACCCTGCTGATCTCTGTGGTGGCTGCAACCCCTCCACAAGGGAAGGAGAAATGTGTTTAACAGGCAGGAGAGTGACAGCGCACGTGTGTGTGAAGTCAGAAGACATGAAGAGCAGGCTGGGCCCTAACACCAGTGAAACCCGTAATTTCAAGCCTGCTTGTCCCCTCACCTCGGTCACTGTTTCCTCACCCATAAAACAAGCACAGCCAGCCCGAGAGGGGAAGCAGAAAGCTGAGGTCATGCACGACTGTGCTGAGCCCTTTACTCAAGCACCAAATGCCTCTCCACAACTGTTGGAAGGGCAGTAGCAAACCTCGAACTACTCATTCTGAGAGCACCCTGAAAACAACAGATATGCTGTTGTGACATGTAAACGCAGGCAGAGATAGGGAGCTAGGCATTTCCTCATTTATGGTGCAAGTCATATCCTTAACAGGGCTTTAATACAGCTTGTTTGTGTGTTAATTATATTCCACTACCATCTGAAACAGAGCATGAAAGAAGAGCATTAAACACTGCTGGTAAGGCGTAAGCTGGAACAGCAATGATGGAGTGGTTTGTTGGAGTAACAGTCCCCTCTTGGCTGGTACAAATAAATCTTGGCTGGGTAAGATGCTGAGCCTTCGTAGACTAATATTTTGTCTTAAGAGCTGCCTTTCTATCCTGTGAAAGAGTGCTGCTCTTCCACCATTCAGAACCATTCAGAAATACTGCATGTGGATGTTTGTAGAGGTCACCACATGGATTTCTGTCAGTGATGTGTCTGAAGGTACCACCCACTTATGCTGGGCACAGATAATTTAATTCTTAAATGGCACTTGCCGTTTTGCAGGAAAATGTGTTTTCTGAGGCTCTCCAGGCAGCAGTGCTGTTTAATCTGATGCAGCAGTAGCAATAGAAATGTCACACCACTGCATTACCCCTGCTGGGCCTGTTCTGCTGCCAGCCCAAGCGTTCAGTGCAGCTTATGCTACCATGAAACCTTTCCCACAAGAAGGGGAGACTCCACTTTCAGACAGGTTAAAGCTCCTGCAGCCAGAAGGTAAACACAACAGTTCTACCTGCAATGCACAACCATGGGCCCAGCATCTGTTGGGTTACAGGCCTTGACCCGTCGCAGGAAAGCGAGGATTGGGGTGGGGTATTCTGGGACCCCGTGATCGGGCCAAGCCATGAACTGGAACTGTCGCAGCTCTGTCTTCTCACTGGAGCCATTCTGTTGAAGACAAAGAGGAGTTGTTTTGCATGAGAACAGTCTCATCCCAGTGCAGGAACCTGCTGATGGGACAACAACAGCAACAGGCATGCAAAGCTCTGTGTGATGATGCATGTACTGGGCTTTCCCTAGCAAAAATTTGGAGGAAAAACGTAGGTTTATTGCAAAGCTTCTGTACATACAGATGATCGGTAGAAAGGCAGTTGACAGAGACAGCAGAGCAGCTCTGCAGAAGTAGGTGAAAGACTCTTTTCTGCACAGCACTCATTGCATGTTCAGGGAAAATGGGGACTGGGCATGGAAGGGCTACAGCAGCCAGTTCCCCTCCCTGCTCCTCTGCATCATGGGTGTCCCTAGGCTGGGTGATCAGCCTGTGTCTGCAGACTGCCCCACTCCTCTCTGGGCTTGGCGGAGTGATCTATGCAGCAAGTGGTAGGAGTGGCTGAGTGACTGCTGGGGCCTTTCTGGGGTGTGCATCCCCTATGAGCACTGGGCCCAGACTCAGTCACGCACAGAGGCAGCTCGCCGCAAAGCCTGTCTGCACTGCCATGACACGCTGCTGCTGGCACTGCCCCCAGGGACTTCCAAACACTAATGAGGAATGCAGCAGGCAGGAGAGATGGGTTTGTGCTCACATCAGAAATAGCCCCTCCATTTGCATTATTAGTGACAGGAGTGATAAAAATTCACTGTTTCCCATGTTGTCTCTCTAATGGGACGACAGCTGCTACCTGTACACTCGCCAGGGGCAAGAAGAGCCCTGCTCTGGGGCCCATCACAGAATGCACACAGAAGAGCATCAGATATCCTGGCCAAAGTCCAGTAGTGGCCAGATGCACAACCTGCAGCTGATCTCCTACTGCAGCCCATCTGTAAGACATGGCTGATGTGCGGACTGGCCACATCCTTGGCCAAGCCAGGTACAGCCAGCGGCCACTGCCTGTGGGCCATGGAGCACTCTGCAGCACTGGGAAACCTCTCTGCACTACCTGGAGCAGCAACAGCCCAGCCAGACCCATACCTTGTACAGCGCAAAGGTGCGGACAGTGTAGGTCGCCAGCTCGACTGTATCCAGCAGGGTCACCTGGATCATCCCATAGGTTTCCGTACCCCGGCTCGGCCAGTACTGGTCACACTTTACCTGCAGGGAGGTGAAGAGAACGGGTCAGAGATTGGCTGCTGACTGGGGCATCTGGGTGAGGAACAGGGCTCTGCCCTTCAAAGGGTAAAGACCGGAATGAGTCACTGTGCAGGGGGGCCTCTAAAATCTAGATTTCTTTCCCCCAGAGTGTCCCTATCCCCAGCAAAAAGGCAGCACCCCCTGGACTCCTATCCATAAGACTCAGAATCACAAGAATATTCTGAGCTGGAGGGACCCACAAGGATCATCAAGTCCAACTCTTAAGTGAATGGCTCATATGGGTATTGAAGCCACAATCTTGGTGTTACTAGCACCATGCTCTGACCAACTGAACTGACCTCAGTGGCTACTCACTGAAAGAGGAATTTTCTTTTTCACCTGGAGCCATTGGTGGGAAGTGGCAAAGGGGGCCAGGCCACCAGACAGAGCAACAAGAGCAATACCAAATACCAAGACAGTAAGCAGCAATTCCTAGCAGTGATTTGTGCCTGCTGTAGTTCTTCCCTGCCTCCTGTTTGGTGACATGGGCATCTTTGGGGCTTTGCTTGAACCACCCCCTGCCTGAGCTGTACCTGGATGAAGAGAAGGCAGGCAGCTGTGGGTTGATGGGAGAAGAGCTAGTGCAGCAGGGAAGAGGAAATGATGGTTTCTGTGGGCACAGCTCTACTCAAAGGGCAGCTGAGGTGAATGAGATGCAGCTTGTATCCTCACCAGGTCCCTGCTATACCAGCCTGGAGTCCTTGACCCACAGGTGTGGCAGGACAGACCTGAGCCCAGCACAGTAAACAGCAACAGAAGAACAGGCACCACCTTTCCCGTAACATCTGTAGTCCCCAGGGTGCCCCTGCCAGTGTGGCCTTGGGCAGCAAACCACCCTGGTGACAGGTGGGACACAGCCCGTGCCAGGGCTCCAGCCTGGATGCTGTATCCACTCTCTGCACTGCTATAGGCTTGAGTGCATTGAGCATCACCAAGAGACACCAACCTGCCCTTGTGGCAGGTGGCACATCCCTGAAAATCTACGTCTCCCAGGTGTTTCAGAATGGCTCTTGCAAGGCACAGATGCCAACTCAGACACAGACACATCTTGTTCTCCCTCTGCAAGAAGGCACAGACTGGCAAAACTATCCCCTCAGGCCCCTCCTGCAGGCAGCACTGTCCCATCATGAAAACACTGCTGCTCCCTAGAGACCTCCTGCTCTGCAGAATCCTTATCACCCCTTCAACTCTGCAGCCAGAGTGCTTTGAGTTACTGGCCACAGGTCTTGTTGCATCCCACTTGGCAGAGGGCCCTAACACATCCCCAGGGGCCCATCCCTCTGCCCGTTCATCTCCCTGCACATCCCTCCCTGCTCACCTGTTGATGCTCTCCTCCTCTTCACAGCTCAGTGTTTGCAAACTACTCCTCCGGTTTTTTTCTCTGAAGCCCCAAGCTCCCTATTTAATTGGCACCCTGAGCATCCCTGTTTCATCTAGTACCTGGCTCCCCCACCCTGCAGAGCCACAGTGCCTGGCTGACAGGAGGAAGACTTCACTCCCACCCATGTGCACCTCACCGAAAATGGTTTCCCGCCCTAGGAGAGAGGAGTGAATGGAAGATCATCCGTGCTTGTCAAGGAATAGTAAACTTAATTATTAGCAGAATGTGTTTACAGGGGAATGTGTGGGAAGGGAAACAATAAGCTTAATTAGGAATCAATGAAGTTCTGCCTTTTAATAGAAAGCACTTGCAGCAGGGTGGGGCTTGTGAGAGCTAAGAGCCCTCATCCTGCACTCTGGCTCTGGAGTGCAGCAACGTGGAGTCAGAGGGATGCATCTCTCCCTGCTTTTTGGGTTCTGCTCTCAGTAAGTCCTGCCCTGGCAGAAGTGCCTGGAGTAAGGCTGCCTAATGGGGTACTGCAGGTGCCTGTGAAAGCAGAGCAGCTCTGCTGCCTCCTGCCCAGGGTCTCCTGCCACTTGGGCTGCTGTGCTGCCTTGGATTTGTGGCAACATGGCAGGCCCTGCAAAAATCTCAGGATTCCTCTTCCTCACTTGGCACAGAGCATTTGATGCCAACTGGCTGCAGCACCAACAACTTGGAGGCCACAAACAGTATTTCACAGCTAAACCGATCCCATCTTCATGAGTGGGTTGCAGCTGCAGGCTGTCTCCACGAGGCCTGAGTTTGCCCTGTCTGGCTGGGGGATAAGGTGACCCTCTCTAAGGGAGGGGAGAGCAGCACAGCATCCTGCAAATGCTGGGGGCAGCTGCTGTGTCACCCTTGGTTTGGTTTGCAGGGGATGTTTCAGGGGAGCAGCACAGCCTGTGCCTGAGCCTACACCTCAGGGATGGCCGTCCCCTCCTGCCACCCACATGCTGCAGGGTTGTGTACTTGAGCACAAAACAAACTTCAGAGGAATTCCCTGTGTGGGATAATAGCACTGCCTGGGCTGGTAATTGAAAATTATTTATTCATGACCAGATAAGAGTCAGTCACATTTTCTGCCAAATTTACCCATAATGTTTATGCCCCATTTTCAAGCTCTGTAAATTTTATGCTGAAGCCGATGCACTGTGGCACTAAAGCAGATAAGAGATGTTTTCTTCTGGCAGTGCTTGTTTCTCATTAACTTAAGGAGCACAGTAATGTCCTGAACAGCCATTTATTGCAGCTTTGCTGAGTGGCTTCTGTCCCTCCCCTTTGATGCCCTGAGCCCAAGAGCAGCCGGGCACCTCTCTTCAGCTGGAGAGCTGTGCTCTGCTCCCGGCCCTGCTCACAAGCTCCAGATGGCATTGCTGTCAGTGAGAGGGCTGGAGCATGATGTTCTCTTTCCCAGGGCCTTTGAGCACTGGCCTCTTAACGCTCCTTCCTAGGGACATGAAATGCCAGGGGAGATCACACCCCAGGGATGGCAGCTTGGTGCTCTGGGCTGGAACAGAACAAGCCATGGTTCTGCTGTGGGAGACCTCACTCTGCCAGGCTCTTGGGGATAGCCCAGGGCAGGAGAAATCCTGCTTTAATACCTCTCTCCTGGCAACACAGCCCGGCAGGGATGCGCCACGCTTGCAGCTTCAGGAAAGCTAATCTACAATGTGTGTTTCTGAACTGCCACCAAATGATTCTGAAACTGATTGTAAAGCTTTGAAGGCAGCTAAATTGCACAATCCAGCCATTTCTATCCTTTATGTGCTTCTCACTTTGTGAAAACATGAAAAAGGGAGGATGATTTGGACCATCACGCCAGCTGAAATTGCAGACCATAAAAGCTGATGCTCCTTAAAGATTTTCTTTCCCTCTGCAGCTCAGGAACCCTTTAAAGCAGTGTCACCCCCACAGGGCTGCCAAGCCGCTGCTGGTCCTGGTCAGCTTATCACAGCACTGCGAGGGTGATCTGGGGAGCTCGCCTGGAAAGGCAGCAGAGCCTGCTCTGCACTGGGCAGCTCGCCATGAGGCCCAGCTACCCACCCCAGGCTCTGCAGCTGGAGACACAGTCCTGTGCCTGCACCAAAGCCCCTGGGCAAGGGGACTTTCAAGCAAGGTCACCCTTGGGTAATGGCTTTGATGCCATGTGACTGCCTGGAGCAGTGTTGTCCCACAGCAGCATGAGCATCAGCAGGCACCAATGCTGCAGGGACCCAAGGGTTTACATCAGATGAAGTCTGAAGGCTCTGGAGTGGAACAAACTGCAAAACAGTGACTCATGCTGAAAGTCTGGAACAATGGGCAATGACTAGCATTAGGATCTTCACTGGTCCCAAAAAGGTGTGCTCCCAAGAGAGCTCTAGCCATCACCAAAAGGGCATGAGGAAAAGCAGAGCAGGAAGGTGGCTAAAAGCCATCTTGCCTTGGAAGATGATGAAAAAGACAACAAAAAACCCCAGAGAAAATAATCTCCTGGAATTCCACATCGCAGTTCCCCACCAGGGCCCTGCTGTGAGGGAATGCCCTGAGACACCTACAGGGTCCAGCAAACACATCCAGGTAAGTCCTTGCTGTGGATCACTACTTCAACTCAGGAGTGACCAGGTTTCTCCACTGCCTCTCCTGGCAACTTGCCCCTCCCACAGTGCCTGAGAGGACTGCCCACTTCTCATTAGTGCTGGGGATGTGCCAAAGAGGCAGCAGGACATGGGCAGGCAGTGCCAGGGAGCGAATGCAGAGGTCTGGGTCTGGGTCTGGTCAGGTCAGCCTAGAGCCCCTGGGCACCACGCCCAACCAGGCAGGCTGCCTGAGATTCTGTGAAGGCTCTGGTCACCTCCTGCCCATAACAGGGATTCACAGTGTCACCAAAAGCCTGGCCACACGCATTGTGCTTGGGACAGAAACCAATACTGCAGGATGATATGACAGAGCGTGCTGGGGGGAGATAATGCACAGCTCAGCACCACAGGCATCTCAGGCAAAGACAAGTGCCTGTGGGGTCAAAGGAAACCTGTTATCTTCCAGAAACATGCACCTTGGAGTGCCTTGCCATAACTGAGCATCCCAGAAGTTAAGTGAGTCAGGATTCCAGGCACAGATTTATTTGGCAACCCAGAAGGGCTTTTCCTTGTTCTTCAAATATATGCTCCATCACTGAAATGTGAAGGCACAAAAAAGTCCCCATTTAACCCCCAGCCACAGAGAGCAGCTGACCAGAAGCTTCTGATCTTGCTTAGCCTGTGTGCCAAGCCTTGAGTCACAGCGCAGGTCAGAATAATTTCCCTCCCCGTTTGGGCTGTGTGGGTGACAGTGGCCATTGGACAGAAGAGGCAGGGCTCTGCAGCAGGAAGCACAGTACAAAGCTGGGGTTGGATCTCTAGACACAGCTCATCTCCAAGGAATGCTGTTTTCCCCTGAAGGCTGTAGGGCATTTGAAGAGCCGAGGAAACTCAACAACAAGGCCTGTTTTTTGTACATTAGGAAAAGCAGATCTGTTTTTCCACGGTCATTGGTCGTTTCAGCTGCTTCCCCCCAGCCAGGGTGGGCTGGGACATCCCTGTGAGCATATCAGTGCTAAAGCTTTGAAAAGGAGGGAGAGCATGCAGCAAAAGTTTTAACTAAACCCAAACTTGACAGTTTCTGCTTCTCAAGAATGAGCTTATTGGGCTAAAAATAATCAGTGCTTCACAGCTTGAGTGCACAAGCCCCTTTTGCTGTTGGCATGGCAACACTAAAATATTCTGCAAGTACAAATGCTCACCACTGAAATTTTACTTTTAGGAACAAACTGAATCCTGAGAGGCAGAAGCTACGTCCTCCTTGGGCAGGCTTTGCCCAAAGGGTGCATCTGGGCACAGGAGGACTTGGTCACAGCTTACAAACTCCTGCTTCAGGGGCTGAGTTAGAACCTCTGACATGAAAACTGCATCATATGCAGTGAGGGCTCCTGCTCCTCCAGCTCACGCCTTCCCCACGGTCTACAGGCAGCTTTGCATTTATTACATCAGAATATCTAATCCTGGCAGTATAAGCTGATCATTTATACATGTTGTCATTGGACAAAGCACAAATTAGTCTTGTTACTGCAACGAGACCCTGTCAGCCATTCCTCTGTATTGCTTGAAATGCCAAGGCCCTGTCAGGCTGCTGGATGCTGCTGGTACCACCCAGCTGTTGCAGCTTCTCAGCTTCTGGGATGGTCCACACTCCCCATCTCAGAGCTTTTCTTTCCCTCTTTGGTGCGACTGATGTGGGCAGAAAAGGATGGGTGTGCATGCAGACATGCAGGCAAAATAGGGGTAAACCAGCAGGCCAGCAACAGGAGGCTGTGCCACCCTTTTGCCCCACAGGGATATGTTTACAAGGCACTTGCTGCTGGGCTGCCTGTAGCAGTGAGCCACACCACTGGCATTGCCTCTCCCTGGATGTCCTTACACTCTGAAGTGATCCCATTCCTCTTTTCTGCCCCCCAACAGCTCCAGAAAAGAGAGAAAGCACACACTGTACCCTGGACTTCTCCTCCAGCCTGGTCATCATGACTATGGTTGCTGTTCTCTGTTCCCACACCATCCTCCAGAAGTCACTGAGGGTTTCTGGCAGCGGTCCCTGTGTGGCGATGTAGGCGTTCTGCTTCCGGTACCCATCAATGTAATTGGCATTGATGTAATCACTGCCTGGGACCCCTGTGGAGGAGAAAGAGGGCAAGAGTTACTGGGGGCGGCCCACAACCCTGTACCTATTGCTCTGCTGGGCCCCGCAGGCAGGGGAAGAGGCTGGCATGTTCACAAGGCTCTTGACATGTCTCCTTTATGGGGTGATGCCAGGATCTCTCCCAGGGAGCCTGCAAAGGACAGGGATGGTGCCTGAAAAAAGAGGAACCCTTTGTAACTCCCACATTAATGCAACAAGCAGGCAACACCAAAGCAGAGAGACAGCTGCCACATGCACACAAAGGGAAATTCACAGGCAGGAATATTAAGGAGCTCATTCAGCCCCAAGCAACTGACTGAAATAATTGTCTTAAATTCACCAGCAATTTGTTATGGTCCTACAGCACCTTTTAAAAATGAGGCTCCTTTATTAGCTTGTCTCTGTTAGCAAGGGATGTCAGGCAGGGATGTCCTCCCATCCTTCCTGCAGGGACAATGATCCACAAGGAGCCAGAATCTCCCTCCCACCACCACTGAAACCCTTCAGTGGAAGACCCCCCCTCTGCTGCCTGCTAGCAGAGGCTGCTCCAGCCCCTACTCTGCCTCCACTACTTTAAGGAAAGGAATTTTTCGTAAAGGCCTTTAAAATGCAAACACATAGTTACTAAAATAAATTCGGCAAAGCAGAGGCATGAGGCTGTTTCCAAACCCTGCTCAGCATGGGCTGCCTGGGCTGCAGGGAGAGAAAGCAGCAGGAATCTCATTGTCTCCCCAGGAGAGAGCATCTGCATTTCATTAAAGGAAGGAAATAAAACTGGGGGTCACCCTTCGTCCTTTCGTCCTGGGGAAAATTCTACAGGTCTCAGCAGTCTCCAGCAGACACAAAGTGCCGGCAGCTCTGGGGGAGCGGCAGCAGCTGGAGTGCAGTGCTCGGCTCCCTTGGCATGGGCAGCATGGAGCTGGCAGGGTGCTTCGGGAACAGTTCCCGGGAAAGCACAGACACTACTTACAGCAACTGAGTCAGGCTGGAAAACAGGGATTCCCCCACGTGCTCACCCCACAGCTGTCTGTGAGGGTTTGCCCATGAGCAGACATGCCAGGCCTTCACATAGCTGCTGCTGCTGTTTAACAGGGCTTGCTGTTAGGGACTGTTTGGCCCTCTCTCCTCCTCTTGAAAAGGACGAGTAGAGCATTACCACTAGAAAAGGCTTTTCCATCTCCCAAAAAAGGACGCTAGTGACTGTAGGGCCACCTGTGTGCAAAGCCAGGCCCCAGTTCCTTCCCCAAGGAGGGGTGCATTGAATTAGCTGTATCTTCCTCATCCTCCATCAGTGGGCTCAGATCTGGGTGTGCAGAGCTGGGTGATAGTTTATAAAACAAGGAGAATGGGTGAGCCTGGGCTCCGACTCCTCTGTGTGCAAGAGGACTAGAAACATGTATTAGCCCCAACTCCAGGGATGTGTTCTTGGAGCCATTGGGGTCAGTGCTAAGGATACCAGGGCCTGAGGCTCCCATGGAGCACAGGGATGTGTGGAGTCTGATATCCCAGGGGAAGAAGCACCCCTCATCCTGTGTCACCCTGGACACCTAGTTGGGACCATATACTGACAAGTCCCAGAGAAAGATACTGGCCCTACAATAGTGTTGGGACAGAGGGTGGCAGTGGCACTAACAGTGCCATGTTTCACCATGTACTGAGGAAGGCAGCTGAAGTCACACAGGGAGGACAGTGGGAAAGGAGGCTGCTGGGACAGACATCTTTGCTGCCAGCAGTACCAAGAGGCAACCATACAGAGCACACTACTCTGAGGACACTGGGAAAGCTCTATGGTGCCCTTTCTCTTCTGGCCAGCCAGAACACACATTTGATCATGCTGATGCTTGGTATTTGTCCCTGCTCAGCTTAGAACACAGAAAAAGATGGTCCCCTTGCTACAGTCAGGTTCAGCTCCTTGATGGGGTGCCCACTCCAGTTACTCTTACCATCGATGGAAGTCAGGATGACACGTGAGTGGTCATAGGCTATCACATTTGCATAGCGGTTTTTCGGTTTATTCACTTCCAGGTTGGAGTTCTCCCAGGTGAACTGCTGCCCGGGATCAATGGACTGTAGAGAGAAAGAGAAGGAAGGAGTTGTTAGCAGTCACAGCACAGTAAGATGCTGCAGCACATGGGGGTTTCAGTCAGGAAATCTGCATTGAACTGCACACCTCTCCCCAGGCCAGACACAGCTTCCATGGGTGTCCACAGCAGCAATGTCAAGCCAGACCACACTGAAAACCAGTTTCTAGTGGCACATGCATCCCATGATCTGCAGGCAAAGCAGCCCCTCACTGGGGCAGTGTGCTGCAGGTGAGTCCTCATCTCCTCTGATGCGTGCTCATCCTTTCCTCTGGAGCTACCATCAGCAGAAATTTGGTCCTCTGCCAGCATTCCAGAGAGACCTGACTGCACAGATCTTGACCTAGCGGTTTTATTAGCTGTTGAACTGAAGTTTCTTGAAATATAGCAAGCCCTGGGTGTCTTGTGCCCCAGAAGCTTTCAGTATTAGTGTCCTGCAAGACAGCCTATGAGCTTTTGCCAGGGAATAGTCATGAAAATTAATAGGTTACTATCCACTGCTCCAGCTACTTATGCAATGTAAACATCTCTCGTTTGAGTTAATAGAGTGACAAGACACTATAAACCTGGAGAACAGATGTGGTTATAAATCTTGGCCTGCACACTGTGCAACTGCCTGGAAAGCACACAACCCACTCCCACCTGGCCTTGCACACCCAGTGCTTCTTCCACAAGCCGTGTGCTGGTGCACCCAGTCCATGGCTGCTCCATGACCGGGCAGCCTCTTCCAAAGCCTTCTCTATCTTCTCAGTCCATGCACAAAGCAAGGCAAACAAGGACCATCCCCAAAGCACCCATCTGAGATGGGATGGTCTTGTCCAAGAGACAGGCGAGGCACACAGTTAAGACACCTGCCTCATGCAGGGACTTGCTCTGCACATGCAGCCCTGGACAAGCAGCTACAGCAGCAATCAGTCATCCCATTAACCCCTTCCCCCCAAAATTAACACCACCATCAAAGCCTTCTTAAAATCTTGCTCCAGCTCAGGGTCTCTGAAACTTTGCTGGCCCACAGACAAAACCACTAGACAAACAGGCCAAGGGAAGCATGGCATGCTGTGCTCCCTGCAGGCATCTGCTTTCATCGCTTGGCAGAGCTGTGTCAGAAGGTTTCTCAGGCAGTGAAATGCCTGTCTGTCAGCTCTGGATCAGCTGTGAGCAAAAGGCTGAGGTGGGAAGCACAGCTCTCTGACTGGGCTGACATAAACAGCCCTCATGGTCCCTCTGCTCACCCTGTCACCAGCTGTGCACAAGGTGACACCCATCGATGTCCCCTCTGCTCCTGTGCTGTGGAGCAGGCACTTCCCAAGAAGCCAGCAGTAGGTGTGCGCACTGGCTTGAGTATGGAGCACAGACACTGCCTGCATTGCTGCACTGGCCCTGAGGGCTTTGCAGCACACGAAGAGCACGGGCCACTGCTGTGCCAGGTGGCAGCTGTCTCTCCCCAGGTGTGGCCCAGGCTGCCTGCAGGTAAAGGGGCCAGTGCTGACGAAAATGCACAGGAGGATGTGACATCACAGTGATGCTAATAGGTAGTTTGGGAAATGTAGAATGTAAATAGACATTTCCTACAGAAAACCTGTAATTTTCTATTATCAGTGTAATAAGCAGGCAGCCACTGTGCTCAGAGGCGCTGCAGCCAGGATGGTGGGAGTGAAGGCTGCAAGCACCACTTGTGGCTGCAAACCCACTGGCCTGGCTGCCACAGGCCCTGCACACTCCTCTGCCCAGGCACGGAGACATCCCAGCACAGCTCACGGCTCTCTGGGGCACTTCATTTCCTTCAGGCACCTGTATTTTGCTTTCAAGATAGGCTGCTCAGGGGAACAGCTCTTTGGATGCTCCCCACTCTCAAGTTGCGTGGCAGGGAAGATTGATGCCCACCAATGGTGGGCATGAACTGCACAAGGGGAATGCAGAAATTATCCAAGGCATGAAAAGTAAGAGGAATATAATAGGAAAGGACTTTATGGTCTGGAGTAGAGGTAAATAAGAGGGGTTTTGACACCAGTCTGGTCAATATGGAGCACACTGAAGGAGAAGCACAAATAGACAAACTAAGGAGGAAAATATGGACCCATCAATGCCTAAACATAATTAACACCTGTTTTTCAAAAAGGTGACCTTAGTCTGCACTGACAGCCCATGCAGAGACTTGACTAGCTCTACTTGACTAGGTGGTGGAGCCAAGAATGGCTCTGAAGGTATCAGTGAGCATCTTCTTGTTGTGAAGAAGCAACCCAAGAAAGCACCAGCCATACTTGCACTCTGTGAACACTCTCAACGGGCACAGGTGGGTGCTGGAGTGAGTCCTCCCTCAACAGCAGAGGCAAGCAGAGCTCAGTGCAGTTGTTCATGCTCAATCTACGCTGCAAATCACTTCCAAAAGGCTGCAGGGCTGCCTGAGCTGTGGGGTGCGGAATGCTTTGCACAGCAAGTCTGTCTCCTGCCACAGCAGAGCAAAGGGTTATTTCCTGGGGGAGGACAAGGCTGCCAAGAGCCCCTAGAAGAGGAGGAGCACCAAGGTGTTGCCATTAGGGTTAATAGCTTTGATGTGCAATGAAGATGTGCAGAAATGGTCTAATCATCATCAACCTCTTAAGAGGGCAAACAGGTGAGAAAGTCAGAACTAATACAGCACCTGAGTGCAAAGAGGCTCTAATTAAATACTCCTGCAAATTAGTGACTCATTTAGAAGTAAAATGATTTAATTTAAACTCTGGTGATGAATTAATGTACACCTGTTCCCCCCTTTAAGGCAAACAAATGAGTAAATAAATGGGAGGATGATGGGCTGCTTGGAGAGAGTTGGAGCCCTTACATGAAGTAGTGGTTGGCAAGCCTTGTCCCATCTCCATACAATGCTCTGCAGCCCTTGAGTGCAGTAGCAGTGCCTTGTCTCCCTGCACCTTGCTCCACAACTGTCCTGGCACTAGGAGTCTGCTCCTGTTCCTTTCTGGGGCTCATGGGAATCACTGCTTCATCCCAAAACTTGATCAGAGTAACACTTCCAACTCATTCTTCCTAGAAAGCAGAAGGGCTGGGAAATTGGAAGGAAATGAGCCACGAGCAAACTTAAAAGCACCATGACATTTACTTTTGCTTTGCTTTGAAGTGACAGGGAGATGCTGTAAGACAGCAAGTGCAAATTAAGAAAAAGCCCAATTAGTAAAACTCCTCCTTACCAGCATGGAAATGCAAGCAACAATTTCACCAAAGCAGTTCAGGGATTCCTGTTGCTACTGCCATAAAGACAGAGTCAGACCATTGAAAAGAGATTGGAAAAAGGCTCTTTCCTCAACAGACTCTAGAGCACTCCACAAATGCCTTGAAAACATCCCTGAGTGCCACTTTGACTCTCAGATAGAGTCTGCCTTGGGCTTGCTGCTCCCCTTCCTTAGTGCAGTTCCAAAATCCCTCTGCATGCTGAGCCCCTGCTCCTGCCTCTACTTCTTGCAGGTGTGGAAAGCCTGGGCAGGCAGTGCCCTGGGGCAGCACAGCAGCTCAGGGGGCTGCACAAGGGCACGGGGACAGGAAGATGCTCAGGCAGTGAGTGTTTCCTGTCCTCCTGTGAAATCAACCACATTAGCACGAGCATTGACCACTGTCAATCTGCGCTGCGCCTCAAATGAGGACATAATGTGCTTCTGAATCAATTGCTGGCAGCACTTCAGCCTTATTATTCTTATTACCGGAACGTGAGTGCCGTGTGCCTGCCAGGCAGCTTCCCAATAAGCCCATTAAACCCACGGCAAGTGGCTCCTGGGGTGCTACCTGGGCCCAAGACCTCCTGGGCTCACTGGCCCCCAGGGACCCAAGCACCTCTCCCGCTGCCTAAGCTGCCTTGCCAGGGCTGCAGGCACAGGAGATGCAGTGTCCTCAGTGGCTTTATGGGAAATGCAAGTGAACACAGGGTTTGGGCAGACCACCAGTGCTTCTCTCCACAGAAAACTGTGAAGAAAGGTCTGCAGCCTCCCTACCACACCAGGAAACAGGAGCACAGTCAAATCTCATACACAGCCTAAAGTTTACCAAGAACTAACGTGCCAGGCAGTTCCACACTGCAAGGCTCTCATCACCACCAGGTGCTCCGCTCCTGGGGGCCATACGCATGCCGGATGGACAGGACATGAGGGATAATAGCCACAAGTTGCAGTTTGGAGAGGAATAAGGAAAAAATCTTCCCCTGGGAAGGTGATGCAGGATCTAGCAGCACTACAAGAGAGCAGGAACCAGTGCTGGTTGGAGCCAGCCTGTCCCGTGTTTGCTAACAGCACCAAAGGGGACAGCAATGCTCGGCTTGCTGGATTCCACAGCGAGAGTGAGATGTGGTGCTGTGTGCCGACCAGCTTGTCCCAGGGCAGGTACCATGGGCAGGAGCCTGCCCCGGGAGCACAGGCTGCAGCATGGGAAGGTGCCCACAGGAGGAGCTCCAACACAGCAACAGCGCCTGCCACCATCTGCACATCCACAGTCAAGGGGCTCAGCCTCCCTTCTACTTATTTAATTCCATTAATCCCACACTGTAAATTCCTTGTAGCTTTCACTGTACACTAAAAATGAAATACTTTCCCGGTGCAGCCAGGCCAGAAACAGCTGCTAGATCCTCGTGTCCTGCTCCCCAGTTTGCTGCCTGCCTGTAGAGTGTGGTGGGGCTGTGCTCTGCCCCACACCAGAGCAGATGGCAGCAGTGAACTGTGCCTGCATGTGGTTCAGCTCCCAGCACCTGCATTTCCTCCAGGGGTACCAGGAGGTACAGGTGGGATGGCTCCCAGGTGCCAGGGGCAAGGGCTAAACCCACAGCTCATGAAACCGCTCTCACTGCAGCCAGCCCATAGCTTGCTGTGCTGGCTTTGTCACATGGGCTGCATGGCCACACAGGCTGGCAAACTGGTGTGAGCAATACTATTTGTCCTCTGACCTGTGGGAATGGAGGTCAGATGGCTGTGAGGAATCTCTGCCTTCCTGTCCCCTTCCCAGGCATGTGGGGAGGTGCTGACAGGTCTTGTTTTGTGTCACCTGTGTCTATGTTACCCTGCTATTGCTTGCACAGCCAAGGCAAGCGCCAGACTGATGGCTCTAGGCCAGCTGGCCTCAGTGGTTAAAAGCGCTGTTAAATATTTGCTCTCTGCCTGTGGTGCCACTGCTCCTGGAATGTGAGCCATCTATAAACAGCCCTGCACCCCACAGAGACGTTAGGCTGACAGGCTGGTCTGCAAAAACACTTAAAATGCAACTATTCCAAAGCACAATCAAACAGCAAATGGGCCTTGGGGGTTCACCTGCCATGCCTTCCTCCCTTGTGTCTCCCTGCTCAGCTGTGCTATGCCCAGTCTGGCAGCACTATCGTGCCATGGGGAACAGGGTCAGGGCCTTCACCTCTTAAAGTGCTGGGTCACCACTCAGCTCAGCATAAGGTCTGGGGCTCACAGAGTCCCAGGGCGAGCACTGGGACTGTATCAATGCTTACTGCAAATGCACAGCATGTGCAAAGGTGTGGTTCCTGTCTCTTGGGCTACCACAGGGGCTGCACAGCCTGCTCCCCTCCCACCTCTGCTATTTCCACATCCACTCTGCAGATTTCCTTAGTCAGCAGCTCACACCATGCCAATCCTGCCCTGCAGCCCTCCTATCAAAGGGAGCTGTTGCCCTGCCAAACCCACACATACAGGGCCCAGGATGAGAGCGGCCCCACTGCCGCAGCAATTCTGCACGGGCAGCTGCTGTTCTCTGCAACCTCAGTCCAGGATTCTTCTCACTGGCATTTCAAATGGGAAATGATTGTATTGATCCTCACATGCCAACAAGGTGCAACCCCTTCTGCTTTTGGGTCCATCCTAATGTCAAACACTGTACGAGCCTGTCATGTTCAGCAATTTCCAGATGATGAGGAGTCAAACGCAGCAGAATCCAGGGGAAAAAAATTATGTGCAACAATCAGCTACTTAATAGCTGCTTCAACATGAGAAGTACAACTGATTGGTGCTCTCAACCAGCCATGATATTCTAAAGAAAGAGAAATGAGAGGAGAGAGGCTCATGAAAGCAGCTAAGAGAATTTACTTAATGCTCATTTTTTTCCAAAGCAGTTCCTACAGCTCAGTGTTATGCTGCAGGCTCTATTGAGCACAGGCTTAGTGTCAGGATGGGAGTGCAGAGATTGGATCCTGCTGAATCCCCACTGTGCAGCAGAGCCACAGCCTGCCTGTAGCAGAATGGACAGCCCTGCTTAACATTTCAGTTGGACTGGTAGCAAAAAGCCCAAGGCAGACAGATATGATTGCACACTTTGGCTCCACTGGCAGGACATACATGAACACACAGGTAACTTGCAAGGGAAGCACATTATTCCTTTCAACATTTCCCAAGTCGCAGTGTAATGCTGTAGCTCATCTCTCTGATTCAGACACTGAATGCAGAGGGATGCCAAAGCCCTCCACTTGGCATCCCAAAGCAACAAACAGCTCTGTGCCTTCCTCAGACACACACAGCACACCCTTTTAACTAGCTGGAATTTGTCCCTTACCTTCTCAACATAGAGATCTACTTTCCCTTTCCTGGCATATATAATCCTACCTCGTGGGCAAATGCTCTGATCTCATCTCATAAATCAGTGTAGGTATGGTGCAGGAAGGGGTGGCCACAGGCACAGGCAGATAACAATTCAAACAAAAGTGGTAACACATGCAAAGAACACTTCCCAAATTTATTCCCTCTTTAATACTAGTGGGGGGTTTATTTATAAGTCCCCTGCAGCTCGAGAGGGCTCTGCACATAAGCACAGCAAAACATCATCCTGCCATTGCTGCTCTCATGGCTGCAGAGGAACTTTTCTCAATTTTAAACAGCAGTAACCTAATCACACAGCCTGAAGAATGCCAAAAAAGGTGAGGCAGCCCTCAGGTAGGTCAGCGCCTTCCGCTCCACATGTGCACCCCCTTGGCAAGTTGTTCTCAGGGGAGGACAGGGCTGGAGGGGGTTGGGCTGGGAGAGGTGCAGTGCAGGGTGGAGGGGTTCATGAAACACCCAGCACATGCCTGTGTGTGCAAGCAAAGGCAGCATCAGTGGTGTACGCAGGCAGCACCTACCCAGGGGTTCCACCAGAGATGCAGATAAGGGTGAGAGCACGATCCAGAAGTGCAGGCAAGTTTGCAGCTCATGACTGCAGGTCACAGGCAGAGAGAGCTCTGTGCAGGGAGGGGAGCTTGGACTACTCCAGGGCAGTGGAACAGCACTGATGCTGAATGGCACAGGCTAATGCCAGCACAGTCCAGGGGGAGATTAGATGGGGAAAGCAGGAATGAAAACTCAAAAAGGCATGTTTGTTGGCATCAGAGGATGGCATGGAAAGCAAAGCTTTGAACAAAGATGGAACTGAATGGGCACAGGATACTGCAGACCGAAATACCTCAGCCAACCTGGATGGAGTGCAGCCTTCAAAGAGCAGAACAAAGTAATCAGAGACAGTCCAGGTGGGCAGACACGAGCTCCCATTCATTCCTAAGACCATAACCATGGTGGCAGCATGGCAGGCTGCTGGACATTCTGCTGCAAGGCCTGCTCCCTGTACCAGCCATGCTTCAACTGCTCAAGGCGAGTTCCCACCGCTCTGGGGCTGGCAGGGAGAGCTGGCAGGCTCCCAGGCCTGGTGTGGGGCCTGCCCAGGTGGTGCTGCTGCAGGGGAGGCACAGCTCAGCTCTCCCCAGGCCCTCTCTGCTGGGGTCCTGGCCAGCATTACCCTGCCCTGCTGCCCGTCCCGCTCTCAGGCTCACCTCGTACTCCTGGGAGAACTTCAGCCCATCGTTGGCCTTGAGCCGGTCGATGTTGTCGGAGAGGTCGCTCACAGGGATGGGGGGGTGGTCACGCATGCCTGCAAGCGAGACAAGGAGGGAGGAGGGAAAGGAGAATGGTTACAGCTCTGCATGGCCAAGGAAGGCTCAGCAAGAGCATGTGCACAGCAAACCCAAGAGGTGGGTGCAAGGCGGACACGTGTGAGGATGTGAAGCGCCGCGCGGGATGGATGGGAAGCCGACGAGCTCACACGGCATGCGGCACACACTCCCGGGGCACGCGGGGCGGCGAACAGAACACAAAGGTGATGTGCAGAATGTGCATGACCGGGTGAGCATGCTCGGACAGTACAGCCACCGGGCACACAGAGCAGGCCACGCAGCGGGCAGGGGCTCGGCCAGCCCCTGGCAGGAACAGGCCAAGGATACGCTGTCACTGTGCTTCCTGGGCTCCCGCATGGGCTGAAGTTGAACACACTGATCCTCTGGTGCTCTCACTGCCAAGGGCTGAGGCTGATCCTCTTGCTTACCCCTAACAATGGCATCAGCCACAAAGAAACTCTGCAAACCTGCAGTGAAACCTCTGCAGTGCATGTGCACAGCTTTTTGCGTAGGCAGATGCTGTCCCAGTCCCCAGGGCGTTAGAGAAAGAGGAGAAGGGCCCCACAGAAGAATGGCTGATCCCCTGGTAGGACAGTGCACAACGTTGTGACAGCTGACGAGCAGCTCTGCCCACAGCTGCATAACTCTTCAGTGATGCTCCAGAGGCAGAGCCCGCTCCAGGGCCCAAAATTCAGCTCCTCCGGGCTGGCTTGTGCAAGGCACCATGTGTAGCGATGTGCCCTCCAGCAGCTTCTGGGAGGCTGCTGCGAGTTGGGATGCAGCTCAAGCCATGGCAGAAGTCTTACCCTGGCTAAAGCAGGGTTGCAACATTATGGCTCATCCTGGGCACAGCTGAAGCCCTGCTCAGGAGAAAGGCCCAAAGGAGGGGATCCCACAGGGGACAGGTACTGTGGGGGTGTGCATATGGGATTGGGAAGACCCCCTCCTGGGACCCTGGGATTCAGAGCTTGACTATCACAGCCGCCTTCTCTGATGCTGAGATGTTGAACTGGCAGGAATGTGATTGTGAAACATCTCATCCAAATCCCAAGGCTCGTGACTCCAGCGGCAGCTCTGTGGGTTTCCCAGAAACCCCACATGGGTAATGATGATTATTAATAGGCTGAAGCTGTTGACTCACACCCAGGGAGACAGGCTGGAGCACAGCCAGAAGCTTCTCAATAGCTCGGGAGGCTGAACACTGCCACAGATGGCAGTGATGGGCCACTGAGGTGATGGAGCAGTCCCCAGGCTGGGTACACACATTTTACACAGTGGCGACAAGTCACAAGGTGATAACATGGAAATGTTACACCTCAGACCTCTGCACAAAACGTCTGACATCACTGCACACAGGCAAGACCCAATCCAACACACACTTGTCCTGCCATCGCTTGATAATGCAGAACTATCCACGGATGGCCTGAGAACACATGGACAGGTGGAGAAGGAAATATCCCTATTCTGCCTTATGCTGAGGTCCTCCTGCAAATGGTCCTCTGTTTGCCACTTCACCCATCAGGATCCCTAAGATGGCTGAGCAGGCCCTCAAAGGGACAAAGATGATGCTGATTTCGGCACAATTTCCTCACTTGTGCCAGAACTCTGAGGCTGTAGCTCAGGAGCAATCTTTGCAGAGTTGTCACTGATGAGCAACTGAATGATGAGAACAGTGTGGGGCCAAGGCAGAAGTGTGGGGCTGGAAGAAGAGAGAGACTGGAACACAGCGACAGTATGTGCTTCTTCCATGGTTATGTACTAAGTAAAGCAGAGCTGTGGACCACAGCAGAGCTGCAGACCCTTATCTCTGCTGAGAAATACAAGGTGGTCTCTCCAAACTTGTGTTTTGCCAGCCAGAGAAGTGCTGCAGCAACAAAAGAGTTGCAAGAGTAGGCGGGGAAAAAGAGGTCGTTGGAATCCCATTATGGTGAACCTAGAGAAACAGCCGCTGACAGTGCAGGGCAAGACAGAGATTTGTATACACTGCCAGGACTTCCACAAGCTCTTCCAATTGCTCTGGCAAGAGGACAGTGAACTCACCACCAGGCTAGAAGAGCTCAGAGGTCTCACAACGCCTGCAGGGACACACACTGCAAAGCCCTTGGCTCTGCTCCCAGGGGAAGTATTTATCCTACATACTTCTCCCATTCCTGTGTGCATACGCAGATGTCTTGAACACCCCAGAGCAAGGCAGTCACACTTTTATGGTTGTTTGAGGATGAACTTGAAGCTCAGAAGACAAGTGATAAGGGGGCACTTTTATCTTCAGGTTGGTACTGCTCCATCCAAGCTGCTAGCGCAGTAAGTGCCTCCTTTGTGCCTGGGATTCTGGTACCAACACTGCCAAGCAGACCAACTGCAGACAGTCTAGAGACCATCATGTGTTCTGCCTAAGTCTATGACAGAGGTGACCCAGCTTAGGGAAACCAGTTTTCCTGAGGTAGGAAGAGAGTGTGTTCAACCACTGAAGAGCACCCTTCAATTTGTCCATTTGGGGTTTTTAGCTGCTCACTCCCTCCAGAATGGCCAAGGTTATCAGTCCCCACGCAGGGCCACCTGCAGGCCTGGCACCATGGCAGAGCTTAGCCTACCACTCTGAGGAGGTAGGAGGCCTGAGGACAGGTGAGGGGCTGCTGCAGAAGCCTCCTGGCAGCCCATCACTCAGGACCTTCCCTTCTGCACTGTGCTGTGGTGAGCTGCTGTAGTGCCGTGCGAGCAGTACTGAGCCTGGCCCCACACATCATGTCAGAAAGTGAAATCACTGCCATTTTACAGTCTGCTGTGAGTGAAGGTGATCTTCATGACATTGAAACAAAAAATACAGAGACGAGAGAGAAAGGGAAAGAAAAAGCAAAAGGTGTCAAAAGATAAAAACAGGAGTTAAAACTAACTTGAGATATTCGGGCAACAGGGGACACTGGCACCTGCAAAGAAAAGAAACGGGGCAAGAACAGAAATCCCATTAGCCTTTAGTCATCATCGCAGAGGTTCAGAGATGGAAAGACAACGAGATGAAGATGAAAAGGGAAGCATCATATGCCACAGCACTGGGAGCTTCCCTCCTGCACAGGACCGATTGCCTGGCCCTGGGGGCTGCTCTGCAACTGGCTGTTACACAGCAGGCTGTTGGCTCTGGCCAGTGCCATCCGCTGACACTGGCAAACACGTGGAGCTGGAGCTACTTGCAAGGGAGGGAGTTCACAGCCCTTCATGTGACACTGAGAGCTACGTTTCTCACTGCACACCACTGGGCCAGTGGATGGCAGGTACAGTGGGCATCTGTGCTGCTTGGTGGCCAGGGGAACTGCACGCAGCCCCAGCCACCTCTGCTCAGTGTCCCTGAGCCTCCAGCTCGCTCACAGCTCATCAGCAACACAACTCAGTCCCACTTCATGGTACTGGGACACTGCCGGGTCCTGTATCCTCTCAGTGACTTGGCACAGCAGTACGTTAGTACAGGGAGGCCAACAGGGGGGAATAACCCTTGTCTGAAGTAAAAACCACAAAAATGAGAAAGCTTAATATTTAATAACAGTAGACCAATTAATTATGCATTAAACAAGTTTTCCCTGCTCAGCAAGCTGCAGCAGGGAGACCAACTACCAGGGCTGGTGGCCAGCACCTCTTGTCAATGCATCCTCACAGCACTGCCTCGACCTCCGTCAGGGGATGGGGTAACAGCTTGGGCCCACTGGGCTTGGTGGATTTCATGCGCCTCATTAACGAGGACAAGCTCGTCAGGAGCTGGAACAGTCACTTCAAGCTGCACAACACCCGCTTCCGCCCCTCAGAGACTCACATGGGATGCAGTGGGGAAAAGGGGAGAAGGACACAGTGCTGTCTTTTGGTAGGGGAGCATTCTCTAGCAGTATCCCAGGGTCCAGTTGCTCTCTCAAGTGAACTGGGAACTTTGGCTTGGTTTTGTCTCTCCAGAAAGCCCTGCAAGCTTACCAAATGAACAGCATCTTTGGCTTATCCTTACTCACGAACAGGAAAAGAAAATTTCCTGGCCCCCTGTCTCACTGATGGCAGCTCTTGAACCTTGCTACAGGTCTAGCAAGGGACATCCTTGTTCCAAACACCCTGACTTCTCTGAAGATGGGAGGAGACACAAGCCCAACTTGTCACAATTCTCCACGCAATGCAAACCACAAGCATGCAGCAAAGATGGCTTTTGTGCCCGCATGGAGACATGTCACAGAGGCCTGTCCCCATGCACAGCTGTCCTGGAGCAGCCCTGTTTAACACTGTGCTCCTCCTCAAGAAGCTGCATGCTGCTGCTGACTGCGTGTGACCCCTCCCTAGTGCTGCTCCTGGTGACCTGCCTGTCGAGATGTTCTTCCTCTGGCACACGTGCCTCCCTTGCTCCCCACACCATTTTCCTCCCACGCTGTGACACCATCCTGTGCTGTGGCCAATTAACGTACCAGCCTACTGCTGCTGCTGCCCACGTGTGAGATCTGCCACTGGTCCTGCCTGGAAGATGCACTAACTACGGACCCCTGACAGCTGCCCTGGCACAGAAAAGGATGTGCTAGTGTAGTTCACCCCAGGTGTGAGCCAAACTGCTGTGAATGGCAACAGGAAAGGCTGTTCTTGCCCCGCCCCCCGCCAGACACAGCAGTTTTACATCAGGAAATGGCCCCTTCAAAACTCTCCTGTTAGATGAAAGCTCTTAGATGAATGAGCAGCAGGAGGAAAAGGAAAGTAGGTTACAGACCAGGAGGAGCTGCAAGTTAGAAGAGAACTGTATGTGCCTCATTTGCTGCTGAACTGCTCCCTCCATCACAAAAGCCCAAGTGCTCCCTCAGTTCGTCTAGGACTCGGACTCTGAAAGGCTCTGAACGAGTCAGGGCGAGCCTGTCTCTGATCACTACAATGACAGGTACTGTGCTTTCGGTGCCATCAGAGGCATGCAGACACAAAGCAGCAGCACAAGACCTTTCTGCAGTGTGAAGTACAGTTGCCTCCATGAGCTGGCAAAGCTACAGCCTCAGGCATCCCAGGCCAGTGAAAGCAGCATGCAGAGAATGGCTTTTACTGAACTATCATCCTCTGCACTGACACCACCATGACCAGTAGAGTCCTTCAGTGGGCCACAACACTGGCTGGAGAGCACTATAGTCTGCAGGTAGCTCTTCTCTTGACCCTTAGCTGAGCAGAGCAGGAGAGTCAGCACACCAAAGATCCAAGAATGAAGCTGCTGGGACATCCTCAGCAGTGTAAGAGCTCTGTATACCTCCTGACTGCCCCAAATGCAGCCCATGTGGCCAACACTGCACCAGTTGTGCTCAGCACTGAAGCCCAGCCCGGGTGAAGCCAGTGCAGCACCCAGGAGCATCCCAGGTGTGGACACTCCCAACCGTGTGGAGGCTCCTCCCAGCTCAGGACAACTGCAATGAGCTTCACACCATGTCTGACACACACCACACAACAGGCCAGCCCCATCCAGGTTCCCCAGCCTCTTGGGCCTGCAGTGACAGGGCCAGGGAGAAGGATTTGCAACCCAGAGAGCAGACACCTGGACATCCTCGGTCTAAAGCCCACTCTGTGTCACTGTGACTGAGAAGGTGTGGATCTCCTGGAGGGTGGGAAGGCTGCAACTCGACCTCTGGCATGGGGACATACATGGAGAAGGGGAACTGGAGGAGGCAGGATTCAAGAGGATGAGCTGCTCCTTACCTGGAGTCTGGTAGTTGAGCCGCCTCATCTCAACTGGGTCAGACGAGTGGGCCAAGAGTGAGTCCTTCAGGCCAATGGAGTGTTCATCCTTGGAAGAGGGGGAATGTGCCCTTTTCCTGTGGACAGAGAGGGCAGAGACAAGCAGGTGAGTTCTGGCAGACTGGCATGAATCACCCTGGGAAGGAGTCTGGGTCCCTGTGTCCCAGATACCCAGGTCCACCCCAGGCTCCCTGGGGCTCTGGGTAAGTCACATCGTCTTCTGTGCCACCAATTTCCCATCTGTGAAACAGGAAAGATTATATGTAAGAGATGTCAGATGTTTGATTAGTGAGGCAGTTTTGAAATGTGGTATTCTGCATAGTATTTATTAGAGAAAATGCAGATAGATGCAAGATGCTGTTTCCTCTTACTGTCTCTAGGAACTATTTCCTGTAGTGGAAGGATATAAAAAAATTTTTTTTCAAGTATTAGAAATATTTAAATATAGAATGCTGTAATATAATAGTGTAAAGGCTCTTCAGGGTGTGTTTTATTGGGCCATTAATACATGTCTTGAATGGTTGAAGGCACCCAAGGCGTGTATTAATGGAACAATAAAATACAATGTTGTCTCTTCATGCTATATTTATGCCTAAAGCGATGCCACCACCTCAGGCTCTTGCTGGAATTCACAGGCAAAGCAGGGACAGATCCAATCAAAAAGTGGACAAGTGAATATTAGGGAAAATCTAATACTGCAAGAAGAGTTTCTAGTGAATCTCTAGGTCCCACTTCTAGCTCTAGATTACAAATATGGTGGATACACCCAAGGGGTGGAGAAGGGTGTTGGGCAGGAGCAGCACAGCAGTTCTCTCTTCTGAGCCTGTGCTGACCTTGGCACATGGCCAATGCCCTGAGCATGCAGGAACACACAGAGACTTTGTCTTTTGGCTACAGCCCCCAAATGGATTCTGGCTGAACCCCTCTGCTGGCCTGATGTTTCTTGGAAGAGAGGGAGCTGCAGCACTGCTGCTCTACATGAGTGCTAGCACATTTACCAGCCTGCAAATGGCAACAGTCAGTCTCTGCTTTGGACCTCCTTGTGAAGCACCGGGAAGCACACTGAAGGGCTGCCAGGTTCTGCACTAAGGCCACTGCATCCCTGGATGGTGGTGACCCTGAGCCATGTGTGATTGCAAATGCTCTCACAGGCACAGGGAACTTTCACTTCCATCAGAGACTGGGCACGCTGGGCTGCCACTAATGAGAAGCATTTAGAGAAAATTTAGTGCCTAAATCATGAGCGAAACCTGCGTGTGTTCCTTGTGTGGCCCAGCCTGTGAGCAAGCTCCACCTGCAGCCCGAGGCTGCCGCAAACACCGGAGTTGTTCAATGGGGAGAACCAGTTTGAGAGTCTTACACTACTCTGAGGCATCTCAACATCTCAGAAGCCTTCCAGCTGGCTGGACCAAGACAAAAGAGCTGAAGGACTGAGAGTATTGATAGAAAAAAGCAGAACACACAGCAAACAAATAAAGCTCCTATCAGGAGCACAGCAGGATGTGCAATGTGCTACGGGTGTACCAGTCCCTGAGCCCTCAAGCAAAGTGGGACAGCTTTTCTGGGGAATGGGCACAGCACATAATAAAATTTTGTCTCTGTCTCATTAGCCCAGGGCAACTGCTAAACCATCCTCCAGATCCCAAGCTATCCACTGCTGCTCAGCTTCAATTCATTCCCATTGTAGACATGCCATTGTGAATATGACACACAGATACCTTTGGGAGAAAATGCCTCCACAGAGAGGCCAGACAGACAAAACCACAGCATCACTCTGAGCACACAGGTGGTGCTAGAAGAGGATATGCTGCTCCTCCTTAGGCTAGGATGCAGCAGGGACATGTATGTCAGGTCTGTGCACTGCAGGCCAGTGCTGCCTGGTGCTCCACCCCCACGACTCTGGGACAAAGCAAAGCTAAGGCAAGGTGGCAATACCTTCCATGGGGCCCTGGTACAGAAATCCCCTCTGATGCCATTTTCTCTCATTAAAGACCAACAAACATGTTTCTTACAGTTGCCCAGTATTCCCTCAAAGCTTCCTCATTAGAGACTGCAAGAATCCACCTGCATTCTTGAGGGAACAGCTCTCAGTCTGAAGTGACTGAGAAACCAAAGGAACCCCTATAACTGCCGTTATTATTGTGGTTTTTTTGATTTTTAATTTAATTGCAAAAGCAACCTGGGAAGTCTTTATGTTGGAACTTCTCCCTGAGAGCTGTGAGAGGCTGACAACTGCTAGGAGGCTGATACCTTTGAGGAAACAAAGTCTTTATAAACTCCTAGGGCTGGCATGCTCCACACTCCCAAAAACAAAGATGCCCCTTAGTAGCTTCAGGCTTGATTTTTAAAAAGGGAAATAGACTTGAAATTTTAGCAAAACAAAAAGATAAAATGGATTCATACCTTTCTTGCTTACTAGATCCAGGGAAAAGCAGGAACAGAAGAAAGGAGATGATCACTCACACAGAAAACGCATTGACTGCACATGCACAGCAGAACTCCATTTAATCACACAACGAAGGCAGCTCCCTTCCCCAGCTAGAGAAATATATGTAAATAGAGAGCCCAGGAGGAGCAGAACCTCAGAGCTGAGCTGACAGAGGATGACCTACTGTAATTGAACAGGCTACATGAACACATGCAAATGCAACCTGTGCTCCTCCGGAGGACTAACAATCATCTCACGCTACACTTACAACTGGAGCAGGTCTGCTCTGCGAGGCAAAAGGAGGTGTCTGCTCCCACAGGGAGCACAGTGTGTTGGTGGTTCTGATCCAGTAGTCAGGACTGAGAGGCCCCAAGAAGAAAGCTCCACTCTGATTTCAGCCTGTCACATCCATGCCCTGTTCTCACAACCAAGGTCATGTTCCTCAGTCAAAATTCGCAGGAGCAGGGGCAGCTGCCACAGACCAAGCAGGCAATTTCTATAGAGAACCAGTACTAGAGAAGTTCCCAAGGCTGCCAATCCAAGTTGTGTGACCAGAGAGCAGTCAGACTGGCTTTAGGGACAAAGCTGCTCTCCTCTGTCCCACTGCTCACCTGCTTCCAGAATCCACAGCAGCTGTGTCCTGGGGCTGATATTAACTACCTTCTGCATACCCAGCCCTTCTGCTCTCTTACACAGCAGCCTTCTGCTGTGCCAGGTAGAGACCTTCCTCCTCCCCATGACCACCAAGGACTGTCTGTCAGAGCACCCCATATCTGAAGGTTACAAGGAAGGTCTTGAAGGCGCCAGTGCCTCTAGTGCTCATGCCATAACTGCCACATCCCAGCTTAGATCTCACCTTTTGAAGAGAAGTATGGCAATGACAATGATGATGATTAATATCACAGCCAGGACGGGTCCCATCACCCACAGCATCTCTGGTTCATCCTGCTGCTTTGCTGAAGCCACTTCCATCACGATCTCATCTGAGTAGGGGCTGGCTGCATATCTCTTCTGAACAGCACAGGCAGGAGAGGGAGAGAAAAGCAAGCATCCATTATGCTAAAGCAACAGCTACATCCCTGAAATGCTGAGGTTTCCCCTCGCTTCTGGCTAGCAGAGAGTGGTCATGCCTCTCAAACCCCAGCAACACACCATGAGATAACTCCCTCCCGTGGCATCGGCGGAGGTCATGCTGTGGCAACAGTTTCTGCCTGGTGTGAAACATTCTGGGTGCCAGCAACTTTGCTGGTGTGAAACACTTCCAGTGCCAGCGACTTCATGGCTGACAAACCTGACCTGGAGGTGCCAAACTGGAGCAGCCCAGCTAAGAGCCACTCGCCAGCCCTGGATTCTCTTGGAGCCAAATCACCACCTTTTGAATCCCAACCAATTGCACAATGGGGCTGGCTGATGATTCCTAAGTGGTTTACAATACCTGCTGTGCTGATACCAACACATCTCTTCAGGATAGAGTTATATTAGGAAAACCCCTGCTGGGTGAGGCAGGCTTTCTTAAAGGAATGAAATGACAGGAACATTTTCTACCTGATGTCTCTGATAAACAGACCTTAGAAAGAGGCTCGTTCTTACAGGTTCCTTTTCTTTCTGCAATCTACCAGCCCAGTGATTTATAACCTGAAGGGACAGCTTTCTAGCCCCACCAGCTAGACAGAATCAGCAGAGACCCAAACCCTTCCTGCAGAAGAATGACACTGCACCTTGTGCTCTGCTGCTGTTGCTAAGGCTTATGGAGCTATGTTGCACCTTCACAGCTCAGTGTTGCTGGGTCAGAAGGGTTAAATGCTGCAAAAACAAATCCTTTCCCACTATTAGAGAGGGCCAGAGCTGTATCAGTTCTGTGCCTGTGGCTTTTGAGCAGCACCTGCTGCCATGCATTAAGAAGTCAGAAAGCTCTGCTCCTGCCATAGAAGTTTCGGTCACAGAAGAGGTGCCTGTGGATCTATAAATCTCTTGCTTTAAGGTTGGCGTTTAAACATGCACTTCATGTCTCCACATATGTGAGGAGAAGAAAGGGAAAAATCAAGCCTGCTGGTGTCACACAAACACGTATCTTGATCTACTCTCACAAGTGCCCTTGATCCCAGCCAGGCTGGTTTCAAGCATGTATGGAGTACAGAAAATGCTCTTATCTGGGACATCCTTCTTGCAACACGCACTAGTTCAGCATCCTAGTTGCTCTCCTCCGATTTATCAGCAGAGGTGCCACTGTCTGGGATAGAAGCATGGGGGGTGGTTGCTACTTTGTGAAACCTTTCAGGCCTACAAGACCATCTTTCAATAACTGAAATAGCTACCAGCTCCTGGTTTAATTCTGTTCCTAGAAGTCTGCACAGGACCACTGCAACCCATCAGCCTGTTCCTATACTCTGTCTCCAGTTCAAACAACAGGGCAGGGAGTCAGCTACAGCTTGAGCATGGCACAGACAAGAAAGCTTGAGACTCCCCTTTCTGTGGGCAAGTGGCTACTCTGAGAAAAGCAAAAAGGCTTTGCCTGCGACTCCCCAGGAAGGTCAAGGTGCATTGGTGGTGGGGGAGGGAAGGAGCACATGCTGATGTGTGCAGCATGGAAATGTGTGACCTTCTCCAAAGCTTTGAGGAAGGGGCAAAGATTCTTATTTTTTCAGACACACTTTGGAGGAGTCGCCTTGCAAGGGAAGTCAGATGTAGAAGAGATCAGAAGGACTGTTATCTCAGCGGCATTTCCAAAGGCAGACTGTGAGGTGCAGGTGCCCCTGCTCCCAGAGACAGTGTTTCAACCACATTCCCTCTGCCTTTGAAGAAGAGCAATGTTCTGCTCTCTTGCTGACACTAGAGACACAGAAAGCAATTTCAGAGGAGCTGGGTGGCGGAGACAGTGCACAGCCTTGGACAGAATGCCTCATGCTCCAAATGAAAGTAGATGCGATGCAGCAGGGGATGCAGGAAGGTGGCCTGTAGGAGCAGGGTATATAGGAGGTTTGTAGGAGCATTGCTGCTGGCTGGTGGCTTACTAGAGGGCTGTGGCAGGTCTATGCTAGTGAGGAGATGATGATTATAGTTGGGATCAACTAGTTACAGTCACCTCTCTTAAAAGGGATTGTCAGGATAGTGCATCTCAAGGCCTCTGCATTACCTTGTTCTTAATCTGTGACTCTCCTTCCCTCACTGGTGTGCAGTGCCATAAGAACACGTGAGCTGGATGAGCAATGAAGAACTCGACCAGCCCTAATGAGCCACTACAAGCAAATGAGGCTGAGGAAGGAAGCCACAGCTTGGAAGCCAACCAAAGGATTCGGTGCACCTCCATTATTTCCATTATTTACACACTGGCCGCTGCTACTGCTGCCGCCACCACCACTCCTGCCCTGGGTTTACAGCTGGACATTGATGCCCAGGTCTTGCTGTGCTGCTCCCTGCTTATTGCATCAGCCTTTCCTGTGCCCAGGACCTGTGTGCTGCCGGCTTGTAGCAGGGATATGTGCAGGAGCAAAAATCCCTACACAGCAGGCAAGTGTGCACCTTTGCCCTGCTGATAATCCACTGCGATGGGAGGCAGGTTTGCTTCTCCAGATGTCATCTGAAGTGAGATTCTGGGCAGAGAAGGGCCTGTGAGAGCAGCTTTGCAGGGGAAACATCCTGTTCACTTCAGAGTCTCAGCAGTCGCCATGCAGGGTAGGATTTCATGGACTGTTTTCTACAGACACTTACTTGAACCAAAGCAGAATGAGAACCCATCCCAACCGTGTGCCAAGTTCTGCTCTGAGAACAGCCCAGCCAGCCACAACTGAGCTTGTGCAGGACGTGTGTGTTGACACTGTCCTCCACTCTCATCTGTTATGTGGAACACATGGTGCCATTTCCCTCCAAAAACACCATTTATCAAATCAATTCCCACAGCCGCCTCAGCTTGTTCAGGCCCGCGACGCAGCCTCTCTCCTCCCTTCACAGAAAACTCTGTCATCCCAGCTTGCAGCAATTGCTCACCCTGCCTGCACTGAGCCCACCTCAGCTCTGCCAGGACAGGCTGTGTCCCCCACAGAAAGTCCTTACCGTGTCCCCATCCTCCAGTGAGGCCAGCACGAAGCAGCGATAGCTCAGGTCTTGAGACAGAGGCTTGTTGTAGAAACCTTTGTAGTTCTTCTCGTCCCCCAGGGTGAAGGTCTCAGGCAGCACATCCACTTGAGCAGCAATGTAGGGCTTGAGTCTGTCTGCCTGGCGTCGCTGCCGCCTGCTCTGACTCCCTTGGCTTATGGCCTCCAGCAGCTGGGGACAAACAAGGTGCATCACTATTGCTGACAGCATGACACTGCCTTATGCTGTCACCTTACTGGCTGTAGCACTCAGCAGGGGTGAGGGGAAGGGGGGGAGAAGATAACTGGGTTTGATTTGTATGTGGTAGTACTAAGAAACGAGAGGCAAGTATCACCCATTTAGGCATTGCTGGGGCATCTGTCTACCGACCCTCCCTGCAAGAACCTCCACTAGGATCTCAACTTTGGAAACATCCTGAGTCCTGGGAAGCTAACATGGTGCATGTTAGGGCTGAGACAGCCTGACTGTGACTGTCCCCCTGACTTATGTATCCCAATGGGCTGTGAGAGAACCAAGCCATGTTCTGTGGCCTAAATACTGGTCTGGACAGCAACTCGCACTCTCTACGGACACTGGATGTGAATTACAGCTGATGCTGATGTTTAGGGAAAAAGTGACCTTTGCTGTGTCCTTCCCTTCTGTCAGTGCCTCTGTAGCTCACCTGCTGCTGTGTTGCAGGCAGAGCTTTGTGTAAACCACACAGAATGCTAACACACTTCATGGGATGTTCAGAGTAAAAATGGCAAATTTCATAGTCACAAATTCATGAAAAAGGATATCAAAGCACAAAAATCCAATTGCACTGCTAAAAGTGACTCTCAAATGTTTAAAGAGATTTTTTCCAATTAATAAAAATGAATAATAAGTTTGGAAGATAAATTCTAACTCAAAATGAAGAAGGAGGCATGAAATACATTTCATACAGAAATTGTGGCAGTATTGTCAAGGCAGACAGGGAACATCAGAGGGCTAGGGACAGTGATGTACACACAAAGTCACACTGCTGAGCTGGGTCCTCCCTAAGGATTAAAAGCTGGGTAAGAAACCCCTCACTCTTTCCCCCTGACAATCCATCCTTGTCCTCTTATCAATACTCACATAGAAGTAATTTAGAAAAGCTACAGCTTGTCCTTATAGTATCACCGGAAAAAAAGAAGGCTGGAAAAATCTGAGTTTCACAAATGTCATTGTAATCCCAAGGGGAAAAAGCAGAAAGATAGTTCTTGGAGTTGGAGTGTGGAGTTTGCTTCCTACACCCATCTCTTGCATCTGGCTGAGATTACAGCTGAGCTCTTTGAGGCAGAAAACGCAGCTCTGTGTGCATGGACACAAAACCACAGGGCTCCAGTTGTGGTTAAGGTTGCTGGAGGCTTCTGCCACTTATACATGTAATACAGCAAAAGACTGCAAAAAAAACCTGCTAGGCCTGCAAAGTTCAGATCCTAAAAAATTAGAAAATTAATATTGCCTGTGCAAAATTAATTCAGCTGTCTTATGTACGTGCATTGTGCTGCACCCTTGACTGCATAGTCAGAGACTATCTTTTCTGTAAGCCCCCTGCTTTGTTCAATACACAGGACAGACAGTGCTTAATCAAAGAGCAGATATTCCATATTTCGTTTTCTTCTTTGCATTATGCAGCCTGAGGCCTTGTTTATTGCTTACTATTCAAATCCAGCTCTGAAGACAAAATTAATAATTTCCTCATGGGCTTTTCTATGGTGCTGATCACTATACTATTACAAGTGCTTCACAAACATTAATGATCTGATCTTCCAAACACCCATATGAGTCAAGATAAAAGCGATTATCCCAATTGTACAGATGGAGAACAGGAACACTGCAACATTAATGTAAAATATGTCCACTAAATTTGAATGTCAAAGTGAAAAGACATCAGCTTGTTTTGTTTTTCAAGAAAACTTAGTATTTTCTTTATAGCACTGACTCTGTATCTAGTTCCTATTGACTTTCTCTGCAGCTGGGGATGCTTAGGCTTTGCAAATGAGAGCTCCAGGATCTCAAATGGAGTACTTTAAAAAATCACAATATACAAGACACTGGCTGCTGATGAAAATTTTGCCTTAAATCATTTGCCTGAGGCTAGATGAGACAGAGACAGAAACTAATTCCTTCGATAGCTTTCAACCACCTAAAGCTGAAAACCAAAGCAACCTTCCTCATCCTGGTCTTCTTTTTCTTGTGACATCTGTGATGCTGAAAACTTCTGCAATGAAAAGATGCAGGAGACCTGTGGGTGATGGTTCTCCATCACACAACTGGGCTTCATTTGCAGAACAGAAGCACCAATAGACATTGTGGAGCTGGGACCTCATGGAAAAGACTGTGCCATCATGTAAATAAAGCCAAGGGCTGAGTTACAGCTTCTAACAGTTTGTCATTTCTGACTGCTTGAGGATTGCAACTTTGTTCTCTTAATGGATCTTTCTGTGCTTGATTTCTTGGAGATTTTCCTTTATACTCTGGGGGTGGCAGTGTGTGTGGGAAAGAAAGTCCTCATGGGGGAGTCTCCTGACACCTGCACGTGTTCCATGCTTCGGGTGTCAGAGCACTCCTGCACAGGACAAGCTGCATCTTGGGGTAATGGCTGGTGAACGCTCAAAGCTTTTAAAAAGCAAGTGTGAAGGGAGCTTTGCAGGTTTTGTTAGATACAAGAGTGAACTCTCTATCTACACTGCAGGCTTAGTCCCACCCAGAGAGTGAAAAGCCTCCTGACAAAGTAGCTTAATGAACTGAAACCAATACTTTTCTCTCCTAGCTTGTTTTCAATATTAGCATGGTCATTTCATCTGAAAAAGGCTGCAAGGACTGTATGACCTGGGACAGGATCTGTCCTGGTCAGAGCTCTGAGACACTCAAGTGTGGACTCCTAAAGGGGCACATTCTGGGAAGTGGCTCCTCCCTAGCTTGACCCCAGCCTCCTTCCTACATGGTGTCACCAAGAAAGGCTGAGTGGGCACCCATCCCACAGCCTCCCACCTCTGATGTGCAGCCTGCACCTGTGTCATTGCATCCATCGTGCTGCCAGGAGGCCTGGGCAAAGTGTGCTGGGCTACTTGGGAATCACTTCCATGACAGTAGCTGCTACAGGTTCCTACCTGGTCCAGCTCCATCTCATCAGGTGTCCGCCATCGAGCAGTCAGGGTTCTGGTGCTCTGGTCTGCTGGCACAACCACGATGTAGTACCACCTGGGAAGGAAGGAAGTGTAAGCACGGGACCCTGAGCCACCTCTCTGGCAGGTCACTGAATAATGTGTGCCACATGCCTCAAGGGTGACCCACTCCTTTCCCTGCCTTTTAAGCAGCAAAAGGGCTCAATAAGGAAAAGGCTGGTTTTCCAGCTGCACCAGAGAAGAGAATACTGCCATTAGCACTCATTAGGATAATGAAGATCTACAGACTGTGTTCCAGAGGGTGGTGTAGGAGCTGTGAGAAGGACGTTTATATAATCGGATTGTAGCAAGAACCTCGGGGGAATTGTGCTTCAGCACAAGGATACCACAGTAACGAATAAGACTTCCACGAACTCGCTTTTTTAATCTCCTTGAGGCTTTAGGCATTATTTATTTAAAGGATATTATACAGTGTCAGAGAAAGTCCCTCCTGATCCTCAACCGTATTTTTGCTGGTAGTATCTGGAATACACCCACCAGGGTGAGGGCAAACTGTCAGAGAATTGTCTTAATTTTATTACACATCAATATTTGCTCAGAAAGAGCCAGGAGACTGATCCCAAGTTATGGGTAAACGCCTGCCTCTGTACCACAGCCTGCTTGGAAATTCACTCCCAAGTTACAGAATCCATGGGTTGGCAGAAGTCCGCCATGCCTTTCTCTCCCCACCCCACCTTCTCCACAAAGGCATGGCACCTACCGAACTGGCACAGTGGTCTGCACTTTGGGAAGAGTGAGAGTGAATTTTCCTTCCTGTATGTATTTGTTTGTGGCGATGGGTTTGCTTTGCAAGACATCAGGAGCAGTGCGGATTGAGACGAGGTGCTGGAGCCCTCCTGCACTGCTCCCACGGTTCATTAGCACAAAAGAATAGTCCGTGTCTGGCTGGAGGTCACTTATGAGTTTCTTCATCGAGTGGCCGTCCACCTCCACACTCTGGCTATTGTACAGAATCTGAAACAGGAAAAGGACATGTTCATGCAGCTGACAGCTGCTGCTGCAAACTCACACTCAAAATAGCAGTGCTAGAGATGACAGTTTGGCTCTGGGCCCTCCCTCAGGTGGTTTGGCTACTGTATGCTTTGTAAACAGCCATAAATCTTTAGCTAAAGAAGAGTAACCCCCAGCAGAGCATTGAGCTGTGCTCTCTGTGCCTCGCAGTGATGGAGCAGAGACGGGTCATCTCAGCCCGGGTGGCCAGGGCCAGCGGTGAGGCTGGTGGTGCCACATGTGCTGCTTTTCAGCACCTACGTGGGGGAGGAATCCAGATGGCTGTGCTTTGCCCTCAAGTGGAGATGAATGGGTCTTTCTTTCTTGTCTCATGAGGCTTACAACACGGAATAGGCTGGTAGTGTAAAATCCCCTCTGCTTTAAATTGGTGTCACTCCCGTGCCTACCAGCTGACGCCTGGTTGGATGCTTAATGCAGATCATCCCCCTCCCAGCAAGGTGACCGGGGGGGGTTACACGCCTCACCAATGATCTGACAAATCCAGCACAGGGCTCACAAATTGGTACCCAGAACGGCGGCTCTGCAGGTGTGACACCCTGTAGTCATGACAACAGATGCTGGTGCCATGCAGCCATGGGCAGGAGGTCGGAGCTGCTTTTCCCTGCCGTGCCTGCAGCGAGGGGCTGTGGGCAGGGCAGAGCAGCAGGTGGCCAGGGCAGAGCAAAGCCCCCCATGCACAGCTTCCCCCTAGCAACATTTCTCAATGCCCTGCTGGAGATATGCAGGACCCCCACCTCCCCCCAGGCACAGCAGCCACGGGCACTGCTGGATTAGCTGCACCCAACAGCCCATCTGCCCTGGGAACCTCGATCCTGACCCTGCTGGAACAACTCCTTACCCCAAAACCCTGGGTGCTGCCTCTGCCAAGCAAAAACTCACACAGTTCCCGGAGACAGAGACAAATGGGGTGTAGACAGCCAGAGAGGCCATAGGTTGCATCCCAGCTGCGAAAAACCAGCATCTTTCTTTGCACCAGGTGACTGTCCTGCATGGCAGGGGAGTGCTGGATTCCTGACAGCGGTGCAGAGACACAGCATGCCAAAAACTGGCAGTGGCAGAGCTGGACCATGTTAAACCCTGGCAGCTACTCAGTGTTATAGGCAGAGACCACATGGTAAAATGTGCTTGTTCCAACAGTGGCCTTGAGAGACAGAGAAGACAGCTCTGTGGAAGACAAATTACTTGAAATAATTTTTCACCAGCTGAGCCCACCGTTCAGGCTGATGCAGGCAGCAAGGGAGGAAACAAACTTTTCTTCAAGTCCCCTTTTCAGCAGGTGGCTGAAATCTACAGAAAGCTGCCAGCTTTCTAGGACAAGGGCAGCTGATAAACACTCCTCTAATGTTCAGTGTCAAAGCTGGAAGGAGAAGAGAGGCGCTGGAAAGAGATCTGAAGGACAGTGGAGCACAAGGACCTGGCTAGGCCTAGAACTTGCAGCTCAGCTTCTGTGTTATCCAAACAGCAATACCAACAGCATGCTTCAATCCTCTTCATGTCAGTTTGCATGGAGGTCAGGATAGGAAAGGAGCCTGAGCTTTTTTGCTGTTGAGAAAAGATTCCTAGCAGGTAACAGAGCAGCAGAGAGAAGCCAGCTATGGAGAAGAGATGAAATCAATCTCATTTGTTGATGTGCCTCAGTTTTCAGGAATGGACTGCAACAGTAAGCACCAAGTAACTAAAGTAACAGATGTTTGCAGGGACAAAGGCTCTGCTGCTGCTCCACATGTGGGAAAGGCTGTCAAAGGTAGCACAGTAGGACAGCTAGAGAGAATTGTTTTCTGTTGTGACTCCTCTTAATGATATTTTCTCCTGGGCTTTAATCCCTTTCTCCAAAGACATGTACAGCAGCTGAGTGCTAAAATGAGTGAAAAATCAAAATGAAGAAATGCTTCTTGCAGCACTGGAATATCAGATATATAGTTGCTCCGACACAGAAGTAGGCACACCAAAGGACTACTAGATTTCAAATCATCTTAGCAGCTTTGCTGTCTGGACCAGCACCACCCCTTGCAATGTCATTGCAATAGTACAGGTCCAGATGCCTGTAAGTCAGGGCGTGTCCTGAAGGAGCAGCCAGACCTCTCTTTCATGTGCTCCCACACAGATCTGAACAAAACCAAAATTCCAACATAAAGACCTATGCTGAAAGGATGAAAAGCCCACAGAGTTCTGCTGGCTCTTGGATAAGAGTTCTCATTATGAATTCTTCCCTAATAAAGGCATCACCAACTGCTTCTCAGTGTGCTCCAGGGAAGACACCAACCAACTGCCTGCATGAGCTGGGGACAGAGCTATTTTACTAGAGCAAGAGGAGGCAGAAGAGGTGGTCAGGCATTTCAGTTCAGATTTTCCCTGCTTGCTCTGCACTGCAACTGGCCAGGACACAGCCTCTGATTCTGTGCTGACAACGGATGATGATTTTTATTGCCATGCACAGGAATTTGCACCCAAAGACAGTGAAATTGGTATTTGCAATGCTTTCCTGAAGCATTCTCTGCCATCCCTCCTTTTCACAGCTGCTGCAGCAGTTCTGTGTCCCTTTACCTGCCACAACACATTGTCTCCTCAAATGTTATGAACCATTAATTAAGGCCTCTACATAAACCTTACAATAATGTAAGGGCTCAGAAACAGTCATTCACGTGCAGCTGGAAGATGCCCGGAAGCTCAAGCAGGAAGGCTATTTAGAGGTTGCATCATGGCCCACTGGTAACTACCAGAGTCAGCAGCAAATCTGGCCCAAGGGCTCTGAACTGCCAGACAGTGCTGACTAGCCCATGGATTGCTATAAAATGTCATCTGTGCTGCTCCTACCCACAGGACAAGATTTGCAAAGCTAGGTGGGTCCAAATGTCACTGCTGAAGGTCTCATACTTGATTTCAAGGCAGTACAGAATGTATTGAACTAAAAGATGAAAGGACACATAGTGTGCAACACTGGGAAAGATAACGACTCGATGGAGAAGTAGACAAGGCTGGAGTATTTGCAGGCAGGAGTAATTACTACATTCCATGGGATACACTGTGAGAAAGCACTGCCCAGCATTCTCAGGGGTTATTTCCAAACCTGTATCATTTGAATGCTCAAAAGGTGCTGTTCCTTCTCCCCACTTCTAAAATACCTTGTAATGCTGCCTTTAACCAATATATCCTCTGTCCCACTCTTAAGCTGAAGAATGTGTCTCAGGAAAATGCACTTTCCCCAAGGAGAAGGTTGTATCTATCTTGCACTTTCCATGAAAGCTCCAGAACTGCTTTCTGCAGGTGGAATAAAAAAAAGGAATAGTTCCTCTGCTCCACCACAACTGCTGGGCAACATTTTACAAGGAATTTATCTTCTGGACCAGAAGAAGCTGTGAAAATTCCCCAAAGAGATCTCAAAACTTCATTATTGATTTGGCAGCAATGAAAAATCTTAAGGTCCCAGTTCATTCTCTAATAAAAAAAAAAGCACCAGTCCTGCCTGTGCCTCACTATTCATTGTCGGAACAATATCTACTTTAATTAAATCTGTTAAAGTAGAATATGACACCCTTTGGGACATAGATTTAGCATGAGACTGTTTATCAAGTGTAGATAATACTAATTGTTCCCATGGAGATTTATCTGCTATGCTAGTTACAGTATCAGGCTCTGGCCCCAGCATCCCATGTGCCTGAATTAGAGGAGAGAGGTGAACCTTGTTTATAAAACAAAACACAAAACCCTGAAGGTTAAGGATTTCTTTCAACTGGCACAATCAACGAGTTAGAACTGACCCTCTTAGCTCCTGGCCTTGACTCGTGTGTCTGCAAGTCTGGGAATATTAATAAAAAGAAGGCACTAACAGAGAAATATCCTTGTAACACCCTGGTTTGTGTGACTGCTCTTAAGTTAGCAAGTGGCTAATGCCATCTCCTGTGTCAGCTGAGGGTTAACCCACAGCAGGGGCAGACCCTGAGTCACCCTGTGATAGCACTCCCAGCTGTGCAGCTAGGAGAGCGGACAGACGGGGCATCAGCATTACACCCCTGGCTCCTGGCTACCTCCAACCACTCCACCATCCCTGTGTGGTAGTAATGCTCCAAAGGTCACACTGTCCCTTTCCAGCACTGCACTGTCAGACAGCGATTTGGGCCTTGGGCCCCAAGACAAGGCGAGATGAAGCACGCTGGTTCTGCAGCAGAGTGCCAAGTAACAGGGCTCTGTGAAGTTCCTTGCAGCCAGATACCTGAACACTGATCCTAATGCGCCCTGCATCTGGGAGAGCTTTGAATACCACAAGGTCTTCACAAAAGCCTTGTCTGCTTCAGCTAAACTGTGTATGTTAACAAGTGTCTGCTATTGATCAAGGTAATTCAGCTTCAGGGATTAAACAAGGAGAGTTAGTAACAAGGAAGGCGAGGTGCTCACACACTTTGATGTGGATGCGGTTCAAGATATCCCCTTATTCCCCTGGCCATGGATCCCCCACAGCTTGTGCAAGCCTTGCATTTGCACTTTAGGCACAGCATGGCAGGGGGCACATGCAAGGAGAAAGAGAAGTCACACTGCTTCCACCCTGGCACCTTTGCAGAGGCAGCAGATTGGTGCTGAGATTGGGAAAATTATCTTCAATGATGTGACGTGTTGGTCTTGTTTCTTAATGGAGAGAAACTGCACTGAGGTCTACACACTGCAGTCTTTTACCCACGTAAGTGACAAGTCCTGGGAGTTGGACAAGAGCAGGAAGGCATTGGGTCATCAGTGTTGTCTGCAGCCTGCTGGATGACACCACATCCAGAAGTGTATTGGTGAAAAGAGAGCAGCAGCCATTCCTGCAGAGTTCCCTCTGTACTGACATATTTTGTGCCACTCACACCTGTAAGACCTTCAGGAAGTCTGATGATGCTTTTCCCCTTCACTCCCTGAGATTATGCATCTGCCCTGATGCTCTGAAGTAACTCATGAAGGCAATATGGATGTTTGAGACAGGACACGTTGTAGAAGGAGTTATTCTTAGTTTGATTCACTGGCTGGTTTTCAGAGCACTTTGTCCTGCTAATTTCTTGCAATTAAATCATATTTATAACTTTTCACACCCCAGCTCCACGTCAGGCATCAGGACAAACTTGTGTGACCACCATCACGGAGCTACAGTGGTCAGCCTGACCAATAGGACCCAACTGATGCTGCTATCCACTGTCCTGCTCACTGCTACAGGTGGAGCTTCCTGTCATCCAAGTCCCACTCTTACCTTAAAAGGCACTGCAGATTTATAGGAGTCAGGCACTTCCCAGCTCAGCAACACAGACGTTTTCATGACGGCATTGACACGGAAGTTCTTAGCAAACACTGAAATGAAAAACAAGATATTTGAGCACTGTAAAGCCAAGTCAGGAGGGAGACAGGCGGCAGCTCGACTCCAAGTCTCTTTGTCTAACTCAGCAGCAGAGGTCAGAGTTCAGCTACAGCAGAGAAGTAAGAAATGAGGAGAAGAGAGCAGCAGCCTTTTACCAAGTCTATAGTCTCCAGAGGAGTTCTGCTTTTTGACTATACTTTTCAGCATCACAGAAAGGAAGTTGTAGGCTGAACTGCAGCCTTTCTCTATCCCCACTCCACTCACACTCCCTTGGCCCTTCGTCATGATCAAACAGCAGTGTTATTCAGGTACTGGATCTGCAGATGATCCGACTGAGACAGCTGCTCCAGTTCAAGTAAGAGACCTTCATGTACAGATAAAACATCCAAGTATGCCTGTGGATGCAATTAAGGTACCACCAACACCCCTCTCCCCCCAGATGGCAAGTTTAGAAAATCTTTGCTGAGCCTCCCCTCACTGAACTAGTTTTAGACTAGGGAGCCACACAGTACCTGATCACAACAGTCAGAGCAGAGGGGAGCAAAGCTTCGTGAACCAAAGCAAAGCTCCCTGTCCTGGAGGCAGAGCTTCCTGTTAGGGCTTGTTAGAGGGGCACTTACCTTGCTCTACAGGCATGGTCCGGGACTGGATGCTGGGGCTGAGTGGCCCAGCCCCTTTACTGGTGCGGGCCCTCACTTTGATGTTGTAAGTGGTATCAGGTTTCAAATTTGTCAAAGTGATACTCGTGTCCTTGGTCATGTTAACCAGGTCCTGCTGGCTATTTATGTCCCTGTATACCACTGTGTAGTTGACGATCTTGCCGTTCCTTTCTGCCAAGACTGGGGGGTCCCAAGCAACTTCTGTGGTGGAAGTGGTGAGACCCACCACACGCAGGTTCTGTGGGAAGCCGCTTGGCACATCTTCGGCCGTCGTGATCTCCTTCTCAAACTCCTCTCCTGGGCCAGCTCTGTTCTTAGCAGACAATTTGAAGAGGTACGTGGCCCCCTTGTGCAGGTTGGTCACCGTGTAGTGATGGTCTCTCTTCCCGAAGTCTATCGTGTTCATTTTTTCCTCATCCAGACGTCTGTACTGCAGCCGGTAACCCAGCAGCTCCCCTACCATCTCCTTGGGTGGGTGCCACTGGATGAGGGCTGTGTTCATGGCTGTCGTGCTAATCATCATGGTGGGCTTCCCCGGGACTGAAACATAAACACACAATGACCATCTATAGCCTGGGAGGAGGGGAAGGAAGGACCGCTTCCGTGCTGCTCAGTCCGTATTGAGGAAAGTGGGAAAGTTCAGACAACAGGGTGAAGAGGATGACAGACAATTCACAGGGATAGTGGCAGACTGACCCTAATCCGGTGGTGAGGGAAACTGGAGCCAGCCAGCTCTTGGTTGCCATTTTCCCATGTGCTGCCATTTAAACCGGAAATAAATTCAGCCATATCCTGCCCCAAAATTCATCCCCTTTTACAGGAAACGTTTAAGGTACCTCAAAGCATCATATGTATCTCAGAGAAGATCTGAATCCCGTCCTCCCAATCAGTGGTCTTCAGACACTCCAGCCAGTGCACAGCACCAGGCCATGCTGGCCCTGATGCACTGTACCACAACAGACACCCTGGAGCCCAATTCCAGCACCCTGGTCTGTCTGGAGGCAGACAAGTTTCATCCTGAAACCTTGCAGTTTTACCATCTGCAGAGGCAGCGAGCAGAGCTGGGTGGGCTGTTTGCCATCAGAATACATTTTGGTTTAGTTGAGGAGCAGATTCGTGATGTCAGTGTCGATGTGAGAGGTGAACGCAAGCATTCCACAGGTTTGCTTATGCTGCACAAGTCAAGGGGTGCTGCCATCACTGGTTAGGAACTGATGGCTTTAAATTGATGGTTTAATACCTTGATCTCCTTCAGTTAAAAAAAGGATGCGTCTTCACATCAGCTCAGACTTGTAAACAAATCAACTGATAGGGAAGATACTCAGAATCAAAGGCATGGGGCCATTGATACGAAAACAAAAATGGGATTGCAGCCAAACCTAGTTAAATATCCTTGCAGTTTTGAAATGTATGAGCCCACAGTCGAGCACAAGAGAAAACCATTATTTGCCAGAATTACACCCCCTTTTTGCCATCAGAGGGCGACACCAATGCTCTCCTTTGAGGTCAGACCTGCAGCAGAGCCGGTATGAAGGCAGGTCTGAGGGCTGTTTTGTAGGTATTTAATATACAATTACATTCCCATTGCCAGTGCCATCCTCCTTGCACTCACAATACAATGTCTAACAGCAGCTAGTATTAAGGGACACAGTATTTTCAAAGATGATTCCAAATATTAACCTCAAAATGTGCATCATAACATGGGAAGACCTACTGTGGTTTACAGTACAACACTGGGATGTTTAGGAAGCTCTTCCTGTTTATAGGACAGCTGTAGCAATTTGATGAACAGAAAATACATCATGGCAAGGCACTAGGGAAACAGCATTTGAGATTGTGACAGTGGAAACTACCTCTGGAGCTCCCCATATGCAGTGCAGAGGAGATGGCAAGCTGCTCCTTGTTTAAAAGCACCAGGAACAAACGCTCTCAGTTTGCACAAGCTGCATTCCCATAATAACAAGTGGTAAATACTGCTCCTGTGGTTGGTGTGAGAAAGCAGCAGGATTACTGGTTATAGGACAGCCTAGTGAGAGGAAAATGTGAGTGGACAAGAGACAGTGTCAACTAGTTGGTGCCACAGCCAAAGGCAAGCTTGACCACACCTGGAGGGAAGCGCCAGATGACTCCTGGGTGCCCCTGCTCCAGGCACAGGTACCATCTACTGAGACAGCAGAACCAAACCAGCTGGGATCACCAGGACCTAGAAGTTGTGTCCGCAGCACTTCTACAGCAGATTTGTTGCATTCCAGGTTTTACCATGGCTCTAGGAGCAGCCAGGCTCTGCTTTGTAAGCCTGGGGAAACAGCAGTATCACTGGCAGGGGGGAGCTGAGAAGCACCTCTTAGGAGCCCTCTGTGCCAGGGGCCATTCCAGGCAGCACTGCAGTCACCACAGGAAGCAAGAAATGGCACTTGCCTACAGGAACAAGGTGAGGACAGGCCAGGATTCCAAAGCTGAGGGAGGGCCTGGACTTTCAGGCTTCCTCTTCACAGGTCTCTGGACTGCAGATGAGCTCAGACCCATGAATTTCACTGCTCTCTCACCAGCCCTGGTAGTGGCTCTCCATCTGTTTGCTGCACTTTGCTCATGTGATCCAGTGGCAAAGCCTGTTAAGTACGGGCTGGAGATCACAAGAGTTTGTACCTCTGCAGCGTCTCCAACCCTCTTGCTTCCTCTTGGCCATACTCCCCACGCACCTCTTGGGAGGTTTTACCACCACCCCTATGAGGCTGTGACACCTGCTCCCCACACTCACCTGCCCCTGTGGTGGTGATGACTTTGGGCTTGCTGCGGGCACCATCTCCTTTGGTGGTGTAGGCAGCAACTGTGACAGAGTAGGTGGTTTCTGGCAGCAGGCCTCCAATGACTGTCTCCTGGGAGCACATTCACGAGGCAGAGAAGAGGCAAACAAGAAGAGCAAATACTTGTTACTGGAGTGAGCAAAAGGAAGGCACCAGGGTCAGTGTCTCCAACAGCAACACACTGACAACACTCCCTGGTCCACACTCATGCATCGTGCTCAAACACACGTGTTGCACAGAGCCAGCAAACAACAACTGCTGCCACTCCAACACTCACCTGCCTGATTTCAACCCCTGCCTTTAACATTTGGCCTTTTCAGGGACCCACCAGCACGTCAGCAGCTGTGCTCTCCCATGGCTTCTGCCAAGAGGGAGATCTGATCCAGATACGGTCCTGTGTGAAAGCTATGTAAGAGGACTATGGAGCTGTGAACCAGAGCAAAAGCCAGTTCACCTGGCTATGAGAACCTCTTGGGGGCTAATTCCAGGGTTTTTAAAGTTGTCTCTTGCAGCAGGGCCATGGGGAACACAGGGAGGCAGTGCAGGGGTGGGGGCCCCGGGCAGGGAGCACCTGCAGCTCTAAGCATCATGTTCACCCTCCCTGCCAGGCACTGGGTTGCAGGGGTGGGATGGGTCAATGCAAGGCACTGGCAAAACCTGGAGGGAAAACCTGCATCGTGGGAGGTCTGTGAGGGGGCGGACTCACGGGGTGCATCCTTGCATGCCCTGGCTTTCTCTGGGCAGGAGGAGGGCATGGCTCTGCACTTCAATTTGAGATCAAAGAGGAGAGCACTGCTCCTCCCTCCTGGCCTCCAGCAGCAATGTGACTGGTGCCAAGCCTGGCTGGCCAGGCCTGCAAATGAGTGAGCACAGCAAGCTCAGCAGCTCCCAGCAGCTCGGGCAGGTACCCCTGAGCAGTGTTCATCTGTGGGTGTTGTGGGAGTGTCTGGGCCACTAGCACTAATAACCCAGATAATAATGGATCAGAGAGCAAGAGATGACCAGGCTGGAGAAGGGGCTGGGGAAACTTTTGGAAAGGAGGCAGAGGCTTTGTGTTGGTTATTTACCCCTTCAGACAAGGAGAAGAGCAGAGATGGAGAGGGTTAAGTTTGAGCTGCTGAGAACAGGCAGCATGGGCACTGTCAGAAGCTGCTGCAGGGGCCTGATCTCTGCCTGGGGGATCCTTGCCAGCTTCAGGGGTACGAGGGGTGCCTGTGGTTGCTCTCAGAGCACAGCCACTCTCCCATCACTCACTCACACAAACACCCACACTATTAAACCTGCTGATTTCCAGTCAGTGCTGCTGGTTCAGGTTACCTGCCCAGGCTTACTCATCAAAATCACCATGTTACCATTGCAGAACCAGCCAGCCCAGAGAAGTATCAACAAGCACCAACAAGAACCCCGCCAAAATCACCGTGTGAACCAGAGTCCGATCCCAACTCTGCCCCTGCAGCAGATCATGTGTGCGGGTGAGTGGACGCACGGTCTGATCGGTGCCAATGGACCCGCGGGGAAGCACTCTCACAAAACCTGCAGACTCTGAACATCCCAAGAGAATTCACTCCTCCCAAACCCATGCAAAGAGAATTTCTCACGCGAAACCATGCCACCAGGAGCAAAGCAAGCAAGCTGGGAGGAGGGGAGAGAGATGAGGGATGGATGAAAGAAGGTCTGATTGCATAATGCAAACACAGTGCTGTCATGACATAGCCACTTCGAGCAAGAATCCTCCATATAAAGCAGGAGGAGAAATGTATCATGCTGGGGAAACTCACAGTAGGGCACGTAATTGAATTGCTGACTCTAAAAAGGTCATTTTCTAGTTTGTTCCTCCAAATTTATATCTCAAAATTATGTGGGGAAAAATTAAATTTAACTGTTTAAATGTGATTGTTTTCTTATTACTATCTGTGTTTCAACCAAAGGTCATGGTTGAGGGTGTAGGTTATTTCTCATGACTACGATCAATGTGGTTTAAAGATTATATATCTAATTTTACCACATAACTTGGTGGGCCAACTACTGCAGGATCAGCCTCCTGAGTCGATCACTTGAACCTGCTTAAAACTGCACTGCAACAAGCTGGAAATACAGATTATAGGAAATGTCAATTGCTTTTCTGCGTTTAGGAGCAATCTAAATGCCAATTTTCTCTGGATTTGCTGCTTGTGGAAGGTTTCACAATGTAACTCTCCAGCCTCATTAAGGGAGTGAAAGGAATGTTTTGACAGTACTGTGTCTACAAAAATCACAAATCGATTTACCAAACCCCTCTCTTCCAACCTGGAATACACACAAGTGGTACTTACATGGTCGACGGAGTCCTCAGCTCTCCACTGATGCGGAAGAAAGGAAGGAGGAGAGAAAAATGGAGACACAGAATTTTAAGGGGCAACATGTAGGAAAGGGATGACAACGACAACAACAGCAGGGGTTAGCAGAACTGGGCTGGGGGAATTACAACACTTATACACAGAGGGTCACTTGGCACAAGCTGTGCCAAGGGAAGAAATGGCATAGAGCAATTTTTGACATGCTGCTAGCCTGCGCAATGAGTCTGAGATCACTCACACAAACAGACAAAGAGCCTCCTTCTCACTTGGGTGGAGATGTCACCCCTCACTTTTTGTACTTTGCAGTACTTTCCCCTTCTGGCTTTGTTTGCATTTTCCTGCCTCTTCCATGAGCAGAAGCAAGAAAGGATAGGTCGTACCAACTAGGCTCCAGTTTCTGTTCTAGCGATGTTCTAGCCACCACCTCTTGTTGAGAACCAAAGACTTCAACACAGAGGCACTCTCTGCAGGGAAGCACCAATGCAACATTTCTAGAGCTTCTCTTTCTTGTATCATTTGCAAGAAAATGCTCTGGAGACTTCAGAAAACCGAAAAGTGCCATCTGTCATCAACAGTGCAAGAGAACCTGAGATCTTACACAGAGCTTCACACTAAGCTGCTCCTCTCCAACAGTGGTGTGTGGCTTGGAGACAGGTTCAAACTCCTGCATGTACTGAGGAAACAGCTGCTCACTCCCAATGACACAACACCAAATGGCAAACACAAATTTGGCAAGAGCAGCCCTGCAGGGAAAGCTTCTACACAAACTATTTCCCACCAAAAGCTCACATGGATTCCTGGCCATGGCAGTAGAATACGGGCTCTGAACTCTTCCGGCTGGATTTGGGGTTGTAAGGCATCAAAGCTGCATTGGGGTGGTGAGACAGTAGAGCTCGGCTGCTGCCATGCATGCACAAAGCACTGTTCTTTGTGGTTGGGGCACCAAAGGCAGGCTTGCAGAGATCACAGCAAACTCTCTCAGCCAAGGTGATGTGTTACAGCTCACATTACTAAATGTGCCTGGAGGAAGCACCAGTCCATGGGTTCAAGCACAGAGATGAAAGTGAAGATAGGTATTATTGCCCCTGACTCACAGTGTGAGCCCTGGCAAACCTTGCTTCTAAGCCTGACCTGCCAGCTGTGAAACTGCTCAGATACCAACTTCCTCAGGACCCTGGGAAGCTCAGCCTACACTGCTGGAGTGTTTGGGAAAACCTGCAAGTGCTACAGAAGTACTAAACAGCATCAAAGACACAAGTTGCCTTTTGAACTCAGGCTATTTGAGGTGCCTTTTGCAGGCTGCAGCCTATCACATTGCCATAGTACTCACCTCAGCAGTAAAATACATGGCATGCTTTCAAAATATTTGCTATTTTATTCTCTAAATTCAGAAAGAAGAAGTTATTAGAGAAATGTTCCTCTAAGACTTTATTACAGTTCACTTACTAGATGCCATGAGACTGCAGTACAATTATCCCCTAAACCATCTTAACAGTAAATTTCAGCAAAGAGGTCAAGTTGCCCCTAAATACTTCCTATAAAGCCAAGACCCCTCCTAAGTATTATGTCACTAAAGGCTGTCTTTCCACACATATCTTGGTGCCATTTCCACTGTTGCACACTTAGCTGAAGCCAAGTCATTGCTGTTTATGTCCCACCCATGCCAGCCAGCCCACACCATGGTCAACAGCCACACACTCCGCCCTGCCGATCTAAAACCTGGCAGAAGTCCTGCCGTAAGTCCTGCCACAGGAGGGGTACAAGGCCAGGTAGCTCTTCCTCCAGGAAGTACACTTCTCCTACAAAAGCATGTCCCTGGTGGGTGGAAGCCACGTGGTTGGGAACACCCCAGCCTGCCTCCATATAGCAACAGGAGCAGAATGTGACACCTCACTGCAAGCAACAGCAGCGCAGAGCTGGGCTCAGGAGGCCTCTCATACCACAGCAGTAAGTTTATCATGCACTAGGATTTTAAACCAAGTGTTTAATGTTCAAACTCTGTTTGCTCTAATGTTTCAGTGGACTTTAATCTTGCATTAGATCAGAGTGCAAAGAAATGCCTTGAGATCTGTGCTGGAGTAACAACTGTGAAAAGCCAGGCCTGCATAAATACCTTGGTAGAAATTCAGTTTCATTACAAAAATTTAATCTACAGATCAAAACGTTTCCTTCCTCAAACTAGCTCAATTGCTTCTTAACTGCTTAAGACTGGTCAGTAAGACAAATTGATCTGAAAAACCCAGGAGCAGTCATAAAAAGAACTGAGAGAGGGCTGTGTGCATGAAGCAGGATGGCTCTGGGAAGTGCTAAAGCTAACAGTGTGTATTTATGGCAGCTGCAATGCTTTAATGTTTCATTTTACACTTCAACACAGCATAGTCATGTCTCACCAGGGAACGGCTGTTTTCCCTGACCAAGGCTCTTGCAAAAGACAGATTCAATCCCTCCACAGTCCCAGCCATGGAAAGCCAGTATTGGTTTTCCTGCAGATCCTTCTCCTCTCTGCTTCAGTGACTGTGGCGCAACAGTGGAACTCCAGACATAATCTCAGGTACTCAAATCAATGAGATGCAGACAGGTCTGAGGGTATCAGAACTTCACCTTGGTCCTTTACCTGAAGTGCCTCTTGCATGATGCCTCACAGTTTTGTTCGACTTAGGAAGCAGAGAACATCCCACCTCCACGCTAGACTCCCCTAGATAAGTGCATGTGTATGACATGTTCCAAGTACATTCAGATAAAGATCCTTGACTGTCACCAAACAACAGAGGGAGGCTGTAAATTCCTCTGCGTTGTGCCTGGGATAGGCACTGCTCAAGGAGAACGGAAGTCTCTGCTTTTTCCTTTGATCTCAATCCAATAGCTTGAAGTGATTGCCATTTCTTCTTCCTGCTCTTCTGGAGCAAGCTGGTGGGATGTGCACTCAGTCTGCACACTCGCTGGAGAAGTGCTGCCTGCAGAGACCATGCCATCCTCCTGTGAGTGTGCAGCCCCTCTTGTGGGCAGCACATACCTTTCCTGTGCCATGACTGTTTGCACAGCAGGAGAAGAAGGTGGCAGGAGTCTCTTCTCCACAAAGCCTGACCTCCGTGTAGCCAGCTGTCACCAGCCGGCCCTGAAAAGTTGTTTGGGCAGGCTGGACCTGTAGGGATGGAGGGGTTCAAGCCCACTGCCCCTCCTAACATGCAGCAGCTGCCCAGGGACTGGAGACCAAGGAAATGAGGTGGGCCCCTGCCCGCCTCTGTCAAGCCTAATGCTTGTGTCCCATGGCCCTGCTAAACCCTGCTCCCTTGAGCTGGCGAGGACTTGTAGTAGTGGTGGAGTGCAGCTCCTGCACTGGGCTCATTTCAAAAGCCCTCTCTCAGTGCTTGGATGTGCTTTATGCAAGACCCAGGGCACAGAGAGGAATCTTCTGCCATTGCCCGCCATGGGACCCGGCTGAGCCGTGACAGGCATGGCCTGGGCAAGAGGTGCTGTGGGTACCCGATCCAGCTCTGCAGCTGTACACACCCTGGGAGCTCCTCCACAGGGCAGAGTCACATTTGCTTGTCCATCGGGCTGTCAGCAGGAGGTGAGAGCTGAGACTGGAAGGCAAACAGAATCCTGACGGAGGTAATCAGTCACAGGCACAGCCACAGAAGGGAGGGAGAGGCCTCAGCTCCATCACAGGACCTTCTTAACAACTGATTACTCTGCCCAGGCAGGAGGCTGTAATATAAAACGTGATCTCTCCCGCACCAGGGCCCCCACGTCTCTTTCCGCTCAAACGGTTTTGAAAGCTCAGAATCCATATTATCTGCATAGCTAACATCTCTATTCCCTCGCCCTTCTCCTTTCATCTTCGTTTACTCTCTCTCCATTTCTCACCTTCAATAAGGAAAAACCATGAGTCAGCTTTAGTATCAATGTCTTCACACTGTCTGCAGGAAGCAGATTACGTGTTACATACCTACCCAAACCAGCAGACAGCCTGGCTAGGCAGGAGGAGGGGCTCTGCCTACCTGTCCAGAGATTTTCTTCTCTGACCCCAAGATTTTCAATCAGTTTAATTCTCTCCCTGTGCACTGGTATAAATGTTTATGAGTGTTTGTGAGTACTGAACTGTGTCCATCTTCATCCTATGACCTTCAGGGGCATGTTTTCCAGTGCATCTTTTTGTTTTCTTTCATGGAAAATAACTCTTCCAGGACTACTTGTTAAAGTCTCATCTGGCTGTTAGCAAGGACATGCACTGCTGTACTGAAAGATGGCAGCTCTTACAGGGCTCTTCAGCATCTGGTGCAGATGTGTTTCATCACAAGCACAGGTCATGCCTGGCTTCTCACTCTTTCAGGAAACAGAGATCTCTTCTGCCAAGTCAATGAAACCTCTTCCTTGCAGGGTTGTCATTAGTTTATCCCAAGAGTGACATGACTCTTTCAGAGTAGTCGTTTCTTTGCGACTATCATTTTCACTTCCACCCAAAAATTACAGTGGATGAGTTCGGCACCATACACAGCAGGAAAAAATATGACAGAAATCAAGAACCTTCCCACAGAAATTCACCAAATATGGAAGACTGGTAAGTGGCCTGACAGGCCAGGAAACTTCCTGGAACCTGCCTCCTTCATGCACACATTCAAACTAATGCAAAATCCAGCACTCCTTCAAAAGTTTCTGGCTCTAGCACCCTCATTCTGCACATTAGCATGGGATTTCTCTCTCTGAAATGTATGAGTAAGGAGTGAAAGCAGAACTGGCTGGGCAAGCATAAAATATTTGAAAACACCAAGAAGAAAAACACTGCCAACTTCGCCTACCTACACTTGGGACCAACCCATTAACTCCAAACTCCAGCTGAACAACACAGAAGATGATATTCTTCTGGCATAAGTAAAGGGCAGTAAGCAGCTTGTCTAACTATTAAAACAAAGCAACATCTGAAACATAAACAGAGACGTGCCCCAGACAATACTACAAGGACCCTCAAAGTATTTTCTCTCTTCAAAGTTCTCCCCATCCGCATTATTACTGAGTTTTATCCTTCGGAATATGAATGGGGAGTAAAGCTGCCACTATGCACTGCACTCCCCACTGACAAATGCATAAATGATTCACAGCTGCATTCAGGAGACAGATCAATTAATCGTTGCAGCTCTCCAGTATTTATACTGGGCATCATTCAAGCAAGCCAGCTCTGAATCGATTCCTCGTTGCTTCCAACAGCAGCAGATCCTGTTCTTCATTTATACGATTATCTTTGTTGAGAGCAGTATGGGTCATCCAGGATGAAGGACCCCTGTTCCAAAGAAGAGTTGTATTTCATTGTACATGGGGCACCAAAAACTTCCCTGGACCTTGGAAAAGAGGCAACTACGCATTCCTGGGCTGCGCAGAGTGCACAGCCATGCCTGGAGCAGTGTGTGGGAAGAGGGCTGCAGCTCACAGCCAGAGAGGTATCCAGGAGATTGCCTAAGTATGAACAGATTGTTGTGTGGGGAATGCAGAGGACAAAGTCATTTACAGGGGATGTGGGCCTCCACCTCATTTTTTTTCTTCCTCCTCAGCCTTTCCCAGACTAAGTCGGCTTCACCTACAGTTTTCTTTCAAGAAGCAATGCAACACCAAGTCCCTGCCCTGCAAAAGCAGGAGCAGGAGGGAGTGGAGCCTTTGCTGAGCCAGGAGTGCCATCCTGCCTGGCATGCTGTGCCCACTCAGGGGTGCAGAGCCACTCCCGTACCCCACAAGCAGGCAGCACCCAGGTGGATGCTATCAAGACAGACACTTTGCCCTGAACATAATCAGCATCACAAAAGAAACAGATTCAAGGCTTATTTCAAACTTTCTGACCGTTTATAAACAGACTGGCAAAGCACAGTTTGCTCCAGCTGGAGTCTGCGCAGGATGTGGCAGGCAGAGGTGCATATCAGAGAAGGGGTAAGAGAGGAACATCATCCAATACATCATCTTTTCTACAGCAATCCTTTCCTGATTAAACTTTTTACCCATGTTTAAGCCACAGTTTAGGGATGAACTGTTTGCCTTGCTCAGGCAGGCTGAGTCCCATGCTCTGGAGCTGCAAGAGGTGGCCAAGAAATACTTGGACCCAGCCAGCCCACCCCTCTGCGGAGAGGGAAGGTGCCATGCCCACCAGCTGGTGGTCCCCACACTGTACCTGTGCTTCTGACAGCATGACGTCCTTGATCACTGGCTGCCCTCGGGGCTCGTTGTTTTCCAGCTTCACATAGGTAACCAGATACCCGCGGATCTGCCCATGCTGTTTGTTGGAGATGGGCAGCTTCCAGCTCACCCGGATGGCAGTCGAATTCACAGACTCCACCTCCACCTTTCGTGGTGGGGCACTGGGCACTGCAACACACACGGGACAGCAGTTAGCAGGTACCACACAATCACTGTCACTACCTCTCACCCTTTGCTACCTTCCCCCCACCTCACTGCCAGGATGGCCCCACTGGTACAAGTTTCCTGTACCTGCCCAGCACACCACACTGCAATCTTTCAGCATGACCACATCCCTAAACCCTTCCCTTTTGCTATTCTCAGCAGGAAAGAGCTAATTGCAATATGCAGGAGCACCCCTAATAAAAGTCCTTGTGCCGAATCAGACCCACCTATCCCTCTCATCTCCAGCAACAGGGGAGCAAGGAAGAATACAAGAATATAGCAAAATATAAAGAATACAGTGACTCCCTGCTGCTCAGGGTGCCCTGGGGCACAGACAAGGGTTTTGAAGCCTTCTTTGCCTCTTGCCTGACACAGCACCTCCTCTCAGACCCATCTAAATGCAGTCCAACAGCCCCATGCAGCACGACTGGGTGCTGAGCCTGTTTTTGCAGGGAGCCCTGGTACCTGCCACCAGCCAGAGCATACACGTGCTCTTCCCGTGACAGTGAGAGGTTAATGAGGGGGAAAAGCACCATCCTAAAACAATAACCCAGAGCTCACACACAGCAGTCACTGAACTCAGCCAGATAAAGGGGCCTGTGGGGATTGTGACAGCTCTGGGGACTGTATTTCATGCACGGCTAGCTGAATGCTTTTTGATAATAAAATGAAAAATTACACTGCCCAGAAAATATCAATTTTCTTGCAAGGTGAGGCCCGTTTAAAAATGTATTTATACCCTATTTACCATTTGGAAAAATTACCTCCTTATTACATTTTGCTCTTGCATTGACTGTGACAAAAATGTCAATTCTAAAAAATTAGCTTTTCAGTTGCTCCTGGAAAGCTCCTTCGGCTGAAGCAGCTGGGAGCAGAGGTGTGCACTCTCTGGAGGATACTGATGCTACCCAAATGCCAGGTACCAAGTGAAGAACCTGGGCTTCCTCTTATCACCTCATCTGCAGGACCCTTTTCACCTTTCACTGGCCTGGGAAAATCCAGGGGTTTGGAACCTCATATGCCCCAATTCTCAACACAGCAAGAAATCAGTATTAGGTAATTAGGGATGGATACCTGACAAGCAGACGTAATGAGTATTGCTATTTCAACCAACTAAATGGGAAGAAACGGCTATCCAGCAGGTAAGCACAGTTTTTAAGCTGCACAGCAATTCATTATTCTTCCCCAGATGTCCTTCATAATTGTAGATAATTTAATAAAATAGAGAAAGGAGGAACAGAGCATTTTAGCACCATGAGGCCAACTCAAGCTATGGGAATGGAGGAGGCTGTGCTTGAACAGTTACCCCCTTCTGCCTGGAGCAGCCTATGCTGTAATCCACAATTCACTTAGTGCAGTGACCTTGCACAAGCCATGGGGCTCTCCTGCCCTGGCAAGGCACCTGCCCACACACACAGCTGGGAGTCCAAGCGGAAAACATGATCCTCCCTGAGAACCAGACAGAAGCTGTGTGTCAAGCTCTGCTGGCACGAGAAGGTGGGAGGTCTTGGCAGGACATGGTATGGGGATGTTGCAGGGACACAAAAAGATGTGAATGTGAGCAGATCACAGTGTTTCGAGGAACTCTGTCCTACTCCACTATGGGAAGTATGTGCTGCATCTGAGATCCAAACAGGCGAAGTTCTATTTGTTTTCAGACCACAGTTTAGCATTTCTCATTCCTTCATCATGGGTATCTACTGAGCATCAGCATGTCAGAGGAATACAAAATCACTCCTGACAGCTAAGCTGGAATGTCCAACCACGGTGCCCAAAAACTAACTGAGAGAGCTTGTTGCGACATTTCTGGGCTAACAGCTTCCCCTGGGCTACAACTCTGCCGAATGAGAACTGAAGCAAACAATACAGGCAGCAGGACACACACAGATGTGCTTGCCAGCCCACGAACGCAGTCAGCAAGCATTCCCAGATGCCACTTCCAGAGCCATGGAGACATGGGGGACAGTGGCAGCCCATTTAGGGAAACTGTAACATGTCTGGTTTCAATTTCCTGCACTGATTGGGCAATGCAGAGATCATGCTTTCTTTGCCTGGACGCTCCATCTCTTTCTTCTCCCATCAAATCTGCAGCTTTCTTGGGTCAGCATGAAGCCATGGAAGCTCCTACTGTCATCCTGAGCTCTGGCTGTTTCAAAGGAAATGGCTTAAATCACGATGACATAACTGACAGCCCTGCTAATACAATGCAATTTCTCTTTAAAGCTGTCATATCCAGTAAAGTGCTCTGTTCGTGTGGTATTCTGACTCTTGAGTGGAAGAGCAGCTTTATATAAGCTGTGGCTGGCCTGGAAGCTGGAGCAGGAAGCAGCTTTCCTGCAGTATCTCCAACTTTCAAATGGATTGCTTTCCCCCTCTTTAGTTTGCTGGATTTCAAGTCAACAAGTAAACTTTAAGTCCTGATCTCACGAGAGAAGCCTTTGGCTGGGAGAGCTCATTTTACCTTCAATAAAAAGGAATCCACCACCACCCACTATAAAACCACAACGGAAAGCAGAGCAATGCCTCCTCACATGCACAGGAAGCACTGCTGATACAAACAAGACCCTAAGGGACCATGATGGGATACCTGACACAGCCTGGAGGCAGAGCAAGGGCCAGCAAAACAATTCCCCAACCCCACTCCAGGGCACCTGTTGAGACCCAGTCCCTGGAGCATTGCTCCTGACAGCCTCTGGCCCTGCTTGAAAGGCACTCCCAGATCAATGTCCCTGCTCCCTTTCCCCCCCCTTTCCAGCAACCCAGCTAGGAGAGTCCTGGTTAACCCATGGCAGTAGCTGAAGGAGCTGTTCAGTAGCACCTACCATCCTCGTCAGTGCGCACGTGCACGGGGATGCTCTGTGGTCCTGGCCCCACATCGGTGTGAGCCCTTACCCACACCTTGTACTCGGTCCATTTCTCCAGGTCCTTGATCTCCCAGCTGGAATGCTCCCGTCCAATGCCATCCACCACATGCTTGGTGATGTCATCTCCTTCCACTGCCTGGTAGGCAATGGAGTACTGGGTGATGACCCCATTGCGGCTCTGGGCGGGCGGTGGCACCCAACTTACCCGGATGGTGGTGGAGCTGGTGCTTACACACTCGACTTCTTGGGGTGGGGCGGAGGGGGCTGGGGATAAATAAATGAAGTGGGGAGATGAAGGGAAATGAATGGAAGGACAAACCAAAATGCACAGGGAACTTTTACCCAGCCAACAGAACACTGAACACACACATGGACAACTGCCTGCCATCCTCACAGATCATCAAAAATGGCACTGGGAGGGCAGTTTGTATTTGAAGGCCAGATGAAAAACATGGAGATGGAAGTGCTGTTCTGCATCAGAGAAAACCTTTTCCCAAAGCAGTTCTGGACGCTCACTTTACCAAACACAACAAATGGCAGTAAGGGAAGGGGAGAGTGTGGAGGGTGCGAGAGAGAGTGGTAGGGAGAAGAAAGATGCTTTCAGTGAAGATCTGAAGCAGATGGAAACCAGAAGAGGTAGGAAGCTGCAGAAGGCAAGAGCGGCAGAAGGGAAGCTCACACACCAGATTGCAGGAAGGCTTGTGAAAACTGACTCCTAGACAAGCGGAGGAAACAAAAGCAGATAAGGAAAGCAGGTGACTGAGGTTGGAGGTAGTTTGTTCTGGTGGGGTTTAAAACCATGACCATCAGCTGTAAGCTGCATCCTAACCAGGTGGGAGCCAGGCACCATGTGGGAACAGCAGATAATGTGGTTGTGTTGCTTTGCACATGTCCCCGGAATCTGGGACTGAATGTTTCATGCCTGCCACATTGGTTACCTGCCTCAGTAGCTTCCTGGCCTATGGATTTGTACAGTGCAAGGTAAGCAGGTCTTGCCCTCTCCCAGGCAAAAAAGCACCTGCAGTTTGCATTAACTTCTAAGCCCTGGCAATGCTAACTGTCCACAGGGGGAGGAGTGGGATCCAGGCAACCGTTGCTTCTCATTGGGATCAGGGTAAGTCTCTCCACACAGCACACTGGGGAAGAGCAGCAAAACGAATCTGGGGGGGGGGGGGGGGGGGTGGGAAGAGGGATCAGGAAAGGAGAGATGACCTGGACAAAGCAAAGCAGGACATCCAGGACATCTGCCTGGTTCTTTCCCTTCTCCAGCCTTGCAAAACTGCTGTCTGGCTCCAAGAGGGCTCTGGCAGCATGGGAGCCCTCTCATGGCAGCATCAGCCCCCTGTCATTTGGCCTCACTGCCCCGGGATGCTGCAGACAGCATGCTTGCACAGAAGGCAAGAGTGGAAGTCTGGAGAAGGAAAAGAGCCCACATAGTCAGGGAAGGAACAAGGGACACAGGTCCATCCCTGGGTGCTCATCTAGAAGGAAACAGCCCTAAGCAGAGGGGGCAGAGCATCATAACCAAAAAAAAAGCACACAGTTTCCCTAAGACTAGAAAGCTGTTTGGCCAAGCAATAATGGAGTACACCAAGTATCTTGCTTTGCCATGGCAGGTGAAAGGCAGCTTCCATTCTTCACTGCACACAGAAACCTAGAAATGCCTGAAAAAAGACTGCTGCCCTTCCCCATGCTCCAGTCCTTGCAGCCACCAGTGCAGCAGAGCCAGCCTTCCAGGGGCACAGGGACAACCCTGCCTGCTCACTGCCTGTGCAAAGGTGAACACAACCTACATCGGTCCACATGGCAGCAAGGACCTCAGGTAATTCAAGCTCAGAAATGGTGCCTTAGCTTTGCTGGGCACAGGTTGGCATTGGCAGAAGACCTGGGAAAGCAGAGGGCAGCAGGACCTCCCAATGCCCTGGTGACCTCTGCTTGCTGGGAACAAGGCCCAGTTGCCTGCAGAAACAGTTGCAGACTGCATGTAACTTTGAATGCCTACTTCTGTGCTCAGAGAGCAGGGAACATTTCGGATGCCTGGAGAGATGAAAGATGAAGGAGAGTTAAGTACTGATGGAGCTGGAAGAGACAATGCTTGCACTATCAGGCTGCTGATTGGGAGCTACATTGGAAGAAAGGGAAGTCAAAGCAATGTGTGGAAGCAAACAGTTGCCTATGTGAGGGAGGCAGCACAGGATCAGCCCTGCCATCTGGTATAGTGAAAAGGGAGCAGGGGTAAAAAGTGAATCCTCACACTCTTTTGGTTAATCAGCAGAGAAGTGACAGGGAAGAGAGTAGGAAGATACAGCACCAAAGCAACACCTACAGTGGAGGGCATAATGTAGACAAAGTGCCTGGTGGCATCCTTCGGACAAGACAGGTGAGACACAAGGAGCTTGGCAAGCCTTTCCTCTGCCACTGTCTGCAGACAGGCCCTTCACAGAAGAGACTTGCTTTGACAGAAGCTCCACAGCTTCCCTTGGGATGCAGCAGTGAGTTTGTTCTCCAGCTTTGGATGATAGTGTGGGCAAGTCAAAAGTTGGCTGTTGACTGGGTAAGAGTCACACATATGATGTGTAAGGCAAAAACTCAGATTAACACTTAAAGAAAGCAAAATAAAACTTGGTAACATGAGCAGGATCAACTTAAAATGCATAAGGAGTCGAAGTGTCCCTCCTGGGGCCAGCAAAGAGCAGACTGGGTGGCCAGCATGCACCCACACATGCAGATGTACCCCCACACACACTGTGCAAACCTCTGCTGCCTCCAGGCTACTCACAACAGCCTCCCCCGATGGCCCACGGCAACTCTGTGCACCCATCCAACCCACCTGCTCCTTAGCCTAGGGAAAAGGGAGACTCAGGACCCACCTTAGTATTTCAAGGGAGAACAGCATTTTAATGCTGAGGCCTAATGGGCACAGAGCTGCTGCTTCTCTCACATCATTCTGCTTGCCTGAGGCACTGCAGACTCCTGGAAAACTCCCCCGTGCTGTTCAGACCCTCAAAGCAGCACTGCTTGTACTTTTTGCAGGGTGCCCAAGAAGTAAGTGAGCAGCTTAGCAGGAAAGACAGCCTAGAAAGCAGCTGCCTGGTCAGGAGATGAGGTCTCAACTGTGCTGCTGAAGGGTGCAAAGGGGCATTGCCTCCCTTTGGCCTTCCCAGACAAGCATCCCTACTACTCCTGAGCAGGGGTGCCACAAGAAGAGCAAGACCAAATCCTTCTCCAGCCCACTAGTGAGTCATTAGTGATGATGGCCCTCCTACCTTCCCCATGACTGGTTTGTCAGGGACAGGAATAGACACTGAAGTGAGGCTTTTTGGAAAGCAGGAGTCTGACTGCTCCTGCAGTTTGTGTCCCACCTGAACATGTCAAGCTCCATAATCTAACAGCCTTTCTCAGGGTAACCAGATGAAAAAGTGCAGGAAGGAGACCAATTTGAAGCTGGGAGCTGTTGTGTTTCTAGATTAGTGAGTTGTAAGGCCAAAGGGGACCAATCCAACCATCTAATACAAAGTGTTGCTACGTAAAGACCAAAGTATTTCTGGAAGTTGTGCATCATGCACACAACTTCTGCCAAGGTAAAGCACAGCTTTCTGAAAGACCTACTTGATTTTGAGCCCCCCAGTACCCAAGGCTCCACCCTGCATTGGGACTGTTCAGACAGTGGTTTGTCACCCTCACTGAACAGCTCAGCAGTAACTGCCAATGGCTTCTGTCATAGAATAGAATGCCATCAGAAATCTTTTCAAGTAGGGGCCTGTAAACCAAGACCCAGGTCACTTCTTGGATCAATCCACGGACCCTTAGGTCCTTTAGTGTGAGGAGGGCTTCACTGGTCAAACCAAGAAACTCCTGTGGCTAAAAGCCAAATCTCTTCCAGCCTATGCACGTTTCTCTTACTGAACAGGTATCAGAACCAGTCAGCTACTGCACCACTTGCCAGTGAAGTGACAACCTTAAAACCAGACTGGTGTGAGATTCCCTGTGAGCAGACAACAGGTAGAGTAGGTCATGTTAAGATGTCTGCCTTGATGAGTCCACGAAGCAAACGTTTCTTGTACTTGGACTGTGTGAGACTCTGAAGGACTCATTTATGCATGGAACTGTCTCTGATTAAGTGTGTTCAAGGATAAGAGCATCCACTGATGGAATTAATTTACATGGCTGAAGAGTTACTTCAACCTTTGCCTATCAATACAAAAGCTATCTGAAACAGGTATACAAATCCCCACATTCAGAATCTGTTCAGTGTTCAAATGTTTATAACTGCATGATCTGAACCCTTCTCAATTTTCATACCTGTCTATTGTGCAGCTCTAAGACACCATTAGCTCACTTAACAAGGTGGAGGAGTGCCTGGGACTGGTATGTTAATGAAGCTCAGTTTTCCTCAAAGAGAAGGTCATTCTAAAAGTGAGCAGAGCTGCTCTTCCCTGCCAGAGCTCCCTTTCTAATGGCCATCTCACAGTCCTGGTTGCTGTGCATGCTGCTGCCCTCCCTGCAGGGAAGGCTGGCTGCCTGTGCCAACTGCTCACTCCACATAGCGCGTAAATCCCAGACAGACGGTGCTAACAGAAATGTCTTTTTTCCCCCCTTTTAATGCTCTTTGCATAATGGCAAGCCCAAAAATCATTAGTGAAAACGAGCTTATTGCAGGGCCCTTTGATAGCCCTAATCTGCTTATGCGCAGCACTTTGAGCTGCCAATCAGAGCAGTGCAAACTCCCGCTCTGTGATCACACAGGGCAGAGCCAGGATGAAAGTGATATTGCCTGGGTCACCTCATTATTGAGCCTCTCTGTTAACTCAACTGCAGCTTGTTCTGGTTTCCCCCAGCACTACAGTCCCAGAAGCAGCAGCCTCACTTGCTCATGCAACCCTGGCAAACAGCCACTTTTCCAAAATGACTCCTCCAGCTGCCTGACAGCCACAGACACACCTGGCCTCACAGGATGCCTCACCTTGCAATCAACTGTATGGACCAGGGCTGGACTCCTGTGTGAGCAAGGCAGCTGGGACGGGGAGGGAAGGGATGAAAATCCAATGGTTTGGAGACAGTCACATTTAGAGCCAAATACCCATATGCTGCCTGTCCAGACAGCTTGTCTGCATGGGAGTAAATTCATAGAGATGCACAAACCCACTCAAATCAATCTCTCCAAAGCAATTTCCCAGCCTGTTTTACTCCTCCATCAGTTTTTATGAATCTAACCTTAGGGAAAGACAGTATGATCAAAGGGACACGAAGAAACAACTTACCCCTTGGGTGCACCCACTCTGCCAAAGAGCCCTGATCCAAACCCCAGCTGACTTTCCCCATTACTCCCTTCAGCGAACTGCAAGCCAGCATCCCTGCAAACCCACAAGGGCAGAGGCATCGGGCTTCTCCGTGCCCAGGCGATGGAAACTGGACTGTTTGTGCTTTGCCTTCAGCAGCGTTCAACGTCAGACACTTACTGGATTGGGCAGTTCTGGCTTCGACTGTGGGGGTGTAGACTCCTACCCCCAGCTCTGAGTGGGCACCCAGACGGAACTTATACAATGTGTCCGGTTTGAGACCTTCCACAGCATATGAGGAGGTTGGGTCAAACTCCACCTTTTGCTGCCAAAACAAAGGAAACACACATTATTTGATGTTGTTGGAGGACACAGAAAAGCTGGTGTGCAGCCATTCTGGCCTCACAAGAAGTCACAGCTACGCTGCCAAACCTGCCTGCAGTCCTGCAGGACTCCAAGGCATCAAGCCTCCTGGGTGACACACCAGGACTCTGCAGGGAAACAGACCTCTGCCACAGCCAGGCTACATTGCCTGGTGTCCAGACTGCACTCACTGGCCTGACAGCTTTGTGGGAATGCTGGGTCCAGCCACACAAGTTCAGACAAAGGGTACAGGACACATGAGTTTGTTTTCTCCCAGCAGACAATGTATTGCCTGTGAAACAGAGTAAAGCCCTGTAGCAGTCGAGATCTCTAATGCACCAAAATACTGCTTGGTAAAGGGCTTGTTTTGCTGACACTTCACCTGAAGGGCACTTATTTTTGGCAGCTCTTATGCCACTATAATATGAGGAGAGGGAGAGGACCATGGGACACTGTGATGCTGTCATGGCACAATTCTTGGTATGCTGTCTTGAAGCCGTTGATGTACTTTGAACTGGACTTCCTTTAAGGACATGCACTAAATGTGAAAGGGCTCTCTCTAGGCCACCTTCAATCTGCTTTGTACGTGTAACCAGTCCTGGGGCCAGAGACAGATATTGGAGGCCATTTCAGACCTGCCCAGAAGTGCTACTGTTTAGAGGCACCAGCAGTAAGCATGCCTCAGGGAGGCTGTCATGGCATTCTGAGCCTTTCCAGTCCTAAACCAGTCACTAGGTACTTTGCTGGCATCAACAAGCACTGCTGAGGTCACTTGAACAGAAACCAGATTGCCATGTTCGTATTTCACACCACTGCGGCAGAAGAAACACAAAGAAACACTCCTGTTACCACCCTGGCTCAAGCCCACACCCTTCCCAAGCTGATGAATTGCCATGTCCAGCTCCAAGAGCTGCCAGGCAGGATCCTCACCTGAGTGCCATCCTCCCCTTCCCAGTACAGCAGCTCATATTTAGTAATGCGTTCCTGAGAGGTGGGCAGCCAGGTCAACAGGATGCGGGTATCAGACTCTGCTTCTGCCTGGAAGTCAGCTGGCTGGGCAGGAACTGGGGAACAAACACAGGGTTAGTGCCAGAAGAAGGGAGAAGGATCGCATGACTTTGGAAAGTCAGCATTTCACCTTGTGAGGATCCTCCTTAATTTCTGCCAGAACCTCCCTTCTCCCCTGTACTGTACTCTTAGAACATCCCAGGCCACAAGCAAACACCTCTATCACTCAGGGAGGTGACTATGAGGATTGTGCTCACTTCCAGACCCTGACTGCATCCCAGATACTTCCTTCCAAACGTGTACTCAGACTCCAGAAGGGTCCAGCAGTTACACAGGTGCCGACATCCATGTCCAGGACTTTGTGTCACATTTTTAGCCACTGTATCTCAGACAAAACTGTGGGCTGTTAGTTGTACAGAGATGGATACCAACTGCCCAGGACAATCTGACAGCTTAAATCCAATGTCTGTGGGGTGGGGATGCCCACCACCCGCTTTGACATGCAATCATTTGAGCACCAAGTGCAGTTGTGATGCCTGGTGCAGGTCAGACACTCAGCTGAGCCGCACACTGCTGGGATGGCCACGGAGCCACGCTGCCTCACTCCATACATACCCCCTTGCTGTGTTTTGACCTGGATGATGTCCGAGGGGGGCCCGTCGCCCACCGAAGTGAAGGCCAGGACGCGGATGCTGTAGGTGGTGCCTGTGATGAGGCTGCCCACGGTGGTGAAGTGGCTGTCGTCAGTGTTGTGTTTCTGCCACATGCTCAGAGGCAGGTGGGGGTCGGTGGTGTAGTACACGCGGTACCCTCGGATCTGTCCGTTGGGCTCCTCCGGCTGCTCCCACCGGACCAGCATGGTGCTGGCGCTCAGCATCCGTGCCTGGACTTTGAGGGGAGGACTTGAAGGAGCTTGTTCTCCTGTCCGGGCCTCGACCAGTTCACTGGGGGGACCCCTGCCAATGTTATTGACTGCGATGACCTGGAACTCATACTCTGAGAAGGGGCTGAGCCCACCTATGCTATAGCGGGTTGTTGCCACACCATCCACCTCCTGGAACTGGCCCTCCAAGGATTTGGGCTTGTACTGGATGACGTAATATGAAATGGGGTCAGAGTTGCCCGAATCCCAGGTGAGGGTCACGCTGGTAGCTGTCGTTTCAGTCACTAATGGCTCTGTTGGAGGTTTTGGCAGTGCTGCAATTGGAAGGCAGAGAAGTGTGATTTAAATAATTCAGTCATCTCAAACCTTGCAATGTGCACAGGGATAAAAACGGAGCTGCCACCTCCCATTAACATTCTTCTTTAAAAGGCAGAAATCATTTCATACTCTATAACATGCATTTTTATATTACCGTATATTGCTTGAAGTGGTTCTTAATGGAAGGATAAACAGAGCAATCATGTTATTAGATGTGCTTGACGCACTTACCAGCAGCAGGCTAAATAAAAGTAATTCAACGGGGATGCAGGAATGTTTCTGTCATGGGGGGTTCACCTGGCAGTGGGAAGGTGCTGGCTGGGCTGGGCTGGGTTGGGCTGGCTCCAGAAGCCAGGTGCACAGCTGATTTACAAAGGGATACAGGAAGGCAATCAGCGCACCTAAGTAATCTGGAGTTATGCTCTTGCTTCCAGAAAGGCAGTAGCTTAGGCCATAGGGAGCTCATGGACAATGCTGTTAGAAGGGTTGATGGGGCAATGCTTTGTAAGTATTACAGTACATGCAGGAGAAATACAGCCAGAGAAATTACCAACTTTCATATCCATTATTTCACTGGGTCGTGTGTCAAACTGCAACCAGACAATAAACTGTTACACAAGAACTCAGTGACAATGACACCTCTGAAGTGTTAATGAGAATGCGACTACTGCAAGCAAACATATCCAGATTTGCCATTTTACCACAAGAACAAAGAAAAAGAATGAGTGTTCATGAGAGAGATTTGCAGAGTACACAAATACTTTAGGACAATGACTGAATTACAGTCTATAGTAAGTTTAAACATCCTACAAACCACTCTAAAGTCATTAGTGACTTGTAATGCAGCCGTGCTTGACAAGGAACTAGGGAAAATGCTCAACCCAAATTAAGATCCTTAAGTATTGCATTCTTTGGCAAAGCCATCAGGTTTCTAGTTTCCACGTGGTTCAGCTGAGAGAGGCAAGCTCCTTAGCACAGGGCGTGCCTGCTCTGAGTGCCAGAGAGAATGCCTTCTCCAGTGCTACTGCAACCTGAATACTGAGAAGATCGTCAGGGGCTGAACTGGCATGGGAGGGGAGGGCATACAACCCACAGCCAGACACCCCACCACTACCCATGGAGGACGCAGGGAGGGGCAAACCCAACCTGCACGATACTATGGCCTGAAGAAATGTATTTCCTACAGCATCCTAGAAACTGGCAGCCTCCCTCAGGCTTTCAAGGACAAATGAAACTCCCTTTCTTTTCAAGAGCCACAAGTTTGACTCGACAGCTTTTGGGTGTGCAGCCTCCATGTGAGCAAGGGGCAGGTCTGGTACTTCCAGCGTCCTTAAGTGCAATCAGTTCTGTGTCATCTTGCTTCTCCTGTCTGCGCTGCAAATGGTCTGCTTGCCAGCAAGTACAGGAGAGGCAGCACTGGGTGAAGGAGTTTGGGATGGAAGCAGTAAGATATCCAGAGTAAAGGTGTAGAAAAAGCAGATGGGGACACAAGGAGGAAGGTGAAGGGCTAAAGGAGCTGAGCAGATTGCTCCCTGTCCTGAGGCATCATGTCAACCAGGGAGGGCATGAGACAAAGTCATCCCAGCTACGAAGAGGTAAATGCTGGGAACCATCAGTGCAATCGTGCAGTTCCCACCTCTTCCCTCCAAGTCCAAACCACCATCTCATCATGGCTCTTTTTTCCATACACCCTTGTGTATCTACTACAGCGAGGCAACCACTGTGCTCTGTATGAAAAGAGAGGCTGGAAAAGGTACTGACCAGCAGGTGTTCTGAGTAAAGGGAGCTGGGTGTGGCTAAGGTTAAAAGCATCCTCTGACTAGCCAAGAGGATTTGCTGTTATCTCCAGGTCAGAGAGGGCTAACACTCAATTCTGTGATTTGTTCAAGCAGCAACTCTGTGCTGAAGGTGTCCTTAGTGCAGGAAGGGGCCTGCAAGAACAGACAGACTCAAAAGATGACATATCTATGGTAATCTGAGTTACAAATCAACTGCAAGCAGAGAAGGAAAGGGATACTGCGGATCTGACAGGCCCCAGATGGGAAAGGCAGGACACCTTCAGCCTCCTATTAGTGGGTGGGCTATTGGTTAGCAATCAAAAAGAACGTCCTCTTTGGGGCAAAGCTACCTGTGAAATGTCAGCAGAAAGCCTGGCTGAAGGACAGCAACACAAGAAAAAGAAAGGGAAAGAGGCAGAGCAGTAAGGGAAGACATTTACTGATGATTATGTAACAATTTTCAAATGAACACATACAGCTCCTCCCTGCAGGGAGGGAGAATGCTCATTTTGTTGAGGCCCACGGACACTTCAAGTTGCCGGGATTAACTTTCTTGTCCTACCCTTACTGCAAGAAGACATCTCTGAGCAAACAGCACTCTGACTGCAGACATCCACAGACCCTGTCCCAAGACAGCCCATTCAACACAGACTCAGTGAGGTTCCCTCGGCCTGATGCAAGCTTGTCTACTATGCCACTTGCAGGGAGAGAGAAAATGACCTTCAAAGCAAATATCATTATACTGTGAGCATGAAAAGACAAAGTTGTGGGTTTGGGAACCTCCCCTGCAAGGTGGAAAAGTCACAGAGGAGTGCAGTTAGTCGGCAGCAGCCAAAAAACTTTGGCAAAGGGCTACATTGTTGAAACCCAAGTAGGAGCACTGCAAGCAATAATTCCTTACCTTTGACAGTGATCTGGGCTGTGGCTTCAATCATGCCAAGGGAAGAGATGGCCACGCAGGTGTAGTTGGCAGACTGCATGATGTTATTCAGTTCCAGAACATTCCTACCGACGGGCATCTCATCTTCTTTGGTCAGTTCCTCCACACCAGCCATCCACTTCACATAGGGCATTGGAGCACCTACTGCCACGCATGTGAGGTTCACGCTCCCCCCAGGCATCACCTCATGGTTGCTCGGAGGGATAGAGAATCGAGGAGCAACACGCCGCACTGAAACAAGGAAGAGACAGCTAGTAGGGTCACAGAACCAGCAGGGAGTACTCAGTTGCACTGTGGGGTACATGAGGGGTGGGCAACATTTTTGCCTATCTATCCCTCAGGACAGATAAAATGAAGTGCAGAAGCTGTTCACTACTTTGCCAAATTGCACACACTTTGCTCTCCCCTTCCTTAGCCACTGGCATTTTATTAGCAGAACTCATTAAGAGATGGCTCAATCCATTCCCTCCAAACATAGCCTTTTGAAATCATATCACTAACATGAAACATTCCTCCATTTATATTACATCCCTCTAATTAGAGAGCATGCACAAATGCCAGTCACACACTTTGCGCAGGGCCCACTGAAGCTCTGCATAACAGAATCACCCGCTCAATTTGTTAGCTCTGGAGCAAAGCAGCCCATTCCCTAAACCTCACAGGGTTCGGACAGGGGCAGCAGAAGGGTTTCTTTTTGAATTAGAGCACATGTGCTGCTAAATAAAATATAATTCCTTTCAAAATGTAACTCAGGTTCTACCTTGGCTCAGAAAAAATAGTCACCAGAGCTGCATGACATTGTCAGGGCCTGAAGAGATCACCTTGCTGGGCAGGAGAGAACTAATCCTGACAGATGTGAGATCATACCCATTTTGACAGAAGAGAGCTGGGCTGGCAGAACCTTTCCCACCTTCGTGGCAGCTCTTCGGGAGATGTATTCCTCCTTATTGCATTGCACAGCTTCTCTTCATATCAATCCCTTGCTGGGTATTTCATTCAAGACTTATTTGTAAGCAACTCTCAGCTACAATAAAGCTCTAAAGCTGCCTGCCATATGCATTCCTGTCAGGAAAATGACACTGAGAAATGAGGTCCCTTCTTCAGGGTTAGTGTTATGGGCCTATTTAAGCAAGGGTAGAGAAACAACTGTGCTCGGTAAATCTTTGTCTCCTCTGGGCAAACTCATTTTAGTCTGTAGTTAAAAAGGGAAACTGCTTGAACGTGCCTTGCCCAGTAGCTCTGCTCTCCTCCACTGGAAAGGCAGCCCCCGAGCAGCGGCCGGGGTCACGACTGACCGGCTCTGAGGAGCCTCTCCCTGCCAATTATGCTCCTCCATCAGTGCGCTGGGCTGGCGGGGCAGTGACTGCCACAGCGCTGGGGGCAGGTGGGAATGGGGCAGGAGCCTGAGCAGGGCCAGCTCACAACAGGCCACAGGCACAGCCAGCCCCACGGGCGATGGGGCCTGGGGTCTCACGGCTCTGCTGGCCTGGCTCCTGCCACCGCGGCATCTCCACAGACAGTAAAGCTGCTGACAGCCTCGTGAGCAGCAGAGGTGTCAGCTCCACTTGCCAAGCTGGCTCTCCCCAAATCAAATTTCACTAGTGCTCTCTTTGATGATTCATCCCCAAACCATCAGGATTGCAGAAATAGACTGAACACAGAAGCCCCCACGCTTGCATGTACAACAGAGGTAAGACTCTGTGGTAAATTAGACAATACTGTCAACATCGTGTGTGTACTGCACATCGTCTCAGTGACAAAACAGGGCTCATTAGCTCCTTACCAGACAGGGTTAAGGATAACTTAAGGATAACTTCCTTTGCCTGTTTTTTTTTTTAAAGTATATAAATCCAAAGTCTTGCTGGATGCTTCTTTTAATCAAGTATTAAATCTCAAATCAATACCTACATGAGCAATCACCAATGAAGTGTTACCTGACCGATGGGGCAGTGCTCCCCATATGAGACAGAACTAAAAGTGTACTCAAATGCTATGCAGTTGTGAGAATACAGACTTAACCACTTAACCTGATGGACATGGCAATGGTTCAACATGATGGCATGTATTTCCAACCAAAGCATCCCAGCACCATTCATTAAGAGACAGCTTTATTTTCCAATGAACGTGGTGTCGAATTATTCCAAGTAGAAGCTGTTCAAATTCTGTCCCCATCAAAGGACCAAACCCACCCACCCAAGCTGTATTAAAACAGAAAAAAAAAAGCAAACTTTGAGGACAAAGCCATAGGCGTGCACAGAGCACTCACACACATGCACAAGGCAAACAGGCTGGCAGGCACCAGAGGCCACTACAGAGTCAGACAGACAGCAGTGGAAGGGCAGGACAGGGAGAAGGAAGGTCCACAAGTACTCACATACAGGGACCTAGGAAGACAAGACACTGGAGGACACAAGGCCATGCAGAAAGGTGAAAGCCCAGCATGCAGAGATTTTCACTTCCAGCCCTGTGAGACCAGGCACAGCACAGCCTGCTGCAGACTCCCCTGCACCCCACAGTGTCCCCATGTCAAGCGCCTGCTTTCAGGGTGCTCCTGGGGCTGTGCGAGTCCCACTGGGGCCGTGTCACCCTTGATGTGTCCTGCAGAGGCAGGGCCTGTGGGGGCTGTGCCTCTCTCCCGAGGAATGTCAGCAGCTGACCATTGCCTGCTCCCCTGCAGGGAGGGGACAGGCACTTCACTGGGGTTGGGGGCCCTGCAGCAGCGCTCTGCAGGGTGACAGGAAGTCATTCTCCCCTCTGTCACACACAAGGGAGCAGTAGAGGTGGTTGGTACGTTCCTGTGCCTAGAGAAGGGATGAATGGCAAGGAAAACTCTCCTGTGGATCAAACAGTACGAGACTCCCTCACCAGCCTTGACACGGGCTGTCCCTCCTGCACACCGCAGCCTGCGGATGCCAGCAAGTTGTGTGGAGCCTCAGCCCTCCAGCCTGGCAACAGATGAGTGGTTAAACAGGCTTCTGTGGTGCATTTCTGCAACCCAGAATGTCTGAGCTGTCTTCCCCTCATTTGCACACCAGCAGAGCTGCTGAGATTGGCTCGCTGCTCCGCACCGGAGAACAGCAGTGCCCAAGGCACCCAGCTGCTAAAAATGGATGCCCTGTGTTGGGGTCAGCTCTCTACATGGGAGGTGGGAGGAGGTCAGGGCAGTGCCTTCGGTAGGAGATCTGGCCCAGACGATGCTCTGTCAGGAGTACGTGCAAAGGAAGGGACGGGCTCCATGAGCCTCCCATCCTCTTGAGGGATAATTGGCAGCTTCTTGTCCCAGTCAGTATGGAGGGAGAAGGGGAGATGCTGTCAGTTAGCATTAGCAAGAGCTGGCACAGCTCTCACAGCAGCTTGCAGAGCACCATCAACACATTCCTCAGGCTCAAGCCAGCGATTTAAGTTGCTTGCTTTTCTAGCGTAAGAGTCTGGTAATAATTTAAATCAGTGTAACTCCTCAAAAAGCAGCATTCTTAGAATTTCTGTCCAATTTACAAGTCAAATCACATGCGTTAGCACAGTCCATGATGCTACCTTAAGTGCTCCAGAAAATAATGTTGTTCTTCATTTTTTGCAGCAATGAAATTTCCCTTTTAATTACAATTTTCTTGACAAGAATTTGCAATAATTTTTTTAATCCTCTTTTTGGATAAGGATCAGAAGAAGGCGGTTTGGAGGTTTTGCAAGAACAGCACAGGGAAAATTGCTGTGAATATTAAAATTATTTCAATGGACAATACTATAATTCAGGGGTTTAGTTAAACCAGCAGACTGTCAAAAATGAGATTCATTATAATTCATCCCGAGAACAAGGCATCATAAGGGCTCTGTGCTGCTCCACTATTCTGCATACCTCCCTGTTGAGAGCATTCCTTAGCAAGCGAAGTGAAGTGAAGTGAAGTGAAACTCAGAGCAGTGAGCAGTGAGTGCAGTGCAACCTGAGCCCATGCCCCGGATCTCACAGGACAGGGAGGAAAGACAGTGTGGAGTCTGGTTCCCCACTCACAGGGGGGATTGCTGGGAGGAAGGAGGGGAGCAAGCAACACTATAGTGAGCCACAAAGGTTGAGAAATGTTAATAATTCAGCATGCATTAACATGCACATTCCTTGCCTTGAGAGCAAAGAGCTTCAATAGATTGTCTGGCTCCTTTCAGCACAGGGGTGTCTGTTTCCCAATGTCTCAGGTTCCCTCCGTGGGTGAAGTTACCCCTTTGGAGAACCAGGGACACCCTCCTCCCTGCTGCTGTCTGCAAGAGATGTAGGCTCTAAGCTCAGGGCTCTCAGGCTGATGCTGTTAGTCCCTCTCATGTGCTGAGACACTGCTGGTATCCAGTGAGGCTCTGCTAGAAACACAACAGTGCCAGGAGGACTGCCCAGGCTTCCAAAATCGTGCAGCGCTGCTAGGGAAGGGGAAACTAAATTTCCAAATTTTCCTGCTGGCTGCCTTGGCCACAGTACAGCTGAGCAGATGACAATGCTAACACCCCTCCCTCTGGTTTGCAGAGATCCAGGCACCTGGATCATTGCCTGCTCCTGGATTCTGGGTTTCCTTTGAACCATGCCTACCTGGCATCTAATTCTGGGCCTCATCTTTCCCGTTCCATGGCAAGCTCACTGGGTGCTGCCCCATAGTGATGGAGAGCTGTGCTTGTGCTCTGCACACTTCTCTGCTCCTCAGTTCCAGCTGCTCAGGTCCTGCACCACTGTCCTAACATCCTCTCCCCTTTGCTTATCCTTTGCATGAGGGAACAGCAGCCTGAACTCTCTTTTGCTCTGGAGGAGAACTAGGACTGCCTGGTCTGCTGCTCCTCCCCAGTCCCAGCACAGACAAGGACAGTTTGGGGTCTCTGCTCTAACCTCCCAGCTGGGATGAGCAGCAGTGTGTGATGCAGGGGCACATCTTTGAGAGTGTGAGACTGTCCAATTTCAGTACTTGAGCCAGGCAAACTGAAGGATCCCTGGTGCACAGGATGTGTTCCCGCCCTTGCCAGACTGGTAATGTGCCAAAACTCCCACCTTCCTCAGGAACCACCTCCTCCAAGTTGGGAAGGAGTGAATTTAGGAGCTATCCTCAAACATGATCATTGGTCTGCATGGTTTACTCATCTGTAGACACCTTTCATGTTTCCCCAGTGCTATCATTTTACTAAAGGACTACAAATGGAAAGGCAGTTGCTGAAGTCTCACAACCTATTGACAGAACCAACAGCAGGAGAGGAAAAATTGGAACCAGAAAAAAATGCATTTATAGTCTAATCCTGTGCTCAAACAATGCTGTACTATTTATGCTCCCAATGTATCCTTGAGTGCTGACATTTTATAGACAATTTCCAAAACAGGGCCTTGCCATTTTTGGATTATATTTCAGCTATAACTTTTAGGTCTAATTATTTGTGCTGACAACCACATATAAAAGAGGATATATCATTACAGTGGTGCAGCACTGGAGACACATCAGCATTCAGCATACTGACATACTAATAGCAAAGTAAGGGAGAGCAAGATTGTGGAGCTCTGCAATTTGCATTCGATCTCAGAAATTTCTCTGATGAAAATAACATTAAGGAGGAGAATATGAGAAAAGATCCACTGTATCAAGATAAAATAACTTGTTAATAAATAACCTTGTAGCAGCCACAGAGCAATAATTAAATGCATGGGTTAGCACTACACAGTTTTAAGTAAAGCTGGAAAAACGTAAGATGTAATTATCAGTGCCAAACAAATTATAAGCATGGCAAATCCCAGTGGAATATTTAGAAACTAATTTCTGGCTTCACATTAAATATTTGTGTATGTAGGTATTTTTGGTGGAGCGGGAAGGAAGGGTCGACACAAAGAATGAGAAATTCTCCACTCCTGCTGGCTTATATCCATTCTCAGCTGCCTCCATTCAGCTAAACCATGTGGCTAAAACATTTAAGTGCCCTGTCAAAGGTTTAGTTTCTAGTGGTGTCTCAGCCATCACAGCAGTGCTCCAAATTCACTGAAATCTGGGAAGCTTTGGGCCTTGGCTTTAATTTCTTCTCTTTTTTCCCTTGTTCTCATTTTTCATCATTGTCTTGGGCTGAGGTAATTTTATCCTCTAAAAAATCTATTTTTAGAAGGTAAACAACAAAGGTCCTGTGCCTCAGTACAATCTAAATGAGAGCATGTTCCAGGGAGAGAAACGGGACTGAACTCAGTGTACTGGAACAACTGCTATGACAATTTGTTAAAACTTGTTCCAGTGATGATCGTAAGACAATTCATCCAGCTGCCTGACAGTTTGTGTGAGACAAGCAGGGTCTCCTCCCAGTGCCACCTGGGGGGGCAGTGTGAGCAGCCCCTCACCTCCAGTGAGTGTGGAATGACAGACCCCCACAGAACCTGTGCAGAGAAGGGAGTCATCTCTGGAAACTAAATCCGGACTCCTGCCAGAAATTCCAGCTTTCCTCAGCAGGAAATCATGAGTGCCTCGAGCTAGGTCTGGAGCTAGATTTAATTTAAAGGCTGGAGTTGCCTTTCACTAATGTCCTTTATTCACCTCTGGCTCTCTGAGAGCAGCAGGACAGAACAAAGCAAAGCACAAATCAGGTTTTGCTGAGTAGCTACGAGCTCCTGTGCATGTCACCAGGGGCCTCCCCGAGCCATCTTTGGTATGGCTGGGGCCACTGCCAGAGCTCCCTGCTCTCCTGCCAGCTAGAGGAAAACCCAGGTCCAGAGAAGAAAGGAGAGGCAGACCTGCTCGTGCAAAGGGCCCTTGTCTGAGCATGGACAGAGCATGGAAAATGGGCCACCCCAGCACAGGGACTGCTGAGGAGCAGAGAAGTTGCCTCAGTGCAAGGGATCTGCATCTCAGCCAGCCCCTGCTGCCTTGTGGCAAGGGAGGGCAGCATGCTTGGTTCTCTTCCAGCTGAGATCAAAAGCAAGCTTTTTGCCTCTAGAGAAAGTTTAAAAACTTTTAAAGCTACAGGAAGAATTGAGGAACCCACTCTCCCTAGCAGCTTGCGAGGGGACTAATCATTCTGATCTCTGCTTCCAAAGACTGCTCTCGATCTCCAGCCAGAAAGCAACAGCAGTTTAGAGGTCTTACACTTGCACCTAGCACAGATAAAGGATTAGAGAAGGACCCCCCACACAGCAGCATGCACTTCTTCCTACTCTGCCTTTGACAAAACTGCCCTGGCTGGTATTTGCATGCAAAGTATATTCTGTACACTTTAAATCTCAAGCAACAAAGGCATGCAAGCAAAGTATCAATGCCATCACGAGTCACAGCAAACAGTAAGCAGATTTCATCAGGCACACTGTGGCTGTGCCTGGAAAGGAGCCAGTCTGCAGGGCCCCCTCCCCGTTTGGGGATGGCTCTCCTCTCCCTACTGGAAAAGTCCCATCTGACGTGGCGTACTGTAGATGGATAAGAAGTGAAAAGGACCAACCTTCTCGCTGATCTGAGAGATGAAAGTTTGTTTTGTTTGATGGCAGAGTGCGATGAAGATGAGGAGGGAATAAAAAAAGACAAGGAAAAACACAGAGAGTAAAAACAGGCCAAGCTTCATCTGTCTGCACACCACTGAAACGACAAGACAAGACTACAGAGGTCAGCCATGACTTCCCACCATGCACACACCACTCCACGCAGTGACAAGAGAGCCACACTCGCACTGCTCTGGCCTGGAGCAGGACCCTCCACCTCCCTGACCCACTCAGTGCTCCTGCAGGCAGGGCAGAGGGGACTGCACATCACACACGTCCCCACATGGAGGGTGCTTCAGGGATGGCCCTGCTCTGGGCCAGATGCTGGAAGCACAGACATGTTTACATGTGCAGAACACTCACACACACAGAGCAAAGGACTCCAGCCATCACACAGACTGATGTGCTCTCATACACCCACTCCAGCTACAGAGATGATGGCAAAGGCACTTTAAACCCATTGACCACACACTGGGAAGACCATAAATGTAAATCCGAATTTTATAAAGTATGAAAGAAATGCTCCAAGTGGTGAATCAAAAAATCTTCTACCATGAAGAGCTGTTCCCCCTCTCCAAACAAAGAGCTAAACGTAGCAGAGAGGTATTAGGCAAGTGACAGACATGCGCAGTCTCAGCTGGGCTCGGTTTTGAGAGAGTCTTATTGGTACACTGTGCTGCAAGTGAGAGATGGACAAGAAATCAGAAGGACAAAAACACCCAGAGAATTGAGCAGGTCCCAGTTTTTGTTCCTGCGGGAGAGACAGCAGAAGGTTAGTTGCATTTTCCTTATAGACAAAGGAGATCTTATTTCTCCAGCAGGAGTGACCTCACTCCAGCTACAGATCTGTGGCATACCAGCTGTAATCGAACCCTCGCTGAGAGAATACACAAATGGATTTTATAGTTAAAGACTGCTTATGAGTCACATTTTTGATGGGGGAAGGAGAAGGTGGGGGAAGGAATTTGCTTTCCAGCAGAAACACTGCAAATTAGAGAACAGCATGTGGCATTATACAGTGCAACAGTACAGTAAGCCATTTCCAGCAATTAGAGGACAAGATTTTAACCAACACTGACATGGTACAGGCAAGACAACAAGCTACCAATAACAGCTACTACAGTGGCCTACAAAGTGTAATGGAGCTTGCTGGAGAACAGCAAAACACTTATTTACATTTTTTCAATTGAACTGCTACCAGGGGATCTGAGCCAGCCAACTGAGAGCTTAACTGGCCCATAAGTGAGAGCCACATCTAGTGAGGAGCCCCACCAAGACATCTTTAAAACAAACAGTCCTAAGCTTAAGGTCCAGGTTTCCTCTGCCCTACTTTAGAAAGGGGATTTACCTCTTGGTCTACAAAACATTAGCATAAGGCTCATTTGATCCTGTGAGACCCTGTGATGGGAGGGAACCTCTTTATTGCTGCTCCCAAGCTGGCACTTTATTTCCTAATCTAATGGAGCATATCACATCTGCATGGCTTCAGCAGACAGTGAGGGGCTCCTGCCTTCTGCTCAGCTCTTCCCAACAGGGAGGATTTGTTTCCTGCCCTTGCCCAAGAAGGACAGTGCTTCTGGAAAACCAGGTGTGCTCATGGAAGGCTGCAATTCCAGACAGCAGCACTCACACTGCAACAGGGTAACACATACTCCAAGTGCTGCCAGCTACTACTGCACCCATTGGGACTGTGAGACTGAAGGGCAAGAGGCTGGTGAAGGGTGTGAGATTGAGGGATGGTGCTGGAACAGCTACAGGAATACCTGTCCTTGCTGCTGAAGCCCCCAGAGCCACTCTCTGCCCTTGGGAGGGACTGATGGACCCTGGCCATACCAAGGGGACTCACTGTGGTGCCACTTGGTCTGCCTGAGGGCAAGGTGAGGGGTGCTGCTCCAGCTGGGGGACAGCCAGGAGCTTTGTTTTGGGGAATGTGGCAGGGATCACACTGCATCAGTGGGCATGGACAGAAGTAGGCTCCAGCAGTGGCTTTCCCCAGGTGTTTACACTTCAGATTAGAGCTGGAAAGGTGAGGAGACACATGTGTAACACACTAATTCAAACAGATTACTTTCTGGTTTGTCAAACAGGAACAAGTTTAGGACCTGCTATTTGTCATTAATTGCTGGATTATCTCTTAATCTCATTTTATATTAGTGGTTTATAAGCAATAAAAACAAGTAGCAGGCTACTTTGGAACATCCGTATAGCAAGAGGAAACACCTGGGCAGAAAGTTCTCTCTGCTTTTCCCTTAGTTAAGGCTTAAACAGCTGCTGCTTTATCTGAGATAAACCTGATAAATGGCAAATTGAAAGTTTCATCTCCTTAGAGGTTCCATTCACATGGTCCCTTATCTCCAGTTCTCTAGCCATGTCACTCCTAAGCTAAGAAGCATGTTTTATCAACAGTTTTTCTGCTTTTTTACAGAGCAAGTGACTCTGAGCAGTGATGGTAAATAACATCTGCCCCCCCACCATGGAGGGACAGAGGCAGAGGATTTAAGCCAGAGTATCCCCTGTGCAGAATACCACGGCTCACTAGCCACACTACCATGTTCTCACGAACCTGAGCTGCCTGGCAGCTGAGCTGAACATGCCAGTCTAAGTGCAAGTCAACTCACAGCAAAAAAGCCATCAGAGGATAGCAAACTCCAGAAGGTAAAAAACGAGGCTCCATTTGAGATCCAAGCTGAAACAGCAAAGAAGCAAAGAGCAAGGCCGTATCAGACACGTGTCTGCCAGTCCTGGCAGACGGCTCTCATGCTCTACAGGCAGAAATTCCTATGCCGACTGAATTTGGCTTTTACTCTGCCACAGATGTGCTTGTCTGTGCAGCAGCAGCAGTACTCTAACCACAGCAGCTTGTTGCAGAAAGAATGAATTTGGATTTATGGGGGATTCTGCTTTCGAATAGTCTTGGTCATTAGCTGCCTGAAACAATGCAGGCAGCTGTGGCCAGGATATGAATGCACAGGTCTGAGAGTTTAGATCACCAACTCAAACAAAGGAACACATTTCCAAAGCTTTTCAGAGTGGGAAGCTAATACTTCCCTGAAAGCATCAAGAAAGTTCATTATCCCAACTGGCTCTGCAATTCTACGGGGAACTGCCAGCATCTGTCCTGTGTGAAAACCCTCTGGTGCTATGCAAGGCATTAATATAAAGGCCAACCCAGACACTTTGGAATCCAAAAGACACAGAGGTTAACAAAAACCCAGAGGGGGATGAACCTGTTCCTGCTTATCTCCAAAAGCACATCTTGTGTCTCAAGGACTCCACATAAATCAAATTTTATCCTTTACAGGTTTTAGTGGTATAGAGGAACAAAAGGACAGATTGTCTTTTTTACGCCAGATTACATGAGAACAAGACAACCTTCCATTATATCCGATGAACAATGCTCTCATGCCACACTGATGAGTATATTCCACCCTAGAAAGACAGACAGGATGCTCAGGGTGCCCAACCATCCTTTCCCATTCATAGCGCACACACATGCATGCATGAATTCAATTATGAGCAGAAAATCTCAGAGCACCAGAGATGTATTTCTTAGTCCTTTGTGCAAGTGGATATGGAAGGGGAGGAAATGGACATTTAGTTGGCACAGATATGCAGGCCTAATTGTTCCACAGATGTCTGTGCAGGTCATGTGGGGAAGAGGGGGAAAGAGGTTTGCAGGTACATTTTTGTGTTGCATTATCATACACTGAGCCACCAGTCACGCTCCTATTTTCCACAAAGGTCATTTTACAAATAATCAGACTTGAGCCTTGCAATGCACTTTGAACCATCAAAGGACTTTGCAGGCAATAAAACTGTTAAGCTTATTTAGTTGAGCTCTATAAAGCACATTGGACTCTTTGGATGGAATGTGCCAGCTAAAGGACAAAGAACTATTATTTATTGAACCATGATTGTTACAAGCATTATAGCATAGCAGAATGCTCATAGAAACATGTTGATGGTGACCACACTTCCTGCCAGGAGAAAATATGACAAAAATATTCATAGTAATATTTGGGGAGGAGAAACCTTGGCAGAAGCTTCCATGTGCTTCTCTGGCTCTGAAGCTGGGCAGCTCCGGTGTGAGGATACACAGTGACAGCAGCACGAGCCACAGTGCCCATGTCACATGTGGCACAGTCCAGGCTGTGCTGACCCGAGCCTGCTCACAACCAGCCAAGGTGTACCTGCCCACACTACAGCTGCTCTGACAGGGGTTACGGCAGCACGGCTACAGCGTCAGCATCGACAAGTACCTGGGGGCAGAGGAAATGAAGTTAAAAGTACTGAAATTCCGTGAAAAGGAGCACACTTTCTTCACCAGTGCCACTGGTCTCTGCTGCACTGCAGCGTTATCTCGAGGTCAGGACTGTGCAGAACACACACACGGATGTTGTGGCCCTCCAGACCCGCGGCCTCCTCAGCCATCTGCCAGCTGCTGAGGGCTACACTCTGCAGCCTCTACTGCAGCCTGGCTCTGCTTCTTCTGATGGTCCAGGGCAGACATCTGTCCAGAGCAACAGTCAGGGTCGTCCAGTCTGATCCAACTGCTGGTTTGTGTTTCCTGTCATCCAGGCATCTCCCTCACAAGTCTGTCCAGTCTCTGCTTGCCTGTGATCGGTGCCAGGCCCTCAAGCACTGGCAGTGCTCCTCTCTGGTCAAGTACTGTCACCCCCATCAACCCTGAGGAGAAGCAGGTTTAACGGAGCACATTGTCAGAAGTGTGCATACAGCTGGGTTGTAAACAAATGTATTCCCTTGTTATTTAGCCATTTTTCAGACATCTTTACTTTTGGTTGCTGACTGTTTAACCACTGTCCTCAGCTTTTACTCTTCTCCTGGCAATAGCCTTGAGCTTTGACTGCTGTTGCTATTTTAGCTGCTTTAATATTACATAAGCAGAAAATGTTCTTTATAAAGGCGTCAAGTCTTGTTGCTCCAGGCCCGTGTCAGTCATTCAGAATTATTATTATTTACACAAGGTTCCTGCTGCAGTAAGTATCATACAGCCACAAGTAGCCATTTCAGTGAGCTCCCTCCGTGTCTGAGACTAAGCTACTGCCAAGTTCTCAAGGGTAAAACCCTGCAGAGGCCAGAGAATTGCTGCTAGGGACAGAGCGACAATCCAAATTTCATTTTGGGTGATAGCTCCTTGGTGAAATTTGGCAAATAAAACTTCAGACTCCAAGCAGGGTTCCCTGCTGCCAAATGAAATGCTAGCCTGGCCTTTCAAAAAGCAGATCAAGAAAGCACAGATTTTTGCAGTAATACCATTTCTATTTACTGCTGTCTGATTTACTAGTTTGCAATTTGGGGACAAGTCAAATAATTCAGTTTTAAATGGCCTTTTTTTTAAAGTAACTGTGCAGCTCCTTCTCTCAGTATGTGTAGCACTTTGGGCTAGAGAACTCACTGCACTTGCCCCACTGCACTGTGCCTTGAAGGCCTGAAAAGCAGCACTTAAGAGGAGAAAACTGGGCAGCAGATTTCTCATTTGATGGCAAGTATGCAGCCAGTGGTCCTAGAAGTACTATTCTAACAGCACTGGCATTGCTCACTGCTGTTAGCAGCACCAGGGAACACTTCTAGTGAACTCCACAGTGTACTCTTACACACAGTCTTCTTACTCATCTGCTTCATGTGTAGAGAAAGGAAAGGGTAGAAAACCCCCTTCATATAGGGAAAGGGTGGAATAACACTGCATCTGTCGAGGGGCATACCGCACAGGCCACCACTTTCACAGGCATTTCATACGACAAGACTTTTTTTGCTGAAAATGCTTTTCTCTTTGTGCAGATGTCCCTGAAGCTGTAGGCAAATGAAAAGTGAAATGTGTTCCTAAAAACCCAGTAGTATAGGTGAATCAGTGCAATTACACTGCACTCCCAACGAGCATGACAAAATGACACCACCTTTTTTTCTTTTTCCACACTAGGTCCAATCTGCCTTCTACTCTTAAATCAATTTCTTGAATATCTTGAATCAATGTCTTGGATATTTTGCTGCTAAATTAGACAGTAAGCTCTCTGGATTAGAGGAATCACATCTTCCATATGTTTCTATTCCCTTCCCTTCTCCCTGCAGCACCATCAAGTCCCAAACCTAATCATTGCTACAATATACTGTGGTAAATGTAACCATGGACCACGAATGGATGTGTGTTTCTTCACAGTGGTAACAATAACATCCATACCAGCACTGGCAAATGTGCCTGTGGTTAAAGGGCAGGGTAGGAATACGCCACTGTGCTGCTCCCTTCAAAGTCCCTGCTATGCCCCAGATAGCCACCTTGCCCTGCCATGCTCCCTGCTCTTGCTTTCACCTTCTTCTTGCTCCTCTGATGGTCTGGATGTTTTGTGCCACTCTCCAGCAGTGGGAGGCAGTCAGCTTCCAGTGCTGATCCCAGCCCCATCCCAGCTCAGCAGCAGCAGCCAGATAGACCCATCAGTCCAGAAGCAGAAGGCTTATGAGGGTTGCTTTCCAGCACACTTAGTAAGATGAAAATAATAGCTCCAAGGAAAATGCATCCATTTTCCTTTACAAATCCCTGGTGTGGAAATGTTTTAACTTTTAATGAAGTCCATCTGTGCAGAAGTGCGGGCTCTAAAGGATTTACAGAGACAAGACACTGGTGTAGCCTGCTCCTTCCTCCTCCTGTTTCTTCATTGATATAGAAAGCCCTGAGCAGTGCCTGTATACTCCTTCTCAGCACCCAGCCTCTTCCTTTGTTAGCAAGAGAAGTATAAAGATGCTAATGAGCCTGTGCTTTCTAACACAGCCCACTCACAAAGGATTACCTGGGAGGCTAGGAAAGGGGAGAACATGATCAAAAACATAAATCCCAAGAGTCAAGAGACAAACAAACATTTGAACTATTAGAAAAACAATAGGCTGTAAATGAGAGCAGGCAAAAGCAGTCCCAAGAACTACACAGACTGGAAATCAGTGTTGCTGCTCAGCACTCAGCCATGCTTCCTGAGGAAGTGGACGACTCCTTGGGTATTCACTACAATGAGGTCAATCATTATAAAACCACCAAGCAGTGATGGGGCAGCCCACAGACTTAATTTCCACTGTAATTTAGCATTAACAAATGTCCTCTCCAGTAAAGACACAGGCACTTTCTAAAGATCCTTCTGCAAGTCACTGATCTTTCTAATGACAGTACTGTAGGACTAACACAAAAAGAAAAAAAAAAGGGATTTTTTTATCCTGCATCCCAGACCTGAGAAAGTAAGGTATTTCTATTTTTTTCCTTGCATTAAAGAAATAAAATACTATTCTTGGTTTGAGTAACTTTTTGAAGTCTTTAACTAATCTAAGACTTTTTTTTTTTTTTTGGTAGAACATTTGCTATCAGAAACTGTAAGCAAAAGTACCATCTAGGATGTAGTATGCACAGGAAATATAATCTGATAGCATCATCACAATTTATGGGGTGTCATGTCTTAAATATAGAGCAGGACTTTATCAGGATCATGTAAGCTGGAGACTCACATTGTAAAGATTAAGTGCAAGAAAAAGGCTTGTTTCAAAAATTTATGTGTAAAAAAGCGGCAGTTAACAGCAAAACAGGTCTAAGAACATGCTTTCGTGGGTGAACATGAGGATCCTCTCACGTGTGCAGACCACCCACAGCCCATGCTTAGCCCCAACAGGGCAGATGAACCTTGCTGAGCACAAGCCAAGTGTAAAATCCAGTACACTCCTCAGTCCTCTGGGATTCATTTGCTAAACAAAGAGCGTTCATTAGTAAGGAATTGTAAAGTTGTTAAGAAGAAGCTTTTCTACCTCTTGAAGCTTTTGTGCCTTTTTCAGCCACATGTCTACAGAAAATAGAACAGTGACAGTCTGAGCATGTCACAGGAAGCAAAAGCATCCCAAATACTGCAGCAGTACAGCTGGATATCCACATAAACCTATGCAAGAACAGCCAGCCTGGTAACTAGAATCCTTTCTCTCAGAGTGCAAAGGGTCAATCTGGGATGAGTTTTAGTACAGCTTGCCTGAAAAATGAAATTGCAAGAACACAGGGAATTTAAAATCATCCATAAATACATTGTGAGAATGAAATGAGTGATTCCACTGCATAGATATAGCTTCATCTTCTGAATATGCTTAATTGGATACTTCAGTCTTCCAAAGACTTTTATGATCCAAATTACACTGCAAAATAAAAAAGCAGTCCCCCATAATAAGCAACAAAAACAATGCCAGAAGCCACCCCTAGAAGCAAACACACAGCATGAGAAGACTTTATCATTCTCATGTCCTCTTTCCATACTAACCAATGCATATACAGCCTTAAGACTGTATTTTCTTTCTTTAAATCAGAGGAAGGAAGAAACGAATATGAGATTTTATTATTAGTCTGTTGATTTACTATATGGAAATAAAATCTGGTTCTAACCTCCTAATAAGCACGAGCACAAGAATGTTATTTTCTTGGGAAAACCCATAACTATATTTCCCAGGGGGTTCCTGACCAATGACTCTGGTTCTACAGAGTTTCATATGAAGCAGCACATTTTTTTCTTGCCGAAATTAACAGAAAGTGTACAGGGAATTCAGCACTTGCTTCTCTCCATGCTAATTCAAACACCTTCAATGTAGAGCAACAAAACTGCCAAGAGACTATCCTAATATAAAACCTTGTTATTTGGTATGTTGAAAACAGTTTTAAATTGGCAACACAGCATAACCATTAGAAAAATTGCTTTACATGAATTGTGGCTAATTTCCAGCAGGTTCCCAGTGTGAGCCATTAATACCCAAAGGCTCAATCATTGATGCATGTAAGATGGATTAGGACAACTCCAAAAAGCTGTTCAGTTTTTAAAAGTACACATTCCAAAGCAGAGGCCTAAATATTGGCTCAGTATAGTTGAGCACCTCTGGCTGATCAGAGCATGACCAGTTTTACACTACTCCACCAAAGGTTAGTTTATACTGCGAGGATTAAGCAGCCCTTTGTCCCAATCAAGACAACTATGACACAGAAGTAAGAAGTTCAAGGCAGAAAGGAATTCCAATTCTGCCCATATTTCAGCATTTTACATAACACCATATAAACAGCAAAAACAGATTTCCAGAAATGTGAGTCAAACACAGCATGGATCAAAGATATCATTGAACTTAACTTGCTGGTTTTTGAACAAAAGGCCCCACCACACAATCCACAGTGCAACCAGGACACGAAGGCAGGGAATGTTCACCTTTCACTGAAAACCATGGAGATTTTGGGAAGGAGGAGAGTGACCTCCTTGGGTGGAAGCTGCTCTTACCTCGAACATAAAGGTTGGCTGGGGCAGAGTAGAGGGTTCCTGCGCTGTTGGTTGCAACACATTCATATTTGCCTTGGTCTGATTCCTCGCTGTTCTCTATTTGCAGAGCTCCTGTACACAAACAAGATGAAACAGATAATTCAGGTTATGGCAAATCTGGTAATCAAACCAACAGCCTCTGAAAAGGAAGGCCATGCCCCACGCTTTTAAGGTATCTTCCTGGATAAGTATTTCATGATGTTCCCTGGACCCACAAGGTACCAGCATGCAGCCAAAGGTACCCAGTCTGCTGTTAGAAACTTGTGAAATTGATTATTGTTATTTTTCTAATGTGCAGGGAAACACTTACTGATTTATTTCTAACCATCTCAACCACTTATATTCTTTGCTTCAATAAAGGAAAAAAAAATACACATACGCACATATTAATTACAGCTTCATATGGGACTCCTGTCTAATAAAAGGACCTTTAATAAGTCTTTAATCAAAACAGCCAAGCACAAAGCACACTTAATTGTAGCTGTTTCTTAGCTGATGCACACAAAGCCTAGCAAACACTCAACAAAATGCGACCTTCCTGCAGAAACTGGCACAGTCCCATCCCTCCCACCTCAACCACTCTTCCTTGGTGATGTCTCAAAAAGACATCTCTTTTTGAGAAAACCCTTTGCCTTTCATCAGCTTTTTCCATGTTAGTGATGTCCGTATTTTTTCAGATTTCATTATATATGATATAAAAAAACAAGAAAGTCAGTCTGAGACATGAAAAATACACACCAATGTAATACAACTGATTCGCTGCACGATGCTTGCATGAAGGCCACCCTCCCTTTGTCCCAGCAGTGCCTGCTTCCCCAGCTTTAGGTCAGGAACAGTTGCTTATCCCAGGCTGCATATTCTTGGGACATGATCTGATCCCATCCCCAAAGTGCCAAATGCATGAGGGGCATGTCTAAATAATGGCAGTAATTGTCAGGGCACACAGAGTAGCAATTCACATGGGGAACCTGTGCAGGACCCAGGATGTGGAAGTGAGCGATGGTCTAAGCTGGTTTGCTCTCATCTACTCAGCCTACTCCACTGGTGTCCAGCAGCGCTCAGCTTGGCAGCCTGGCCTTTCATCCAAATTCTTGCCCAGCACAGATGACTGCTCAACTGGCCACACCTAAACTCCCTTAACTGGGCTCCATATGCAGACTAAAAGATGGAGAGGCAGAGAAAGAAAGAAGCAAGATGCATATGACAGCAACCTGGCACTGCAGGAGTGTGTGGCCTCTGGCCAGACACTGAAGTGGCTGCTGCTCTGCCTACTTTCCCCAGGCGTTGTGGGAATAATTTTTTAAGTGCCTCCAAGTGCTCAGATTCTGCTGGTTAGTATTGCCTGCAAGAAGGGAACTCTGCTCACAAACCATATACCAAACTAAAAGATGTTAACCCTCTTGCTTGTAATGATCTGAACTCATTTCTGCCCACCACGGTTCAAAATGACCACTGAGAGTCACACTGAGAATAGCTGGTGAAATTGCCTTCTCCCTTCTTGCTAGTTCAAGCTGCAGAGGTCAAACTCAGTTTTTCATATCATCAGAACAGAAGAAAAACTAATGTGAATCAACCACTGCCACCTACATTATTTAGAAGGATAAATTGAGACTGTAGCATAAGCCTATATGTCATGGGGAAAAATGAACTTCCCCGGGTTCTGCCATATAATAAAAATGATGTACAGAGCCCTCCCTATTGTTGCATTAGTGCTGGAAATGAGGCTTCAGCTAGACAGAGAAAGCTTGTTTGCAAAAGTCCACCTACTAACAAAAGGACCTGCCAGCTTGCCTGGCCACAGCGCTCTGGACACCCACAGGATGAAGCCTACAGAGCTCTGCTGCTTAATTTAGGGAGGACAGTGAATTTTTATACCCTGTCTGGGAAAAACATCTTCAAGCAGACCGCAGCATGATAGGCAGTGGAGCAGGACAAAGCTTCCCAGCATTGACAAGATAGAGAGAATCAGAGAATCTAGAAATGGAAAAGACCTATTAGGTTACCTCGTGCATCCCTGGGGGCCAGGGCAGGATTGCTCCCTGTTGTAAATGTACTTGTGTTGTGTCCAATCCCATTTTAAATGTGCCAAATGATAGGTCTTTCACCACTTCCTCAAGGAATTGATGCCACTGCCTGGTTATGCTCTCTGTCAGGAGGATTTTCCTGGAACTCACCATATATTACCCCCTTTGTAATTTCTGCTCATCACTCCTTGGGCATGCATGTGCTGCAGAGCTCATTCCAAGTGCTTCCATCAAGCTTGTCTGGGAAAAGTTGTCTGCTGCAAAATATACCCAAGCTTAACAAAAAACCCAACTGGCTGGGCTGGAAGCAGAGCCAGCTTCAAGTGACAGTAGTGTCTGCCTAGAAAAAAAGTAAGATCCCTAGATAATTCTGCCATAAACACATACCTTTTTACATGACCCTTTTTGCCATTTAATACATATTACTGGTAATTTTTTTACCCTTTATACTCACGATCACCATGCCTCTTAAATGTCAGTCCAACTATTTTTCATCTTTAGGGACCTCAATAGTAGAAAGAAAAAACTTAAGAGATGAAGAAAATGAGGGGAGTTTCAAAAGAAATGCTGTTACTGCCTGTCAACATGGACCAATTTCTAGAATAGTATTATAAACATGCAACATGTCAGCAACTGCCTGCAAACTGCTCAGGGACATTGGGCAAGGGACTCTGGGTTTGTCTGGGTTGGCACGACTATTCAAATTATGGTGTGTCAGGAGGAAGACAAGAACCCACAGCAGAAGGAAGTTAACACAAACCTCGCAAATGAACCAGAAAGAAAACAGGTCCTGCAATAAATCATCATTAGACAAACATAAAGATCTTGCAGCATAGCTGACAGCCAGCAGAAACTGAAAGGATTGTGGTAAACTGATGGCAGTCAGCAGGGCTGGAGGGATTTTCTTGAAAGACAACCTACAACTAAGTGATGGATCTAGGCAAGTGTAGGGTGTCTCAGAGTACAAAGATTTATGAATAAAGTTAAGAAGCTCAGACATTTCTGGAATCAGAAAGCTGGAGACAGAAATGCATCTGAAACTTGGAAAAAAACTTCCTACAAAATGCTCTCAGCCCTAGTTCAGTGGTCCCAGAGAGAGACATCATCTCTTGGAGGGTTCATGTCTAGGCTGGACAGGACACAAGGAGTACAAGAAAGTTAAGATCTGAGTTCTGAGTAGCATCCTTCCCTGAAATTCATGGAAGCTGCATCCGAAGACGCTCAAAAGCATGGAGAGTTGTTTGCCTCGAGAAGTGCAAAGGACCTGATTTCTATTCCTAGCCCTGTCAACATCTCATAATCTTCAGCGCCTCTGCAAACCAAGGCTAGGAAGGCTGGTTTACTTTTATTCATTACTTTGGGATTTATGTTGTATAAGTTGCTGAGTGAGGTCTTGTTCACACAGGATGTTACTGCAGGCTTCTCACATGGACGCCTCCAGTGCTCCCGTGCCAGGTGCCTTATTCCTATTTGTGTGGCTGAGTCCTGACGTGCAATGAGATAGCAGGGCTTTGGTGGATGCATGAGGACCATCGACCACCAGGACATGGATACAAGTACACAGAGGAGCAGTGAACAGCTTGTTTGGGAGCTTGTGGGGCTCTGCAGCAGCACGTGCACATCAGAGTGAAACCTGTCCCTGCTGAGCATCACTCAACCTCCGCTGCTCCTCCACACCTGAACTGCAGCAGGGCTCCAGAGGAAGAGGGGAACAGTTCCTCACCATGCTGCCATGTCACGTCAGTCTTGCTTGTGCTTCAGACCTGCTCCTGACAACACAGCTTATCAGAGAGCTGACAGCTCCTGAGAAAAACCCCTGGCTGCCCTCCAGTGCCAGGGAGAATGGTGACAAGGCAGAGTTTTCTGGGGCTGAGGGCAGGAGTCAGCCCCTCTGACTGACAAGCATTCCTTATTTTATATTCCTTATTCCTCTTTGCTGGTATCTCCTTGCCAGCCCCTCCCCTCCTCACCTAGCTTTTCTTTTGCTCTTTAACTCAGGCACAGACAGCAGCCCCTTTAGCAGCTTTCCAAGATACTTATCTATTCAAATATACTTGTGCTCAGGCAGAATCATTAGTTGCAGTGACAGTGGTTAAAAGAAACATTTAAAAAGTGCCCTGCACAGAGAAAGCATGGGGAAGGCAGATCCTGATAAGGGATGCTTTTTGGCAGTGCTGGGTACTGTTGTGCCATGGAGGGCTTGTCACTCTCTTCTCTAGGTGACAAACCAAATGTAAAAGGCTCTGAGCTGCCATACAAATTGATCTCCCTGAAATCCTGCTCCGTAGCTCATTGGGTGCTTGTGCCCTCTTCTCCCAGAGAGCACCGCACGGAGCCAAACACCGCAGCTCCCGGGGCAACACTCTTCTGTATCAATTCAGGTCGGAGCTCCATCCCCAGCAGTGGGAACAGCTTTTTCTCTATCAGGGCATTCACAGCCTCAGTCCTCCAGGCTCACAACGAGGGGACTGACTTTTTGCCCTGGTTATAAAATCATGGAATGAAGACATGGAATGAAATGGTCCTGTAAGTACCCAAGAGTCAGAGAAACCAGGCTGCAGACACAGCACTCATCTAAGGAAAGGACTTGCAATGCAGATGGAATGAACCCAGCTACCTGACCAGGGCCCTTCCTCTCAGCAAAGAGGTAAATTTTGCCTACCTGCACACTAAAGCATATGGCTACTCTAAAACCCGCCCTTTTCTTTCCCCCTGCTCCCCACCAGCTTCCTTCACATAAATACTGCCTGACTTCTCTTCCAGCAGTATTCTTAGCCCCCCTCTTCAGCCAGTTCCCTCTTCCACAAGTGCTCAGGTGTGGGTCCCAATCCCTTTTGCTAAAAATTCCCTCCTAGGGAAGACGAATTTCTCTACAAAAATCCAGAGAGCTCTGGAGCAGGGTCAGAGACAATCCCAGATCAAACAAGGACTCATAAATGTGAATATGGTGGACAAAGAAATAATGTGAAGCCCTGACAGTGGGGGAGTTGGACTCTGACATCCTGGCTGCTGCCTGAGATAACAAACACTTGCTGTGGGAGCTGTGAAAAACCACCAAACCACACGAGAGTCACTAAAAATGAAAATAAGCATTTCCCATATTCGCTATTTTTGGTAATTTATAACAGCAGCATCTCCCAGCTGTTACAGAGGATTGTACCTAGCCTCCACCAGCTATTGGCACTGCCAAATATGCAAAACAAGGTAACTACAAATATATTTTCATTGTTAGTGTTCATTATGGTTATTATACCTGCGAGGACAGGGATTGGCATACAAGGGGCCTGTTCTGGATGGCAGCAGTGCTGAGAAATCACTCTCCTGAGCACCAGAGGCAGCTGCTGATAGTACCTGACTGCTGCCATGAACTGGACTCGGGCAGAGAGGGAGGAGACGAGACCCAGCATTCTCAGCAGTGTGAGGCCTCCTCTTAGACAGCAGAGTTTCAGGATGCTCTGATCTCTCACTAGCAGGTACAGGGAATCTCGGGGGACTCTGCCTCAGAAGCAAAACTACAGCACTGTCAAAAGCACAGTAACACCTCTGTGTGTTTCTAAAGGGACACAAGTCAATCTGAATGTGACAGTAAGAAACATGGCATGACAAGCATTTCCAGGCACTACCCACCCAGCCTCCCCCTGACACTTCTCCTGCAAGCAGATCTCATTTTAAAGTTGTTTTTCTTTTGCTTTCTTTTGGTGACTGGAAAAGCTCAAGAAACAGGAAAAAAATCCTGTAATACACAAAGACCAACCAAATGTACAAACACATACTCAAAAAGAAACAGCAAAATTCTTTTAGCTTCCTCTAATCTCTTTGGATAGCTTTACGCTCCAGCTCGCAGGATAGCATTGAAATAATGGAGCTATATTTAAACCAGTTCACTTGGGACTGGAAAAGGTTTAGCTACAGCTATACAGAAGTTGGTGCGGGTGTTTACCTGGCTTCCCAGACAGCTTCTGACACCCAAGTGAGCTGATCTAAAGTTAATTCAGACAGACCTCTGCTATGCTGACGTCTGCAGGGAAGAAATACTCTTATGTATAGGAACCTCTGATATTTCCTGTGGTGACAGAAAAGTAACAAATAAATCTGACTGGAAAGGGATAATGCCTGAGACGATGATATTTCTTTACCTCCTCATGTGTATCTGATCCAGTGCCTGTTCAGTCTAGCACCCACTAGAAACACAACTGAGTTCTGCTCTCTCTTACAGCCCAGGGCAGGAAAATGCAGCCAGGTTTCACAAAGCTGAGTGAGTGAAATTGTAGAGAAATGCTGGAAATGAACATCTTATATTCTACTTTCAAAATATAAATGGGGCAGAACTTGCTTAAACATGGATTTGCTGATACTATCTGTGGGTCACCTTAAGAAGCCAGCTCTTGCCTAATCTGACAGGCATTTGCCAGCTCTGTGTCTTTCTGATGAACAAACAGGGATTTCAATATTAATTTACTACCTGGGACCATCCCAGAGGGGTAAAGAGTGAAGCTACAAATGGAAATTCTGAATTATGGATGAGAGCTCCTCCCATTTCAGGGAAGCCAGACATGTCTTGGACAGAAAGGACCAAATATGTGGGGGTAAGGTCAAATGAGTTTATTTAGAGATAAAAATCTCCTGTTTGGAGGGGTGCATGGCAGAGTATCTCAGATCATCCTCTGTCTAATCACATGCTGTTCCCTCCAGGTGGGTTTGCCACTGCTCTTGACAGAATGTCTTGGATACCATCCCAAGAACTCCAGACACACAACTCCTAGCGACAGTCACAGCAGCAATGAAATCAAACCAAAACCACCCCTTCCCCCCCAACATTATTACCAAAAGGGTTCATTAAGAGTAATTACTTCACCCTTCCTTTCAGACCAAATTAATGGATTCCAAAGCATCAAACTTACCTTAATGAGGAACAAGAGTGCAGCTGGGTATAGAACATGGCAGAACAGTCACTTCTACATGGACACAACCTCACCATCATAAAAAAGCACTTTCATCTAATCTGTCGTTATCTTTAGAAATTCAATGACCTCCATTTTAAATAAAAGGCATCAGGCTGACAGAAATCCTCTAGAAGCCAGAGAGCAGCACGTGGCTTCTGTTTGCTCTCACAGAAATGTCATCTTTGACATTCAAACAGGACACATATATTTTAAATAATGTCAGAACACTCTTAAAATACCTCATCAGGACTCAAATGGGGGTGGGAAGGGGGTGGGGGTGCGGGAAACTTATGTTTTATGAGATGGATGGTTCTTTTCACAGAGATGCGATCGGTTCCCAAGCAGGACGTATGGAGCATCCATGTGGTTCTGGTGCTGAGTCACTAATGTCATCAGCTAGGAGAGGCGTGCAGCAAAGTGTGCGGGGAGGCCCCGGGATGGCTGCACACTCAGTGTGCTCGGCCGGGAGCTCAGAGCGGATGGAGTTAGCATTCCATCTGTCACTTCATTTTAGCATTTGCAGTAGAAATAGGAGACGAAGAAATAGTTTAAAGGAGTTTGTAACATCACAGCTGTCAATCTCAAGCGTTCCAAAGGGAGGAATGACAGATATGGTAAGCCCATTCATATAAAAAGAAGGTTTGCAGTCTTTTTCCCTGACCCAGATTTGCTACGGAGGCAACTTAATGCAAATACGTATCAAACCGCGATTCACCTTTACTCTAAAATCACTTAATAGGAGCTGAAAACATTAACCCCCAGCAACAGAACCAGTTACAAGAGTCATATTATTAACTTCCAGCAGTGATTTGGGGAAAAGGGGGAGGAAAAGGGAGAAGGGGGAAATCTGAACGAATGAGGTTGTGTTGATTTATAGGTAGAAGTCATTCTGTCAGGAAATCCAGAGGTCATTCAAGAGGGGTAACCAAAATCACAAGAGAATTCAGATGGGCCTTAGCACATAATGCTGATTAACATGCTAAAGTTAATCTAAAGAGACAGCTTTGAGTGTTTAGGCTAGAAAAAACAACACTCCAATGGAAAGTCATTACTGGTGCATACAGGCTGTGAAAACTAGCCAGGGACTGTGCACCAGACTGGGCTGGGCTGTCAAACTAGGGGTGGGTTTAATTAATGAAGGCTTAAAGAGCCAGATGTGCTTCTGATTTGTCTGTTTAAAACAAATCTTAATGCTGCAAAACAACATCGGTATGTCCAGCTCAGAAAGGGGGGGGTCAAGGTCAGTGGTTCTCTGCTCTGCCGCCACATTAGAGGGTGAGTACATCTGAAAGAGAAACATGTGGAACACAAAGGTGTTCCTTATCTCAGAGTCACATTTGCTCAACCTTTCAAGAATTTTTCTCCTTCCAATTAGATTTTCATGACCATCAGCAGCAGCACAGATTAATTTAACTGTTCTCTTGTGAAAATGTTACCTCCATACATTTACACCAAAGTAATCCATCTGAAAACCCAGAGACAAAAGACCTCCGAGGTCACAATGTGTGGGAAGTTCAGAGACTTTCAGGAGCTGCAAGAGATGTCAACTCTCCTGTGGTGGAGGCCTGGGACCATTTTCCAAACTTTTGCAAACTTTCCATTGAATAACCCCCTTTCAACAGTGCAAAATTGCAATGGATGAGTCTACAAGAAATCACGCTAAAACCCAACCGAAATAAACACACTAGTGGGAGAGTGCAGATGAGCGAGAGCACTGGCAGAGTTAGGGCTGAGAGTAAAAGCTGGAGATGAGAAACACCGGAGGAGAAGGGACAAGGCAGACAGGAGATGGAGTGACGTGACAACTGGAGGCACATTTCAGCATTCTTACCTCTGATCGGTGTACCACCTGGTGAGGTAATTTGAATGCAAATAAGATTAGAGAGAAGCATTAGTACAAAGAGGAAAGGAAGAAAATTATAACTAAAAAGCAGAAAGTTTTTTTAAAGCTAGAATTTGTATTAGCGCGACAGGAATAAACAAAAAGAAACTGATGTGCAATAAAAGTCAGAGTGACACTCTCAGGAGGTTAGTAAAGCTTATTGCTTTCAGGAGTGCAGCATCCAGCCCTGCATCTCTCCATTGAAGTCCCCACCCTCATGAACAGGGGCCAAACTAAGCTGCCGAGGTGGCACTGCTGGCTGGCCTCACCACTTGCATTCACCCACACCACTGTTCAAGCAGTTGAGATGGAGGACACTTAGGGGAGATGGTGCAGTGCTCCTTCATTCCTCATACAGAACAAGGAGGGTGTGTCCTGGGGCTGTGTGACTGTGAGTCTGCTGGGCAGGAGGGGTGGAAAGCGCATGGTTGCGGGCACTCGGTGCAATTTGGCTTTGAGGTTAGAACGACCAGTGGGACAAAATCTGCTTGCTTAAAGACATTAAACTAAGAGGAAAGCGTAATAAATCAGTTTTGAGTCATTCTCCACATTCGCGTAACCCTTGCATCAGGTTCCCTCTGGCCAAGAAATTGGTGTCACGCAGAATTAACTTTACATACAGAAATATTTCGAAATAAAGTGGTTTCTGGTAATGTAACAATGGCACGCTAGCCTCTGTTGTTCCTGCCTAATTTGGATGTTAGCAGAAGAAAGGAATCCCTACCCTCTTTATAAGGCACTGGAGATAATTTTACATGCTGTAATGAAGAGTATCTTATAAGGAGGGCTTCTCTGGGAGTGAGGTTAAATTATCCTGTTGCAACAATCTATAAAGGTTCATTTTATGAGGTCAAGGTATTTAGCAAGTGGAGGCTCCACTGGCCAGTGTCTTGAGTTCAGTGTACAATCAATACTGAAGTACGATGGAGAAGCTCCAGCTGGGCAAATTGGCAAGGAACCCTTCTAATCCCCACTTTTGTCCCCTTGGTCTTAATTTGCACATATGAAGGCTGTTAGTATAAGGGAGAGATTCATGCAAATTGAATCTGTAGGCAGTTCATGGTATGTGTTGGTTTTATGCAGATTTGTAGGATCTGAATACCAAGCACTTACCAAAGAAAACTGAGGAGTTTAAACAGACAGAAAAATAGGGTTAAACAGGACACAGTGTGTCAAATCATGTTCAGTGTATTGATTAATAAATACCAGTATGCATACAAGACTGTCGTGTATCTCAGATTTACAGCTCATTCCATTATCCACAACAATGATCACCCAATGGGAAAGAAAGAAAAGAATTTCTGTAAATACAAGGGCAGCATATTTTAAGCACATTTAACTTGCCTCTTAAAAAGTAATTACAATATTTATACTTATTCTTTTTCTTTCCTAACTACCCTTCCTTTAGGCAGAGTCCCTTTTTTGAAGCAGGAGCAGCAATTCAAACTACTCATTTTAGCATTTTCCTCTGCCAAGATGACATTACCCCATTTTAACTTTATGTCTTGTTATATTTTCTGATGTCTTCTACCCAGAGATGACTGAAGCATCAGAAAAAATCTTGCAGTGACGGAAGTTGTGGGTAATCTCTTGCAATAAAAAATCTGATGCTTACTTATCCTAGTAACTACTGCTACTCTTAACAGAACAGTTATACCCAGAGATACTTACAAGGAATAGCACAGCCATGGAAAACAGGGTTATTTCTCTTTGCTTGTTTGGAAAGTTTGCCAAGCGATATTTTTGCTCTGTTTGGTCTAGGGCACTCCCCCTCTGGTGTATCATGTGTCCCCTGCCCCATCGGTTCCACAATTTTCAGAGTTAAGAAAAGCATCACCACAGTGTGTCACTTCCCATGGGAATGGTGCAATGACTTTGAACACAAGCCCAAGGGGCTGAAAACATTACTTCCTTATCTCTCATCTGGCTGAAATAGGGTTTGTTGCTCTGTCCTAGAACTGAGAAGATTTGCAGGAAATCTTTGTATCTACTCCCTGTAGAGGCTCAACCCTTTCTCTATTATGCAATTGTCTATACAGAGCTCTAGAAGCAACTGCATACTTGAAGCAGATTCCCTAAAATGTTAAATGTGGCCAGCTTATTTTTTCATTAGTTGAATTTCAATCCTTCTGAATGTACCCCAACCCTTGTGGGACCAACACAGAGGCTTGCTGTATTTACTGTAGCCTTTGTTCCATGTCTCTCTCACCTTTGCAAAGCTAAGACATTCACTTTTCACTCAGAGGACACCATTACAGAGTGTGCACAAGGCTTTTCAGTTGGACCCCAGATTTCCTTATCCCGAAGGAACAAACAGAAGTTTCCCTTTATCCTTCACATCATATGATGATTCATCTCTGTCTGTTGTCCTTTTAGAGTGTGTCCCTCAAAGGGACCAAATCACAGTACACAGGCCACAGAGTGCCAACATAATAGAGTCCATCAAGTGAGGGAGGTGTCATCACTCAAATGGTTACTGAGGCCAACTTGGGCCCTGTGATCACCATGCCGCTTTATGCAAAGGGCACCCCAAGATCAAACTTCAAACCCAATTCCTTGTGTCTGAAAGGTTTGAAACATTTATAAGGAAGGAGAGTTTATTTCCTCTTTATGATTAACAGACACTGAGTAACACCCCATACATTCACCTCAGTCAGGAATAAATGCTGGCCCTGACATTCTCTGTGTACTGGAAGCACCTAGTCAGACACCCAAAGCAAGGAAAAACACAGGATGATACACTGGAAAACCACCTGGGGTTATTTGTGTCAGTATTTCCCAGTGTGGAGAAGTTCTGTTGGAGAAGGGACTTCACTCTGCTGACAAACTCATCACAGGCTTACCAACATACCACTTCCTTGTAGGAACCTAAACCACCAAAAAAACACTCCAAAGCAACATCAGCAGAGAAACCAAGGCTCGTGCTAGCTTCATGTGAGGACTGGGGCAGTACAACACTGAATCTCAGAGAACTCTGACAGTGCTTTTGGCTACTTCCTAGCTTTGGCTTAGGGGAAACTCCTTTCAAGACTGAAAGTACTACAGGAAAGACTATTTGCTACCAGATGCCACAGGGACTCTGAATGTATTCCACAACTGCTGTGTGCACCTCACACAGCAAGACCCAGGTGTGCAGTTTAGGCTCTTCCAGAAGACAAAACTTCAGCTGTCAACTGGCTGTTGTTGGCCACTATATTGCTTCAACTCTTTTCCAGTCAGTCCTTTCTGAGACAATATCCATCCTTGTGTGGGTTCCCTGATCCTTTTGGAAAATACTACTTAATCTCCATTCTTTTAGGCTGTCCTTACATCTTGTCCCAGGTCGATGCCTATCTGATGTCTGGACTCAAAGCTGTTCCTTGCTAGGAGCTGAACATCTGCTGGATGCTGACTGCTGGGTATTGCCAGTGAAGCAGGATATGGACATCATGGCCACTTCACTAGGATAAAGAGACACCACCTCTTTTTGCATGTTTGCTCTGTGCATGTTGGGTATTCCTTTTGTTTCCAAGCAAGTAATGCTTCTACTGATAGGATCAAGCCTAAATGAAAACAGTTGCTGGTAACTCTTGAGAGCCCAAATGCAGCAAGGTGATATGGTGAGCCAGCTCCCACTGCTTCTTTGCTAGAAGCACCTTCACTTTTCCAGAGAGTGACTGAAGTCACCTGCAGAGTCCTCTCTAATACTTTACTTGCAGTTAATTGCCTGAAAGTCACACTAGGATCTAGGGCATGGTTCTGTAACTCAGTTAATTGAAAGTGATTAACAGAGAATGATACTTTTTGTAACACCAAGTTCTCTATTAGATGAAAGATAATGCTTTCTGAATTTCTGGAGTTTCCTTACATGGCAAAGATATATGTTAACAGTCAGAATAGCTATTTATTCTAACTTGACATTTTGTTCAGAAGTTTTCAGAAGAGAAAGGTGGAAGAGCAATTCCTCAGCTATGAAACTCACAGGAGACAATCAAGAGCTTTGAGAGTATGAATTCCAACTGAACTGCTTTTAAGTCCTCAGGAGCTTCTGATCCAAGAACTGTGAAGCATCAGCACAATCTGATCTATACTGAGAGAGTTTCCACCACATCATTAACTGATTTTAAAACATGGTTAGAGGTGCAGCACTGATTGGCTGCCAGAACTCATGTGTGTATCACCTGCAATACTACAATGCCTGGACAGTTTTAAAATCAGTTCAGCCAAACAAGTTTTAAATGTGTTAGCATGCTGGGGAGGTTTCCCAGCCCAGAGCTGGCCTTAGATCCTGTGTCACTGACGGAGAGGCAGTGAGTGAAGCTACACACCCCGGGGGGAGAACAGGGAGTTGTCCTGAGGCACTGCACTTGCAGAAAAGCAGCCTCTCTGCAAGAGGTGGGAAATACTAGCAAGATGAACATGGGAGAATTTTGCTACAACCAGCCTGAGTCAGAAACCTTGCTTTTGCCTTGATCTGTGATAACAGAGATGAAACCCTGTATCTATTTGTGTTCTCATCTCTATAGCTATTAGCCTAACATTTACTGGCAAAACTACCCAAGAATTGGACTTAAAATAGAATTAAGCTTTACTTGGGAAGAAAAACCTAAGTAAGGGTGAGAAAGAGTTACAAAAGCCCTCCAAATATAGAGTTATGCTGTCAGAAGGCATAATAGGAAAAACAAATATACACACATACAGGTATAATTACTAAATGAGGTAGAGTAGGATACAAGGCAGATTTATAAACTGCCCATTGGGTCCTGACAAAACCACCAATTTTCTGGGGTTAGAAAAGCCTAAGATGATGGCTTGGATGTCTTAAACCACCAACTCTAGTACCTGACAGAAGATGAACAGAACTCTAGAAACTGATGTTCAGAGCCCCCTGGGGCACATGATCTGACTGCATGCAAGTTCAAAGACCTGCCTGAAGCCCCCAGAGCACTGCCAGCCCACATAACTCTGAGTGTCAGAAGAGAGCACCTTTTCCAAACATGCTGCTTCTTTACCTCTATTTATTCCATACTAGGAGCCTGAAGAAACAAAATCATCCCTCAATCCCCTCTCTAAGTCAGACTCCAAAGCTGCTTTGACCTTCATGACCTGTATTTCATACATCTGAATATTAATATACAATGTACTCATTGAAGGTCGGACACTATATACACAGTACTGGGCTCACAATGTGCTGTAGCTATTTTAACTATATTGCATCTGTCTCGCTTTTATTGGGTTTTAATTAAATGAAATTAAACGAGCGTATATTTAGATTGAGATAGTATAAACTGACATTCATGCAGATATGCCAGGATGACTATAAGATATGATCTTAATGGAGCAGAGACTTTGCAAACTATTAAACTCTACCATATAATGAGGTATCTATTTAAATACTCTTTTCTTTGAAAAACAACTCTGCCCAACTACGGTACAGTGTTGGAGAGCTCAATTAGCACCTTGCCGAATGAATGGGAAACTGCCAAGCCATCACATTGCTCATACAGGGTGCTGCAATCACCTAAGTGGGACTCAGGCACTTCCAAGTGCAGGCCCTACTTTATGTCCACTACAAATACAGGAAAAAGCCACAAATGCAAGCAGGGGTTGAATCTCTGGCCCGTGAGAAACTGCAAGCTTCATGCTCCCCACTCCTGCCAGGGCGCAGCAGAGCCTTGGCGAATCTTGGCATCATATCACCAGATCCCTGAAAACAAAACTTCAAACTCGTATTTGGAAGTCTCTTGCACTGAACTGTAGAAACCTCCCATACTACATTAGAGAGCTAATCAATTTCTTCTGTGAGTCTGAGGATGTGTGCTGCTCATTGATTTCTAAAAGGTTCCCTTGACACCTCCCTTGGTAATTACTGTGTCTTCAGCAAGCAGCCAGCTCTAGAGTTTGAATCCCAGGTGAAATATTCAATTGAGACGTTGCTCAAGAACAGCAAATAGGAATCAAAACTTGGACACTATGACAGGCTTTACTAGTTTGTTTTTAAACTTTTTATCTCACCAAACTTGTGAAGCAGCTGGTGGAGAGGCAGCCAAGTGCCTGTAAAAAGGAGGCTGGAGAACGTACAGCAAGTGCATCAGAGGCTGCCTTGCTGCTCATTTATGGTAATTTCTGATGCTGATTTAGTCAGCTACAAAGTGAAACACATCCATGTGCACTTTCCTATTGCTGCTTCCTAAAGCTTCTCAGAATAACTAAACAAGTGTGATATTTTCTTCCAGCACAAACAGATCAAGATTAAACCATGTTGTGGGGGAGATATGTTAAAGGTCACTGGGAAATTTCATAAACTATAAATGCATTAGTATAATTAGCGTTCACTGGTACATCAAGGTGGGATCAGGAGTGTCAGGCTGGGTTCTATTTTTGCTGAGAGTGATGTCTCACTTACCCACTCCTCCAAGTACAAACCTACTTCTTATCATCCAAGCATCATCAGATGTATGCAGAAGGCTCCTGCTATGGGGAAATATTTCAAAATGTTCACCTTAGTAAGAAGAAGATGGTGATGCCCTGGCAGCAGCACTCATAACAAATGGCTTTTGAGTGCCCAGAAATAATCATGGCCAGGCAAGGCAGTCAGCCTCATATTTAAGCATGAGACCTCTCTAGACCAAAGTTGTTCCAAGCTCTGGTCCCTTCTGTACTTTGTGTAGGGCACTGGGGGCTCTTTTCCCCAGACTAAAGCTGCTGTGTAGTTATGCTGTGCATTGTTAAACAGCCACTCTAATTCACACTGGGGAGCTCCACTTCATCAGTGAATAAAGCAACATTTTATTTTCTTTAATTCTCTAATGGGCCTTACAGTCCTGGGAGACTGAACAGTGCAGTAGAAAAACAAGAACTCCTTGCTAAAATGAGTGCATTCTTAGCCACCCCCAAGAAATCATCGTCTGTATTTCAAAAGCTAGTATTTGGCTTGCCAAACAAAAGAATCAACAAGAAATGGTGTATTTCAAAACTGTGTCCACCTTCCTCTGAAATCCACGTAATTGCTGCTTTTTGGATTTTTCTTTATTCTTGTGGTGTCACACAGTAAGGACGGTAACGAGCTCAACGGAAAGCAGAGCACTGCCTTGAAGAGTCTGTATAAGGAGTAAAGGTGCATATGACCACTGATTGTAAAATCTCAACCAGTATCTCATTATCCTGATTTGCACTGTGCTCCTATTAACAAATACCTGAGACCCACTGAGTTGGTAGTGAAATGTCTGAGCCTACCAAGGATTTGGGGCAATATCAAGATGGTCTACTGAAGAAGATATCCAGGTGATGTTCCAAAATGCATGCCCACTCTAATGTCTCCTTTTAACAAGCCACGATATCCTGCCAGAGGGGATCAGCTCCAAAAACTGGTTTTACATTGTAAAAGAAAGAAGCTCAGAGCAAATTGACATTTGGGTTTAGAATCGCGTTTCAGGGAGAAAATACTAGCAGCATGTAAAGAGAAAAGGGAGGAAGAGTGAGGAGGGTGGGAAGGCTTACTTGCTTTGCTACCTTACCCGAGCGGAGTTGCTTGATTCGCCCATTGCTGGTTGCAGTGTCGACGGGCAGGAAGTCCTTGAACCAGGAGATTTCGGGATCAGGGTTACCACTGGCAGCACAGAGCATTGTGGCTGTGCGGGCCTTTTCTACCACCTTCAGCTGCGGGCCCATGTCAATGGTTGGGAAGCCAGCTGGGAGGTGGTCCTCTGCAAGAGGAAAAACCACAGAAGGTTAAAGAGAAACACTCCAGCGTAGCAATGGGATACAGTTGCAGTGACAGCAGTGCCACCGTACAGCATCCGTGCCTCTGCTGGAAAACAGCAGCCTGACTTCCCTACTGAGAAGGTTATCAAGCCCTTAAAGCACATTAGGCTCTATAATGAGCATTCATTATACCAATAGAAGCTTCCACTAAATTTAACTCCATTTAAATCAATTACCTTGGGAAACCTGAATAATTTTCATTGATACATAAGTTCCATCCATTGTTGTTAATAATTCAGTAAAAGCAGGTATTTGACTTTTTGTGGGAGGACTGAGTTGAACATAACAGACAAACACAAAGCCAAATAGTTTGAGGCATCTTGAAAAACAACAGCTAAACAATAAAATCCCTCAGAAAGGTCCAGAGAGGCCCACTTAATTTTTTTTTTTTTGACTAGCAACATTCTGTCACATTGGTAGGATAGACTGTAAATTTCTTACTCATGCCTCCAAATCTGATTCTGAAGGCTTTTAGAAACTAATGAATGTAAAGCTAATGAGCCACACTCTGCTCATGAGCCGCCTGGCCAGGCTGTGCCGTGGCAAGCTCCTGGTGCATTTTCTGGGCTGCAGAGAGCAACAGAGGCATCTGAGAAACAGCCAGTGCATGCTCTGGCATGGCTTACTTCAATACTATGAAACAAAGCACTCCCTTAACTGCTAAAACCATTCATACGGCAGGTAGAAAAATAGTTAACTGGGTTTGCTGCTGCAGAGCACACTCAGGTAGGCTGGGTGGAATACATTAGGCAGCCTTCACTGATAAGCCAAGGCATGCTCCAACATCGTCATTCAATAGCAGCTGCAGAACTGAGTTCATTTATTCATTCTGTGGCAAGATGTACTGTACTCTGCTAAGCCTGAACTGCAATCAAAAGAACATACTTTCGCAGAAAAAAAGAACTTGAGGAACATTAAGAAGCTTTTAAAGCACCAGAAACTCAATTATTTTCAGTGTTTCTTTTTTCCCCGTTTTAAGGAACCTTAAGCAAACTTTGTCAAATCCGATTCTGCAAGGCTCCCAATTCACTGCAGTGTTTAAACAAACAATACCTTAGCACCTTCCCAAGTCCCAGAGGAGTCTGAACTTGCTGCAATCTGATTTTTCCTGCAACCACTGCTCATCTGGAACTGTACCCCTCACTCCTCACAGGAAGATACTAGCAATAGGTCACCTCAGGTGCTTCCTTCTACCTCTACTGCCACACCTGCAGCACGAACATGGCCTGTGGTAGCTAATCTTGCATATTTCTATCCAAGATCTCAAGAGAATTCCCAAGACCCTTAACTTGTTTGAGAATCAAGACTGTAGCACAAGGCAACATCTGCTGGAAACAAAAAAATGCCTGGGAATATCACTTAGATGAGAGTGACTATAAAGCATTCAAAGTTTTCTATAGGAAGAAATGTTCCTGATGTTTACTAAAAGCACAAACTGTATTTTGTCTCCCAGATCGACCTCCTGAGAAACCTCCCTCATCATGAGCAAACATAAATGGAATTTTTTTTTTTAATGAAAGGTACTATGAAAACTAGTTCTTTTAAAATTTGCTCTCCATTGATTTTCAGAGACAAAAGGTACATAGAGCTTAACTGGAATGACACCAGCACCAGCATTCAATAGCAAGCAACAGAAGCACTCAATACTGAGCAACCACAATGTGTACTCCTACATGGCTGAAAAGAAACAAAAGAAGAGTATACACAAAAGTACAACATGGTATAGACTGAAAAGCAAAGGAAGATACATAGAAAAAACCAGTAAATAATGACAGTCCCTTGGATTAAGGCCCAGTTTGCCTATAGTGCAGCATCTTGCTATTTGGGGTATTGAAAACAGATGTTTACTCTGGGGAGGCTGAAACCCTGAAGTGATCTAATTTAATCACCATGATTACCATTGACAATCTTTTCTGGCTTGCACAAGATTTTACAAAGAATGCACAGAGCTAAGTATCACCCAGTTAACTTTGTCCAAAGTCTGTGTGGAAGCTTAGCACATAGCTAAAAGCAAACCTGAAACCAGCATTTGTGCAAGAAATCTCTTCCCATCTGCAATAATCCCTGTCCACAGACAGGGGAGAGACCAGAGAGTCCTTCACAGTGTCTGATCCACAGGTACAAGACCGGTCTGCTGCACTGGAGTGACTGTTCAATCAAAATTAGCAGTTTGTGATGAGCCACAGACCAGTAGAAATTACACCATCTAACCTTGACTTCACTGAGTGCGACAGAGAGACATTGATTACAAACACCCAGTAGCAAAGCTGCCTCTGCTGTAGTAGAACTCTTGGCTCAAGACTTTCCTAGACTCCAAAGCTAAATACAGCACTGCACCCACACCATTCACCCCCTGCAAGATCAAGTCATTACAGAGCCCAGGTGACAACACTGGGCACTCATCAGCTGAGCAGAGGGCACAGGTTACCACCATGTGATGATCCTCAGTATTCACACCCCACGCCATACTGGACACAGACAAGCACAGCCAGCAATGCAAGGTTCATGCAGTGCACACTCTTTTCCCTCTTAACTACATACAAGCCCCAAAACTATTGTGGCAAATGACAGTAGTAGAGAAATGGTGCATCCTTCGTAGTCAGAGCCACAGCAGGTTCCCTGGGCTAGCACTGGTACTGGTACAGCCCAGTTTCCATGCATGCCTGGAGCTTGAAACCACCACAACTCCAGCAAGCAGTTCTGGCATGCCTGCATCTACCAAGCAAGGACTCACTTGATCCCTTGTTAATCAAACACAGAGGCAGCACTGGTGTTTGAGCAGCAGTGTGCCTCCAGGAGGCTGCAGTCCCAGCTCACATCACTGTGTGATGAGATGCCTGGGAAATTTGACAGCTGCTCTCTGATGACACCTCAGACACCCAGAGGATGGAGTTCACTTGCTGCTAGTTCTGTGGTAGCTTCAGGGGACATGTACTGGGACCAAGGTCAGGGCACTAGCTCAAGGGGAGGACAATCACCTTCTCCAGAGGTGGTCCAAGGTGTACCTGTACCATCATGAAATGAGGAAGCTCAACCACTCCGGTTCTCCCCCATATTGTGTGGCTCTGGCAGCCCCCCAAAACCCTCCTGGAAAAGGGCGGCTATGGAGAAAACCTGAGCTGGTCACACCGCAGAGCACAGCCCAGAACAAGCTCACGCTTGCCCTGTCAGCAGCACTCCTGTAGAGATAACGGGGCTTTGTTCCAGCCGGGCTTGGCGCTGCTGACTTCACCGGGACAGCGAGGGATGTGTCTGTGTTCAAACACTACAGGCGAGGACGATAGGAGTTCAGAGCTGTTCTTGCCGTGCCTTGCCCTCAGGCAAAAGTCTAATCTAGGTATAATTATGAGGCTCAGTCATGCCTCGGCTCCTTTCAGCCCTTGCTCGCTGCACTAACTTGCCTGCACATGGAGTTTGTCAGTAATAGCCAACCTCCTATTCCAGCCAATATGAGGATACTCTTATTCGAGAAAATGAATTTGTCAGCACTTGATTTTATTCAAGGATAGCCAGTGTGCCTTCAATGCACATTAGAACAGGCTATGAATCTGATTTCAAGTGCATACCATCAAAACCAGTTTTTATTTCTGGGTTTCAGGTACTTTCAGAAGGTTGGCATTAGGTTAGAGAAGGCAAAATCTAGGCACAAAAGGATTTTTTGGGGCACTGCAAGCTCTAACTGCCTCCATGGACTACAGCAACAGTAGCAGAAATGACAGAGGAAAGTAGGAATAGAGGAGAGAGGCAGGAGGAAAGGAGAAGGAAACAAAAAGAGAGAAAAGAACAAACGAGTGGGTTTTGCAGTTACAAAGTGAAACTTGGAAAATCCACAGCCAGGCTGAGGTCTTGCTAGCAGCAGTCACCAAGGAGACAGGAATGTCCCTCTGGCATCTAGCATGACAGCATGGGCAGAGGATATCTCCTCTCACTTGACAGCTCCCTTTGCTAATCTTCTTTCTGAGGTGACAGAAATCTAACCCTTGCTCTCATGCAGCTCTTTTGTGCCACACATTTCTCATCTTTAAGGGAAAAGCTAAGGTAAGAAACCTTTCCCACAGCCCCAAACTGGAGCTGAGACCTCCTTTAGAGCAGCTACAATTACATGGCTTGTTCCCCAGCTCCCCAGAAAACTACCTTCCCTGAGGATGCTGCTGTGAGAGACATACCCCTCGGTGTGTCCTTATTTTCTGCATCACTCAAAATATCAAGTGATGATAAGGGACATAGAGGCAATTGCAATTTACGTCTTACAAGAAGCACGGATCAGCCCCAGCATGGAATGGAGTGTAGATAACAGCTGCTTGCAAAAAAGGCCTGCAGAGGAGTCTGTGGTGAGCACAGCTGTTGACAGCTGAATCCTGCAGGATTACCCCCAGGATTTTGCTGAAAACTTGTAATCTCTCACAGGACAGAAAAGTTGGAGGAGCTGAATATCAGATTGCTACCAGCACAAACATTGTACAGCACTCACTGGTCTTGCAGCCAAGCACTTGTGTTTTGGGGGGGTCATATCCTGACTTGGCACCTGTAAAACCTTCCTACCACTGTGAATTTCCTCTGCGTCAATGTAGGAAATGGTATTTTAGAAATGATAGTGCAAACTGTAAACACGTTTATGGGAGTTATTTGTCACATTCTTCTTCCTACAAAAGCCAGGCCTGCTTACTATCACGAGTCCAATTGTTCCGACTGCTGAGGGAGAGCTAAAAAATGATACCAAATATAATTTGAAAAGAGGAAAAAGTAGCTTTTCTACACATTACTGCTACAGCTGCGAGGTGAAATCTCTTACAATCTATCAAAACCACTGCCCTACTGCAAGGGAGTGTTCTCAACTCCTTTCAAGTGAGATATTGGGCCTTATCCCCACACAGGGCTGGAAATGGCTTATCTGGGCCACTGGCTGCCACCAGCCTGCATCAGCTGAGGAACTTCCAGCCCAACATCAATTTTAGGGTCTCGGTAGGGATGATTAAAACACAAAGCTGCTTTGTTTTCAATTCTGCCAGCTATCTGAAACCACTCAGGAGTGTGTGGTGCTAGGGACAAGCCAGGAAATGGATTGAGGGCAGAGATCTCTCTGATAAATGTGTTTGACTGTGGTCAGCATTGCACAGGAGCAGGATACACATACCAAAAGCTATTTCACATGTTCCTTACCCATTTGGTGAGGCAGACTGGGATCACACCCAGTTCACGTCACCAGGCCTGAACAGATCCTGCCCAGATGTAGTGGTTTGATGCACTGCAACACAGGATGTTGCAGGGATAACCCTTGTCTACTGACAGACTCATACTTGATGGATCAACGGAATTACTTTGCAAATTTTGCAGCTTCCAGATCTCCCTTTGAGACACTGAAACGCATTAGCAAACGCAAAATTATCAGTGCAAGGACGATAGCCGGGTAGTCGGCAATATTAACGAATGAAAGACGCAAGCCAGGAACATTGTAAGCACACCACAAAGCAGGACATCTGTTTGCTGAATAAACAGCCCTGATTCCTTCAGCACAGGTTACACAGCACAGCTATTCAATTACTGCAAGACAATCAAAAGCAGTCGAGCAATCCAGTGGCCCAGAAGAACGGCATCACTTCACATGATAAGAAAACCCTGACATTGCTCTGTTCAGGTTCAACTGATGCTGCACAAAGAGCATTTTATCAGCCATTTTGAGGCAATGCTCTCTTTCTTCATCCTTCTTACACAAGTCCCTTAAGAGGTGAGCCACAAATATTATCCAAATTCATGGTCTCCAAAGGCTGCCCAGTGTTGGGCTACCGCCCATGAGGGGAGTGGCAGGCAGAGCGCATTCGTGCAGGCTGGCTGCTGGAGCCAAGCCTCATCCAGGCTAATGAATACCCCCCTCGACATTGGCACCGCCTTTTAATTGCCTAAGGAAAAGGTGGGGCAGCGAAACCAACCTGTTTCAAAGGCAGCAATGTCGTAATTACTGGGTTAGTAAGTATAAAACAGTTTCTGGCAGGCAGAAAATACAAACAGTCATCTATTGATGACAAGGCTTTTAATGACAAATCTGCTGGCTTTGTATGACATCATGCCAATGTGACATGCTGAAGCCATGTACTGAAAATAGGGAGAAGGGCACAGATGAATGGGTGGGTGTGGAAACAAGCTCCAGAAGCACTTCTCTGTTTCACGGTGTAACCACATGAATTACTGCACAAGAGCTTACAGTAAACAAAGTATTTGCTATCTCTTAGAAAGATCACAGCAGCAGCAAAACAGCTCACAAAAGAAGGAATCTGAGTCAGTTCAAAACAAAGAAAGTACTGTAAGGAAAATTAAAGAAAATACGAGACTAGACACGGCAGAAGAGGATAAACTGTGAAGCAGATTCCTGCTCCAGGGGCTCACAGCGTGGGAGCTCACGGGATCTGCTTGTTCCAGAGGTTATGAGTCCATAAAACACCCGATGGAGACAATGCTACCCTTCCAGTGCCAGAAGGGCGCTGTTGACATTGTCCTCTCATGTCCGGACGGCAATTATCTCCATTTACAAGCTACCAATACATTCTCAGTAGTGTAGGTGGCCATTCCCAAGCACCTGTTTATCTCGGAGAGGAGCAGGATGGCTTTGCAGAGGCAGGTGCTCCCAAGAGCAAGACAAAGCAGCACCTCCCAACTTGCTCTGATGAGGAATCAGGCTGTGCTCCTGCCAAGTCCCTGCACTGCTTCTCTCCATGTGCGGTGCTAAGGTAACGCACAGCCACTGCAGCAACCTGTCCCCTCCCAGGGCCGAGCACCCCTCATCTGCCATGCACTGGCACCCAGTGCTCCCTCCCCCCCGGGGGCAACCTTGGTGCACCAGGCTCGAGGGGGCACTGCATCCCAATGGGATGAAACAAATTGTTTCTCCCAGTCCTTAGATATGCTGTTGTCATCCAACCAGCCTTCCTTCAGGCCTCATGATGCCTCTTGACCTGCCACAAGGAACTGGCTAGGACAAAAGATGATGCCACAGATGCGTGAAATGACGAAACTTCCATTAGGAAATATGTCCTTTAAGAAGTACCGCAGCATGCCACTACCAAAGCCCTCCCTGGGTACACCAGACATGTTATCAGCCATAGCTACCTCTAAGCCTCTCATGGGATAACTAATCCAGTCCAGATTCAGGCTGGGACATAGAAAAGAGCCTCAGCTCTAGAGGCACTGATGAGGCAACACTTGTCTTTCTCCAGCATGGTCCTCCCTTACGCACAGCCCGAGGGAAGGCGTGAGAAAACCCCCTCTGGGGCAAGTTCTATCCACTACCATGGCCTTGCCCTCCTCTGATCCAGTGTCTTCAGAAGCACTGCCAGATCTTCTGAGACTAGTCACAGCTTCAGTGGTGAACAAGCAATTCCTCTCTCTTCTTCACAGACAACCTTGTGCTTGACAGAGGCGACACAAAGATGATTAACGGTTGCTGAAGCTGACCCAGAGCAGAAGTAAGACACAAACCTGGCCAAATTAAAGGTATGCACCCACAACCCACTGCTACAGTTCTTAGTTTAGGGATCTTCTAGTAGTAACAACTTCAAGTAATAACAACTTCTGCCCTGTATTGTGTCAGTTGTGGAGTCTGCTGCCAACTAGGAGACCTCAACCCATCCTGGAAGAAAACAATTATTTACAGCTTGAGCAGATTAGATTGCAACAGTTAGAGGTGGCATTTATGAAATCCCTACTACCACAACATTCTTCTGTCAATCTGGCTACCTCTTCTGGCTTTCCATTCTGGTTTCCTCATAATGACAGTCACACCTGCAGCCTTGGTCCTAAACTCAAATTTTTCCAAGACTGAGACCAAATAAATTTAAAAGAATTAAAAAACTCCAGACTGAGGATTATAGCAGAAGCTTCTCTGCTCAGGCTAAACAAACTCTATGCCACAGGGCAAAGGTTCTCCAAGCTGATGACACAGTCTCACAGAGTAGTGGGAAGTGTGAGACAAAACCTTAGGATGTGAGGACCAGCCTGGACCTCCTGCTCTGAACCCGAGCCCACTACTCTGCCGTAACTTTAAAGCAGCATCCACAAACAACTCAAAGCCAAAGACAGATCAAAACAAGCATTTTCCTGAGAGACCAGAGAAACTAGTTGCTCATGTTAGTGAAGTACTAAAAACAGCTTAGAGTGTATGGCACTGAGAGTCATTTAAAGGTTCAGTGTATAGCACAGCAAAAAAGTATATCAAGAAATGTCAAAAATGTGGATGAGGAAGAGCGTGCACAGAAACAGAATATATCTGCAAGATTCCCTGCCTGAGTAAGCACCCTTTTTAAAATCTTTTTTTGGTGAGAAAAAAAAAAAATTTTTTTTTATTCCCTCCCTCAAAATTACAGCATCATTTCAAGTAGGTAAAAATAGAGTTTTCTGGGTCATATCCAACAGCTGATAAATAAGGCTAGGCTCTTTCAGTAACTACTACAAAAAAACCCCTCATCAGCTGGAAGTATGCATTGAAAAAACTCACAAAAGTTCTTCAAATGCATGAATTCAGATGGGTTTTGCAGCCAGCTATTAAGACTCCACAGTAAAGGAACAGTAAAAGTCGACCACGCTGTGCTTTCAGGGAGGACTGTGCCATTTGTTGGTACCAGCTGTTGAATATAACTGCCTGTAGAACTGTTTCCAAACCATTCTTGCTTTGTAATATTTTATACTGAGAAATACAACGTAACTATTACTACTGCACGTTTCCTTGTGACAGAATATATAAACACAGTCCCACTAAAACACACCCAAAACTTCAATCTTCACAAGGAAAAGCATGGCAACAGCTCTTACTCGGAATCAAAGTCATTTATTAATCCACTGCGTTTTTCATACTACCTGTACTGATGTGAGGTGCTATTAGCATAGAGATTTTCATTTTTAAGATGTGCAATCAATAATGCATTACCATATGCCACTAAATCCAATGTGTGGTTAAATTAATGGAGCATTTGACTTTTGATCCATGTATGTTTGGTTGCAGTTCAGTGCAGGGAAAAGTGCATGAGAACCGAGTTAATCTGACAGCAGAGCTCTCCCACGCTTTCTAACATCAAGTTTCATATTAAAGCGAAGCATTCCTGTTGCCATTCACCTGGAATACTAAATCTGTTCATTTCCACTTCACAGGCCTGAATGCAAGCTTTTCAGTCACTTAACTCCTACTGAAAGGGCTAGATCATGCTAAAATCTGATTTGCTTAGTTTCTGCAGCCTGTTGCATCATTGTCAATCCAGTGGCTTCTACTTCTCTGGGGAACACTGCAGCCTGTCAGAGCATCACTGGCCAGCAAGTCTCAAGCAAAAACTTTGATTAAGGATGTGAACAAATTGTGTGTTTTGACAAAACGTCCTGCTGAAAAAGTCTTATTTTCCAGCAATTGTTCCAACGTGGGAAACAAAAAGCACTGCTTCTCCTTGTATCTAAGCTACTGAAAAAGGAAGGTATTCAGATAACATGGATGAGCAATGACTGCTGACGTTTTAAGGAGAGAATGACCTCCCTCCTGTCTTTCACACCCCCCCCCCCCCCCCAAGATCCCCAAACAAAAACCCTTGAGGTACCAGGTAACTAGAAGTTAGCAAAGAGCATGGGGATTGAGGACACCCTGTCAGTTTGCAGATCACACCAGGTTGGGTGGAAGTGTCCATCTGCTGGAGGGTCGGAGGGCTCTGCAGAGGGATCTGGACAGGCTGGATTGACCAGGCGAGGCCAACGCTATGAGGTTGAACAAGGGCAAGTGCTGGGTCCTGCACATGGGTCAGAACAATACCATGCAGAGCTACAGGCTGGGGGGCAGAGTGGCTGGAAAGCTGCCCAGCTTGGAAACTGAAACTCAAAGTTGTACTGGGGAGGAGCTGGAGAGTTGTTAGAGAAAGCACAAAAACACTCTACTTCTGGCATTCACAACCAGCCAGAGCTTCGAAAGGAGAACAAGGATTCTCTCTGCTCCCAAAGAACGTCCTCCTGAAACACCTTTTTGTTCTCTGATCTCAAAGACTGAAACGAAACTTTTTGAAACTTCAAAATCGCCAAGCTATGGGATGGAGTTGCTCTGTGATGCCATGAGACTTTGAATCCCAAAGCCAGCAATCAAGGTGCGTGGGTGTGGGAAAGGAGGATGAACGCAATTCTTACAAAAGCAAGGCTCCTCTGCAGCCAACAAACTGAAAAGCATCAGCCCAGGTGCTGAACAGCCTGCTCTGCTACCTCCCCATATTGCCTCTTCCCTTACTCTACACCTTTCCTCCAGCACCATCCCTTCCTGCCTTATCAGTAGATTCCCATGCATGTGGCTCTGTCTGCCATTTCCTTACTTGTAGCAAACTGTGTCTTGAGCAAATGCTCATAAATCATATAAAACAGCTAACAAAAACAGTACATAGAACCAGTCCCAGTAAAGGCCAATACAGTAAAACACAAATTAAATTGATAGTCCACAGCATTATTTCTTTATAGTATTCAGACAGAAAATAACCTTTAAAAATCTCTAAGAAATATTCACATATTGACATAAGGTAGCTCTGTGAGTCTGATAAAGTTTCTCCTGTACCTTTTTTTCAGAGAAATTCTATTTTCAAATGAAACAATAAACGTGAAGTTTCAGTGGACTTTTTCTGTTGCAGCCAGCTCAGGCACAGAGGGTCTGCTAGCATGGAAATCACTCAAGAACTGTAAGAACAGCTTTAATTTAATCTCAACACCAAACAGATCAGTGATATCTCATCACTGCTTTCCATGCAGAAGTTTTAAAATATTCCATCACAGAAAATATCTTGGGTAAATAACTTTATTTACTTGGTGGGGCACTGACTTTTTATAAAAGGGAAAACACAGCAAGCCTTGACCAGAGTCAAAGACAGAAATATTCTCTTATTATGAGTTTTATGTCTTATGTTAAGCCATTGCTTTCTAGAAAATCCATTAATTGCACTGTCTCCAACATCACTTTAGATGGAGACTCTGGTTACCCTAACAGTTTTTCAGAGACAGTAGGATGTAGAAAGGCCCACAGCCAAAGACCCACAGTAAGCCAATGGCTACATGCAAACACAAGTAAGACATTGTTGATATCTTGCCAGACAAGTGATGGTTTTTAATGCTGGGATGATGCAATTGCTCAGAGTTTAACAGAGGACATACTCTTCTTTTTACAGATAAGCAAGTGTTGCAGAGGCTCAATATCCTATTTACTGCTTTGCCACAACACCCATCTTTTCCGAAAGATGTGCAATAAAAGGAGTGGCTGACAATTTCAGCCAAGGTTTTAAACAAATCCCCAGTGCAGGCCCTCATGAATTAAAGAGCAAGCAACAGATAAATGGAAAGCTGGCAGTGAAATCACATCAAGACCAAGTGGATAAAAAAAAGGCACCTCTTGGGTCCTGTGGTATTCATCTTAATATAACCAAATGCAGTAAATCAGCTGAAATTCCTGTTCTGTTCAGGGAAAATGCATTCCCTAACTTTAGACACATTTGCTGTTAGTCAAAGGCTCATTTTATCAAATGACTACTACAGAAATTGCGGGTTTCCCCCGCTTTTCCCTGGCAAGTGAGAAGGGCTGCACATTTGGTGGCATGGAATTCTGACTTGCCAGGTGGAAGGCTGTGTTTTCTTTAAATATGGTCCCTGCCTTTTCCCCCAAAATGTTACATCTGTGAAATACAGACCAAGAAAGCTACATAGATACCTGGATTTGGGAAGCTTCAGCTTCACTGTGCTGGAAAATTAAATTAAGGGAAGCTTTAAAAAGGTTTTTTCCCCCCCTTGAAAATGGAAGGATTGTTGGCCTTGAAGTCTTAAAGACAACCTGCTATTTTCCAACTGCATTGCCATTCCGGCTTTCTATAGGAAGATCCCTGCACTAGCTCCATACACTAGTGGCTGAAAGGAGTAGCTTCCACAGCAGGTATTGAGGTTTCCTTAATTCTTATTATTTTTCATATGGGAAATCACATAAGGGGGCGGGGAGGAGGTAGCCACTGTGGACTTCTCGGGATCTACTCATGCAATAAAGTCAAGGCTCAGGACAAACAGAATTGGGAACAGTTATAAGGGGATGCTGTGCTCTTGCCCTATCTGAGAATTGTTTAATTCCTGACTGACTGGCAAGCAGCATTTGACAGACGGGCTAAAGCTCCATGGGGTTGCAGGTCTCAGAAAATGATTACAGGGGGAATTGAGTGCATGAATTGGTTTGTCTCCCTTGCTCTGAACCATCTTTCCTTCTGCCCCTCACATACACACATGGCTACAACTGTTCCCACCAGCCCTTTTTTAGTGTTTTGATGGAAGCTACACACAGCCTGGCTTGCAAGAGCTTGCAAGTCCTAAGGACTCTCCAGGCCCACATTTCTTTAAAACCCTCAGATGTTTACACAGAGCTTTACAGTAAGGGTGATATTACCGTGGTTTTTTTCCATTTCCTGGTATGTATGAAGTAGCCAGCCCTGCCGTGGGACGGGACGTGGCACCTCTGCCCCACTCTGCAGGTACGTGCAGGGGTGACTGGCTGGCCATGGCTGAGCAGTCCCTCATACTTTCCCACATTTTCAGCATGGAGGTGTTGCATTTGGAGCCACGCAGTCACAGTACGTGCTTTTGCTGCTGCTGCCAACTCAGGAAACTGTTGCTACATCTTTCTTTAACCCAGCTCAGGTTAGACCAGATTTTCCGGTACAGATAACAATTGCACTATTTACATTTCATACACCTAAAGGGCAGACACCCGGGCTTTGCTGGAGCAGATGTCTCAGAAGGAAGCTCAAAGACTAAAACAGCACGTAAAAGCCGCAGCAGCCTCTCTGACCTGCTCCAGCACGGCCCAGGTGATTCTGTCTGCACAGACTGCCCAAGCAGCTGACACGCACTGAGCTGCTCACTGCAAGGTGTCAGAAACGATAAAGCAATGGCACCGTTTGATTTACTGCTGGGCAAACACCGGCTGGCAGTGACCACACATGGAGGGGTCAGGCAGTGCTGTCCTTTATGAGCACCTCAACCATCGCTGTGCTAACACACTCACGGATTAGACTCCCGAAGCTGGATATGCGAGCATGCTTGGGTATAACTAATTGGAAATAGGCCCTGAATTCCTAATAACCTAAGTTATGGTCCCTGGGATTTATGCCAAATTAAAGACAATTAATTCTCCTCTCTTGATTATTACACACCTTAATAGCTCTGTCCTTGAGTTCAGTTCCATCTTTGATGTGCAGAGCCCTTTAGCTCAGTCTCTAAAATCTGATGCGCATGAAGAACGGTTAATAAGAAAATACTGAATCAAATCCAAGTTACTGTATCAAAATCTCTCATGTTTTACAACAGCAAAAAACACAATTGAATTCAAAGCCTACTTCAGATCCTAGATTATAAAGGCATTTGCGGCATAGCCTCTGCACTATAGTCTATAGAGGCCTTAAACAATTCCACGTTTCCCTTTAAGATCTTATTTTAAAATACCACACAGCAGTATATACAGATAATCAGGACTGTTTTCATTAAATGATTTCAGTGAAGTTCACTGGCTTTATTTGATATACAAAAGACTATTTAACCTTCTCCCAAGACACTCTACTGATGTAATTACAAGCAAGAGATGAGGCATGGCTTTCCCAGCTGCAACCACTAACAGAAAGGAAAACTTCTGTGAGCAGAAGCCGCTTTAAGTCTTTCGTAGAGGACGTCAGAGGCAGGTTATCTCCTTGCAGATAAAAATAACATGAATCCTTACTTCCCCAGCTTACCACACAGTGCACAGGCCACAGGAGTCACGACAATTCAGCTGGAGGGAAAGTACTGGCACTCCTGCCTTAGGCAACCTTCATGTACCAAGTAAACAAGGCCGTATGTCCCTTTTCAGAGTGTCAACAGGAAACCCTGTGCAGGGCAAACTGTAATGCAGCCCTAAAGACATAGATGGGATTTTCAGAGCTGATGGGGTGCCTGGGACAAGAAGACACCCTTGCCAAGGACAGAAGTGGAATTGGCTGAGTCTCAGCTGCTCACTTTTATTGAGCCAACAACAATACAAAATGCCAGGAGGAGACACCCTGCACAAGGAGTCTCTGATAGTGGAGATGATCACGGGGGCCTCAGACTCCTGGGGAAAATACCATCTTTTCTTTCAGACAGGGGTTTTTAGACCCATGACCTGCCTGAGGGAAAACAAAGCAGATCCTCATCCTATCTGTGAAAACCAACACAGTCCCACTCTTCTCCAGACAGCACTCAGTTCCACGTGACCAGACCCGTGGCTCAGCATCTGGAGGAAGATCTCAGGAGTTTCTCTAGGAGACAGAAATGGCAGGGAAACCACAAACCCATGCAATCTGAGCTGCCGTCTCTTGAGGCTTTCACAATGCAGACAGGGCTCTCCAGCAGACAGCTGTTGGGATCTTCACCACATCTCCCCAACAGCAGACCTGAGGCAGATCTCTACAGAACCTATGCATTCCCCGTGACAAAGTAGGAAAGGAATTTCCCAGAAAAAGCCATCAATGTTGCCACGTGAGAGCTGAAAATTCCAAGTTTCATATTGCCTGTTGAGTCCTTGACCCAAAGCTAATACAACTCTCCAAAACATTTCATTTCCTAGGTTTCTCCTCTCATTTTTGCTGAACTCTGCTCAGCAACATAACTGATGCCATGCCTTGTGACAGAAACATGAATCTTAAAATAATGGAAAGAGCTAGGGAGAGAAAATCTCTAAGGTAATGTAAGGCAGGGAGAGCAAGAAAGCTCCCCCTCAATTTGTGGCTCAAACAACCCTGGTTTGCTACAGAATGGCAAATCAACACAGTTTGTCTGCCCACTCATTCAAACAGCAAGCAAAACCAGAAAAATAAATGAAGCACATGAAAATACAGTATTTATTTGGTACCATGAGGCAACATTACACTGGATAATCTAAAATTTTTTTTCAGAACGGTCAGAGAGCCCTCTGATTAAAACACCTGAGAAACCCTGGCTGGGAACTAGGGCCCCACCAGCCTGGGAAGCGCAGCCACCACAGGCATAAGCTTTGGACCCAAACCATGACACATCGAGCACAAAGGGTTGATTCTCCCCTACAAACCACCTGCAAACAGAATAACAGCATCATCTTACATTTACACTGAGAATAGAAATTGAATTAGCAAGTAGATTTTGATCATGAAGTGACCTTTAAAAACGACTGAGAGAAGAAAACATTAGCCACCACTATCTGTTCTGATACAGATCCCTCCTGAAGGCAGCTTTGTGTGCAAAATACTATTGCTAATTTTATTTCACGTTTTCAAACTTCTTTTAAGAATCTAAGATAACTCTTATTTTCTCATTTTTTCATAGACAAGTTTTGCTGCCTTCTTTTTTCATCTAAGCCGAAATTGGGAAAAGTGCAGTAGCTGAACTTGAAGAAACCTGGACAATTTTATGATATTTAAAAACATTTGTAGCTACAAAGGCTAAAAACACTAAGGGTAATGAAATCTCACACTCCGGTGCTTAACTTATTCTCTTCCCCTTGTGCCACATGCTGAACCGTGGAAACAGTCCACATCAGTATGGGAAGGAGAAAACACACTCTCCTTGGAGACACACACAGGGGCTGGCCATGGCTGGAGGTCAGCCTGGGAGTCACAAGCTGGCTGGACTCAGGGCAAGTGGCTACACCCTGCAATCTCCTCTCACTCAGCTCTATTTATGACCACCATCAACACACTCACAATTACAGCATTCATTGCACAAATCTTTAGGAGTCTTAGAAATGCAAGTGGGCTTTTCTTTCTTCCTGCCTTAAGCAGGTTTATGGAAAGACTGCCAAAAATTGCACCTGGTTTATGGCTTCAACAACATTTCTTTTTGGCGCCCTCATTGTACTTCTTCCTCACTTACATAAAACTGTAGAGATTATGCAGAGTTCAGGTCTGCCTTGTGACAAGCTCTTTGAAAAGTCAATACCATTTAGAATCTGCTCTGACCTTGCTTTTAGACAGACATAATATAAAGTGTGATTCCATCCTGCACTCAAACTCCCTTATTCATGTGTCAAGAAAGACAAGGATTTTGACTGCTAACGCCTTCTTGTCTTTGCATGCGAGGCCAGTTTTGCTTACATCTCAAATTAGGGCAGGCTTGCACTTTCAAAATTTGGTAACCTCTTAAGGTAGCTACCTTTATTTAAATTTAAAGCCTCCCAAAATTAGCAGTGTAATCACTGCACTGTAGACTATGAACCATTTATTAGCATCATCTCTAAGCCATTTCATCCTTGCAAAGGTTTCAGACATCGGATGTCCCGTGGCCACTTATTCTTTTGCCTTTCATATGTGGTATTTTAAGTAGTTAAGCCTGAACTATCTACCCTGTTATGAGGGATGCCACACAGAGCAAGATGACAGTCAGATTGTACCAGATGAACCAATAATCCTCGATGAACATCTCAGCACAGATCTGAAGTTCCAGCAGTTTTTTCACTTCCTATACACCCAGTTTCAATTTTCTAGGGTTGCATTTTTGTTCCACTGCCTAGCTGCATCTAGCCCAAATCTCTTCACTCTATTTGCCCTGTGTCTGTCTCCACAACAGTTTTGTTGGGAATATCAGTGTGGTCCACCTTTGCTGGGCTATCTCTCAGGAACACATACCTGCTTTTGAAACACTCCTGCTCTGAAAGACAGTATTTCATCTGAATTTGCACCTTTCTGGACTAGTCTTTCCAGCTATTTATCCAGTTACTTGGCACCAGCTGCATCAAACACAGCAGCATGTAATGAAAGAAAGCATTAAAAATATTGTCCAGTCCACACCATCTGCCTGTAGATCTCACTATTCCTACAACGGTCTCATTGCCATCTATATTTTAGTAAACAGATCAAGGACTGAAATCTCATATATTGTTACTACCTCAACTAACAGGAAACACAAAGTTTTCACATCTGTGCACAAGAGGCAGGGAGCAGCCCACAAAAATGTGTCTTGAGCTGTTTAACCGGCCCTACGGCTGTGGGGATGGAGAGCGGCCATGTCCCTGTTCGCCAAACTCAGAAGGGGTTGGAGACCTTTGGTGGAGTGCAGAATACACATTTCTAGAGCACCTGGAACTAAGCAGGGGGGTAAAGAAAAGTACAAGCAGGCAGGGAAAATTAATTGCCTTGGAGGGTTTGGGGACATCCTGGGAGCAGAGAATGTGCTCCACAGCTCAGAGGAGTCAGGCAGGTCGCCATGCACCTCCCAGCTGTGGTGAAAAAAAATCTGCTGTTCCTTGTGTGGAGTGGAGAGGTGGCAAACACTACTCTGAATGTTTGGAGCAGGTTGCAACAGGCTGTGGCTCTGGTGAGACAGGTTTGTCAGCAGCGCCTGAACTGCCTTCCCTGACAACTCCCCGCAAGGCTGATCTCCTGAACATGGAGGTGTGGAGGTCCAGGAAGGGAGCTGGTCCCCCACACGCCCCGGGGCTGAGGAGATCAGCAACAGCAACCAGCTGCAGCATGCCACAACCAGGTGGCTGCCGGCACTTTGTCTTGCCTTGCTTTGTATTAGCACTGGACTAAGTGAGCTGATCAGGTGAATGACGAGCACCATTTGTCAAGCCAACCTGCAAAGCGTGCCGCACCTCCCCCTTGGTATGGAGGTGCTGGAGGCTCTTCCCAGGAGCATGCTGCAATCCTGCCTGCTGCTGCTTTGTGAAGAGCTCCTCGTAAACTTGCCCATTTTCAAGCTGCATGCAGCACAAGGCATTGCTGCAAACTCATAATTAAATTCATTACTCCATACAATTTTAAGCCATTCTTCAAATAATTACAGTAATTTGATAAGCAGAAATCACATAAACCTGCTGCAGTTTTATCTCTCCCATTTGCTGTCTGAAGGAAAATGTGAGTAATTAGTCAGATGATAACAGTCCGGGTTATGCAAGCAAAACAAAATTAATATGATCCTTACTCAAAAAACTCTAAAATAAAATGAAACTGATGACTCCTTAGGCAGCGTGGGGTGGGAGAGAGGGGAATGGCAGCAGCCAAAGGGAGAGGGAGGATGGCAAGGCTGCACTGGTCACACTCCCCACGCCGCTGTGCAAGCAGGATGCTCTCGAGAGCCATCCGCCGACCTGCAGCTATCGCTCCTCTCTCCCGGGAAAGTCACGTCAGGTAACCTTGGTAACTCGAAGGCAGGGGAGGCGGGAGGTGAAAGCTTCCTGCAATATTCACGGGACCATGACAGAACATTCATTAGCACTCTAATGTCAGGAGGAATCAGCAGCCCGGGTGGCCATGACCACCCCACTCTGCTTCTCACCTTGTTTATGAGGTTCCTGACCTTTCCTGCTACAAAGCAGCAAGTCGGCAAACTGCAGCTCACGGCACACTGGGGCATGGGGAGGACAGAGCAATGAAAAATTCACACCTGCTGGAATTTCTGGTGTGCTTGAACTCACAAATCAGGAACCAGGGAATGTACAACATGCAGCATCTCTCACAGGCCCTGGCTATCCTTTGGGCTCACCTACCTGCCAGGCTGAAGAGGCAAATCCACTGCAGTCATCAACACTGCAAGTGTCAGCGACTCACCATGATGTGGCCACAAGGACAGTGCCAGCACCCTGCTTTGCAGAAGGGGAGAAAAGAGATAAAAAGAGGTGGAACTGGAGGCTGTATGTTGTGATTAGCACAGACCCCAACTCCCTGGGTGCCTTGTGTCCTGCTCTGTCCACACGACTGCAAAATCAGAGCTGGAGATGGCAGAAGTCCTCTCTGCACACCCAGATTCTCTGAACCCTACAAGACAACATTAGGTGACTAAAGAGTTAACAAATCCAAAAAGGCCAGGGATGAGTTTCACTAGAGATAAGGAAACATGGAGTATATGCTAGGCTGAAATAGAAATGTGGCCTGGCCGCAAGATCAATAAAGAGGAGAAGGCCAGAGCTGTGGTTACTTGGTGCTTGGATTAAGAGCTTCATCAGGTTTCTGCAATCAGATCGGATGATCCCAACGAAGGAACAAAGGGAAGGCTCCAGGCCCTCATTTTAGAGAGGCAAACGAAGAGTCATCAATTTTCTGAAAGTGACTTTATGCCTCGTTAAGACCCATCTAAATTATATACAAGATGACTTCCAAGTAATGGAAAAATGAATCTGCAGACAGTTATTTTTTTTTTTCCTTTTATTTCCTCGAGGATGTGTCTTCAGCCAGCCTGAAACCAAATACTTGTTTTGGGCAGAAAAATTCCCATCCCTACAGGGAGATATTTCAAAATGAGCACTTCAGTTATAAATGCAGCTGCACCTTTCACACTCCTCTTTTTCCCCTAGAGCTTTTAGCACCCTGGCCAAGAAAAGCGATTCAAGACCTAAGCATCACACATAATAAGCAATTTACAAACTGAAGCAAGATTAGCTTTAAATACCACACTTTCCGAAGGAATAGATCTCAGTGTGGCAGTCCCATAGATATTTTAGTATCTTTTAAAAAAAGATCTTAAAATGAAAGGAATTTCATATCCTTCATTTGGAAATAAAAAAAGAAAATCCTGAGTAAACAAGTTCAATGCAACATCAAAAGGGGAGGAACAATACACTGGGACAGAACCCCACATGTTCTTTTGCCTGTGTTTTACCAGCTGCTAAAATTAAGAGTAAAATATGAATTCATGAAAGAAAAATGTATCACAGAGACTGCATCTCCTTCCACCACACAGCCATGGCCCATGACCCTTGACAGGGTGCCGGGCTGACTTGATGGCTGTCCAGGTGCTGGTGTGCCTCTGCTGCTGCCCTCCATCCCCAGAACCACACAACACCCTGGCAACAGGCATCAAATCCTCCTCAGAAAGCTGAGTCAAAACTGAGTCATCACCAGGAAGGATGATGGATTCACTGCTGCTTGGGATTTTTCAGAGGAGATTAAAAAAATTTTTTTTAAGATTTTTTCACTGCTGGAGAAGCTGCATGTATTTGTGTAGTATGTGTGTAGAAGAAGTTTGGGCTCTTGGACCAGAGTGTGCCACCTGGGCTGTGAAGCCAATGCAGCACCTGCATCACTGAGCAGGCCGAAGGCTTCTCATCAATTCCTGTAGCCCAGGACTTCCAACAACTGCTTACTTTGCTCAGGGAGGAATTTTAACTGTAGTGTGACCAATATTTTGCTTCCTTCCCAGCTTTCCTTGAAGCAGAGAGCAGCCATAGCTGTATCATGGGGCTGGGAAGAGTGGTGGTTGGGGTGGCATCAGGAATGATCCCATGAAACCTGCAGAAAGCTGAGGAATCAGAAACAGTAACAGATCTCTGAACAGGGGAGAAAAAGCAGATAGAGCCTGTGGGAGAGGAAGGGCTGCTTCCCCACCAGAGCAGCCCAGCACAGCTTGCAGGGATGGCATGAGCCCCTTGCAAATACCCACCTTGCTTCATGGGGACCTCGGCATGAGCACCCCCCCTGAGCCTTCCATTCTCGTGGGATGGACTGCTGCACAAGAAGAGGCCTGTGTGTACCACAGGACTATCTGGTGACTGTCTGAGATATGAAGACATCAGGATAGATGACCTAATCTCCCTTCTGATCTCATGCTACTAAAATCTCAGGATTCTGCTGATGCAGTGAAACTGGCAGCAAATTCCGCTGTTTCAGCTGTGGGTTTTCACTGGGGTCTGTAATCAATATGAACGAACTGGGCAGCAGGAAACAACTGCTGCCATTTGGGCTGCTTTTACCAGATCTGATCCTGTGTGCCTGCCAGAAAACAGTTAAAAGGCCCAGCTTGGGTGACAGCGGCGAGTCCCGGCAGCCCTGGGACAGGGCCACACTGCCGCTGCCTCACACGCGGCTGGCCCTGCCACTGCTGCCGGGCTGGCAGGGCAGCTGGCAGAGCAAGGCAAGCCTGTGGCACTCCAGACATTTGTCACAATTATTAGGGATTTACGAGGACAGAGGGATCATGTCAGTTGTCTGTAATTTCACTCTGAATGTTACCCCTCTCCACAGGTGGCAGTCTCTGAATTAAGCCACCCTGTGGGGAGAAAGGGAGATAGGACATTGAATGCCTCTTTGACAGACACCTCACATAAACAAGCTCTTTAGTCCAGCTCCCAAATAGTGGCTGGGCACCCTGGAGTAAGTTAGTGTCCAGCCCTGCAGGAAGCCTCACAGCTCTGCCATGGGATGCCTGCTGGTGACCAAAGACTAAGCCCAGCCTGCTGCAAGAAGGCACACGCCCCATCTTGGCCGTGCTAGGGATGTGCACAAGTACTAAAACTAAATGAAGAGTGCAGGGATCTGCCCTAGCTGGCTGTCTTTGCAAAGGATTGGCAGCTGCAACTACTGGTTGTACGGCAATGGTTGCCTGTACAAACCTCCAAGCCAGCAAAAGCAACAACCCCAAAAGCACAGCACAAAACACTCTGAAGAGGATGGATACCATGCGGTAACAGACACATTTAATTGTGACACCGCCTGCAGCTGCCCCGTGTACACATAATCCAAAACCCACACTGCCCTGTTTCGATTTGCCTCATACCAGTTTGTACCACAGCAACACAGCAAGTGCTTTGCTCCTTTTCCTAATTACAAGGACTTAGCTCTTGGAATGATACCCAATTGTAGGCAATGATTTTTTGCAAATGTAACAGCTCATCTTTTCCATATGTGAAACCCTGAAACTCATCAAGAAGGAAGCACTCTGGGGGGAATACATAATGTAGTAGGAGGCATGGCATGCACCTCTTTCTATGCAACTGCAATCCTCAGGCTTCACAGTTCACACAGTTCCATTTATTGTACTATAGAGAGACTTTTTGCACTAGTGGAAATCTGGTGCAATTCCTTTCATAATCATCAGAAATGTCTTGAAATTGGTGTTTTTAACAGTTGTACTAGATTTTCTAATGTTTTTGTTATATGGCATCACAGTAATTCTTTCTGCAGGGCTACATACTAAGGAACAGAACAGCACCACTATCACTGCTGTTTGGATCATTAAACTCTGGTCTTTTAAGGCAAACAGTTCTTGCTGATTCATGTTTAACTTTTCAGAGATGATTATATGAATTCTTATTACCCATTACTTCATGTGTGTTTTCAACAGTCCTGAGTTTTAAGAGGACATCAGTATTACCATGACCTCCCATGGGATGCTCATTTGAGGACATTAGTTTCGAATGTTCTACAGCACTTAGAGCAAACCCAAAATTCACAGATTATATTTCAGTGGTATGTATCTACCCATGGCAACTGGCCAGTGACTGCGTATTTATGACCAATTAACTGCACTGTTTTCCAGTGGAAGAATCACCACAGTACAACGTAGTAAGCAGGATTTTTGAAGGGATTCTGAAGTCAAATAAATATGTATCTTGGAGTTAGAGAGAAGGCTGCAAACTCTCACGGTTTTCCTAGAAAAGTATCGCAAAGCATTCTAGTTGACTTCTTCATTTAGCAATCTGTATTTGAGTACTTCTAAGAGACTGTCTGTATTTAAAAATATTCTGACAGCTCTTTTTTTGAAGCTGAAGGTGCTCTAGAGCATCCCTGGCAGAGAGAGCTTATGAACTGCAGTGAGGACACAGAGAAAGCTTGCAGAGTTCACAGGGCAGGAGAGGGAAAGCTGCTGTGCTGAAGCAGCACATGCAGCTTATTAACACCTGCACATCCAAAGAGAGTGGGCAGGACTGCCAGTCCTGAGCAATGCACAGCTCTCTATGAACAGGGGTTTAGGATGTGCTACTGCCTAACTCAGCTTCCAGTCATCGCTGCTGTGTGTCTCAAACAAAGTTGCTGTCTTCTCCCCATGGAGCATATCCTCAAATGCCCAGGGAAAACTACTGCCCACTATGCATGAATGGGGCTGTGGTTACAGTAGATATTTGCAAGTGTTACATGGCTCTTTAAAATATATTAAGAAAAAAAGTCAGTTAAGCGTATGCTATCTTTACTGTAAGGTTTTCTTTCTCAAATTTTGCTTGAGCTGCATATAGCTCTGTAAAAAGCCATTCTTTTCTAAGCATCCTGGCTTTGACAACCTTAGTCCAGATTTTAACACTGCACACAATTCAGCCACCACAGAAATTTGTGATAATGAGGAAATGTGCCATTTTACATGGCAGAAGGAGGGAGAGGAGGGAAGATGTAGAAGGTCTAGGCAAGGCACCGATTGAAAGAAGAACTCATAAGGACGTGCAGGCTGGGCCAGATGGCTCCCACAGGCCTAAAGTCCACAAGAGTCTCAAAGATGCTCTTCAGCTCAGAAGGTGGAAATGGCCACAGCTGCCAATTTGCTTCCCATGTTCTCCTCAGTGGGAACACACTGGACGGGAACACAATTGACTGGACTGGTTTGGTAAGTCTTTAAACATCTTTCTGGAGAGAAAGAGTCTAACTGGGCACCAAGCTGAAGTAACTCAGCAGCTACACCATCCCAACGACTGTGCAGAGATAAGCTGATTGTGATGCCAGCAATGAGGGAGAAAGTCTCAATACGAATGCAACCATTGCCATCCCCCACAGAACTACACTCACCACATCTGATTAAGAGAAAGCATTAAGTCATTATGGAAATGCAGGCAGAGGCAGAAAGTAATAGAGTCCCCACAACTAGCATTTTTTAGTTGTTTTGGTTTTCACCTTGAAGGAAAATGGCAAAGACTTATGGTCAGGCAACTTTACAAGCGCAGTATTAGGAAGAAAGGAATTTCATGTTTCATCTAAACCCCTCTGGGCAGAGCTGGCATTAGGTTGAAGTGAAGTATGCCACATGCCTCAATGGGAAGAAACCAGATGGTGATAGTAAGAGGTGGAATATGTCTGCTTCCCATCTCTGAGTGCTCCATTTACTCTTAACTAGCTGTTTCCTGCTCAGTGCAGCAGATATTGCTCCTGCCTGAGCACAGTCAACTGACCTGAAACACTGTGGCATATGTGTTCATATCATGGGACCACTAGGGTCTGGGTCTTGGTTCCACCAAGCATGAAAATGACCCTAACATATTCCTGTGGTGTTTTTTAGCTATAGCTACAAGTAATAGGAGACATACAATAATTCAATGGAAATAGCCCGATAGTGAGTAATGACTGCAGGAGAAAGGGTGAGCTTTGTGTTCTTAACCTAAAAATGGAACAGTGACATGGTAGTTATGAGCCATTACCAGAGGAAAAAGGGACATACCAAAATCCGTACCTGACAACTGAGGTTACTGACATGCCAGACAAGGCAGTCAGTGTCAAATAACCTGAGAACAACCCTGCTGGCACAGGCTTAGCTTAGCCCAACAGCAGTGCTCTGACAGGCCACCTAACTCAGGTGAGCAGTGGTGCTTTTGCTAACTGGAGCACGACTGGCAGGAGCCAATGAGCAAAGTCAGGTTCCTCGAACCATCTGTTATCTGTCAGGTTATCCACAGAGTTTGTTCTAGGATAGCGTGTAACTGGCCAAGCTGGAGGATGGATCCTTTAGTTAAACCTTTAGTTTATGCCAGCTGTGCTGGAAGCTCTGTGCTATGTCTTCTTTTCCTCCTAACTGACAGTTGAGGAAACTTGACGGCATTTTCTACCAGCTGCAGCATTGCAGCTACACCACTTCCCACTCTCAGGGCTGCCAATTTCTCTCCAGTAACCTTGAGAAAGATTCCTTTGCCAGGAAAATGATGACATGTTAGCCCTGCATACATGTATCCCATCTATCCCTGCTCTCCTTTCTTGAATGAGCTGTTTTTAGTTATGTTCCATGTCAGTGGGATGAGAATCAGGGTTTGTTGTTAGTGGTCAATCTCTGACAGAACATGGTTTCAAAACTCAACCCCTCCCTTTACTCTGACTTTACTGGGAAATCCCAAACCAGCACTGCACAGTGTCTGTTTTACAGGGACCCCGCAGGACCACTACTGAGCCAGTTCCATGGCTCACTCTCACCTGAACCAGGAACATCCACTCTGGATATCCCATTAGGACTCAAGGCATGCTGATCCAGCCGTGTGAATTTTAGCACAGCTACCATCTTTCTGGGACCCCAGAGCAGGGACCTGCACTTTTACTGCTGAGGAATTTAGGCTGCCATCTGATGCAGAGATGGAATTGCAAGACGGAAGGACCTAGTTAACCTTGTGATTGAAGCAGTGTGCCTACAAAGACAGAAAGGAAGATTTGCTGCTAATTTGTATGATTGCTTTCTGGATTTTCGCCATGCCACCCCAGTGGACGATACTTACTGATAAGCACCAATTTCATTTTGTTGACACTTCAGAATAACCCCAGTGAAAATCAGTTCTTTGTTGCTTTCAAGGAGATGATCTAACGAGAAGCACAAAACTAAGTGAATTCAGAAATTACCAGGCATATTTTCAGGTAAAAATTACAGTACCAGAAAGAGTTATTTGGTCACCTCGCCTGACCTGCCATGGCAATTTCATGCAGCAGCCCTTCACACTCGCCTTGTGCTCTATTTCCACGTATGCTGGGCTAAAAGGTCTTGCAGAAATGTGTTCAGCATCAGGTAGCATCAAGAGGGAGAGAAGCCAATACTTCCAGTGGCAAATCAGCCCCACTGCTGGAGATCTGAGCCTTATTTCCGCTTGACTTTCGTTTCAGCTTACAGTTATTGATTCTTGTTCTGGCTCTGTCTGATGGATTAAACAGCCATTCCTTGCAGCTAGCACCTTCTCTCACTTTAGGCACTCATACTCCACAAATATTTCACCTCTTGCTCCTCTTTCTGTTAAGTGCAGCACACAGAGCTTCAAGTCTTTTGTTGCATGGAATATTTTTCCATTTGCAGATTACTTCTTGTGGCCTTTTACGTACCCCTTACTGTAGTTAGGGCCTGCATTCCTCATTGTCAGAAAAAGACATGGGCATGTGAAACATTTGTTACTGCCCTTGTCCTTAGGGTAACTTTGGGCAGTGGAACAAAGGGTAAGAACCTTCTCCCAAATAAAATCTGTACTAGGAAGAACGGCTGACCTCTCACTCTCATTTGTACTTCCTTCCTTCCCAGCAACAACTTAGTTCTTCTGTCCTCATCTTCTACAGTTCCTACACATACTCAATATGCACTTCACATATAAATGAGGCTCATTTGAAGACTGGGATAGAGAGCAGTCCACACAGGAAATATCAATTATAAACCTGGGTTTATTTCTGACAGTTTGGTCTTTCAGAGAAATGTTTAATGAGGGTATTTTTTATGAAATATAACAAATATAATTCTTTCTACAGCAATTTTGGTTTTTATATTATCAGTCCTGGCAGGATTTCAGGAGTGGCTAGCCATGGTCATGGTGCCAGCTCCTTGTCCTTGTGAGTTGAGGAATGGCTTGTTCTTGGTTGTCATTACAAGAGCATAATGTGACATTTGTATAAGCAGCATGAGAGGAGATCAGTGTTTATCATTAATGCCCATCAGGCCTCTGCAATGACTCAGGTGAGAGGAGAGTCTGACTCTGTTGCCCATGCTGGAAACCAACAAAGCACCCCTGCAAGGAACCCTGAGGGGGTGCCAAGTGCAACTGGGAGGTGGCACAGCTCAAGTACTGCACAGTGCTGGTGACAGGGGACATCCAAGCATGGGCATGTTTGAAACGCCCATGTTTGACCTGCAGTGTGTGTCACTGCTGGAAACCACCTGCAGCCTCTGAAGATCTTCATCTTGTCCTGAAGCTTACATCCCGTGAAACATAATGAACCCCCAAAACTCACCCCACATGACACTAACACAGCATGCTTAGGAGGAGGAGGGGTCATACTAAAGTAGCAGGCTTTGTACTTGTGTTTATAGGTTTCAGAGAGATATGGGAAGAACACCCCAGGTGTACAGCAGAGTCCAGGAATGACAGGTAAGCTCTGTGCCCAGGACAGCACAGCTACAGGCAAGATCTACACCAGTGAACAAAGCAAAGGCTGATCATACTGGCACAGCCAAAGAACTAAGAAAGTAAAAGAAACAAAATACTGGAGAGGAGAAGCTGTGTGAGACCTTTGAGTGCAGGGCCCAACAGAGCAAACTGCATGAGAAAGGTTAAAGAGAACCAGAGCAGGATCTGAAGAGGCACTGATGACCTCCTGACAGCAGGGGAACAAGCCTCTATTCCACTGATATCTTGATTATAATGGCAACTTTGACCAAGACAGACTCTTAGTCTCACTTTCACACACATTTAGTGTCTGAAGGAAACACTGATTGCAGAAAGGCTTAAAACTGTTCATCCCCTCTCCAACTTCTTCTGTTGAAATTAGCTCCAGGTTCAACAGAGACAATGATGGAGACAACATGCAAAAAGGAGGAAGGAACACTCTGAGCAAAAATCTAGCAATCAGGATTATGGTGACAACTTCAGCCAGTAATTAGTAAAATGGAATGTTAATTATTGCTACTCCCCTCTTCCTTCTACCATGGCTCACACAGCTGTTCATAAATTGATAACCATAGAAATGAGCATGAGCTGAGCCTGGGTAGCTGGTTGGTATTCACACAGTATCAAAAGAACATATTTGCATTCTTTGCCAGAAGAATCAATTTACCTTGACTGATGATTGAACTTCAATAAGTTCTTTAATATTTTGGTCATTAACTGTGATGCTGTAACAGTGTCACCACCAGAGTGCTGTTGTATTTCACACCATGGCTCTTATTAGCTGCACTCTGTAATATGCTTGAACTTCTAATTGAGCCCTTTTACATATTGATAATCAACGTATCTCAAAGATAATCCTTCAAAACAAAGCTCAGGCTGCCCAGAACGGTTTATGAACACAGTGATTCCGGTCACTGGAGAGGCTGGACAGTGCAGGTAGCTGCACAGCATGCTGCTAAAAGCAGCAAAGGCCTCCTCCTCACTGTTGGTTTTGTCATCAGTTCACTTCTCCCCAGTAACACTGAAACATTGCTTCTGACTACAAACCCTGCTCCTGCTTCAAAATGACCTGCAGTAATTTCATTTTCTTAGTAACATTTCAAAATGAGATCAGCAGTAATACTTTTCTTCATGCATTGGGCTAAATGTAGGCAGACCTGAAACAACCTGCCTGATGATAGATGTATGTCTAAAGTCAAAGAGCTAGAGGCACTTAAAGGTGCTATAAAAGGAACTAAAAGAAAAAAAAAAAAAAAAAGACATTGTTGGTACTTTGCAGTTGAAAAATAATGGAAGAAAATAAAGAAACAGTAGTTAATGCAAACAGCAAAACGAATCTTCAGGGCTCCAGGCAGCTCCACTTGAGCTACAACAGCAGCCTCAGCACTGGACTCCTGTTGTGTCCTCGTTCTCACGCTGCTGAGCTGTGGCACATGGACTGTTTACTGTCACGAGAAAGCACCAAGCTGTTCCTGCTACAGATATGAATGCCAGTGATGCAAAATCTGTCCCTGCAGAACATCTACTGTTTAAACTGGAGCAGCACAGCCCAAGTCTATCACAGTTGAACCCTGGCCTAAAGCCATGGCAGATAGCTCAGGCACTGCTGAACTGGGGTAACTCACAAGCAAGGTAAATTAGCCCATGCTTATCTCCACACTACCAAAACAAGATCCTTTCTCAGAGCCAGCAGAGCACTTATGTACTGAGCCACATCATGTGGTGCAGGTGTATCCTCAGCTTTACAAGAATACAGCCAGCTCGCTTCCAGCCGCACACGAGCACGGCAGGAATATGAAAGACCAAGAGAGAAGCTGGTAACATTTCAATGCTGCGTTCAGAGGTGAGACAACTAATCAAACTGAGATAGCAATGCATCTCTTAAAGCCAGGGGACAGTGGAAACCTGCACTCTGCTCCCACTGCAGGAGAACTGTCTGTTGGGTGGCTGTTTGGAATTGAAACTGTGCTGTCAACAGTCTAAGTCTTGCATGATTACACACCTTTAAAGCCAATCAGGAAGAAAATAAATTCAGATGTGTGTGGCAGGAGTTGAATAGAGAAGATACTATAATAAGTTTCCATTACCTTTTAAGAGCTGGTCAAATATTAAATCACTATGAAATCTCTTGACAAAACCAGCAGTACAGTTCAGCCTTTCCAGATATGCAAAAATAGAGAACACATGTGTGAGGATCACAGGATCTTCCCATCTGAGCCAGGGAGTGTAACAAAGCACACCTTGCTTCTCCACTGGCACTGGCAGAGAGTTGATGTACCGTCCACAGCAGAAGTACATCCACTGAATGTGGATGAAGGATTTCCTGGCCTGAGGACCTGCTGCTGAGGTGACTCTCACAGGAGAGACTCTGCCTTGGAGCTGACCTCCCCAGTCCTGGCAGCCTGCTTATGGCAGTCAATGCCTATTGCTATAAGCAAGAAAAAGAAAATTCTCCTATTTTGTCTAAATTTTCTTCTACCCCTCTGGAATACTTCTAATTCCTCCCTTACTCAAACCTGCAAGAAGTGATTCGTTTTTTTTTTCATTTCTTGTTTGTCTGGGGTATTCTCTGATGAAAAAGTAAAGATGCAAAGAAATTCTTACCTTTCCATCTTTTGTTTTTGCATCTCTGCATATTAACAGAATATTCAATGAACTCATTTAATACTTCTCAGTGATCTACAAATAATCCTCTGTGGTTTTGAAATGTGGCTATAGGCAGAAAAATGACTGTATCATTTTTTTAACATAACTGTTCTGTTCCCTGTGTGTAATCAGTCATGTCTGCTAAGTATATTTACAAAAATGAAGCTAAACATCTTCCCATCCTATTGTTTTGCAAAATAAATGTAGCTCTAGGAGAGAAGGCTGGCATCTATTCTGGCTCATACATCATTAATAGAATTACATGCAAAATCCTGAATTGCTGTATCACTGAAGTAATATCCCAGTTTTACTGTTTTTCACTGAGCCTGCAGTGGTGGTAGCAGAGAGACTACCACCAGCAAACTTCTCATTCTAAAGTCAAAACCTTTCTTCTTCACTATCTGGAGTGAAAGATGGAAGTAACAAACATCCCCCGCCCTTCCAAATAAGATGAACTCTGTAGAAATATGACAGTAAAAAAGCAAGCTCTTCTAAAGAGCTGGCATGTATGTTCAAGCAAAATGTTTTAAATAGAGCCATTGGATTTAGGGAGATGCACTCCGAATCCAGACACATCTCCAAGAACACTGACATGACAGTTTCTCTGAAGCAGCTTCCTACCAAGGTGTTGCCACACTGAGGCAGCTGCTGGGGTGACAGCAAGACGGTTTTTGATTCAGCTTTATTTTGGCTGAGCCTGTAGGTGACTTCAACCATACTTTCTCCCAGGTGCTGCTGCATTAACTGTATGAGGAATGCACCATGCACTGAAGCTGGCAGAGACTTACAGCTCCGAAACAGAGACAGTTACAGCTGCACATACATGTTTCCTTTCTTATTAAGGAAGAAAAAAGTGCTGCTGTTTATGCTGTTAGGATCCCTAAGGCAATTCCTCAGTCAGCCTGGATTTGCAAATGCTGCCTCTGCTGTGTCCTGCCCGGCCCTCTGAGCTGCACCAAACCCAAGCAGCACAGGGAGTGTGCCCTGTCACTGGACTAAGAGTTAATGTGGAAAGGTCACCGTTGGGTCCCATCTCCTGTACTCCTGTGAAACCTTTTGGATTATCTCTGCATCTTGTGTCCAGTTCTCCCGCAGCTGGTCCCTGGAGAAAATGAGCCTTTCTGTGCCAGGAGGAGACTCAGCACAGATGCAAAGCCACTGGAAGGGACAAGTTCTGCAGGGCTGTGGTCTGACTGCACAGAGAGGGCAGCCTAACTCCAATGGACTGTCCCAGTGAGGCAGATCAGCTTCAGTAAGCCAGGCAAAGCCAAACGTGAGGAGCGAAGATGCAGAGTGAACAAGTGAGTTTTCAAATGTGCTATCAACAGCAGTGACTTGTTGCCAAACAGAACTGTGATTTATCCAGCAAATCTGCTTTCACACAGGAAAACTCAAGCATCTGTACAGACTTTGGCTAAGAACTGGGGGGGAAAGACCCTTTGGCTCCAGCATGCATACAAGCAGACACATGTGCACGCATGTGTGTGCAACAGTGAGAAAACAGCTATACTCACAGTGAAGATTTTATCCCTGATTCCTTCAGCTGAAATCCACCACCACTTATTTGCTTTTTTGGTTACATCAAACTTGGCATTTTAAAAGCTTGTTTTCTGGTTTGTGGGGTTTTTTTTCCCCCCCTTCTTTCTTTCTTTAAACTCAGTGCTATTTTGAATTTGTTTTAAGATGAATGTTGCTTTCATTCTCATCCCTGGTTCCTAGCCTGCTTTTCTGAGCCTCTGCTGCAATTTCACTACGTTTAGCACTTACTAGGCAATTATCACTGAGTCAGGTAGAATGACAGCATTTTTTCAGTTCAAGCACACAGTTCCGTATTTCAGTGAGCTGATTTTTAAACTATTTAAATGTTAATAGCATCCACATAATTGTACAGATCAGAATGTCACCAGCTAATCCTTGTGCCTTCTAGCTGACTCCTGTCAGCTGCTCTTTTGCTTTCGTTATCAATGCCAGGATATATTTTTGATGGCAATTATTAAGGTGAAGTCAGAAATACTTTTATTTGTACTCCTAGGTGCTTGCATCTTTCTGCTCTTAAATCTCACCAGCCCATCATTTCTTACACAAGCAGAATCTCAAACCACTGCTACGGCATCACAGGGTGGAATTAGTTTTTACTGCAATCCTCCACTTTCAAAACAACCAGTATATGATTGCTACAGTTCTCAGGGGAAACCAGCTTTAAGGAGTGTTCATATTCCTCCTGCATTTCAACTCAAAACATTTTAGAGCATCCAAAATACTGGAGCATGAGACAATAGAGGAATGTCCATCTGGGATCACAGGAAATAAACCACCTTCCTCTGCCTTCTCCCAGGTTTTCCTTTGTATTTGTTAAAATGGAATTTAGACTTAAAAAACCAGTATGAAAATCTTCAGTCAGTTTCAAGGCAAAGGTAGTTCTGCTACACCACTTTTGCAGTACAAGAAACTGTTTCAGCAGAAGGGTATGAGTAAATCCTTGTAAGCCAAAGTATACTGCTGTAATGGGAAATGATGAGGGAAAATGGTTTCAAGGAAAATCTATTACCATTCCCCTGTGATGGCCAAATAAAAGAGTACATGCTACTGCCACTGAGTCACAAGAAAAGTGAAATTAGAGAGAATTCTGGTAATGTGCAGATTTTGACATGCAGCTCCTCCAAAAGGAAGTGGTACAGAAATAGTAACTGTCATACAGTCATTTATTAATAGCTAAATTTGTTATACATATGCTCTGTGTAGACAGATTCTCCCACCAACTCAGCCAGCCTGGTCTGTGGGAACGGGGAGGGCAGCCTGGCTCCACCACAAAATAAGCAGTTTAAAAAAACCCCAAGCATGACAGAAACAACACAGGATCAAAACAAGAAAAAGCAGCACAGACGAGTCAAGAAAGTGGAAAATCCAGAATGACTTAATGCTGCCATAAAAGTTGTGGGAAATGAGGAGATAGTAGAACTAAGTAACAAAAAAGTAGGTCTGGTAAAAAAGGGAGAACATAGCTTCATTTAGGATCCAAATGCTTGAACTCCTCAGCACCTTATAAAAAAAAAATAGGAAAGAAAACTCAGCTTTTAGTTTTAATGCAAACGTGTTATGGGAATTAGCTAACAAATTTACTATATTAACTGAAATTATTTTAAAATATGTAGAGAGTTAACTCATCTGAGAATCCAAAAAGCAAGAGCAACTTACTGCAAGAAGGAAAAAGGCTGATCCAGGAATCACTGCCCTGTAGTGACAACAGTGTAACAACAAACGTGAGTGACAAACCTGCCTATGTTGAAGTGCTAGCAGGAACTCAGGACTCATTTGGGATACAAAAACATCAGGTGAGGAGTAAACCAAGCTTTTCCTTCTGGTTGGATTACACAGTCAACAGAAGAAAAGTGTGCTACAGCACTTCTTTAAAGAGATCCCAAAACCTGAAGCTGACTGGGATTAAATCCTGGTGGAGATGGCTGAAAACTTACTAAATGTCCATAACTAAAGGGCAAAGATAAATGATAACACGCTACCCCTGAGACTGGTGCTAGGGACAGATCTTATTTAACATTTGAATTAATCTAGGAATTGCTAGTCACATGGGGAAAACCCAAGTGGCAGGTTATAATTAACCACTAACCCACCCAGAGACTAATGGAAGGACGAGGCATCAGAATCTTCTATCCTGATAACCTACACATCACTTATATTTTCCTTAGGATTGTAAGATGCTTCAGACTATATAATTTCACCCTGCTTATTTGGATCACAGCTCTGACTTCCACTGTCAAAATACACTGCAGTGAGAAATGAGGCAGCACACATACCTCACTTCGTGCCTTTAGCTGGCATGTAGCATTGATACAAGGTCTTAAAGAATTCACCGAATTGGTCAAACGTCAGGATGCAGCAACATTTGTATCTTGGATTTGTGAAGATGCAGGGCTTCATTTTTGATGAAAAGCACCTGTGAAGTACAGGGTTATTGTGCTCCCTTTTGCCATTTCCTGGATAAATGTCATCATTTTTAATGCTACCAATCTTCTTCTGTAGCCCGCAGGAAAGATTTTCTAAGGCAAAAAAATGACTTGTAGGTGCTTAATTCCCATTAAAATCTACTGGGGAGATAAGCACCAAACTGCTATTGGAGCCTTTGGGAAAGTCTTCCTCTAAACCATTGTTACCTACCCTTTCAACACCTGAAATAAGTCACTCATATAGGATATATTATTAAAACAGGAGATGTTTGATTCTGCAGTGAAATCACTTTGTGGCCTGAGCAGTAGCTTTTTGGCATCCCTGTGCAAGTATGAGACATGATGCACTCAAATTCTGCTTCTAAAAAGATCTCTATTTTAGGCAATGTAATGTGAGAAGGAGGATGTGTCATCGATCTGACTCAGCACAATTGTCTCATTTGAAAACTCCCCAGCAAGTCTTGACTGGTATTAATGAATAGTTGTATTTGGTTTAGAGGTGAAATATCGTGTACATAATAAAAGGAAAAAAAAATAAGAGCACAGAGACCATGAAAAAACAAAAGATCTCTGGACAAGAGATTTGTTATTGCCAATATTCTTGTCGGTCTCCTGTCTTGTGTTTCCAAGGGACCCCTTTATGCTCTGGGTGCATGGGCTCTGGCATTGATGATGAAGTACTGATGACTTCAAGAGAAGTTGTTAGCACCCCCTCCCCATCCATGGGAATATGCTCTCGGTCAGGGCATTTCACAAGTGACTGGTGCTGGGGACCAAATATAAAAAAATGCTAGAAAATACACTAAAAGGGCACAGGTCATACCGTCTGACCTGTGCACTGTCTCTGCACTCCAGGAAACCCTCACCACTACCTCCATGTTTCTCCCATGGCACCATTCTTCAACAGAACTTGATGGTTTTACAAAGAGGATGAACCGCAGCCCCCTTTGACAGACCTGGAACCCCGTGAAAGAAAGTAATTTTGTATAGTCACCTGAAAGATCTCTTGTGGAGCCACAAATACCTTTAATGTCTCTAGGGACCCAACCCCAGAAGAGACAAACAGGGTTTTGTGTCTCTAGCTGTCTGCTGGGGAGAGGGCCACTGTGATGGCAACTCTTACACTGCAGAAGGCTGAACCTGCTGGAGCAATACTGAGGTAAGAAGTTTATTTCAGACAGCTAATACAAGGGGATTCACTGCTAACTTCTAATCAGTAGCAAGTTAAGATAAATTAGAAGCTATGACCTACAAAGGAAGGCTCTGCAAATCCCCCTGCTAGCCTCCTAAGAATGGCAGCTCCCCTGGTACACAGCCACGATAAATGGATCCTTTTACAAGGTCTAACTCACTTAATCACCCCCTCTGCTTGCATTAACCACTTCTGCAATGATATCTTTCCTGTGTGGATTGCTTAAGTTAGGTCAAAAACCTGGTCTTGTTTTCAAATCCGCATTCATGATGAAAGCCTCCAGTCTAAGACTTCTATTCTTCTGAGACCCTTAGAGTTATAAGTACTGTGAATAATTCTTTTGCTGTTTCTCCCAGCCTGCTATAGGGCTTTCTCCCTAAAGCACAAACCCACTTTTCCGTGTTGAATTCTCTCCATGTGTCTCCTCTGTACTCAGTGAAATGGCCTGACATGATGGGCTGGGTCGAGGCATAGAACGACCAGTCTCCCTTTGAGCAAAAAGCTTCTGTTTCCAGCAGAAGGGCTGAACCCTGGGTAATCTATTCACTCCCTACCTGGCAAGGGAAGCAGCAAGAGAGTAAGTCACTGCACTTCTAACTGAAAAACTGTCACAGAAGAACAAATCTCAGACTTAAGCCTTCAACAATGAACTTTAATTTGAAAATGGCACCAAGTTTTGACCTGAAGTGAACAGCTTCCCTTGATGAGGCAGACAATTAGAGCTATAGAGAGGAAGGAGCAACCTCCAAGCCTTCACACTGCAGCCATCCTGAGCTCCTTTGCCACTCCTTGGCAGTGGCAAAGACTAAGTTGAGGCTTCAATCCCCTGAGAAGCTCAACTCCAGGGCAATCACAGGGCAGAGCCAAGAACCACTGGAGCCCCGTAAGTACGAGAGGATTTGGGTGGCCCAAAAGGCACAGCCAGAATGATTGCACAGCTCCCTGCAGGGCAGGAGCCTGCCTGACTTGCACAAGAGCAAGGCTGGCAGCGGCATGGCGCTGCTTTGTGTCTACATGCGCTGCCTCCCCTCTGATTGCACATACCCTTGATTTTGGCAGCACATCTTGTAACCCTAATGGCCTTTCCTAAATGGAATTTTCAAATGTTTACATTTCCTTTATTTCCCCACAGTAATTTTCGGTGCTTTGAATGTTTCAGGGATTCAGCTACATAAATAGATACCCTAATCTTCTAACAACATACTAGATTACATAATTGTGATTAGGATGGGTAATTACACAGTGCCCATGTGAGGCAGACAGCTTCGACACTCCACATCACAACTGTGTCAAAATATTTTATTTACAAAATACCAGAAGTGGTAACTCCACGGGCTACCATAAAACGTTAAATTATTTTTTTTATATTGTTATACAAAAATAATAATTAGGAAAGTCCTTCAAGTGCTTTCATTCTATTTTTAAAGAAAAACCACACTGTTGGGGTTCTCCCTACTACAGAACACTTCAGCAGCAAGCCAGTTTTCACAGCCCTAGCAAGAGTGCTCTTGTTCACTGTAGAAATGTTATATATTAGAGAGTACTATAATGCTTTCCCTTAAGTAAAGCTCACAGAAGAAGTAATAAATGACCTATAGTAGATATTTTTGTCAAGGTATTTAGCTCTCATTTTGATCTGCTGATGACCTTTTACTTGAGTGAATCACAACTACATCCTAATGCCAGAGCTTACTCACTAGCTATGAAAACAACCTGGAATTGCATGCAAATTTTATTTTTGTTTTCCCTTATGACCTCAAATTTATACTACTTAGTGCTCCATCACAGAAATGTCAAAAATCACAAAGACTCTCTGTAAGAGTGAAGCGTGCAGAAAAAGCTCTCTATTGGCCTGAATTACATCAGGTGTTTTTTCAACAGCCAGCATTCCAAGGAAGGAGATGAGGTTAAGTAACACTCCAAACATGAGTTACCTTTCCTGCATGAGCACTGCTTTATAAAGGCTTGACTCAGGAAACCTAAGGAAGGGTTTAGGCACCACAGCCCAATACTGTAAATGTCACTGCTCCACAGAAAAAAACAAAGCGAGTGCTTGGTGACCCCAACTGACATGACATGGGCTTAATTGCATGTTTATTTCACATACAAAATAGGTTAGATTAGTATGTTCCATACAGCTAACCTGAAGCTTTGTTAAATAATCATGAAGCTGCATGAATACTGAAATGACAATCTTCTAATCACTGTCACATTCAGTGCATCACACAAATTTCTGAATTGACCATGACAAGCACACACTAGAGGTTCTCACAGTGAACTGCTATTATCTTAAAATACATTTTTCAGAGGTTTTATGAAGTTTAATTGCATGGGATGAAACATCACACCTAAGCATTTGATTTATTACTAAGCATGACTCTATATTAGTGAGACTGCGGAGCATACAGTGTTGTGGAATTATTTTTACTCTGTCATGACAGATGGAGTCAGCGTTTGGTAAAGACTGCGTGCAAGTGTGCAGACATGCTGCAGGTGGGATCCTCTCTGCTGCCTCCTCCAAGCCAAGCTGTTATACTTGAAAACAGCACATTTCAGATGACGAAGAAATCATCATCTATGTTTCCAAAATGGCAACACAGATTTTAATCTTCTCTGTACGAAAAAAGTCTGCCTTGCCTAGAAAGAATCACAGAAGAGATATGGAAGCCTTAATGATTTGAAGGGATCTATGGAACAACAACATCTGAGAACTGGTTATAATCCTACCCCATGAAAGGTGTACATTGCTCATGCTGCAGTAGTGCACACAACTACCCCGTGGAGGTAGCAGTAGATGCAGCGATGTGACAGACTGTGATTTCAGCTTTCAGCACACCCATGCTTTGGTTTCTGTCCCCTCACCCACACAGCAGAGGACCCCATTTTATGCTCTGCTCTCTACCACCCAGGACAGCACCCCATGGTGCTTCCACTTCTAGAAGATGTACACCTTACAAAAGGTGAGTTTCTCTGCCCAAGTTGGACAGCAGAGCTGTCCCATACCATGCAGGACTGTGCACTGATTTCCACTTTGTGCTTTTAAAGCTGGCATGCTGACAGCTGGGCTGAAGTGCCAGAGCAGCACCCTGCCTGCAAGGGCCCCGAGGAAGTGCCTGGATGTGGCTGTGGGGGCACCGTTCCACTGACTGCTCCTCTTACAAAAGGAGATACCACCCTGCCTTCTGCCATCTCCACAGAGATGGTATTTGGCAGCTGCATTTCAAACAGCTTTTTTGTCTTTCCTACTTATTTCACCCTTGTGAAAGATCCTCCATGACCTCCTGTGCCATGCCCCAGCATGTACTGGTCCCACACTCCCTACACTTGGGGCAAACCCCAAGGCACCATTTCATGTAAGCTTTTGGATAACTAAGATTTCTTCAGCATGGCCTGTATAGGATAATTTTGAAACAGTTACTCGATTTATGAGAAATGTGGTTAATACTTGAGAAAAATGCTTTTAAAACTGAATTCTCACACAACATTTTAACATACTGCTGAAAGCCAGCAATACCCTCTCTCCACATTTGTTTTCTGAGCTGACACTAAACTTTCCTACAAAGCTAATTATATCACCACAAAAGGCATCTGACAATGTCCAACAGGCATAGAAATGGTCTTAATCAAAGCCTTTGGCATCAAGTTCACATTCTTCTGAGGAGAAACTTTATATTAAATCTCCTTGACATCAAGTGCTTTGGACTGGCCTCTTTCCAGTAGCTCAAGATATCGCTGCCCAAACTTAAGGAGTGCTTTGTTCCAGCTGGAAGCAAGCTCACAGCTATATCAAATGGAGGTGGGAGTAAATCTCTGTATTTCAAGAAAACAAGATGACATCCACTCTAACCCCTACTTTTAAGAGGCCAAAAAAGGGCATCAATCCAACAGGATCAGAATCAAGCGCTCTATCGGAAAAGCTACTGCTAAGATAGTTCAGCCTTGTTTCAGCAGTTTTACTAATTCAGAGTACTCTTGTGTGACTACAGAAAGCTGGGGTCCCCCAGTAACTTGTTTCTGGGCTATTCTGACAGAAGGGCACTGGCTTTCTGCCTGAAAGCAAAGGTGCAAGCTACACCAAGAGCCAGGAAAAACCACTGAAACAAATGCCCATGGTAATCTTTGAAGCTCAAGTAAGCTCTCAAGCTCTCAGGGCAATTCAGATGCTTACTGTTCTTTGTTTAAGTGTTGAGTTCTTTATGGTTTGGCTTTGTGCATGTTTTATACAGACACTGACAAATACTAAACCAGCATTGTAACATTTCAAGGCTGATTCACTGATAAAATGCTCATTCAGAGGACTCCAGGGGACTAGATGTCATGTTCCCTTTCAAAAATACGGCTGAAGTGAGTATTCTGTAAAAATTCAAAACAGATCTTGGATACAAAGAGCAATGGAAGATAAGCGGTGCATAAGGGGTGAACAGGTCATGGAGTCTTCAATAAATATTACTGGAAGTACTGAGGTTCGATTCATAACATCTCTAAGGACATTTATCATTATTACTGGCAGATTACGTGCTTTGTTTTAGGGGAAGCTGAGAGAGGACTGTTGTTGTAACTGTTCCTAATAGGTGATTACACATCATTACAGATACTTCAGCTTTGATTCTGGCCAACTTTTGTTGATTTATAAACACCATTGCCTACTTTAAAGCCTGCAATCAACCACATTATGTACTAGATAATGAATACACTCCCTAACTTCAGGTAATAGGCAGAAACTCCATTAGACAATAGCTGAATGAAAGGGAATTCTATATATATCTCTGTCTTCCCAAGTGTTCTGGTGTGACATTCCTACTGTATTTTTAAGAATGGGGTTTCCTGCCAATCACTCTGAATACAAGCCTAAGTCCTTGTCGTCCCCTGAGATAGAGCCTGCTCTGTTCACAGCTACACAAAACGTGCTGCACAGGTGGACAGCCTCACTAAACCCCTTCCAAATTCTCTGCACAGATACGTGCTGGGGCAGAGCCATACCCATACAAAACCTGGGATGAATTAGAAAAAGCTGCAGAAATGCAGCACAAAAACCTCCTCCACCTTAGTTTGCCATAATTTTAAACACAGAACAGAATGAAAACAAAGTTATTGGATGGATAGCCGAGAAAAGGCAGGTTCTCAAATCTCAGAGTGCTCAGAAAAAGGGAGGCAACAGTAACAATCATACAAAACTAAAGACCTCCACATTTCTCCCTCCTCTGACGTTTTTCACCACATCCCTAACATATTAGTTCATCTTGCCAGCAGTCATTCTCCTTTTCTGCGATGTACAAGGCCAAGAACATTACCAGTGCTTAACAAGCTGTAATAATGATTGATTATTACATATGGACAAGGCAAAGTTAAGATTAAGAACCACATTAAAACAGCATCAGAATTTCAGAGAACTTTATCTGATGAGACCTTAGGAATAAGAAGAGTAAAGAAGAGTAGCTACAAACAACACCAAGGAAACCCTTGTTGAAAGGTTCTGCATCCATCAAAGAGAAAGGGAGATACACACAAAGAGAATTAATAAAAAGTGGATAAGAGCAAGCACTGTATATCCTCCATAATCTCTCCTGCTATCAGGTTAGCTGCAAATCTGTATAGGCATAACTTACACCAAAGCCTCAAACTATTCTTCCAAGCAAAACATTGTTTAGCCTTAAAATATTGTTTTTAATTTTAAGTCACTACTTCTCAGAGGTTCCACTCCTTTCTATTCAGACTTCAGCATTAAGAAACAGTGAAATTACATAGTTCCCAGTGGTGTGCATGCTGCAGGTGAAGCACCTATGACTGGCCCAGCAGAATTCCCTCAGAAGGAAGAGAACCCATTTGAACTTAACTACTTGGGTGTTTACGCTATAGCTTTCTGGCTGCTGGGATAATATTAAAAGGTGACCCTTTTGGTCAAGGACTTTTTTTAAAGCTACAAAGCAGCCAGTCTTACTATACTTCACATAATTGCAGGTCTTCTTATGTTAACAATTACTTGACATGAACTGAATTCCTAAAGATGAAAACCAGTTTCCAAGATGTTTTCTGTCTCAGTGAGCTTCATGGGCAAGAACTAGAGCTGTAGGTTTTTAGTGTTTGTGGAACATACAGGTCTTGCAAAAGATCTGAGTTTCATTCTGTTGAGTCCTGTGTACTCAGAAAAGGACAACAGTCTCTTCTTCAGAAAATGTAAGGCCCCACAACTGAACAATTTTCTCTTTTCTGTCCTGTCTTTTCCCTCCTCAGCGTTTAACATAAGAGGGTTGTTTAAATCATAGCAGCATTGTCAGAAAGTCAAAGAGTTAAAGGTTTCATCATACCATTTCTAGACTGCCAGATGCTACAAGCTTGTTATATCCAACTTTGATTAGCTGTAAAATGAATCTACAGACAAATTACTGCTGTTTACCCAGATAGCTTTTCCTTTTTTTGGGTTCAGGATTTGTATCTGTCATTTAGCTAAGTAGCAGCCAAGATTACTGGCAGAGTATTCTCTTCATCCTTGGCCCTTGAGTTTCTAATAACTGGTGTAAATATATTGCAACAGTGCAAGATCCCTAATGACTGACAGCCACCATTAGGGGCATTATATTGTACCATATTTATTCAACACAACTTCTGCAACCTCTTTCAGAAGATACAAACAACACAGCAGGGGAGGCAGAGGGTCTGCAGAAATCTCAAACTTCTCCCTGCATCACATGGCCGGACTCCCTTCACAGCCTTTCTTTAAAACATTCTGTCTTGCTGTCACTCAGCATCACCATGATGAAGGCTGAGCAGCCCATCTTTCCCACCTCTCCTTTTCCTCCTTCAGTTTCCTTGGCAGTTACCAGTATTAGTGCTGTCCCTGTTGTCCTGCCTGAGGCCCCTCTTCCCTGGCCTTCCAGGCTGCTACACATTTCCTATCCTATACTACATTAAAATCACTCCGTTTTTCTCTCATCTTCACCCTGTGAAGTTACTACACTGACCGTTTGTCTCCGAATGAGTACAAAAGCTCCTCTCTTGATCTAAATCCACCCAAGAAACCAGCAACTAACTCTCATCCTTACTGGTTGCTCAGGTGATGCTTTGTGAGCTCTGCTCAAGCTCCTTCCCACAGGAACAACTTCATCATCTTCTGCTTTTCCTACTCTCACACATTTAAGATCTCCATACTGCCCTGCAAAGCTCTGCCTAAGGCTGTCACCTGCGTATTTCTGCATGCTGACCTTCCTGAACCTCCCTGAATTAGAAACAGTGCCAGATTCATGTGGGTTTTTTTCTCCCAGTTTATTCAATATACTAGCCAAGGAATACAAAGAAGAGCTGTATAGCCAGAACAAAATGAGATTTTAAGGTCTTGAGGGAACATGAGATCATCAGCATGATACCTTGTTTCATCACAGACTGTAAAGCAGCACAGTCTTGCTATTCATACAGAAAATGTACGCTTTAAAATATCTCCAAGAATATAATCCAGGCATCATTAAAGTCACATGAAGATAGAGAATTTGTCATTTCCAGTGCTGGATTGTTCCACCTTGACCACCTTGTCTGCTAGAGACCTGTGGCTTGCTTCCATTTCAATTTGCTGTGATTTAAAGTTTCCAGCTATTAAGTCCTTGTAATACGTTTTTTCACTTGATTAAGAAACCCTTAAAAAGTCTTTCTTCTCCCCATGAAATGATTTATAAACCATAATCAAATTCCTCATCATCTTCATATTAATAGAGACAGCAAATTGATCTCCTCCAGTCTACCATTACATCACATTTTTCTCAATCTTAGAGTATGTTTGCACGTCTCTTACCTCCAATTTAGTACTTCTCTTAGAACACTGAGCCCTAGATGCTCTTTTGATCTTCCCTGTACCAAAGTGAGGATTTTTCCTTGACTTTTCTGTCTAGGTCCAAGGACATAGTGTAGTCCATTTCACCAAGCTGAAGAGCTCAGCAAGTCACTAGGAAGCCTCAGCTACAGGCACCACTTCAAAAAGGGCTGCTTCTGTATGATGGAAAGCTGGATTACTCTGCCCAAAGACTGTGCAGCCTTGTGCATGGCTCTGGAAAAGCTTTTAGTTATAAAGCCATGTAAAAACTCTATCCTCTGCACCAATCATCTCCTTACATTTGTCATCCACAAATATCAGATTTACTTCCCATCTCTCTTTCTTTGATGGAGCATTGGAGTCAGTGCCAGTCCCTGCCAAGTCCCACTAGAAACACCCGTGTTTGATGACTGTCCAACAAGAATGGCTTCTTAGTTCTGGTCACTGAGCAAAGGTGACGTGCAATCTTTCAGCACCACGAATTCCAATCAGATGCATTAAGTCAAATGCCTTACAAAAGTTAGTATGCCACTACTGCACAGTTATCTTTATAAATTAAACTTGTAGTGTCAAAAGATGGAAGCACTTTCCATAAATCTACACTAACTGGAATTGGCTTAGTAACACTCTGGGTCTTTATAAACAAAATCTGTCACAAAATAAAAAAATACTTTGATCTAACACAAGTATTAGGCTTAATTAATTGGGTCAACCACTTGGATTTTTTAAATATTAGCAAGAGCGTATAACATTTCTATCTAGGACTTCCCCAGTATTTTAAGTTTTATTAAACAGGAGCCTCCAAGTTTTAGAAGTTTAAAAATGCACAGCCTTTGTACGTGACTTCTAGCATCCTTCATTTTAAGAAAACAGCACCTATCAACATTTGCACACAATACAAACCCAGGTCCTCTAGTACCCTTAGGAACTGAAACAGTGACTGAAGATGTTGTAGGCTTTTTCTCCATCACCACTTCGTACTGTAGTGCACCTTTCCCACCAGGGCACTCGGGATACTCAAGCCTGGCTAGTCCAGCCTCACCATTATGTGATAGGAAAAGTGAAGTTGTGGGTGAAAAAAGACAACAAAGGCAGCTTTAGGGAGACAGGAGGAGGACATGACAGACAGACAAAAGCACGAAGATGCAAGCATGAAAGCCTTGAAGGGAAGGCTAAGAAGTTCACAAGCTTGCTAGGCAAAGACAGCAACGCATGACATTCAGGGACTGGCACACAGTGACAACTGGCTCAGTATGCTGGAAAGAGACGTTATCAATATTCTGTGTGTGAACTCGCACATACACATACTTTTCCCAATACACATGGACTTGGCAATTTCTCTCTTCTTCGCTTCTGCCCTTTCCAGAAGTTTGTTATGCTGCCATGCCAACAAAGTGTGCAGAAAGCATCGCTTGGCAGTGCTTTCACAATAAGCTCTCCTGGCCGGGGGCTATCCAGACTTCCTTGGCTCCACAAACTAAGTGAACTGTCACAGCAGGATCACTTTCTCTCTGCAGAAGTACATGACTTACACAGTTTGAAGATGCCATCAGCAAGCTACTCTGCCACCATTTCACACTTACCTGCCTGACATATGCATCCCATCACACAAGCAGACAGGAAAAACCCCAATCACTGAATCACAGATTGAAGAGCCAAGAGTTGCATAAGGTAACAAAAAGTTTGCTTCTTTGCTAACCTTGGGTTTCTTTCCTCATGTTCTTGTTGCTTGCCATGAATCACCCTAAAGCCAACACAACTCAAGCCCAGCAGTGCCATAGTAGGCTTGTTTCATCCCAAGCAGGAGTATGCTTCCCAACTCCTGCTGTCACTTCTCCCACAACACTCTGGAGAGATAATTTTCCTTTAAGCATCCAAAATCCAAGTATTAATTGTTTTAATTCAAGTTATCCCTTGAACTGCACACAGAGCTCCACAGTCAACAGCACACAAGGGGAAAGCTGTCCTTCTGGGGAGCTCAATGGGGTTGCAATTGCTTAGCTTTCCTCAACAATCTAGCACTTTTTCCCTAATCTCCGAGTGTGAGGGAAGATCTCTGCCATCTTTGTTTTCAGGAAAAAATCAGTGCTCTAGTTCAGTTTTCGGTGTTTTGGGTTCTGCCATCTTTGAGAGTATGGGCTAATGACATGTAAATCTCTGAGGATATTTGAAAGAAAATTATCATTCTTTAGCTTTTACACAGGAACTGCTATCCCTTGAGAGCTGTTATCCCTCCCTGGGTTAAGCATGTGGAGACAAGCTGCCTTCATAATTTATTTTTGACAAGGGATGATAATGCTCCCTTCTAAAGCACTAAAATAAAACCTTCTCAAGGTATGTGGGTTCCCAAATTGTCCAAGACGTAGGTGCACATAGACCACATGATGAATTCACAGAAGAGGATGACAGGACAACACTAGAGTCTTAGGACTCTGTCTCAGCAGAAGCACTGTGGTAGCACAGCTCCTCATGTTTGGCTCCCACTGAAGGCTAAGTGCTCTGAGGCACAAGCAGATGCCAGGAGATAGGACGGGAAAGACAGGAGAAATTCATCTTCTTTGCATGTATTTGGTGCTAGTTACTGAGCTAAGTGCAGGAGTGGTGTGGATGAGCTCTCAAACATGAGCAGGCACAGCCCTGGAGTAGATGGGCCAATGGCCTGATCTGACATGGCAGCTGAGAACAGAGAGTAATGAGAGGAGCACGATCCTACAGCCAACAGCCAAGGGAGAGGAGCAGATGCTACGTCTCTTCTTGGGAAAGGCTGAGGACCACAAGCCTTTGTGAACACCATTCTCCCCCTACTCTGTGTGCTATTCCTTTAAAGGGTGAATTTAGATGTAGTATATTAAGATCAAGCCAAAACTGTTCCCATATAAAACTATATGATCCATAATGCTCATGGCTACTGACCAGGCCTTCAGGTACCTCCTCCATGTATGAGTGGGGTTAACTATTGCTGCAGAACATTTTATTAACTACAAGGTTAATATAATCAGAGAAAAGGACCACTTAGCTTTGCTCTGCTTCTGACAAATATGCAGACTCACAACAGGCAAAACTCACACCCTTGTAATTTTGTCTTGCATGGGACCAGACCAGTTGCAGGCAGGAATCACAGCCTGGTTTAGCTTGTCAGCACATCCAAACACTACTGAAAAGCCCTTGCAAACACTTCCTACTGCACGCAAAAGGGAAATGGTATCGTGCAGTGCACTGGCTATTGACTTTGCAATGCCACCACCCTCACAAACTTCTGTGACCATCCCTGGTAATTCCACATAAGCCAATGGTAAAAAGTGTCAATGGAATAGGACCACTTCTCCTTGCAAAGAAACTGATACAGAGCAACACACATCTGAACCCCAGTCTGTCACTCCAAAAGTATCAGTGAAGCCAATGCTTCACCCAGAACACTTCCTTTGCAAGCCAAGGAATTGGTCACTGAACGATCCATAACACAGTTACAGCCCTTTGTGTGCCTGGGTTCCAAAAGCAAAGTCTGGCTGCTGGAATGAAACAGGACAGACGAGGTTTTCTGCCTCTAAGCCTGAGTTGGGACTGTGTCTCTTCATAGACCTCAGGGACAGCAACATTCCCAAAGCATCAGTGGTAGAACACGACACCCACCTCACAGCACTACCTGTACGCCGGCTAGGAATCTTCAGGAAGAAGAAAGGACTCAAGCTATCTGTGTAGCCAGTCTTTAATTCTGTTCTTCTAGTTCATTAGGCAGTTGTGACACATCATAAAGCCTTGCAGAACGTTGCTAATACAGCAGAGGTCCCAGCAGAAGCTTAGGGCCTGTCTCCTCCCATGGGTAAGCCACTGACTTACAGTCTCCAGAAGAAGATAGTGAACACAAGCCTAAAAATTCCTTTACCTTCCCCTTTATTTATTTTTAAAATTCTAAATGCATGGCTACTCCAAAGAATTACCCAGGGTTGAGGACCCTTCCTCTGTAGGAGAGGTAGCAAGTATGTTGTAGGATAGAAGAGTTATTCCACAGCCTGAGCTACTGTGTGCCATAATACGAATGCCAAATTCACAAAAACCCATTTTCTGTCAGTACAACTGACAGAACAACAACTGTGTTGGGTTATCTCGTGATTTTCTGCACCAGGAAAGCTGCTGTTTCTTAGTGGGGATGCAACATGAAAGAGCAGGCTGGAACAAAACATGCAACCCACAATCGCTCGATTCATATAATTAAAAATTAAACAGCAGATAGGAAAGCAGGCGCATCTCCATGCATCTGTGTGGGTATTCAGTTTTCAAGAGAAACATCTGGTGTCTGAGTAAGATATTTCATTCAGCAAAATCTGTTGGGTAAAAGTAGTTTCTAAAGTATTTGGGTGCCTTGAAAAGCTCTGAAGATCTACCAAGGAAGAGTTTTGGAGACTGATGCATGCTGCCCACCAGCATGGGACCCCAACCTTCCCACACCTCTCACTACAGCCTGGATTAATTATATCCTCTGCAGAAATACTGGCTGGGGAGAGTTGTTCTGGTAGTTATGTGCCTGTAATGCCTCCTAGTTTATATTTAAAGGAGAAAATCCTATATGGAAAACACATGGAGTATCGAAGAGCACAGGAGAATCACTGCTATTTACATTTTCCCCCCTTTTTAAACAAAGCCAGGTTTCAGCTGATTGTTTTGTTTACAGTAGAAGTAACAGAAGAGAGTTTTGCTCCTTACAGCCCATTAAACCTGTTTTTCTCCTACTCCTGTTCTCCTCCCCCTCTTCAAGCCTTTAACAAGCCACAGGAATACAAATCAGAAAAAACCCCCAAAATCTCTCTGCTGATGAACTGCTTAGAAAAGGTTTCAACTCTGCTGGTATTAACAGTGCAAATTTCCAACCTATTTATATCATGGATAATTGGTGACTAGAAATATTTGCATTGCTAATTTCCCTCCATTAAGAACAAACCCAGGGTCCCAATAATATGGCTTAATAGCTGCATTTAAGTTACTGCCCCTTCCCCATCTTCCCTTTTTTTTATGAGTTTTTCTCCCTCTCCACACTTGAGTTCCTAAACAAAGAGTTCATTCTTTCTTGAATGCCATTACTACCAAGTTTGCTGTTTTAACAATAAACTTGACTTTCTCCTACCTAAGTGGAAAACAGAAGAGACAGAGGGTGGCTAGGAAGAATGGTAATTAAAAATCTATTACTGTGCGTGTTACCATTTCCTTACTATGAATTAAATAAGAACAGTAATAAATAAATCAGCACCTTTTTTTCCAACATGTACAAAGCTGAATTCTTGTGTTAGGCACTTCAATTTTAAATTTGATGCCCTAGAAATACACAAGAGATTTGAACAGAATGGTTAAATCAGGCTTTCATTTCCATTAATAAGGGCCAGCACCACCCTTTAACTGGAGCTCCCCAAAGGCTACAGATGGCCACTCGTGGGTGATGGCCCTGCACCCAGAGGGCTCTAGGAGCTGATTAGGAGGCTGATCTGGCAGAGTTTGAAGTCTTACAAAAAGGCAATCAGCCCAAGTGCCCCCAGGGAGAGGGAGAGCACAGTGCAGAGTGCCTCTGACTTCAACCAGCAGCTCTGTTTCACATAAAGGGACGCTGTCAGGTCCCTTTAGAATCACATTAAAATAGATGAGGGCTAAAAAGAAACTTTTCTTACGGTCCACTGGATCTGCATGCAAACCTCATTGAAAACATTTGAGATGCATACCAAATTAACTGTACCGTGCAACCAGAATTAATTGTGTCCTTGACAGCATGGCAGCCGATAACATTTGTTATCCTGTGAAGTCACTCAACCCACAAACAAATCCCTTCACTGCCATTTATGCCCACTGTGCTCCCATAAAGCATCCAGAGCAGGTACCTACACCTATTAATAACCCTGTCACTGCTGCCACGTTACAGAGGAATGTGAGCTATCGTGGTTCGGTGACATTTAGCTGATCCCTTGTCCTGCAAATTCAGCTGACCAATGCCACATTTCAGGAATGAGTTTTGCAGTGGTGAAAAGAGTTATATACTGAATCAGACAGCAGCCCAGCAAGCACTGGCTGTGCTGATTTACTGGGGCTGGCGACTGTATTGTATGGCATTGTAGCTGTGTCCTGACAGCCGACTCTCAAGCCATCCTGGTGGAAATAAAGGCTGCTGCCCCCCGCTGCAGCACAGAACAGTGGAGATGTAACACTTCTGAGCAGAGGTAATTCAATCCTTCCTGAAAAACAGAGGCCTTTTCAAAGACGGCATCTGGAGGCTGCACAGTGCACCTGAATTAACAGCTAATCATCACAACTGTAAAAGGGGAGTAGACTCTTCCAACTCAGCCAGCCGGCAGCATAATCCAGAGCTCAGAGAGATAGGTGACAAACATTTAACAGTAACGCCAAAATCCAGAAGGCTGGGAATTCTTTGAGAAAATCAAGAGGAATCTAAGCAGGTAATTCCAGCTGAGCTCAAGATTGTAAGATGACTGTCAGTCGAAAAACAAAACCTAGATAAAGTCACAAAGCCTGCAAGAAGAAACCAGTGTGAGAGGAAGAACACAGATTTTTGTGCGTGTGTCACTGCCGATACCACAATATTTCCTGCCATATTTATGGAAATATTGTAATCTCCCAAGGAAATCAGTTCTCTCTAAAGATCTTCTAAGCCCAGAAATGACATTCTTTCTCTGCTACAGTCAGTAGCAGGCCCCATGAAGCATTTGCATTCTCAAGAGATGAATATATTTTTCTGGTTTAATACTGATAAAACCTTAACAGTGTATGAACATAAATATATATTATAATTTGAATTCTGAGTCCCCTGCACTCAGAAATTACCTTGCTAAAAAGTTACTCCCATGACCTCTTCGTCCTGCACTGATGTCACACTGTCCTTAATAGAAAAAAAACACCTCAAAACTGGAAAGATGCTTTCCAAAAGCATCACAACAGAAAATACCACCTTTGTCTACAAAGCACACCACCCAAGCAGCAGAGCCAGTAGGGCTGGTGGCAGTACAGCTACACTGCTCCTGGTGCCACAGCTGCTAGGCAGAGGGATCCACTGAGGGCAAGCACCTTTGTGGGAACAGGAAAGCCGTCAGGAGCAAGACACCATGACAGCACAACACTACTGCTTGTGATAATCGAGTTGGCTCCACTCTCTCTCTGCCTGTCCCAGAAGAGCTGCTGTTTATTTCAGTGAGGCCCCACGAGTAGCACTGGGGGAAGCAGAGACCATGAATACCAGCCTCTTAAAATGATTATAGATGGATTTGTTAGTAATACATAACATATAGCTGAGCCCTTCTAAGTGATATAGTGCCAAAGACAGAGAAGATTTTGTCCTGATAAAGTCAGACATCTTGAGTACGTAATAAATATGATGTTCCCCCTCTGTCTAATGTAGGTTATGTGAAGCTGCTAAGACTGCAATTTTTAGGCTATCATTGTCCTTAAATTATTAAGCAATATAGCATTAGAAAGCTAGACTGAAGGCTGTGCATTGTAGTTTTGTTTTATTTTTTTTGATGTGTGCCTGAATACAAAATGTGACTTTGGAGAAGGTGTTGTGGTGCTAGCATGTATCAGGAGGATGCTTGCAGACTGACACTGTGTCAGGTGTCACTGTTGCTTACATTTATATCTTCCTTCCTTTTTAGTGCTTTTGTGGTGAAGAAAAGCACTTTGTAACCCACACTATAAGAAAACAGAAATTCTCTATCTCGGCAATATATTGTATTAACTGTTTACATGTTTTAGCTGGTTCAAAGCCAGCTTGGTAAACATGTCAGGATATTTTAAGGTCACCTAAAAATAGGTTTGTACTTTGGTTCTGGCTTATTTAAAGCCTGAACCAGAGATCTCCACGATATCAGTATTTTTCTTATGAGAATACGGAAAATAGTATCTAAGAATGCCTCAGCACACTCTATGCCACCTCCCCATTTGCTTCAGTAGGCCCAGGAGGCAGAACGTGTAGCTCACGTGCATTTCTGTCAAAAGACTTATGGAAATTCAGAAGTTGCCAGTGCATGTGTGCAGCAGAGAAGTCCAGTCCTTGGTTATTTCCTCATCTCTCTGTCCCTGAATGCAAAGGGCTCTGGAACAAGTCTCGTTTCATATCCCATTCATAATCCCAAAGACTCCTGGGCATCCCACTCCTCCTCCTACCCTTCAGTTGAGTAATGCTCTCTTTCACCAAGGAATATCTGGCCACAGAAGAACTTTCCAAATGATGACAGTAAATCCAGGGAAACTTCTCATTCCAGGAGATGTGACTGTCTTTCCTGTACACAAAAACCTACAGAGCAGAGACAGTAAAACTCAGGTGCTTAATCCATACTGAGCCTCTTCATTTTACTGAGCCTAATGAAAATGTAGTATGAGCGGCTTTTAAAGGAGCAAATGACTCCTATTGCTATCACTGTGTATTATTCAGCCTCCAAGACAAAGAGATATAGAGCAACCTAGTTAAGTCTGTTCACAAAGAGACAGCATTAATCTGGAAATTACCTCTTTCTCCAAAGGAAAAGAAAATAAAGTAAAGCTGAAGCAAAAGAAAATGTGTGGGGTCCCAAGGATTTCTTCATACACCTGTGCAGTAACGGGTGTTTGTCCCAAAAGCTTCTTGTGGACGTGCTATTTTATATGCGTTTTGAGACAGTGAGATGTTGTAGGACAACCTGACACTACTCCAGAAAGATGGTACCTTCATTTTCCTTTTATTGTTTTTACCACGTTTTGAATGCGAAGTAATCTTCGTTACACAGTGTGTTTTAAAGCCTAATTTAGCCATTTAAGGCAGAACTGTGGTGGCTGTGTGGGGGGGTGGCCAGGCTTTTGCAGTAGCTGGCTTTTTCATGAAAGGAACCATGGGCCACATTTCTCTGGGGTCATTCTGAGACACCTGTAACTGAGGGAGACTGTACACACACAGCCTTTCAGACTTTTAGCTTCTATGGCCCTTACTTTCAATCATGCTTTAGGAGCTAGCTGAGAAATTTTACAATTTCTCATGCTGGCTGCTGCTTATAGGAAGCAGTAAACACACATTCATCTGATGCATGGTCAGAAATGAGCTAGAAATCCTCTGGGAAGAAAAGGGGAGAAATCTAGAGACTTTGCAACATTCATTTTGGGAACAGCTGTCTGCGGAGATGTCCCTGCTGAAGTACATGGTACCCTTAGCCAAAGGCTGGCAGTAACAGGGCTGCTTGTTTTCAAGGGGCTTCTCCATCAAAACATGAGCCCCATGAGTCCTCTTCCCACTACGGCCACATACCACAAAGACAAAATACACAGTGGTGCCTGTGTTGGTGAGCACACACTCACATGTACATACCACCTATGCGAGCTGCTCCTGATAAAGAGAAAACTGTATTGAAAGCTAAACATCAAAACACACAAGGGGAGAAAAAAGAAAAGGGATCATTCCCACCCACAGCTCCCGAAACTCCGTTTCCCTGCAGGCCACAGAGGGAAGGAAGTGCGTATGCAGAGAGGCGAGTGGTGTGCAAAGCCCTCAAGGCACCCGTTTATCTGAGCTGCTTCTAAATGTTACTAAATAAGCCTATTAGTTTCTGAAACCTGGCAAGCGAGGCAACAGGGCCCAGAAGTATGAACTGAGACAGACTGTACTGTTTCAAGTGCATTTACATGCAGTACCAACTTCCCTGTTGACTGCCCAAAGGTCATCTGACAAACAGTGGTGAGTTTTTTACACCATGTCAATTTTTGATCCAACACCACTTGCATACCAGATGGTTTGAAAATATGTATTCGCTGCCACTGTTTCTGCTCTGTTCAGCAGTGCCTGCCAATGTCTTGAGTTTATGATGTCTGTAGCAAATGTTTTAGTGTTGACATCTTCTGCAATGTGAGTGAAGATAAATTGCATTAAACGCTAAAACATTACTTACAGATGGAAAATAGACTGACTTCCCAGACATTTGCAAGCAGGGTATCTCCAGTTATGCTGTGGCAGAGGCTGCAGCAGAGACAACTCAGTTTAATAAGCAAAAATCAATTGGCATTAACCTGGGGGAAAAAGCCACCTTCACTTTCATTCCCACTTTAGGAAGTGCCGCTATACCAACCCTGGGTGCTAGAGAAAGCCTGCTCTCTTTGTGTACACAAACAATGCTGCACAGGAGCAGCACTGTATTGTGTCAGAATATGCAGCTGTTACACACTCTGCATCCTAGTGATACTGGAAAGCCACCCTACATTTGTGAGAAAACATATTTAAGAAAAATACTGATAAATATTTTCTCCTGTCCCAGTTTTAAGCCCAGCTATTTAGCATGGAGCACAGAATGGGAACTCCACATCCTGTTACTTCCACTGCATTCCCTATTCCTCTTCCCCATTCCCTTCGGTACAGAGGTTCATGATACAAATGTAATTGCTCTAATTTTTTCCACATCCTTTTGGGAGAGAGAATATTTCTTCTTTTAAAGGGTATTAGTAACCCTCTGGCAATTCCATTTATCTCTTCAGCACAGTGAATCTGAAAGAATCAGCCAGGCTCCCTCTTCCTTTCACCCGCTGCCACAACGGAGCCCACAGAGCACCTCTGGGAGGGTGGGAGCTTCATGTGTGTGCTCCACACACAGTCACAGCACAGGCGAGGCCAACACACAAAAACACAGGACAGTTTCGTAAACACTGAGAGGCAGTTACTCTGTAATAATGAGGAGTTAAAAACATATGTATTTTATTTTTAGAACTGACAGCAAGAGATGTGCTTGTTTATTTGACAAAGGTAAAAGATTTCTGATATTCATGGGGCAGCTGAGCAGGGTAGGAGTTAAAGCCAGGGTTTCAAATGTAAAACAAACAAGGCTAAGCCTCTCTGTTTCTCCAAGGTCTCCCTCCTTCCTTGCCCTCTGCAGAGGCTATAAATAGATTGCAGAAGAATGAAGTATGGGTGGGACCAAACTAGCCAGTCCCTTCTATTCTCCCTAGGGAAGTGGGGAAAAAATAAAAATACCATTTGACTCAATTATTTCAGATTAGGAAGAAATTAACACCCCATGAAAAATTTAGAAGTGCTACTCCTAATTACAATATGCAGCCTTCTGATTTGTCATCCTACTGAATATTTGTCTTTGAATTCTCCTTTCCTTCCTTTGCATCATTTCTGTGCATAGCATACATTTATTGAATCTTGCAGTCACACTTCTTATAGCCCATAGACTGCCTGTAAGGAAGAGAGGTGTGCATAGATAGGGACTGTAGGTAGACAACATCATCTTTCCCATGCTCCACTTGGTTAATTCTGGAAAAAACCCTACCTCACTATTCTAGGCCTAAATAAATCTGAAGTTTAAGAAAAATGCATTTTGCCCATCACCTCAAAGCTGAGTGTCATTTCTCCAGCAGTCTTGTGGAATAATATATTTAAAGACAAAAGATTCAGTGGAAATACTCAATGTACAGCCTTGTATACATCAAGGTAATCAGTCCTGACTTACCTTCCCAAGCTAGTTCTTACAGCATCACCAATTATCAGAAAATTTCAAGAAATTAAATACTATTTGTTTATATTTTTGTTTATATTTGAACTTAAAAATGAACTAACTTTTGCCTACCACCTGAAATCACTTTGAGTGCAAACTGCTCTTAGTAACTGGTGAAAACAGCACAGGCACCAACATTAACTTTCCTGACTAAACTACTGGGGTGGACTGTCTCCATCTCTCCAAAATCAGGGTATGCCCACCTGCAGCTTCCTCAGTGTGGGGGGCATGAAAAAAAGATACCAGGAAACAGTGTTCAGTAGTTAAAGCTCAGGCTTCAGGTAGTGCACCCACAACTAATATTAGGGAAATACTTCTAATTAGCACCAATTACAACCATGGTGAGGGTCAGAGTTTCTGAGAGATTTTGACCTACTAAATTCAAAAAGTGGTTTGAAACAGAGGATGAGTGGAGGTTATTATTTTTCTTATACTCTTAGACAAGGACCCTGCAGTTTGCTTTCCCTGAGCAGTGTCAGGTGGTTCAAGCCTTTCAGCTTAGCCAGAAGGTCTGTCCCTGTGGTTTGCAGGCATGCCTTCCTTTGGAAGGAAAACCAAAATGCTCCAGGTAGTCAGCCCCTGCATAAGCACTCTTCACCTGCAGCCCTGGAAATGTAAGGAGCTGCCTTACACCTCACACATATAAAGAATACCTAAGCACTACCTTATCCTAAATTTCTTTCTTTTGGTGAAAAAAAATTCCACTTTTACACTCTCAGGCTTCCTTTCTTTAGTATTTGTCTTTTTTTAAGCCAGTCACCTCCCTAGACGTCTTTAGTGTCTGCAGGGAAGAGCAGGCATGAGCACCTAATTACAAAAAGGCAGAAGATTCATTACACATGCAGGGAGGAATTTGCATCACCCCTTCCTGGCAGATGTCTGTGCCCTGGGAGGCTGCTTGCCCCACCCAGTTTGCGGCAGTTCTTGTCACAGACTAACTGAAGCTGGCCCTGGCCTGAGCAGGAGGCTGGGCTTGGTCACCTCCAAAGGTCTCTTCTAACCTGTTTCCTCCTGTCCCCCAGTCCCAGTCTTATGATAACAAGCTACTAAAAAGGAAAGCACACCTGACACCTTCCTCCCAGGAAAGGATCTGTATGGCAGCAAAACTTGCCTTATGGGATCCAGATAAACTAAGCTGCCATCCACAGCCTGTCCTGTTAGAGCAGGGAACCCTCATCACAGAGGCATAAGCAACCTGCTTAACCTTCTATTGCAAAGCCGTATCTTGACTCTCCCAGCTGAGTTTGCATCAGGTTTTCACTGTCCGGTCTCTGTGGGACTAGAGGAGAACTTAAACAATGCTGGGTTTATGTGAAGCATGAGTACTGTGCACATAATGCTTTTATAATCCTTCGATAATAACTTGTTAACTGCAGAGGAGGCTGTATAAAATGAAGGTTAAAAAAGCATTTCTCCATGAAAGTTTAATTGTTATAAGCACTCCAATTAATAAGAGCTCACTTTTGTTCAGCCACATCACTCTCGACCTATGACGTCTCTCAAAGATGAAGTTCAAACCAGTGGGCATAAACCTGAGTTTTCTGCCCACAGGGAGCTGTGCACACATGCACCCGCACGTGCAGGCTGCTGGGAAGCCTGGCCGCTGCACACATGCTTTGCATTTCAGTCTCTTGTCCACATGTTAGAAGCAGACAAAAAAACGATGGGCAGCCATGCAAACAGCCCAACAGACATTAGTGCCACAGGCCTGTTCAGGATGAGATGTGCAGAGCCGTATGCACAATTCATTTTGTTCAGAGGGGCTGTGAGGGAGCGAGCCAACATCCTAGATAAGCGGGGCAACATGAAAAAGAAGAGAAGGTATTATTATTTTTAAGGTAATATAAATCCCAGTTCCTTCCTCCAGTTCCTTTTTATCATGGTTGTCATGTTTTACCACAGGCCACTGTCATAAAGAATGCAACATACTCTCAGAATAAAAGCCCTGCAGGTATGTGGAGAGCAGAAAGCACACCTGGTCCTATCTACCCAATGACACAAAAAAACAGGGAGGCCTGGAAAAGGTGCGATTCTTGTTTCTTATATGTGACACTCCCAGTTTCACCCTCTCCCCAGAACATCTACTTACTCAACCTGGGGCTCTAAACTTCCAAACTGGCTCTTCAAGGCAGCAGGGAGAAACCTGCAGACGCCAAAAATCCCCTGGTAACAGAAGTCAGTACTGGTCTGCCCAGCAAATGACACTGTGTACAAGTATCCAGTCCTCAGTGGGAAATAGCAGCCTTTAATTCAGTAACTTCTCTGTCTGGTGACAGGCTTCTCCTCTGCTTTTGTTTCCAGTCCAGGAACAATTTCCTGTAAGTCTCACATTCACTGCTCCCAGCCTTGTTTTAACAAAGAGCAGGTGCTGGTCTTGCCAAAAGCACCTGCAGAATGGGAGGGATAGGACTGTGCATCACTACTCAAGCACTGCCAGGCTTGGAGAGGATCGCGAGGACTCTAAGAGGGTCACTATCTAGAGCAAGCAGCAGCATCTCCACCTCACCTACAGAGCACAATGGGCCCTGAAAGAAACGCCAACGGAGTGACCAAACTTTGTCTGATCACAGAGCTCAGCAACACCGGTGCTGCTGTGCCTACAGTCGAACAGAAAGAGACTTTCCCGGGCCACGGACCAAGGAAAGGAAGCACACACAAGGCTGTGAAGAGTCTCAGCTTTGGTCCTTCTACCCTCCTGCAGCTTCTGCTTACAAAAGACACCTCAAGCAATTTTGATTTCTGGAAATCCTTTCTGCCTGTACATATTTAGGTAGTTTTGAGAATTGTCAGGATGCAGAACCATGCAATTACAAAGGAAGTGGAGCACAAAAAGGAGGTTGGTGTGAGATGTTTGAGGGAGAAGAAAGATTATGAGACAAGAAGTAGTAAAGAGACTAGTTTCAAAGCATCACTTCCACATAATGTGAAAGTCATCCCAGGAGATACCAGCATAGGAATAACATAACATTCACTCTTACAACACTTAGATTTTGAAACAATAGGCTTTTTAAAAAAAAGTTATCAAGACGTTAGACACCTTCACACAGATTTTTCTGGCATATACTTCAGAGAGACAGGCAGTTTGGGATCTTGTCCAGAAGGCACCTCACTGTGTCAGAAGCCCAAGCACAGCCTGCCCAGTTTCCAAGATCTCTAGCGAGTGCTGTCTGTTTGCACAAGCAACTGCTCCCTGGATAGAGGGGGCTACTTCACTGTGTAGCCACCGACCTCGGCTTAAAACGGCACAACAAACTTTGCTGCAAGTCCATGAAGTGTCTGCTCCAGAGTGTGAGTGTTTGTCGTGCGTCAGTATCAGAGATCTCTTTTTTAATCAGGAAGCTCTGTGAGGCCAATTTAACTGCAGAGCAAATACAACAGCTGAGTATTTTTCTTCGCAAACTACAGCCTCCAACTTGCTGTTAGCCAGGAATAACCAGCCCAAACTCGTCTGTTCTTACTGTCTCTCTGGGAAACCAGAACATTTCACAGGAATCATCACTCTCATTTACAGGTAGGAAGCCCAGGTACAAAGAGATTAAGGAACACAAAATCAGGCAAAAGGAAGCAGAATAGTCAAATGCACTGGGAAAAAAACCCTTCAGTCCCTTGACATCTTAATGGCTGAAGTTAATACCACAGCCTTAAACAGCTGCTGTTCCTTCTGATAACAAGTATTTCCTAGCTCTTGGTCTTTGACCAAAAATATACACACAAATACAAGTGGTTGTACACTTTTGTATAATAATGTTTTAAGCTCACTCTTCAGGTAAACATCCCCCAAAACAGTAGCAAATGTATTTCTTTCACTTAGAGCCCTTAATACCCTCACTGCAAACACCGAATGAAAAAAGCTAAAACTACTCATTTCATTACCTACTGCTCTCCAGATTAATCTCCATTCTGTGCTGCACAATGACAGGGTCACCAGAGGGTTTCCATGCCACTGGGGCTGTGTAAGGAAGTACGTGGTCTGTACAAACAAAAGCAGGGGAATCCTTTATTCTCATTCTTCCTAACCTGTGGTTTAATTCCCTTTCTTTTGTAAAATGAAAACCAGTCTTTTCTCAGAACATAAATGATCAGTGCCAACTTTCCCAAAGGAAAAGTATTACAACTGTGTACAGCTTCTGCCAAAGTTAAAAATCTTTCCTGGAAGGATCCTGGGTTTAAAAGTAAGTGCCAAATGCTCTAAAATAGTCACACACAATCTATGAACGAGCAGGTGCCTCATGAAATGAAGATTAAGATTTAGAGTCCAAATCTGGTGCCTTTCAGGTAAAAGGATTCCTAAGGCAGGAGCTCCTAAAGTGGCTTTTGCTAAGGTTTCATGCAAGTACCAAGAGATTGCCAAAGACTAAGGAATGCAATTGCACCTCTTATTACACCTCAAACAGCCCCTACTACTCCCATCTATTCCATGGACCTACCACGCCTTCAAGCAAGCACTTATGAAGAAGCCAACACCACTCCACTCATGAGGAATTTATTCAGAATCCTATGTGGGGAAATCAGGCTGGCTCTGGGTACAGCACGGCTAAACAGCCTGGGGCAGCACAGGAGCACAGCTTTTCTCTGCTGGGTCCTGCCAGGGCTGGGCAGCAGTTGGCCATGCATTCCCGGTGCCAAAGGGATTATACTGCACAGGCATGTGCCAGAGGCAATCTTCTCCTTGGCCTCTTCCCACCTGAGTGGGGTGACATGCAAGTCCATGATCCTGACATGCACACCTCCATCTCCTCCATGTCACACTGGTCAAAACAGAACTGGAGCATGAACAAACCAGCTGAGCTCAGTGTGGCACTGCTTGCCTCTCTCCAACATCTGTGTGTGCACCGCTCCACCTGAACGAGGATCTCTTGTGGTCCGACCATCCCCTGCTCTGGGGATCTGAGGATGAGAGCATGCCTCATCTCCTCTGGGGTGCTGGGTCCCCAAAACTATTCCTCAGGAAAAGGCAGATCTCCAGGCCCTTTAACATGGGATGAGCCCTCCTCCTGCCTCCCACAGAAATGGAGGGGAGCAAACTCAACTCCATTCCTGTTATGGGAAGTGTGAAATACAGCTGCATACAGGCCTGCCCCAGGCTGGGCCCACCAAAGGCACATAGCACGGGGGGGCTCCTGGGCAACTCTACCTATCCCCAGCCCTCCAAAAACTGAGCACTGAAAATGCTAATGGCTTAACAGCCCAAGGATGACAGTGAGCTGCCCAAAAGGCACTGAAACAGAAGAGAGGGAACAGACATGGCATTTTTTCCCCTCTCCTCATTGAAATTTATTGCAGCTAGAACTGAATAAAACAACTGAGATCCAGCAATACAGATAGCATCTGAGATTTCTTGCTGTCCCTGTCAACAACTTTCAGACATTTGAAAGCACAGCCATAATCCCCCTTTCACTGCAGCAGAGAATGAGAGTGAAACACACGGCAGCCATCATTCTCACCAAGAGATCAAATCTGTTCCATCCCAAACCCTCCCTAACCCACAGAGCAATGCTAGGCAAAACCTTGAGAGCTCACTGAGCCCATCAGACCCTTGCTGAGGAACTGATGATAATTCCTGGGACCATCCTTCTGCTTAAAACACCAGGCTGATCTGTGATAAAGCTGTGTTAATATACAGTTAATGTAGACTGGCTGGTGGAAATCAGTCCTTCCCAGAATACCTAGTTCAGAGCAACTCCAGTTTGATAATGAACAAAATTAATAAACACAGGCAATTTTACTTCTCATTAAGTGTCCCAGCATATTCATAAAATTCCCACACACTCTCAGTGTCAGCCTTCAGACTGACATACATATAGGTACTGTCAGGTCCAGGTAGAACCTGGATCTATAAAGCCCCAGATCCCATCCATCTCCTGCCTTCCTGCAGAGAAAACCCTCAGCTGCACCCTCCTGAGGCACCCCAGGTCTCTCTTGGCACAGATCATCCCATTCCCTTGAAAACACACAGGCAGCTTGAGCTGTGTGTGTCCCACCACACAACCACACCTGACCAGCATGACAAGCCCTGCGTTGCTCCGCACAGCTTCCCCTTGCTCAGCTCCAGCACTGGGATCAGCCCCCCCATGACCACAACAGCCAGGACAGGACAGGACACACCTATGCCGTGTAGTTTAATGCTTTGTTTCCAGAGGGAACTTCACCTGCCATTGCCAGCTTCTTCTCACCAGCAGTTTCTTTTCTGCACCACTGGGCGAGTTTAAAGATATTACTTCATCATCCAACACCATGAGAAACCACACTTTCCTGTGAAACTGCAAACTGCTAATGGGTAAGTCTTCAGGAAAACAAGGGCAGCAATCAAAAGAAGGTGATGGACAAGCAGCACCAGCATGGTGGAGAGGCAGCTTCTAGACTGAGACTACAGGCCTGTATGTGTCTTCTCACATTCCTCCTCCAAAGGGAAGGGTTACGGCAACCCCACTCATCACAGAGAAACTGCCTCCAAGGGGAAATGAAAACACATCAACAGAGACCTGTTCAAGCACACACCTACTGTAAAAAGACTGTCCTGACCTGGCCCCTGGTAAAAATATTCCATCTGCTCAGGATCTCACCTATTACAGAAAGAAGGCATGGATGTTTTCACTTCAATATTTCTACACTTATCACCACTAGCAGAGAAAAGGGACAGAGGACTCCAAAACATTTCAAGTGTGAGGTAGCTACGTTACGATTTTCCAAGGCAGCAGCAAGGTGTCTGAAAAGGCACATCTCCACAGGCAATCAGTGACCCAATGATCATCGTGCCTTCTGAATATGTTGTGGCATTTACAGCTCTGTAGAGGTTAAAATCAGAGGATGTCAGCTTCTATAGACTCTAACAAAAATATGATACAAAACACTTCCATAGGCTTCCTTCAGAAATAGAAGAATTCTCATTCTTAGGTCCCTCTTATTTATTTTTACTGTTAAACCGAGCACATGCTGAGAGGTAAGAATTGCCCCAGCCTCTTGCTACATAACCCAGGGGAGTTTCCTCTCATCGCCCACAAACTCTTCCACATGATCCCTGCTATTCATGCACTGAAAACAACTAACAGGAAGCTTCATCTGAGAATTCTTGCCTTTTTCACTCCTGTAGAAAAAGCTAGTATAAAGCAAACTAGCTCATCACCTTTTCCCTACAGCGTATAAATATTCAACACCCACTGACAGCCCTGGATAATGTGAAAATCAGTCACATTTTCATAGTGCAAGCATCTGTTCTTCCCTAGTGTAAATCTGATTTGACAAAATTTGGTGCTCATGAAGGAGACCAGAAATGGAAGGCTTGGATCCTTCTCTCATTGCGTCTGCTGGAACACCTCGTGTTTCTCCCTTGTGTTTTCTGTAATTAAGTAAGCAATACCAAGATTTTTCAAGCATTTATGCTTCAGTATCAAAGTTGGAGGTGAGTCTCCAGGGTGTGGCGGAGGGGTGTCTGCAGCCCTTCATTTCAGCCCTCTATTCCAAAAGGAGTTTCTGTGAGGAATGGCTCTGAAATTCCTGTGCAAGGGGGCAACTCTTTTGTACATATACAAAGTATTGAACAAACCCACAAACCAAAGTCATGGCTCAAGTACTGGTAATCCTAAAAAAAGAACAGCCACAAGGAAATAAAGTTCATTGCATCATGATGGTCCCAAGAACGGCTCAGGAACTACCACCGGTATCCCAAAGCTACCTAAAGGCATAAATACTGGAACATGCCTTTTTGGAAAATAAATAATCAATCTCAGAATGCCATGCATCGATTATTAAAAATATTTTATTTCTTTCTTTATTAATATATGCAAAGCAATCAGATTAGAGCCACAGGAGGTAATGAAAAACCAGCTAAGAGATAAGGGCCTTTTTCTGTGTTGTGCTATGCATGTTTAGTTCCTATTTTAAAAGGAGACCTTGAGTCTGCTTTTGCAGCACTTGGAGTGAATGTCAACTGCAGAATTTTCAAGGCAATGAGAACTGCAATCCTGCAAAAGAAATATCATGATCTCTTAAATAATGCGGAGGCCTGACACGATGAGCCTCATTGCCAGACTAAAGGTGGGGCCAGAAGAAACCTACAGCAAAGGAGAGCATAAAGATTGAAAACAAAGGTCAAAGTGTTTGCCACCGGTTTTGATATAACCAGGCAGCTGGAATGATGCAAGAAAAGCTATGTTTGCAGGGGTGGAGGAGGATCTTATTTGATGAAGGGCTTCACATTCATTTTTTCCATCTGTGTTATCTAGTCTAATAAAAATGTTATCTCTTCCTACAGATGCTGTGTCTGAACAGCCTCTCTGTGAAACGGAGCTACATGCTTAACACAGCATATGATGCTGTAACCTGGTCTCTGAGGAGAAAACCATGGGAGACTGCTCTGGGCTGCGCCCAGACACTGTCAAGGAGAGGACACCCTGCACTGCCTCCTCCATGTTTGGTACTCCTCCCAGAAAGATATTGCTAACATTGAATCCAGGGCTGTAGGAATGGTGTAAGCATGAAGAAACACAACATTTTATAGAGAGAAGTTCCAGGGTCTCAATCTGTTCACCTTTTCAAAGAGAAGACTGAAAGGTAACCAGATCAAAGTGACTAAATGCCATCACGGAAAGAGAAATGTGATTTGAGTCTAGAGAAACTGAATAGATAAAAGGCTGAAAGGCCAAACTTTTAACAGGTTCATTAACAATTGAAACAATATCCCATGAACTGCAGAGGACCACACATTGCAGACGACTGTCAAATTATGATAGGATACTTTTCTAGAATATCTTTTCAAGTTCAAACAGGAATTAATCCAGAGAAAGCCTACATGAGAGATCACAGCCTTCTGAATTTCATAATCTCCAAATGCAGCAGAGAAGCAGTACTGAATTTCAGGATAGCAAAGCCAAATCAGTTCAGAAAAGAGAACAGAACAGCTCACTAATATCAACAGGAATATTTGCATGAGCAGGACTCCCCTCACACTGAGGAACATACAACCATAAGGACTTAATTAAAGTGACAAGCACAGAAAATTAGAATGAAGAAACCTACTACCTAATAACATCAAGGTAAAGTAGGATATTTATTTAGGAAGAAAGCTGACATGTCTGAAGCAAGAGGTGCCCAATGGATCTTTTACATAGACCAAGTGAAACCAGAGGGAATAAAGAGGTTATAGTGTATTATTTTTGTTCTGAGATAAAAAAACAACCTCACTGTTCTGACTGGCAGGTGTCACCAGCTCCTGCTGCAGAGGCCCTCATGAGGGACTGAATCCAGGTGGAGTGCTGGTACAGCAGGGAACCATTGCTTTGTACAGTGTGATACTGTGATGCACATTCTTTATTTTAAATAGTCTTTATTTAAAGACTTATTTATTTAAACGCAAGTGTTTCCCAGTTTGATTTATGAATCAATGAATCTGAAACATGTTAGATACCCCTATTTGACCATATAAAAAGTTCAGGCTGATCCTGAAAGGAAAATCCAGGCACTGAGCTCTGTTTGCTTTAACACCTACCAGGAAAGCTGCTTACCAAGCAACCCCTAGGGAACAGTCTGAATGCCAGAGACAAACATCCTAGGAGACCCAGGACTGAAGGTATTCCCCACTCTCCTCTCATGAGATTTGCAGACCAGATGTTTGGCAATGATACTTCCTTCTGTATCCTCTACCTGTTCTGAAAACAACTGTGGCTTTTTCAATTATCTGGGAGTTGATTTGTTGCTTACAAAGAAGCACCTGCCCCATAAGTCTGTCTTTTTCACTGTGCTGCAAACATATGCAAGATGTTTATGATAGCAAACAGCAGGAGTGTTGAGGAGTCTCACCAGCTCTAATTAAAACAGGCTCATCCTACAATTTTACCCATGTAGAACTGAGCTTGCTTATTTGTATAAGTGCAAGGCTTAACTTGCAAATACCAAAATACAGGTGTCAATATATGACAACTGTAAGCTGCTGAGAAGGGAGTTTTGTGCTAATCCTTTCGAGCAGATGTGTTGCAGCAGATCAAAGAACACAAGCTCCTACAGGCTGGACTGGCACATATCCTGGGGGACATGGCAGGGAAAGGCTCATCACTTCCCTTAGCAGGGACAACACCATTAGGACGAGCATGGTAACAGGCACGCTCGGTGTCTCTATCACCACCAGCCCAAGTAAGTGACATGGGGGCACTAGCATAGGGCCTAGAACAACACAGCCAGTGTCCCACAAGACTGCTCTTCTTCAAGGGAACAGAAGCTACAATGAGTGTTATGAGACACACTCCTGTGGAATGCAGTGCAAAGGAGGGAGAGAAATTCAGTCAGGCTATGGACAACCCCCTCCCTTGCTACTTGGTGCTGGGAAGCGAGCAACAGCGTCTCTTCACATAAGCCCCAGAGGTGCATGGATGAGACAGCTCTGCGGGGAAATGGCAAGGATTATAAACACAATTTCACTTTGTTGCTACAGGTGAACAAACATCGCTCTGGTAGAAGTCCAGGGGCACTGCTGCCTACAACTAAGCCCACAGCACATAGGCTGCTTCAGCCAACGGCTGTGTTGTCAGCACAAATAATCACCAAAGAGGGACCACCAAGCAAACAAACCTCTCAAATGAACCACTCACTTCCCGTATTTGTCAGAAAAAAGTGTTCCAACAGTGAGATCTCCAAGCAATACCAAAGGCATCTTCAGGACAGGCACTCCATCCGAAACTCAGCCGCAAAGAGAGCTCAGGATAACGAGTATCTGCCCCACACAAAACAAGAAGCACCAAAGGTAATTCCTAATACCAGCCTGTGCACTGTGCAGTGCCTCAAAGATTTGAGCCTTCTTTTTAATATTAGAGATAGGGAACGTGTTTATCTTTCTTAACACGGTAGTTTTAATTGCATTTTAAGCAACCTCCCTCTGGGGTCTCTTGAAGGTTCACAGGATGGCAGTGGACAACTTCCAAAGATATTATCAGTAGTCTCAAAGCTTGCCTTTAAATTTCTGTAATGGGGAACTTGGATGTTTTGGAATGGGGGGCTGAGTCCTGACTGTCTTTCTGCGAAGGACAGATTCTGCAACTACAGCAAGGCACTCTCCTTTCATTCCACACTAAAAATGAGGCCCAGATGAATGTGCTGGCTGTGAAGAAACACAGAAAGGACAATACAACGTATATTTCAGTTCAGCTTTTTCAGGTTCATGTGTAGTTCAATGACTTCTGTGCTGAAATACTCAATTTTCCAGGGATTTCTCCATCCACTACAAACATATTTAAGGGTTTTTTTCCTCTTCCACAGCCAATAAGATTTTTGTTATCTAAGGCCTCTAAATCTTTCTTAAGTCAATAGACTCTTGCAATAGGTTGCCAGTCTTCAACATTACCCCAAAAATACTTAGACTCGACCTTTTTTTTTTTTTTACCCCTTGAGAGTTACCACAGAGTTTAAGAAATGCAAGCAAATGAGACATGAGTATGTGGTAGCCAAAATGACACCTGAATGACAGTCGGGAAGGTCTGACAGTGAGGTGCAGATGTATGAAAACATCCACGTTCCCACTCACTGTACTCAGACTGAACAAGGGGCTTGGTAGTGGAAGACAGACAAAGCTGCCTTGGCTGTGCTAACTAGCCATGGGAATGCAGCATTTGCACAACAGGGTACCAAAACTTCTGCAACAAGATAAAAATCTCCAGCAAACAATGACACTCATCCTTGGAGAAAAGGTAAAGAGTTAGCACAAGCTTTGTTTTGCTCCAAGCAAGCATTTCTACACAGATGTGCTACTCAAGAGTGACAACCTGTGCTGTTAGATCTCTTACCAACAGTCTGCATGAGACTTTATGGAGTTAAACATGAAGCATTCCTTCTCTTCAGGATGCTTGGAGCCCAAAGCACACAAAACATGTAGAGAAATTAAAAGCAGAACTTGGGAAAAGGAGAGGTATGAGATAATGTACCATTTTACATGGTCAGCTGTGCATCAGCATTGTGCTATCAGTAAAGCCAGTGAAACCAATCTCTGTGGTAGCAAAGACTGAATCTCCTGTTTTGCAGAACAATGGCATGCATGGGCAATGAACGCTGTGAATGGCTCCTCTAGTCTTGGGACAGCGTATCCTGAAGGACCTCACTTTCTGCAAGAAATGGCAGTAAGATTTGCAAGCTGCTATTAGGGTTCTGTCAAATTAATGAATCTTATGGGTACAAAGTTCCTCTCATGAATACAATAAACTGCTGCTATACTGATATAAGCTCTTTCCAGTTCAAATATTGATAGAGGAGTTGTGATCTACACTGGCATTACAATTTATGTCCAGTCTGGAGACATCCCTTGCTTTATAGACATAAGGCTAACAGGTTGGTTAGAGGTCAAAAATGAAGAAACAATTTTCATCATTCTTGATTATCTTTGAGAGATCCTGAAGCAGATGGAAGCTGCTCAGCCATTCAGCCAGTGTTACATATTTCACTCTGACAAGGCTCTGGCACCATAAGCAGAGGGAAACCTGAGCAAGACTATTTCCTCCCATTTAACCTTCTTTATTATTAAACCTTTCAGTCATCAGCAGAGCATTTCTTTGGTGAGCTGAGGTTTTTTTAAGGCAAAATACAGAGTTTAGGGTACCTCCTTTTTACATACTCAGATCAGAGTCTTGAGACAGGTTCTGGTTTTAATTATTAAGGCTGCTGCATGCTGTGGATCACTGACTGCAAGACAAAACTAATTCCTCTTCAGCCAAGCACTGCTAGCATATAACCCATATATCCCCAGGTATTTGCTAGTGGAATGAAAGCTGGTTACAGCTATCTGGCTCAAAATTAACTGACAGCATCATTGCAGATGCAATCCATGACAAACTCCATCTTTCAAGTCAATAATAACTTTACTAGATTGCCTGGTTTGCAAGGTAGCCCACCCTGAGCTACTGCCTAATGTCACAACAGACATTTAAATAATAAATGGCAGCTCTGTTTTATTCAGTAAGGCACAGTGGAAGCTTTGCTAAATTTAACCATCCAATTAGCCTAGCAACACTCAGGATTTGGGAGTTTTCGGAGTTCACTACTTCCGAGGAGGAAAGCTCAGTTACACCAATTAACATTATCTCTCTAAACTGTACAAGCAGTTACTTCTCAGGTCTTTCTGTGGTTTGAGAGGCAATGAGAACAACTGGGAGTCTAGCACTGACTTTTTAAGCTTCCCAGATGAAGAAGATGTTCTTCCAGGTAATGCCAACCCCCTGGCTTGCTCTGGGCTCACACAAAAATAGACATACTCTACTGCTTTACCAGCAGTGAGAAACTGTTGCTGGCAGAAAATAAAACAAAACCAGTTTCAAAGACAAGTTAATTCTGTATACAATTAACTATGATGTCTTGGCTCAAACCTTTTCATTAGCTGCAGCACACAAAACAGTCACCATTTCTTTTTAACCTTAGGCTAATACAAAACACACTATCTCCTGCTGGCATGACTGCACACATTTCTTCTGCAAGCTCAGTGCAAGAGACAGTATGCCCAGATATGGGCAATGGAAAATCTTCAGGTCACTTCAACCCAACATACATACATGTCTACAGTATCTCAGCAGCAATCACAGTGAATCCTGTTACATGCAGCTGGCTTTTCCTCTCTATTACACACAAAGCTGTCTTTATAGAAAGAGCTAGCTTGTAGCATCTCTCCTTCGGTTTATGCAGATCACACTGCAGAGCACAGGAGTGCTCTGAATATTAAGCTACTGCATCTAACTTTAAAAGAAATAAATACCTAAGCTGAAGAGGAAAATCAGGAGAGACTTGGCAGATGCTGTCTGGGTATTTTATTCCAAACCGCTGGTGTATCCTCACATGTCTTTGCAAGTAGGACAGGAACAAGGCACCTGCCCCTAAGCAGTGGGGTCTGAGCAGTCACTTCCCAGCCAACACAGCTGCTACAAACTCAGAGCTTTTGACTTTCAATTACCTGCCCCCAAGAACAAAAATACAAAGGACATCAGACCCTTGAGGCAGCACACAGAAAAAAACTTTCCCAAATCCTGCTCAAAAATTCTGGGAATTTGCAATGGCTTTTATAACACTCATCCCCAGATTTCACAAGGACAGATTCTTTCCTAGACCTCTTCAGTTTAATCTCCTTAAACCTGGAAGTTAAATCATCTAGAGTGAAAATATTTTACCACTGTAATCTAGTTACGATTATTTACACAATTTGCCCCAAATTCCCTCATTACAGCTGCCATTCTCAATTATTCACAGGTAGTGGTACATGCAGTTTCCGTGGAAACCTGCAGATCATGACCAACTGATGCACAGCCAATAGCAGGCAATGGGCACTCGAGCAGAACTGGTCGGCTGTGTAATTGTGCTGATATTTGACCATTTGAAACCTTTAGGTAGCAAAGGACTAGTTTACATTTCAGTGTCTAAATTTCAAACATCTTAACTATTCCAGGGAGCAACCAAGACCTTGTATCTCCCAAAGCATAATAAACTTGATGAGGAGGCTGTAACTTTTATGACATCGCATTTTCAGCATTTCACTATCATTTTCTGTATTTACCATTGAAAGTAAATGTCAGATTACTCTACCGTAAAACTGGTCATAAGTGATTCACTCCATTACACTTCAGGACCTTCCTTATTTTTAACTAGTGAAACTCTGCCAGTCATTTGCCTGAGACTGTGCTGCCTCTTTTCTCCTTTCCTTCCACTACTAGTTATTTTATTTTGCTAAAAATGTGAATATTCATATGATTAAATTGCTTGTTCCTTTAAGGTTTTTTCCAGCATTTAACATTCTGAATGTCATGGAGCCTCAAAAGCTGTTATCTTAAAAAGGTTTCAGAAGCTCCTTGGAAATTCTCTTCGGATTACACTAATGCACAACAGAATAAAAGTATATTCTTGTCAGGCAGAGCTGTGAAGCAACCCAATATTAAATTGCTGAGGCCTGACCATTCAGTGAGGGCTGTCCAGCTACTACCCTGAGCTCTCTAAGACAACAGACTCCATTATTTTTCTATTTGAAAGACTCATGCTTCTCCCTGATATACGGCATTCCACTAAGGTGCTGACTCTCACCAGGCACCCGCAATGCTTCGTCACCCACACTTCATATATTCACACAAGCTCCTTCACGTTTTTTTTCCATGCTAAGACAGAGGCCCTTCTGTAGCACATTCACCAAGACACAGGACTACAAATCCTTCTTTTCCAACTGTATCTCTTCAGGATTCGAACAACAATTATACTGTAACCAGTGATATTCCACGCGATCATTTTGTTTCTGTGTTATCTCATGCCACATGCACAGGTTTGTGTGTACCCACACAAACATAAACATAAACCCACACAATAATAAAAATATTATTGTATAGGAATAAACAAAACTGTCCTGTCTCTTACCTGGACATTCAGATGCCTGTGCAGAGCTCACTGTAGCATGCTGTACCTGCATGGCCATGCTGTTTCAGGGACTCTGCTATGAGGTTCCACAATCCAAGCCTTCATTATTCTAATGACACAGTCAACAATGGCACATGAGGTTGCTGTGCCCCCCCTGTGAGCTGAGCCTTCTTCCTCCACTGCCATCCAGGAAACTGACTCAAGTTGCACAAGGAAGATGGTGCAAGGCTCACTTTTTTATCCAGAGCTTTTCCACCTAGCATAGTCTCAGAACTGGAATAGCAGATAACATTTCTGGTGTAAAACAAGTACCGAGTTAACCCCAAATGAAGAAGAATCACCTCGGACACAATTACACAAAGAGCATCAGCCAATCGCACCTAGATGCTAGAGCAAGGAGCACCTCTACGATGGGTGGAAATGCTCAGCACCAAGAAATTAAGCTTTAACTGAAGGAAACAGAATAAAAACATTTGTTGCACCTGCATTATTCAGAATTTAGGGTTTGCCAAATGTAATTTCCAACTTATTTGTTTTGGAAAATACTCAAGAGTTCATAGAGGAAACCCTCTACACATTACTTAAAAAGGCAGATTGGTAAAGCACTTGCAAAGTAGCTTTATGAAAAACAACAGATCTATTGAGAGAGCAGCAAGTAGAATGCCTGCCCTGCACTGCTGCACAAAGCATCTGACATGGTAACACACAAGTATGTCCTGAAAAATGGCACTCAGTATACTTCTGCTTCCCTGAAAAGCATTAGCAGATCATATGCAGACTTCTTTTATAAAAATATTATTGTATAGGAATAAACAAAAGCTGCTTTTAATTCTATTGTTGAAGCGAAAGGTTATCATCTAAGGCAGCTGACTAGTGTACTGAAGATAAGCACAGTCAACCTAAAGAGCTGCACCTCTATTCTAAACAAACTTTGGACTTCTGTATACGCCCTTAAATGCTACTTACTGTAAAGGCAGTAGCACTCCAGTTAGAAGCAATGCTCACTTCCCCTTCCTAACTGAATGAAGAATAGCCTAGGACACACTGGTGATGGGATGAAACACTGGCAAAACTTCCTACGGTTTAGCCAAAACTCTACTGAAACTTGCATTTGACAACAAAGCTTCAGTTTCAAAGATCCCAGTCTTCAATGAGCATTTGTCAGGAATGTCATAAAGACAGAATGGCCTTCTACAAGAAATGCCAAAATAAGGTAAAAAATGCTGAAAGGGTCACACTAGCAGCATTACAGAGTAATTGTTAACTGTGTAACTGGAATCTGGGTAATTTCTGCTGGTGAATCTTGTGTCTGCACCACTCTATCTGATCCTCCACAGTAGCTGTAAATTAATGCCACAAGGAGAACAAGTTCAAACTCTGTTATTTGGCAGTGAGGTCCAGTTTCCATGAAATTCAGCATGTCATATCTCAAACTGAAAAGTGCATAAAGTAATGAATCACCAGGTTATATTCAGATTCTGCAGACTCATTTTTCAGACACAGAAAACCAGCAATTGCCAGCCTTAGAACAGCAGCACTGATCTAAAGGCCAACAGTGCTGCAATTCTAAAAAAAAAAAGATATACCATAAAAGAACAGGTTAAGTGATAAGAGAAGGCATTTCAATTCTGTGCTTCAATGAGTGTTAGTGACACAGTCGTTAGGAAGGTGGAGAAGATGAACTGTCAAGTTTTGTGATTTATGTTTCAGACAGTTTTGTTAAACATGCCATTTTAATTTTTTTCGTGAACACTTTTTATGTATTTGTCATTGGTTAGATAAAGGCACTATTCAGCAGCGTAGGACTAGACAGGACACAGGACACTCCCGAGTTCCTCTTGCCTCTCTGCCTATAAAGAGAAAGAAAAGATCAAAAGAACCTGCTCTGTCTGGCTCAGCTCCATTCCTCAATTTACTCCAGCATTGCTTAAGACTTGTATACATCACAAATAGCAGCTCAGTTGTGTAAGGATTAAATGTTCTAAGCAAAAAGGGGAAGCTAACTTCAACCAAGTCTTGATGGGTGACTGTCATTTACCATCCTTCATCTGCATAAAGTAGCTCCAAATCTTGAACTGGGGATCCTGAATACTTGGGCAGATTAACTGATCCAGGGCTGAATTTTAGGGAGGTACGGAGTGAAAAATGGCCCTGGTGCTTGATGGCTTTTGAAATTTGCCTCTGCTGGGTAAAAGCCCTTAGTCAGGTCTGGAAATGTGGAATGTGCATGCTTCTGCTGCCAAAATCAACATAAGGAAGACCTGGATGTAGCCTTCCACAGCTGCTAAGCCCTTCCCTTAGAGGAAAACACCCTCGCCAGAGCTACTGAGGGAAGTTACAAAGGACATCCTGCTGCCAGCCTGCCTCACAAACATGGAGCATCTTGCATTATAAATAACAAAGGCTACTGCTACAAACTGCGCAGGATTAATGAGGCAACATCCAACGCACTGCATCTGAATAAGAGTGAGTACAAAGTAATCCGAACACAAGAAATTTGAAAAAAAAATACCCTGAGTCACTGAGGTGAGTTCCCTCCTAGTGCTCATCACAAAACCCCTCCTAAACTTTCATATTTTGTCTAAAGATGGCTGACCCTGTACACTGAATCACCTGGACAAACAGGGCTCCTGCAGCCTTCGGTTGCCACAGGAATGAGCAAAACCGTATGTTCAACCTGCAAGATGGAAGGAGTCCTGGAAGATGGCAATTGAAAGGGCTCACAATATTCAATACTGTGCCAGATAAGGTAAAGCAACTCCACAGTGCTGCCAAGCCCTATTTCTACCACATGAGGACACATAATTTTGCTGTTGAAAACAACACACAGGTTAAATCACAACTAAATATACCAGCACCTTTCAGTATGAAGACACAAGCATGGATGCAAAGAGAGCCATTAAATCCAGAGTCCCTTCTAATAATAACAACAACAACCCACTGTCCCTTCTAATACAAACACTGCAGGGCATAAATTATACTGGAAATTAACAGCTTTTTTTTTCCACAGACTACACAGTGAAGCTGGGAAACATCTTGCTATATGCAATATCATATGCACACCAGAAGTTTAAAGCCTAACTAGATTCTTCTTTCATTAGTCTGACTAAATCCACTACTTTTAGTTCAAAAATGCCTGAGGTACACATCAGTAGAGGCCAGAGAAGCATGTACTTGAAGGAATCGTCACCACAAGCATGATCCTTACAGACTTCTCTGGCACTTGGCACTGACTCCTGGCAAAAAAAAAGTGGGATAGACTAACCTTCAGTTTCAATCACTGCAGCCATTTCTTACTGCAGCAAAATACAGCGTGAATTGCAATGCATATATTTCTAGAAAAGCACAAAAACAGCACAGAGAACTTCAGTACGAGCTAAAAAGGACAGTAGGTGCTAGAAAATAAGCCATACAACAGGGGCCTACTGAGCTCAAATGTTCAGCCCGTTGAAGAGAATGTACAGAAGCTTACGTGGAAAAAGGGATCTCAAAGACACAGGGCGGAGAAGAGGGTTTATAGTCTCAGGAAGAGACAAATGGCTTGTATTGAAGTTGAGATTATACAGTTTCAACACTGGAATTACGTATGAATTATTGCAATAAACTGACCAGTTAGTACTGGACTTACAGTTGCTTTGCACTTTTTTTGGATGGTATAGTACATAATTTCTTAAAGATATTCTTTAATCTGCCTTTAAGAAATAGTTGCATGGCTGAACCAAAGAGGATGTGAGTGAGAGATACCAGACATGGACCCTCCTACCACACAGCCTGCGATCAAACTGGAAGTGGATACAGAGCCAGGTACATTGGCTGGTACGTGCTTGAACAGATGCAGTCTGTTCTCCCTGGGTACTCCCAGAAAGGCCTGAAGCAAAAGGAGTCTTATGGGTTTGTCTGCACTGGAAAGTGGTGTTAGAGACAGAATGTAACCACAAGAAAATGCACTAACTACCCAGCATAGCCATAGTCTTACTATAATTTAATAGTGGGTATAGCTTGCCTCATCAATGCAAAGCCACACTCCGTTAGACAGACATCTCCTCAGATTTCTGCTTTGATCAAATGCAAGTCTCTAATAGGGGCCAATCTGAATAGTGGTTTGAATTAGGGGAAGAGGCTAGGGGTAGGTTTAACAATTAAGACATTTTATGGTTGCCACACGTTCTTGAATTGCTGGTGCCAATCAGCCTTTAAGTCAATACACTGAAAGTTTTTGAGGTCTCCTCTAAAGTCAACACCACCTCACACAAACATCAAAAATTAAAATTCAGAATCCTGGGCAAGTCAGGAAACCAGAAAATCCTGCTTTTGAGTGTGACATGTTTCCCATAATTCGGTGCAGGAAATAACCCCATCTGCTGCAAGCAAACACCAGGAGAAATGAGGTGACACTGAAGAAGGTGGCAGCCTGCAGAAAGAGACAGACATCACAACTCGCATTCTGCAAGGCCAGGGTTGCTATCTGAAGAAACAGAAAATTAGAAAAATAGAAAAAGATTTTTTTTTTTTGGTGACAGAGGAAAGTCACCAAAAAAGTACAAGGAGAACCAAAAGACTTTCCCTCTGCCAACCACAACAAATGGCTCAGTAATACAAAATGTCAGTTGGCACTTGAAGCACAGTGGATGGCCAGAGAGAAAGTGCATTTTTAAATCATTAATACATTGGGAACACACAGATGTGCAGTTCAGCTACATCTGTGCATTGTAATTTCTACAGTAGTCACAACTTAATGAATCATCAATTGTGACAAGATCAATGAACCGAACTGAACAACAAACTAAAGCTAGTAAATTCATGCCTGGGGCAAGAGCTAAGGTTTATTTTATTTTTTTTAGTACTTCTATAATTTTTAGTGTCTAATTAATAAAAACATGAATCCTCCAGAACCCTTTTATTTTCTTCCTCCCTTTTGAAAGTCCTACTGCAGAGGATAAGGATTTCATTCATATTTGCTTAAATTCAAGTCTGGATACCACTCATCTGCTCAGCAATTTCTTCCTCAGGACCAGGAGCACATGGCAGCAAAAGTTACAATGCTGGGATGCGCACTACATGACAATCAGGTGGACTCTGACTGAGCCTACCACCTCTAGGCAAAACAACTGCTGTTTCTTCCACAAGGCCAGATTACTCCTGGAGGCAAAGCATCAGCTAAGATTCTCTGCAATGCTGCTTTTTGAAGGGACAAATTCACATCCGAATCGAGCAACCAAATCATTTACTTGCAAAGAACACACATTGAGTTTCCCCCTGGCCTCAACCCATTCAACAACTTCAATGCTGTGTTTGTTGATGACATGCATAATCCAGCTAGGTTTCACATCAGTGATATTCTTACAGAAAAACTCTGTCCAAATTAACCAGGAGGCAGAAGACAGCACCCCATCTTCTTACAAAGCAAAGTCCATGCAAGCGAGGGCTCTCCCAGCTGACCTCTTCACTCTTCCAGGCAAACCATTTTCATCTCCACCATATGTAGCCTTTCAGTGTACTAATATACCTGCCAGGGGTTCAGCTGGACTCTTGTCTCCCTTCCAGACAGGCTCCAGGGAACAACAAGCTCTGCTTAGCCTGGCTTGTTTGTCACACATTTGGAGTGCAGCTCCATCTGGAAGGCACTTCCATGAATTGTAGCACTGCTGGCACGCACTGCTCTCCCTCCTAGGACTCAAAGTGAAGGAGATGCAGGCTCTCTTTAGAAGGCTGATTCTGTTCCAGCTCCTGACCTTCTTTATACTGGATGTCCTATCACCTTGGACTGTGCATTCCCCAAATCATTACCTTCCCCTGCAGCAGCTTTTTTTGTTAATACCACCCCACGAGCAGCTTAAGCATTTTTCATCAATATATTTATAATTTCTGTTCTCTCTCCAAGGACTTTCTCCTCAGTGGGACCAACTGTGGCACTGTCTAAACCAAAGAGATACAGAAAAATAAATTCCAGTATTACCTTGCTTGTAAACAAAACACCATTTTGGAGATGTAGTGCCAAAAAGCAGGGCTTGGTGTTACTCAAGGTCTCCAACAGGTCAATGTTTCCAACACCTTTCCAGTGGTCTCCCAGTAGGTAAAAAATCATAATGCCAGTTCTGTTGCCTGCAGCACTTCGTGCAGACAGTTTTACTTAAAGCATTCTGCATCCTGTGCTGACAGGCACTCTTACTGCAAGGAAATTTCCCCCTTGGAACAGCAACACAACAGTGAATCTTCACATACTACAGCTGGAAAAAGTTATAGCTCTGATTGCTACTTAAGACTTCTCCACTCAACTCTAACACCCAAGAACTTGGAAAGGTTTCATCCAGGCTGGACCCTTGTGATAAAAGGATTGAAGGAACAGAGCACAGGATTAGCACAACAGATGAATACGTTGCAGTGTTTTCCCACTGCAACATCCAACCTACCTCATCAAGGCACTAGATAATCTTGAAAAGACAGATCTTATTATACCTCACACCCACTGGTTTCCTTAGGATAGAGGATTTGAAAGAGCTATTCCGGAGCTCTGGGCAGAAAGAATCTGAGCAGATGGGAGTGCCAGAAAGAGTCACTTACTTTATTATCCAACTGAAATAACCACAAGAATAAACAGCTGTTAGAAAACTCTATGGGGAAGGTGTTATTTTACTACTACAACACTGGGCTTCTAAGACAGCATGTGGCATGCATATATTTTAGGTTATCTTGCTTGATACCAAACATACTTTAGTCACTAGCAGGTCAAGTTACAAATTAACAATGAACATTCACAATAATTATTTCCTCGCATCCAAAATTAGGGCTAGTTATTCCTTTTGCTCATTATCTGGGCACTGCATTTTAATAAGCATCACAACCATAGAGCATTCCTGACACCATACTGTATATAAACAACACAAGACCAACAAGAGATCATAAGGACAACTGGATGTGGGACTTGTGAATAAGCATCATACACAGAAACCAGCTGTTGGAATGAGCTGTATTACAGGTATTCAGTGCAAAACTTGCTTTGTTTTGTGCATCTCAGACCAAGACCAAAAGGCAGCAGCAGTTACCTGATTTTCCTTTTTCTGCAGGAGAGGAAGTTAAACACTTGTGGAACCTTCTCTTCCACAGAGTACAGTAAGAAACACACATACTCCCTACATGGACATGCTCTCTTCTGAACAGCTGTTGCTGCTACAGATTTATCAGCACATGCTTATACTCCAGTTTCACATTTTTCTGGCTTACATTTTAAAATTTTGATTTCTCCAAGAATGACTTAATTGGGGCTGTGACTTTATATTTTTAGTGAGAGGAAGAAGACAAGACACAGAACATACGATGATTGGATAGAACCTTCCTTGCACAAAGAGTTTTTGCTTTTGTAGCAGTAAGTACTGCATTCCCCACAGTCATGGTTATCACATTCTCTACTCTCCAAGCTCCACTTTTCAATTAAGAACCTACTCTCCAATTTTATCAAGGAGATATACTCTGCCACTTCTGCACAAGAAGGTACAGAAGATGACCATCTTAAGTGCCTGTGTAAGCCATGGCATGTCAGTAAATGACAACAGGTCACTAAGCTGTGGGCAGTCTCTTGGTTATGAGCAGATATGAAAGATAGTTTTGCAAAAATAGTTAAGGCCTCAGAAAGGCTTTCCAGACACCTTGCTCTTGCCCTTCCCTTTCTTCCTCGGAAGCAAAGCAGGTAATCCATGTGGCATCATCAAATAGCATTTCCCACTAATTTCCAATAGTTAAGCAATGAGGTACTACTTCTTTCAGAAGGCTATTCCACAACCTAACAGACTTCAAAGACTCTACAAATACACACCAGCAACAAACTTTATTAGTCAGCAGGAGATAGCAGCAGGACTGACATACCAGCTACAGAGAGCACATCTGTCAATAACAGGTTGCTACAGACGCTCCCAGCACAAGGCATCTTGAAAGAGATCCAGCAGCAAGAAAGGTCTTTTGAAACATCTGATGATAAAGACCTATTATTTTAGTTTCTCATGGTCACCAGTAGATGTTAAATCTGACAAGAAATGTGTGTGTGGGTTATTCTGACAAGGTTCACAGTTACACAAATTTAAGTTCTCGTTTGCCTGTTCCAAATGAATCAAATAAATTTCCATTAAATGCCTTTTACAATAAGAAGATTATTAATTCATAATTACGGGTTTTCATGTCTTTTTTCTCCTTCTCTGAAAAACTTCTAGAACCCTACATACATAATTAATAAAAATATTTTCTTCTGGATGCCAGTCCTCCAAAATAATTTTATTAGGAGAGTCACCAGGTCCATCCTCAGACTACTTATTACCAAATAAACACTTGGAGAGCCAAATCAGGGCTCACTGTCACCTAATCAACTCCGCTTTCTTGTTCACTATTTTTTTATTAGTTGTGCAATAATGGTCTCTATCAACAAGTTCCCTGAATATCAGTTTTGAAATTACAAGATTCATTAACAGCCCTTGCACAAAAGGTGGGTCTTAAATTGACAGTGCTGTGGAGATGCTGTAAATAAAGACGACAGTCAAAAAAATCAAGTCAGAAGAGCCAAATCACCTTAAGTGACAGGAATAATATGAATAAAGATAAGAAATAATTAGAATTTTTGCTGTAAGCCTGGCACATATTGCTTGGAAACAAGAGGAGAGGAGAGGAGACAAGTGTGGGTGCATCAGAGAAATGCAGAGAAGTTATGCTAGCCAGTGACCAACTGAATCAAAAAAGCAGCTATGATCCTAGAGCACATTCAAAGGTCTATCTCCAAAATTCATCGATTCATCAGTGCTTTCGAAAAGGCCTTTGCAAGATTCTTTGTGTGCACATCTGTAGTAGACCATGTTCAAAGAAGTCCCTGAAATCAAACAGGAACAGGTACAGAATAGGAGGAAGCACTGAGGCCAGGAGAATCAGAAAGAAGACTGACCCCCATGAAACTCATGTGGGGATTTTACAGCAAGAGGAGGCTTAGTTGGCCACTTTCTGGTTAACTGGGACCTAAATACTCATTTTCCCAACAAAATAATCTGCTTCAACATTTACAATATTTTAAACCCACCTATGTTATTTTTGCCTTTTCTTCCTCTGTAGTATCTGGTACAAGAACTTCATAGGGCATGCGTCTCCTCCTTGGCAGCCTTCACTTTGCTGCTCTACTCCCCTGCCATTTTTAGACTACCACTCTTTTTAGCCTAGGCCTGTGCCATGTTTCTCCCCTGGCTTACTGCCTACTGACACCATCAAAATCCCAGCGCCGTCTAAGCTTTCCAGACATGGTTGTGGCCACGGGGTCGGGGCATGTGGGAATGCCAGGCTTTCTGCAGTGACGTGAAAGGCAGCGCTGGTGGCTGCTGCCTCCCAGCTGGGACCGATGATCTGTTCCAACAGAGAGTCAAAACAGATTAGTTTAAACCACAGACAATTTAATCTAACCTGTCTGATTTCAAACTGGAACAGAGAGGCAGAAGCAGTCATCTGGCCATCCCTGGCCTCAGCTGGGAGATGGCAACCCACAGGGACACCTCTCCAGCAGGACAGAAACCTGCCTGCATGAGCATATCCCTGCCAGAGAGTTAAACTCATCTGCTTGTGCCTCATTTACCTATTGGAATAGGCTGAACGTTTTGACAGCAGAGCAGCACTAGAACAGCCTGACACACTTTTCATGACAATCTCCCAGGAAGCTCTAAGGTAACACAAAGTGAGAAGAAAGCTGTCTCAACACCCTGAGCCAAAGAACAGAGAGAAAATAACGTCCAGGACTCAATTATTTATTTTCTTAAAAGACAGAAGATACCAGTAGGTTGCCACAAGGCTCTGAATAAACCCCCATGTTTCTGAATATCTTCATGAGGGATTTCAGAAATGGAGCAAATAGAATGGAGGCAACTGCTACTGGCAACAAAATTTCTTAGCTGAACATGATTTCCAGTACCAAAGTCAGCACTTACAAACTGTTAAATAAACTTGGAATAAATCAATTGTGTGAGACCAGAAGCTCTGAGAAGTCTTTTACAGGATATAACTGCACAATTACAACTTCAAGCTACTTGGCACTATGAACCCTGTGTTACAGCTTTTGCAGAATTCTGTAGAATATATTCCATTCTTGTTTGTTTGACACCTAAAGTTCACTTGTTTCTATCTGGAAAGCCCTTCCCAAATTGCAGGTGCTGCTTTTGGGCATTGCAATACCACTGAAACTTGGCTGCTAAGAATGTGACAACACCTCATCCCGTTAGAGATGTCATCTCATAGGACCTCGTTTGAGAGGTAATATGTAGAAACAGCCATTTGCTGCAAAAGAAAAACGTTGTCAAGATTAAGAGGTCAATACCTATTCAGACACAAGGTTTTATGGGAGTGCACAGCTCCAAAAGGTTCAGCTTGGCATTAACAATGTGATATTTCATATAAAACATTTCAAAGGTTATATTTCTTGCTTCATAAACTTGTGGAATGAACCTGGATGTTAACCTTAGTGCATGGCAGTCTTCTGAGGGAACTTGCTATCACAGATACATTACATGGTTATGTGCCATTAGTTAATCATTTAAACAGAGATAAGAAATGGAAATTATGGCATTTGGGTCTGATACATTCTAAAGATCTGCTGACTCTCCTGTTTGAAGGAGAGACCAACAACAGTTAAAACTTTTCTTCACCTGAGAAAATTACTTCTTTGTCTTTCTTTCACAGCCAAGAAAGCCTTTCTTGTTAAATATTATAAGAATAAACTATAAGAGCGGGACTAATGTTCTTACTGAATCCAATCTTTGAAAGCAAATAAATATAATTTGCATAGAACCATGAGGTTCACACCTGGATTAAAATGATAGGTGCTCTATAGATACCAAAACTTCAGTAGCTGAAAGAGTTTTTCAGATACCATGGCAGTCTAGGTTTTGGCAGCATGGCACATAATGGTGATACAAGTAAAACAGTCTCTGTAAATTTTCGTGGTCTAACTGAAGCTGATCACAAATTCTCCTCAATCTGTATGCAGTGGGACCAAGAGACCACCCCTTTCCCCTTGAAGAATCCTTTTAGCCACTGGTCAGTACCTGGGAAACAACTGGAGTTGTTAGCATGATGACAGGGCTCCTAAACTGACCCAACCAATACTAGACAACCTGCTGTCAAGCAGCACAATGCACTCTTTCCTTATGAACACTGTTTATGCTTTAATAGCACAAGTCCACATGAGCTCAGATTCAGATTCTTTTAGCTGACAACCTGAACTTTGCAATGAGGCCACCATGAGTAGTTGGCTTCATGTTTCTCTTTTTAACAAGCATGGGACATGCCAAGACCCAATGAAAAGCAGACAGACTCAGGCTTCTTTATTTCTCTGTGCATCACTGCACGTTAGGACATTTCCCTAAGCAGGGAAGTACGTGGAGTCTCACTGCACTGGAGCTCTTGGCAAAGCAATAGTTATAGAGGTCCATGAACTGCCTGCCTCCTACAGGAAGGAAGTGCTATTGGGATTGCTTGTGTACAGAGCTAAGAACAGGAGTAGGACCTCTGCAGTAGGATCACAGCAGTCTTTCTTCCCCGGGAGAGACCAAAGGATGTTGAAACAGTTAATTAACATGAAACACGTAGAAGAAAGACCTGTCCTCTCTTGACCAGAGACACAAAGAAAATAGTACCAATCCCAGGAGCAGCAGAGCACAGGAAGCCTTAATTCATTTACAGAGTCAGAATGAGTGCATGCAAATAGATTCCATTTCCATTCTGTAATCGTCTCAACTTTACAACAAATTGCAAGAAATTCTTCCTGGTGAAAAGATGCAAAAGCAGTGAAGCCAAAGTACAGTGATCTAACTGATCCTTTTGTAACTAACCAAAGATAAACAAGGATTAAACATAGCTAACTTCTGTTTACTATTCCAATGACAAAAATCACTTTTAGATGAATGTTTACAAAAAGGGCATATTGGTTCAGGCCTTCTGAGACCTGGCTCTCTGCAGAAATCATTTGTAACAGTCAAATGTTTACCATTTACAGCATTTCAAACAGGGTAACCCCAGGAACTGGAATGCAGCTGGCAGATGGTGAAAGAAATTAAGCTCATGACATGGTTCAGTAAACAGCAAATTACGATATGGTAGAAGTGCTTGCCACCCCAGACAACTGCTGCACTCGGGAACTTTCTAGGTGTGCTAGTTTTGGCTGGGATGGACTTAAATTTCCTCATAGTAAGAAGAAAATTAACCCCGTTGTATGGGGCTGTGTTTTGGATTTGTGCTGAGCACAGTGTTGATACCACGAGGATGTTTCAGTTCACGGTAAAACACGACACCAGGGCTGCAGTGAAACACTCCAAAACTTCCCTGACTTCTGTCAGCACAAAGCCAGCCAGGAAAACTTAACTTGCCAGGTTACCTTGAGACTGAAACCCCTGTGCAAGCAACCCCTCCTCAGCTCCTCTGTCTGTCCTCTTTACCAGGAGCTGCTCTCCTGTGGAGCCTGGCAGCACTCTCCAGGCAAATAACTACATGCCACATGATTAGGAGTCTGGGATAGAGGCATAGGGGATTTGCATAGATCTAGAATGGAAATTGGAGATGGTATTTTCATTTAACCTACTTAAAAACAAAGGGAAATGAAACTGAATATATTTAGTGTCACTTGGATACGACTGTATGCTCTGGATTACAAGGGAGTGAAAAAAGACTGCTTGTAAAGCATTAAAGGACCAGTTGCAATCAACTGGCTTTCCAGTTCTGGAAATCAAAACTGAATGTCCCAGTTGGAAAGCCCTGGGAGAAGGGACTGATAACATACTTTGTATTTGAGCCTCCCTTCTCTTCCAAAGAATCGATATATTTTTCCCTGCCCCTTGAAGACCTTTTTTTCCACTGCTTTTCCTTATCTTCCTGTTGGGTGGAAACTGCTGGAAAACAGTGACTGAAGGCATCCTTTGGTGTACATAGAGGCAACTAGAGACAAACACTGTTACCATCGCCTTCCCAATACAGCTGCAATGCAGAGCATATAAAGAGCCTCATGGAAGGACATCATGGACTTCTGCACTCCTGCCATCAGCCTGTTGCTACGTTCTTGCATGCTGGCATCCTTCCTACTTATATTTCATATAGCCTATTTAAAATGTTCTGTAATTCTCAACATTACCACTGAATAATATATTTATTAATTTGTTAGTGCCACTAACTGTCCCTGAGGCTTTTCTTGAGAATGTGTGTCAGCTTATTGATTCTAGCCTTCCCCCTCTCTGCACTGCCTTCCTCCTCTGCCAAGCAGAAACATACTTCTGTGCTGCTTCAGGTCATAATTGGAAAAAAGATAGAAATGTTCAATATGACTCATACATAATTCAGCTTATCAGCTACCCAGGAGAAATGAGAAGAGAAGGTATACGCATGTCTATTTCTTCTGCTATCAACAGGAGAAATAATTTCCAGTTACACAAAGTATACGTAGTTTGGTCACAACAGGATTTGCAGTTAGAAGGGAAAAATGAGAGACATGGAAGCAAAGAATAAAAGGGCAGTAGGGAACTGAACTGTTAAAAGAGATTCACTTATGTGAGAATTCCTGATTCCCCTGGAAGACTGGATTCATGCTTCTCTCTTAATATTCAGAATTAAATAAGCTGGCAATTAGAAAGAATAACCTGCTTTTGATCTGTAAAACATCGCAGAAATCTAAATAAAATAAAGCTCCAGCTTAGTTAGCTACAAAGACATCTAATAACAGCCTGGTAAACCCTAACTGTGACTTCTGGATTTAATGTTAAGGCCTATGTTCTAAAGGCAAATTGTGAAGAAGCATTAAAACTTACTGTTATAAAGGATTTTTAATGTCAAAATCAATACATGCTGTGTATTTAGCAGCATGTAACCACGAGGACGTCTATGATAAGCTTTGTCATGCACCAGGGACCACTGCATTAGTCAAGTTCTTGAAAGGAAGTGCAGAATGTCTGTATCATTCAAACTGCCATCTGAGACCAATTACAGAAATTATTTTAACCCCAAAAGCAGAGGGAAAAATCCAATCCTAGTTGACAGTCTTGAGAGTATCAAGGGTTCCACATAAAATGTGTCATTTACAAATACCTCTAGAAAACTCATGTTAAAAAAGTGATGGCATAACAGAGAAGCTGGGCACTTAGCACTATTTTTTGGAAGCCTTTGAAAGTAAACAACCACAACCAGGGCACTGAGTTGCAATATCTACTTTGCCAATGTGTAAACAAAGGAATATTAATAGTAATTTAAAAATAATCATATTCATAAAATGCATAAACATCATAATCTCTATTAGACAATGCAGAAAAATAAGATAACATGACTGAAAAATTCAGAGCTGTCCGTAGAAAAGTCTCAGAAAGGGCAATGTAAAACATTTTTTTTCTTAAATATAAATACATCATAACAGAATTCATCTTCCTTGTCAGTGAAGGCAACATAAAAGGCACATGTAGCTCTCCATCCTCACAGTCAAGCTCACAACTCTATGCATGAGCACATACAAATCGTTAGGCAGCAAATGTTTCTTAATTTTGCCCATTACAAGACTGCACAGCAAGGGGTCGATACTTTTCAGTTTGAGTGGAAAACACAGCCTCCCCAGCCTGCAGATCGTTTTTGACCTTATGGGATCATGTTCAACAATCATTACTCCCAATTAAAGGAATTTTCCAAACAGAAAAGCAGGCTCAGTGCTTGACTGCTACTGACTTCTGCTTCTGCAGCTCCTAAATTGTGTGCCCGCATGTCTTTTCCTGTCTGTGGTGTTTCCTAACATTCCCTATTTATGTGGTGGTCTGCAAGTTTTACCTCATCAGGAAATCAGCAGGAACACCATGGAGCTAAGAAATACTGTTGTGCTCCTTGATGCAAGGCATGTCTCTGTGGGCCTTTGAACACTTAACACAGAGCAAATAAATTATTAGCGTGTGTGTGCATGTGCATACATATCCAAGATACATAAAGGCAACTATAACCAAAGGAAACAGGAATCTGCATGGAAGAGTTTGGTATTGAAGCATCCAGTATCACAAAAATCCAGTTGCAGGAAGCATTTAAATGCAGATCTGCACATAAACTGCTGAAAGAGCTCCACTGAGCTTTATGCACTTGCATACACGGCTGCAAAGGCAAGAAGTAACAAAAAGAATTTGATTTTTGTCCCCCAATAATTTTCAAGTCTATAGCACCTATAGATTATTCTTAATAATACTATTACTGGAGAGCAAACTGATCTTTAAGATGCCCCACCTCCAGAAACAAGATACACAATCACATCAGGTATTGAATGATTTCTATGATTCCCATCACCACGGTGCCTGAGCACATTACAGTTGTTTAATGTATTCTTTGTCACAGAGCAGAGAGGAAAATATGATTACCTCTATGCTATAAATGGGGATGGGAGAACAAGGAACAATAGGCAACTTGTCATGTGAGGCTGGCACACTCACCACCAGGATAACCAGTCTCCTCTGGTTCAAAATCCTACAACAATAAACACTTTCCAGTCGAGTTTTTTCATTACTTAGAAGTTTCTGCATGAATCTATAAACAATAAGCAATTTGCCTAAGCCTTTTCCTGCTTGTAAGGGGTAAAAATGCAAGGGGTAAAAATCCATTCAGCCAAATGCCCCAGATTTGTAACACCTCAGTACATTTACAAAATCCTATACATAAACAAATGATAGAACACACTGATAAGCTGGAAAAACCCCACCTTTCCTTAAAAGCAAACAATAATTCTGACAATTTAATATTTAAAAAATCAACTGTTCACATGCCTGGTTTTATCAAATAAACTTTTTCCACAAAATATTCCATTCAGCAGACACAACATAGCAAGCGAAATAAAACCTACTCATATAGGAGACAAGGAGGAAAATCTACTCTTTAACAGAAGAGTCAGAATTGTAAGTCGTGAGTACAGTGAAAAATAAACACAACTACATTTCACATCAAATCCTAAACCTGAAGAGTAACCTGAATATCTGTGCGCTGATTTAATCCAGAAGGTTCAGCAACATAGATTAAGTTTCTGATTGTCAGATACAATACTTGGATACCCTGAAGATGGGTATTACATCAAAGCAAACAGATGAGGAAAGTATACAAATGTCTCTGTAGATAGCTCTTCAAGTCAGAAATGACACCTCTCAATCAGACAGCAAAAACACTCTAAAGAAAGTTCAGAATCTGCAATCCTTCCATGATTGTCTCAAAAATATGAGGTTCTATTATAGGAAAAAATAGAGCAACTGATACAGGAAGCTTTACCAAATCAAGCTAGAATATCACCACACCATTTAAATGCAGCACATCAACATGTAGCTGCCAAAGCCGTATCTCCTGCCACTTTAGGCATGCAAAAACTTCCCCCTTACCTTCTAACACTGTTAACTTGGCACTCGTGTTTATCTCCCCAACACTATTGGTGGCTGTGCACTCATAGATAGCTTCATCTCGATGAACGCGCAGGGGCTGTATCCGCAGAACTGATCCTGATCCATCATCAAACTCGATAACCTTTGAAAATGGAAAAAAAGCACTTCTTTACTGGTATCTTCTGCAATAAACAATGGAAGTCAAAAGAATTCAGGGCTTGAAAAACAAAAACCAAACCAAAACAAGCCCTGTCTAAAATACTATGCAGTAAGTTAAGTGTTCCAAATCCAGTAACACAAAAATTTCAGTGTCAAGAACATATTTGTCCTCTGAGGAGGCCAGAACAAATGAAGATCCAATGAGGTTCTTTATGGATCAATTAAAGTTGACAAATTATCAACCTGGTAATAAAGATGTGAATCTGATGATTTAAAACATCTGAGCCATATTTGCACTAATGATTTTACTAATCACTGATAACAATTTAGTGCCAACTTTCACCTTGATGGAAGAGGAGAATGATATACTCCTGTGGGATTGCCAGGGAAACAGTAACAAAATGTGAATAAAACCTGAAGCACCTACAATGCATGCTAACTCCAGCAGAGTGAGGGGTTTTAATGTCCCTCAGCACTGAGTACTTTGCAACTCTGGCATAATCAACAATGATGTAATTACACTTCCTTCCCCAGCATAATAAATTAAGTCTTTAATAAATCATTGCCTTTCCATCCATTCTGCTAAGCTGCAAAATGCATTACTCTGACTTATACATGGAAGAAAAAGGTATTTATTAGTTTGTAGCTGGATCACTATATGCTATTTCTTAACAGCGAGGCAGTGAAGGCACAGCCTCAAGGCACTGTTAATGCCAAACTCACCCTTCTCCTATTACAGAGTACAGCAAAAGTTAGAAATACTACCTGATCTGCAGATGGTGACAGCATGAGGCAAAGGCAGAAGCCCCCCAATCCCATCCCTTGGGAACTGAGGAGGGAGATGAAGAGACTTAAGGGATCCTTCGTTCCAGACACAGATGTCAGCCTAGAGCCTGTTCTACCACCATGCAGAACTTTTACCTTATTTTCAAGGGCCTGTTTAGGAGCACTTCCCACAGCATAAAGATCAAAAGAGAAAACAGAAAGGAAAAAAGCAATGCACCACAAGACTCTGCAGTGACAGGAGAAATAGGAAGAAATCAAAAGGTAACCAAGACCACCAAAAAAATCTGTTACTCCCTATGCTGGAATAGCCCTTCTGTTTCAAGTAGCAGAAACAGCTTGTAGAAACCCCTAATAGAGAGTCACGTAAACGAAGAGGAATATGAATATCACCACAATACACTTAAAATAATGATTTTTTAAAAATATTAATTTTTAAATTAAGTATGAAACTGTGACAAAATGCTAAATCGTTACAAAGGACAGGGCTACTGCCAAATTTTAAAACAAGACAAAGTCAGCTACAGAGATTAATTCACTTCAGTGATAAGGACTAAAAAGGACTAAAAGATGAAACAGCAGAAAGGCTCTTTTGGCCTCACTATCCTTTGAACAAACACTGTGTGATAGGAAGAGAGCTACAACTACTAAGGGCCAGACAGACACTGAGACCAAAATGTTGTTCATTTGCTAATGATGGATACCTCTTCTGTGTCACAACTTAGCATGCATATATCAGATTTGGTTTTTTCTCCATTTAAACTTAATTCCAAGTTTTCCCTAATTAAGACTAGTAATGAAGTAAAATTAATAGTTATCTAGCAAAAAAAAAAAAAAAATTAAAAATTATTCACTATCTCCTGACACAAACTATGTATCCAAACTGATGTGAACAAAGGTATGAAATTGCTCATATAAATGCATATAATATGGCATAGCCCTCTGGTCAGCCACAACAAGCACCAAATTCACTATAAAGGTTGTGTCTACTTAAAAATTAGAATGTTTAAATAGTTACTACACAACAAAACCTTTACCAGGGAAAAATAACAGTGTAAAACAAGATTAAAATTGATTGCTTTAATCAAGGTTTTCTGCTCACATATAAAATCATGATTAAAACTGGTGACTTGAATCAATCCATTCTGGGCAGCAAAGTCATCTTGTGCTCCAGTCAGAAAAGCAAAAACATCAAAGACAGGGGATTAGAAGAAAGGCAGCAGAATTGTAGAAGGGTCACATTTCCAAGGGCAGTTTTAGAGAAGGGAGCCCAACGCCAAAAAAGGAAAGTGGAGAAAAAGGTGGAGAAAGTCAGTGAAAATATATTTACTATTTTAAATATGAACCAAATTGGACCCTTTTCCCAAGATGTTTCTGATACCTGCTCTTCTCCCTTCATTTCTCTCATACTTTAGCTCCCAGCAAAATCAATTAACCCTTCACCATTCCCCTTCCAAGCACATTTGTGGGAGGGATGTCAGTAGCCATCACTTAAAAAGATTTCCATTAGTGTTTTGGCATCTCACTTTTGAATCCCACTGGGGATAGTAGGTCAAAGAGGTGCCTTATAAATTCTGGTAATGAAACCAGAAAAAGTATTGCTAGATCCAACTGTTATCTGCCATCCAATTCTCTGTAAGCCCCAGTCTCCCATCTGAAGGAGGATGTCCTGTTGGTGTGTTTCCAGCATCACGCTCAAAGGACACCACCTGCTCTACAGATTGCATTGCTGCAGGGAAGGAAACTTGCTTTACACTAAAGCTCTACACTCTGTATTGTACTGACGAAGAGATACCCAGGTTGCAGTGATGATTATTGTGCAATTAAGACCTGTGAGGATTAGATTGATTACCGAATTTTCGGGTTTGGGCTTTTTTTTTCTTTTCGTAATTACCTCAAACCGCTGAGAACTGACTTTCTTCCCCTTCTTCATCCACGTGATACGAGGTTTGGGCTCTCCTGTTGCCTGACACACAAAAGAGGCCACTCCTCCAGAAATCCCAATCTGATCTTCAGGAGCTTTCATAAACGTTGGCTTGCCTGGAAAAATAACCAAATCACCCCCATGAGGACATAACATCAGATAAGCATGGAACGTGTCATGTTAATCTAAACTGTAACATAATTGGTGCTCTTACTACAAATCCAGGTTGAATGGCCTCGGCCACACAAATTCAGTGCAGACTGCAACGTGACAAGGACAGTTTCTGCTTGAGTACCTTTTTCTCCTGAAATAAGTCCATCTGGCTTGCCTATAAATGAGGGCAATAGAAGGCTCCCCCAGCCTCCTGGGCATTCATTCAGGTATATGACAATTTGGAACCATTTTTACGGTTTATTTTTTTAATAAATGGATTTTTGCAGGTTTGTACTGTGGTTATAGCACCGGAGATTACAGAACAGCTGACATACCAAACCTATGAAATGTACCATACCTCGACATTACTTTTACTGAAAGCTGTTAACACATCCATAAAAATCAACAGACATGGTCTTAAGTATACAAATAACAACCTTTAGTTTCATTTTAAATGTGAATTGACATAAAAATTCTACAGTTTAAGTATCTGGAAACCTACAGAGGCTAGCCTATGCTTGTTAAGAAACTAATCACTAGAAGTGAAAGTCAGCAAAGAAACTGAAGTGGTATTCAGACATGAAAGACTCGGCAAAAATTTTTAAAAAAAAAAGGTATCATATAATATTTCATGAAAATACAGCTGTGTCTTCTGGATTTGCATAACAGATTCAGATGGATAAAACTATGCATCCAGGTTGAATGGTTGTATTTTTCTGTACTCACTGTATGGGAAAATTTTGCACTATGTGATCTGAGGATCATCTTGAAAAACTGCTTTGTCCTCATGAGAAGCATTTGATGATCCCATATTCCTATAAAGCACTAAAACATTTAACTCCACAGGGAGAGTTAACAGAGTCCACCCATGATGTCATTCCACGCACAGGTCACACTATGGCCATGTTTCAAACACAGTTCCAATCTACCACTTCACGATGAACCTTACCTATAAACGGGTCAGAGACAGCTGCTGGCACATAGAAAGGAGCCTGAGTAAGTGAAGAAGCCTGTTCAACCCCAAGATACAACACCATTGACCCCAGCAGAGCTGCTGGTGGCTCCATACCTTCACACTCTGGACACATCCACGAGTGTGGCCTTGAGGGAGAGGGGGATGACCTCTGTCAGCCCAGATGCTTTGAACTCTAGACAAACTGAGGGCTGGACTTCCCTGATCTAGGAAGAATACAAATTCAGCAATCCCAAAAGAAGACAGCCTTTAAATGCATTTTCCTAACGTATGAGAGGTTTAAATTCTATGGGTGCAGCTGGAATTACAGCTGAGCCAGGCAGGCAGTGGCAGCTACTGAAGAGGGCAGGGGCAGTGCTCTGCTCCTCATTGCCTTCTCCTCCCCTCCCTGCCTCCAGACAGACACTGGCACATGAACCTCTACAAGGAGTTCCAGGATCATCAAAGCCTCTGTGGAACAGATTTGGGCTCCTAACCTGGCAGAAAGATGCTTTTTCTTCTTTTCCAAGCAGGGCAAGGAGCACAGTGGCTCAGGGCAGGATCAGGCAGAGCTCAGGAGCACTGAAGACAGCGCCTCTCTCTCAGCAGCTGTGGAGCACAATTCACCCTCAAATATTCAAACAGCAGTCCCTGAAGACTTTGCTGAAATCGTGGCACCTCCCAGACCCCAGTTCCACCTTTTGGTTTACCCCACACTAACGGCTTACACTGACCCCTGTCCCAGCGGTGTGGCATGGTGAGACAACACACAGAGCTGCTCGACCAAGTGAACTAATTCAATCCTTCCTGCATTTGACAAAGCCCAGAGACCAGGCTCTGCCTTGCTCCAATGCATGTGTCCCAGGCCAGGGAGACTGCCAAAGGCCCAGGATGCTTCTTGTTTCTCTCACGTGGCACCACTGCCTGCTAGGGGTGTCAGGGTGTGCTGCAAGACGGTCTTTGTGAGGAGAGGTCAGGGCTGCCCTGTGCTGGACACAGCAGTCCCACAGCATGGCATAGCCAGGCTCATCATGGCGGTGCCTCTGTGGTAACAGGTTAAGAAGGCACAAAAACACCTCACAGCTGTGAGAAATGAGATTAAAAGAGTGAGAAACAGCCCTGTGAGCACCCAGCCTGAGAGGGATGAGGAGCTCCGGGTGCCTGAGCCCATGGAGACACCACACTGAAGCAGGTATTTCCTGGCAGCCCACAGCCAGGCCTGCAGCTGGCTGAGGACAACCCACCGGTTTCAGAGTGAAGAACAAGGCCAGACCAGGTCATCACCACCTGGAGAGCCACCCAGCAGCTGAGGCCACATGGAGCAGAGAGGGACTGGTGGTGAGGCACTGCGGAGGCAGCAGCACAGCAGAGCCCTTCAAAACCTGCAACATCCGATGCTCGACATGGGCTGTGCTCGTGCGCTGGGGAGCCACCAAGCACCCACGTGGGGACACGCCAGCCCCGACCCCGGCTGATCTGGAGGTCACAGCTGAGACACTACAATGCACACCTGGACCTCCGCTATTGCTGCTTGCTCAGCCTGATTTCCAAAAGGCCCTGGCAGACGGCAGAGCCACCAAGGTCAGCACTGCCTGTGCTGAAGTAGATACACATGCTCTGTCCTCAGCAAGCTTCTTTGAAGGAGTATCATAGACCTGGCCTCACCACAAAAATTCCTCAAGAAAGTGTACTGAATTATGCCATCCTTGTTGAAGAGAGCCCCAGGACTGTGCTCAAAACCCAGAAAATGCCTTTTAAGACATGATAGCTGCTGTCTGAAGGCTTTGGCACATTGTCCTGACATGAACAACAAGCAATTATTAAGTCTGCTTGCTTAACTGATGCTGATTCCACATATTTACTCATCTATAATCATGTATATTTCTACTTAGTTTGTATTTACATATATCTCTGTTTATTCACCTCTCATCTATTCCAGAGAAATTTTAATTTACCATTCAGGCTGCTAGTGATGGCGTTGTGATTGACTGTTTTGCTATGCAGTGTGCTGAGCTGATGTCTTGTATTGCACTTCAGCAGTTGATTTGGTTTTTGGATTTTCTGTTATTTACTCTGTGATCTTAGTAAAATAGTGTCATTTTTTTTCAAATGGCAAATACAGCAGAATCCAAAAACTTTTGTCCTTGAAGAATACAAGGCAGTTAGATCTCTGACTTTATACTTACTCCCCAGCTCATACACTGAGGGCTTACTTTACTTTTGTACATTTAAAAAAAATCAATACTATTAAAACCAGAACAAAAGGAAACTGAATGTTCACCTGCTGTAAAACCTAAAAAACCTGCTGCCTTGATTTTACATTGCTGCAATGAATCTTTTCCCCCTGCACATTTAATTGAGTGACACTGATTTCTGGAAACCATCTAAATCCTCCGAGACTGGTCACAGAAGTACACCTGTATATAAACCAAATTCTCAAAAGGTTATTTCTACAAAGGCATTTTAAACATGTCTATGCCCTGAAGTTTTGAAATGGAAGGAAAGTACTAATTATGCAACCTATAATCCTGAGTCCTGGCCCCAGGACAATAGAGTAGGTCATGAGCATACATATTTTTATACTGATTGGTAACTGTTACAGCAAATCCCAAAACTTATCTCAGTGAGAGCTAACACAAGTGCAACAGAGCATCCATTAAACTCTTGGTATCTGCGAAAAATGCACGTTAAGTGGACTAGACAGCCTCCACATCTCCCCTCCAACCAACATCTCTGCTGAGAGGAAGCTGCCGTGAGACTATCGTTAGTTACCTCCAAGGGGCAGCACTGGGGATAGGGCCAGATCATGGTACAAGCTGTCCTTTTAGCCTATTTTGAGTATTTGCAGTCTTAGGGTAGCCCTAGAAAGAGTCAGAAAAAATAAGGATGTACTGAAAATACAAAAGTAACCTACATGTTGTCTTTTCCTGCTCCTTAAATTCAAAATGACCAGAGTGTACATAGAAGATTATGCATGTATGAAGTTTTAAGTTAACTGTTTGCTGCCCAAACATGCTACAAATAAATACAAGGAACTGAATGGTTTATCTGCAGTGAAAACCTGTCCTTTCCCCGATGACCTGTGGACCAAAGCTGAAGATTTTCTGTTGAAACCTTAAGGGAGGGGGGGGTTGGCTGAGGGGAAAGGAAAAAAAGCTGTTGTATTTCAAAGACAAATCTCTGAAATATCAGCTTGAGAGAACCTCCCAAGCAAGTCTTGGATGACAGCAGTGAGAGGTGCTGGATGGCTGGGTGCCCATCACACCCACCTTCGCTTACTCCATCGCATGGAGTAACAACTCCAGGCTGGCATAGCTCCCTTAAGTCCAAACTACTCCAGTCTTTCTCTCCCTAGCCTCTCTGCTCAGTGACAGATCCCTGGAGCACATTCAGGCCTCACCCTCTAAACTAATTCTTGCTCCTCACTTCAAAACCAAGTTCCTATTACACCAGGAGCAGAAGTCACTGCTCTCATTTCTATTCACTCATAAGCTTCAGGCAGGAGAATGGGAAAAATTTCACCTTCTTGGCTGAAATTTTCCGTGCTTGCTCTTTGCTCAAAACTGAATTATTCTAGAAAGCTTATGGGAACAACACAGTTCTGAGGAGGAAGACTGTAAAAAACAGAGTATTTCTTTCTGTTGTAAGAAACTGGTTTGATCTTATTTGGCTGGGGGCAGAAAAATAACAACTTGCTCAGACATGCTCTCCATTGAGAAATTAAAAAAAACCCCCCAAAAAACATTTCAGAAGAAAAGGACTTCCCTTTCACATTTGGTAGTGTTGAAAAAGCCACTTGCCGAGCAAGCACAGATTTGTGGATAATCCTATAAAGTGAATCTCAAGGAGGGCCTCATAGGGTGGAAGAGATGCTAGCAGAGATTTAGATACACACTGCTCTACTGAACTACCCAGGAGAAACAGCAGAAAACTCATGCAGTGTCCCAAGCTGGGCATGTGATACGTTCAAAAAAAAAGCTCCTTTGAATTTATTTTAAAAGGTCCACAAGAACAAGCAAAGAAAGCCAGAGACAGTCAGGTATGCTCTAATCAACATGGCTGTTATCTGCCCTTCTGGCAAAAGCAAGTGAGATGGGTTTGGGAGGAGGACCTGAAACCCTCAAAGACAGAACCTCAGGTTTCCTGGAGAGCCACTGACACCTTTCCTACAGGGCAGCCCAGAGCCAGGCACTGCCAGCCATGAAGATGCCTCTCTCACTTATATGTTATCTATAAAATCACTGTTGCTCCCTGCTATTCTAGAAAATTTGTTGTGAAACAATTCTTATGTATTGGAAAACCATCTCAGCACCTCTTTTAAAATTTGCTCTACTCAACATCTGTAGAAGAAAAATAAAATTTCAGTTCCCTTTTCCAGGTTTTCCTTTCTTTACCAGAGAAGTTCAGAGTCACTTCATTACATGCATTGTTTTTAGGCTGTGCAACTTCTTAGTGAACCCAAAGGGCTTTCCCAGGGAGAAAAGTACCTCTTGCCAAATTTCCTTCAAGGCTGAGGACAGAGCTGCAGCCTCCCTCTAACTTGGCAAGGTGTCTTTTATGTGAACCATGGTCTTTGAGGAGTAACATATGACCTGTGTTACCTGACTTGAATACTAGCCAGATCCTTGAAAAATAATGCTGGGTCCTGCATACTTAGCATAGGTCCTTGCATTTTGATACACATTTAGCACACAATTGCCACATAAAATATGTTTCCTTGTAATTCTGTAAGAGGCAAAAATTTCAAGTGGCTGAAACATAATATATGCCAATATAAATATACATAATACACACAGATGTTAACTTGTTTTATTTCACAGACCCATCATTTTCTTAAAATAAATGGGAAAATTAAATGGCATCCTGATGCATTTTCAGTATTTAGCACCCACATCAAATATTCCTCAACCAAAAAATTTAATTCAAGGACTGGCAACATAATGCTCCTTCTGTTCTTGTGGATGCCATTTTCCAAAGGGTCGCACACAGGTTTGAGGAAAAATGAATTACTGAACACATCTGCAATTAGGTGTTCTATGAACACTCATCTGCTGTGAGAGATTTTAAAGAAAAATATCTCTGTCCTCATGGAGCAAGTTCTCACTACTCTAAATAGATGGGCAGCCAAAAATAAGACTTGTGTTGTAGGAGAGGGAAGCTTATATTTTTATCCAAGAGCTTTTACGACTTGAGTTAAATTAAGATTGGAAGTAGACTCCTCTGTGAAGAAAAAAATGACAGTTGCAATATAGGATGAACTGGATAAGGACATACAATAGGCACGGGCAATCTTATTTAGGTGCCTGGGCTAAATGAATACTAAGAAATTACTGACACCAGAATGAACAGATCACAATGAAATCAGCTCCTGAGCCTGGAAATTGTGAAATTCAGGTTTTAATCTCTGCCTTTAACCTTCCCTGTCACATATAGAAAGGCAAAACTGTGCCTCACCTTCCACTGTACAACCTACCTGCTGTTCTCACATGGCTGCTGTCAGGACGAATATGCAAAAAATGATGATGTGGCTCAGTTATAACACTGGGAAGAAACCAACAATGACACAGACCTTCTCATGTTCATGACTGACTTTGAAGTGGAAATAAAGTGGTCTAGAAGACAGAGGTGGCCCATGCTTTTATATACAGCAAAAGTATTTTTCTTGGTTTCCTTTACGACCCTGGATGATTGATACCTGTGCATGGATGGATGCCTACTGGAAAGATACTCTGGTGAAAACTTATCAGTGATTCTTCTTCTAAGCATCCATTGCAGGGCAGGAGACAAGTCAGTGGGCTCTCCAGCTATCCTTTAGCTTTCCTTTCAATGTACCCACCACTGTTTAAATGTAGTTCCTGCCCCTTTGTGATTATTAGGAATGCTGTTTGGCAAAATACAAGTTTTCAAACTTGCACTTTTTATTCTTGGATAATTTATATGTAGGAAGAGCCTGTTTTAGCCTTGTAATAGCATTCCTTTAACAACAGCTTACTAAAGCCTCTGTGGGTCTCAGTGAGCAGAATGCTAATTCATTCCTTGTTTCTCCTGTTTTGGTTTTATTTCACTAAGATGACAGCACTTTGTAAATGAAACTTTTGTCCTTTATTGTTTGGTGCAAAGTACTTCTTAAATAAATGCAAATGTATATGGTAGGGTGTTGCATGCTCAGATCTTACACAATTTTCTTTTTATCTAGGGTATGGATCATAACCCTTTCTCCCACCCACTTAACAAAAACACTTAACTGCACCCCAATCACAGAAAATAGCACTCTGAATTCAACATATTCCTCAGATCAATCTGAATTACAGGTTACCTCATGTTACCTGCATATCTCTTTTTTTTTAAATCATCTTATTTTATTATGTTTTAATGTTTAAGAGATTCCCAACAGCGAGGACAAATGATTCTGCTATTTCAATCCAATTTTAGTGGTTGAGTTTTCCAGCTTCAAGTGTGAATGTCCATGATAATCAAATCTACAAACATTATCTCAGAGCAAGTTGCATTTCTCCTCGCCTTCTTCTCCTGACTTCCATGAAGTTACTCAGAGATAACTTCTGAGTTTGTACAAAATGAAATCAAATAAAGTGAATGATTCATATCCAAAATTACAAGAAGTAGATCTTTTAACATGTTCAATGACCTCTGTAACCTTCAGTAAAGAAACTACATTACAAAAATAACAAAAGCAGTCATCCAGCAGAAGCTGTGCTTCTCCCTGAACACCAGCAGGAAACACAATGAACTAAGATTCAAGGCACTCATTTCAGCAGGCAAGACCCACGGTGCTTTGTTTATCTGGAGTAAGCTTAACTAAAGAAGAATGCAAAGGGACATGTTAGGTTAGGTTAAACATATACATTTATCAGCATCTGTAATGACTTAAGCTCAGAAATTCTTACCATCTTCAATTCCTGCTCTTTCACCATCTTGGCAAACAGGCTCTTTCCTGAGCATAAGCCCAGTCGAAAGGCTAAGCCTTTGACAGGGCTGAGGTGTCTCTGCAGACACACAGTAGGAACCCTCCACACCCAGACAGGCGTTTTCAAGCCCCCTTTTCCCAACCCAGGATTTATACTCGTGAGTTTAAGTCAAAATCAAGTATTTTTAAATTTCTCTTGAAGAAACATCTAAAGACCTCCTGTGTCCTGTGTACTTCTAGTTCCATGTCTGGACAGTTACACATACATCAGCCCTTCACCAACTCAGAAACTCAGCCTTCCCTGTTAAATGCTGATGTTTGGATAAACCTGCTTATTCCACAGCAATAGGGGTTAAAAGCCATTAGCTCACTCAAGTGTTAAGGCCATGATTACTGGATATTAATAAACTACAGCAACAGCCTGTCATCATAGTATTGCACTTGAGTAAATTTCTAATTCTGTCTCTTTATGAATCATGGAAATTGTTGACAAAGTTTAAACGCCTAAAATTAACTGACGATACTGAACCAGAATTGTCTCAGGCAGCCATCACACGAGGATGCTGTGCAAGGCACATTCTGGGTGCTGATTTATTTGTGGAGTTTTATGCAGACAACTTAGACCTTAACGCAGTGGGGAGGTGGTTTTTCTCCATATCACATCTGCAGGGGGCTTACAGATTTTGCACACAGGGTGGCAAATTTTCTCCGTTACTTTTCCAGGCTGTTGTAATTGCAATGTCTTTCTCAAAGTGCCTGGCTGGCTATCAGTGTGAGCTGCTTTACATCTCAGTAGGAAAATCCCTAACTCTGGCTAATCCCTGGGCTATGACTGACTCTTGTCCATGGGAAGGGGGTGGAGGGGAAATAAATCAATTCCTATACTATTACATCATTCTTACTTGCTTCCAATACCTGCAGTAATATGTAACAAAAAAAATAAATTCCAAGAAGCATAAAGCAGTCCTGCATACAACTGAAGAATAGTGATTAAAAACAAAGCAGAAAAACAGCCCAGTAAAACATTGTTCTAGAACCAGAGGTTGTCTTCATTTCCCATCCTCTGCTTTTACGTTTCCCTAGAGCACTCACAGCTTGTGTGTGCAGCCTGTTACGTATTTTGGGGAAAAGCCAGAGCTATATATGGGTTCAGCTTTAACTTCCCAGCATTTATACAAAGCATAACACAGAGCAGAAAAAACAAAGGAGAGCAGAGAAGCGCTGCTCTAACTGCAGACCTTCCAGCAGCCTCACAGAATGGTGTTCTGCTTTAATTTAAAACTGAAACCTGAAGTCAAATTTCCACCTGGTAATAGCTTAAAGGCACTTCCAATTAACTTGGTAATACACACTTTCTGAGTTAATAAATTTTTCAGCCTCTGTGTTTAATACAATTAAGCATTTGGGCCTGTGGCCTTAGACCTTATTCAGCTTGGGAAAGGATTGCAGGGAGACTGTCTCCAATTATCACCATTTACACAACATTCACGTAAGGGCTTTCAAATGCACACATATAGAACATTCATTTAATCATACACAAAATTCAGTACCTGAATTCAGGCTGCCTCTCTCTTGCACACAATACGTACAAGGGACAAGAGAGTAAAGCCCCTATCTACGGGGCTCTGCAACCATCACCACACTGCCTGATGCAGCACAGAACAGCTGTGCCTGATCCTAGCAACTTACTTTTCCTTCCAAAACTGCATTTTGTTATTTGCAAATTTCTTCAAAACTTCAAAGTTAATAAAGCATATTGCACAGTGTAAAGAACCCGCTAAGATATGCAGAACCAGGAAAGAGACAAAACTGAAATCTTGTGCTTGAAAAAACATGAAAATTAATTTTGCCAGCATGCCTACCACATTAAACACCACTTTTTTTTTTACACAAAAGGATTAAAAGGTTTTAATCCTTTTTTGCAAGCAGCTAGTTCTTGATTCAGTAGTTCAAAAGGCTTTGCCAAGTTCAGGTTTTTCCTCTGCTTTTAAGAATTAAAAGCGAGTGCAAATCTTATTTTGTAAACAGATACCACAGTAGAATGATTTTAACAGAACTGGGTACCAGAATAAGTGACCTCTTCAGAATATTTGTCACTAAAGCAAAGGCATTCTGGGTTCTCAGGAAGGGACCTGCATTTCATTTTAATGCCACTGTATGTTGCTCTGTCCTCCTCCTATAGAAATGAACCAAATTCCTGCCCCTACCTGGTAAAGAGGAAGACTTTCTGCTTAATGATAAGTGAGTGCATGCTGGCAGTTCTGTAATACAGTAATTTTATTTTTTTTTCTATTTGTGTCAACGGTTTTATCATGCAGCAGCTGTAGTACAGTCTCCAGAAAACCACGAAATACAATTTCCACATTTAAATGTTTACCAGAGCAAGGACCTAGACATCCAAGCAAAATACTCTCAATTAGGGGAAAGAAAAAAGTAGATCACAGAATGTTCTGAGTTGAAAGGGACCCATAAGTATCATCAAGTCCAACTCTCAAGTGAATGGCCCAAATGGGTATTAAACCCACAACCCTGGCATTATCAGCACCATGCTCTAGCCAACTAAGTTAGTCTCAGGGTCTCAATCATTTTGACTCAAAATTCCCCGAAAAACAGGTCTATTTCTCCATTAAAAGGCTTCCTCCAAGTCAGACTCCTTGGAAGCTTGGATAGAGGTTCAAAAATGAAGGTTTGAACACTTCTGGGAGACACCACTGAGCATTTTTTACCCAGTAATGATGTATTTTGCAATGGCTAAATGAAGGCACAGAGTCTCACACAACTCAAAAGCCCTTTGAGCAGAGTTTTGGTGTCAGGGCTACCACCTCCACCTGGCAGCCAGACTGTGCTGACAGGGGGCTGCTGCGCAATTCCAACCCTCCACATCAGAAGACAAGAACTACATAGAGTGTCACGGCCATGCTGTGCAGCACCTGGGGGCTGCAGGGAGACCGAGATGTGATAGAGCCAGGGAAACTCCAGAAGCCACTGTGTCCTGTCCAAGAACCCCCCGAGTTCTCTCCCCAAATGGCTCTATATGTAAATGAAAACCCCTGATTCCACGTAACACAATGGATGTCCAAACCCCACAGTAAAGAGAACCAGTGACACACGCCAGAGATTTAGAGTTTTACAGCTGCCACGACCCAGCTCTGCCCTGTGCACAGAGCAGCTGCTTCATCCCAGCAGGTGCCTGGTCTCCTCTACCACCCAGGGTTTTGTGGTTCCGAAAAGGCTGAGTTCTAAAAAAGCATCAAAATTAATCACCTTTATGTATGTTGCATTCTTGATTTAATTTTTCTAGTATCCATTCCTTGCTGTGGTATGAATTCAACAGATAAAATGAAAATCTCTTTTCACTTTAATAACTTTTCTCTGTGTAGACAGCTCAGCCTGTGCTTCTAAACCGAATTCCTTAAATCTCCAGCTACCAGGCATGGTTGCGGATTTTATTTTTCTGAGGCCTTCCACTTGCACCAAACTTTTACTTGATTTCACCCAGTTATGCACAGAGTTGAAAGAAATGCAGAAAACCAAGGTCCACGTGGAAAGGTTACCATTCGCTGCACTGTAAAATGTTGCTGTGGCCACCAGGTTTATCCTGAAGCCTAGCAGATCATACAGTGGCACCACAACTGTTTGAACTTTCAAAAGAGTTTGAACTTCCAGAGCTGGCCAGGGATGTGTGTACAGGCTGGAGGGTGCACTGCAGAGGAAAGGCTGCACACAGGACCTGTGGGGCTGGGGAGCCACTCCAGCGGGTGGCACTAGGGCTGCTGGGGAACCCAGTTATGCCACAGGCTCCACAGCAGCGCACGGCTTGGCAGGGACTGATCTGTCTAAAGGAGAAAAACCTTCTATGTCATGAATTATCTCTTTTTCAGCACCTCTGACAGTATCTGTATCTCTGGGAAAAGGGAAAACCAGTTAACATCATCACTGCAGTAGGTATCTTGGCAAGGCAGTGAATATATTCCATCAGGGAGAGGGTATTTGAGACGGTGTACTTTAACCTCACCAAGCCAGAACACTGCCTGATAACCCAGAAACGAACTCCCCTAGTTAAAAACACCAAAAGTATAATCCACACTTCCTTAGCAGCACATATTCCTTACTCACCATGGAATCCTACACTGCAGGTCACAGACCTCACTGTGACACCAGCTCCTGCAGTACCAACTCTTGGAACATTAGCAGACCAAAATCCAACAAAGTGGTGGCAGGAAGTTACAGCATATTGACTAAACCCAGAGAAACTGGCACTCCTGACATGACCTTTCAGGCTGGGTACCCTTCAGCATCTGCCTTCCCTGAGACAACCTTACTGCTTCCGATTGCACTCGGAGCCATGAGCCAGGTCAGCTGGCAGAGTGCCTGAAGAGTCATGTTTACCAAGCAGGAGCTCGGTAGAAAGACTGGGAATGTCTATGAAAAATGAAGAGCATCCCAATAGCTCCTGCCATTTTTTGGCTTGTATTCTCTCATACACTGTAACTCATTTTTATATTTTTAGCCATAACCTACTCACAGATAGTATTCCATTTTCCCTCAGCCCAGACCTCCAGCATCTTCTTCCACATTTCTCCTCATGTCACTAACTCCCAGCTTCATGCATCATTCACATGATCACAGAGGGCTGCCAGGCATTGTGAGGGGTTGACTCCTTGCCATACATGCACCAGGGTAAATCCATCGGGGAGAACCCAGAACTGGGAATACCAGCTCTCACACTGACTTTTGCAGCCTGGAAAGATGTTCATCCCCAAACCTGAGACACACAAATACATGGAAGGTTGCACATGCCTTGAGAGCAGAAAACAAGTATGCTGCTTACAGAGATTTGCCATATTTGTATTTGCCATAAGTGCATTTGCCTGCACCACTTAATTTCATTCTCACTGCTGGACAAAGCTATCACACGCTACAAGCTTAAGGGACACACACACAGATGTCAAACCCACAAGGTTCAGATAGTTTTTAAGCTCTTCATGGAGACTACAGAGGATATATTTAGAAAACAAATTTGTCTCCTAGAGTGCTGTGTCTAAGTCTCCCTCGCCCATTGCTGCTTTGCTGACTGAGTTCCAAGGTTCCTGGGCTCACTCTCAATTTGCTGAACTAAAATCCGGACCAGCAAAGAGGATGACAAGCTACCTCAGAACAAGTTAACTGCAGCTCTCAGGCTTTACATGCATGAGAAAGAAGGCACTCTTTCACCTTGAGGATATGACATCCCAGTATGTTTTGTGAAGGACATACACCACAGTAAAACACAAATCTGTGCGAATCTGAGGCTTGAAATAATGTCAGCCTTTCTTACCTACTGCAAGTCAGTGCACTGCTAAACCATAATGCAGTCTAGAAAGAACAGGATGAGACAAAAGAGCCTGTCCAATTATGCCTGCCTCAAGTGAATTTTATTAGTCGCTCAGGTCTATTAACAGTGAGGATAGCATACCTTTATGTAGGGAAATGGATCTTGCTTAAGAATTACCCATGCAGGAATAATCCCCTGCCTATCACCAATCGTTGATTTTCATGTTGTGTTTTAAAGTCTGACTTGAAGGTAGGTGCCTGCCAACTCCGCTTGTGTTCTCCAAGAATAGATGTTTATCAAAGGGGGGCTCCCCATTTGCCGAGCTGGAATTAGTTACACCGACAGGGTATCAAACAGGTTGTTGCCTGTCACCGTTATCAAAGTGGAATTTGAAACACAAACACTAAGCAGCAGCAACTGAGCACTGAAGCTTGTCAGAGCAAGCGTGACATGGGACAGCCAGAAAGTGCAGGCACAGAGGGCTGGAAGAGGTTCTCTCAAGTACAGTCCTGTCCCATGGCCTCACCAGGGCTGCACTGCACAACCTCTTCTGTAAAGGGATCATGCACCAGCTTAAAATAGGTTTGAGTTTCAGCCACACTTCTCACCGGAAAACTGTTCCAAAATTATGGGGACATTGTGGGGAAACAGACTGGTTTTTAAAATCATTTGTTGTCACATATACTCACTTGTTTGTGTACTAAACATAATCCTTGAGCTGAAAAGGATTATGTTCCATCTCTGTGCCTTTTCTCTCCTTCCTCCAAAATGTAGCTCAGATCCATTTCTACGCCCTTCTTAAAACAGTAAAATGTTTGTGTCTTACATAACGCCTGAGACTCCACAGATTAAAGATCTCATTTTAAAAAAAGAGCCAAACAACAAAAACAAAAGAGAAAAATATATTGTGTGTTGATTCTTATGGAATTCTTTGAATTTGCTTCATACTCTCTTCTGATAGAATCCATAATGCTTAATCACCATCATCTTATTAAAAACATGCATTTGGGCTTGGGCGTCTCAAGATTACCATTCATCATCTTACCACCACCTTCTTTCCTCACTCCCTCTTTTTTTTAATTAACTTTTGCAGTTGGATATGGCTTTTGTTAATTGTTGCATATAACTTAAACTGAACCAAGAACCCATTCAGTCTTAGCTTGATTTGTAAGATCACATTTACAATGTCCTCATGAAATACCATTTCCAAGTTTCAAGAAAACCTGCACTTCTGTTGATCATGTGCAAGAAGTGTTTGTTAATAAGACTACTTAAAAACCTATCCTTGCACTTTCATAGTCAAGTACATGTCCAGATCTCCATTTTAACCATGGTTATGGAACAAAAAGTTTATTTATGTCTTGCCAGCAGTCTCAAAGTCATGTTTATTGTGCAAAGTTTAAACTATCCTGTCGAGTCATACAGAACATGTAATTCAGTGTTGTTATAATCTCAGATAATTAAATGTGAGATAAAGGTAGAAAAACAGACAAACTGTAATCTGGGAGAATAAGCCCACCAGCACAAAAGCAGCTGCCCACATTCTCTGTGCTTAGACCATAAACCCAAGGCTGACAAAACGATTTGAAAAGTGTTGAAATCACCCAACAGCACCAGTCATAATCTGAGATGCACATTTCCTTCAGCCAAGCATTTTACCACTATTACTGGTGATAAAGCTGGCATATGAATTAAAGGTTTGAGAAAAGATGATGACAGTATGGAAATTAATCACACAGTAATTTTAAAACTTCCGAGTGTCTTGGCACTGTGAAGCCATCACACTGCCACATCCCAGGGAGAAGTGACACACCAGTCCACCACCCTAAAGAAACTCTCCTATTCCAAGCATCTTAAAAGCTATTAAGTGTTTTCACTGAGTTGCACCAATCACATTTGGAGGCCCGTGTTTTAAATTCCAAGTATTAGAAAGCCCCACTGAAAGTACTAGAAATTCAACAGTGACACTGCAGCAGACAGGGATTTATCTTTCAGACTGCTGTGATCGTTATTAATATTACAGCCACTTTTGTTTTGCTAGCTTGGTGCTTCACCTATGAAGAACTGAACTTCATGAAATAAATTAAATAGAGCAATATTAGTGCTGTTCTTACTGTACTAACAGGCATCCATGTATGTAATTCCTGCAGAGTGGTTTCTGAGTATACCCACACTGCACATAATGCCATTAGGCACTGATGGGCTGGCTTGCAACCAAGCTCACCCTTTGTGGAATCCCTTCTGGATGGCAGAACAGCTGAGTGGTTAGGAAACCCAGGGCAGAAGGACAGCAGTTCTTTAACACAGACCTAGGAACTCCAGAAAAACTCAGGAGGTGCCTTTCTGACTCTGAGCTTCTTCTTGGATACAGAGATTTGGCATCTTTTTTTCCTTCTTGGAATAATGATTCTTGAACAGATCAGTCAGAACGCTGACTGCTAAAATTGAAACAGCTTAAATTGAATGCAGGACTGTCACACATTGTCAAATGTGCTACAGAAAGGAAGGAGGACAAAAACAGCTTCATCGCTGCTTCATTGCTGCCCAAGTGTGAGTTTGCAGTTGCACAGGAAGGAGAAACCTGAATTTAGGATTTGACAGGCAGGATTAAGGAGAAATGCATATTCTTTTTATGCCCCTTCTCTCTTCCAATTCTTTGCTCATCATTTTATTGAGGAATCAGATCTCAACTGTTTGGGACATCTGTTGTCTAATTCCTCTTTCAGAATCCTGAAGTTTCTTCAAAATCCAGGTTTGTTGCCATTTTGGCATGATTTAAAGAGACCGAATGTAGCGAAATTACTCAGAGTACTGAAAAACTTTTTTGTTTTGTTTTGTTGTGTTTTTAACATTGAGAAGACCATTCCATTTATGAAAGAAACAAGAAAACCCTGCATTGGGAGTTTAAAAGGGCCATTATCTGGAGGAAGCCGTAGCAAAGCAGTAGTAGTGACAAATGCTTCCTAGAACTTGCTTTTTTCTATCCTTCTACTAACTTTCTATATAAATTCATAGAAAATTACCTTGTTAAAATCTTAGCCAATATACACTAAGTAAATACTAGATGCTTCCAGTTGGATTTTTAAGTTTTTTAATAGCAGGAATTTAAGAGGAGGTTTTGTTTCTATCATCTTTCATTAATTTTTGGTGACAAACAGCCAAGACCATGCAACTGAGATAGACAACTGCTCTCTGAAAGGGCAAGACAATCACTGCTCCAAGAGCAGCTCTGCTCTTCCCATCCACCACCAAGCATCCAGAATGTGTTCTGCTTGCCAAAAGTGACACCCTTGAACCCTGATTTCCAGTGCTATGGGCCAGGCTGCAAAACAGAGCAGATGTTGAAACAAACTTGACTGTACTTCCTCTCACCTAAGCAAAGTGACCACTTCCTAAAATATTCCTGTCCTAGTTACTTGAGAAAACTGTGTGTTTTCATATGTCTTCTGACTGGTGTGCTTACAAAGGGTGGAAAAATAGGCAGCACAAATAAAAGTTGGATCAGATATAACTGTCTTCATGGAACCTGGAACCACTTCTGCAACAACATAGGTGAGAAAGGGGAGAAAATACAAACAATTTTCGTCAATTCTTTATGGAAAAGACTCCATTCAATCATAACACCTTAGCTGAGAAGGGACCTCAAGAGGCCTCCAGTGTAACTTCCTGCTTGGAGTGGAACCCTCACCAACACTAGATCATCTGAGCAATGGCGATGTCCAGCTGAACCTTGGGAAGCTCTGAGGAATGAGAATAGACCACCTTGTTGAGAAGATTCCTCCAGTCTGCTCTGCCCTCTAAGAGGAAAAGCTTATTTCAATTATTAATAGTGAACTTCAATACAATCTTCTCTGTCTCTCCACCTTTTCTCTGCTAAACTTATCTATTATGACAGCTATTGAGCAACTGGATGACTAAAGATGGCAGACACTATGACTGCATGCCTCCACCAGAGCCCACGTTTAAATAAACAAACCCACTATTTTCAAACATGGCTAATCACCACATCAATAGACTTATTAATTGGATTCCTCGACATGGTTGGATGCATGTTGCAGCAGCAGGGACTGGCTTCAACAAACACTGAGCGCCACTCCATCCGTACGTCTCGAAGATAAAAGAAAAATTGGAGCACAATCAAATGCAGTGAAACAAATAACAAAAGAAATTAAACAAAATGGACATGGAATTTGTTTCATCGTATACATTATGTACACACACACCCTGCCACAGTTTTGAGCATGTCAAAAGCTTATGATTCATACAACAATTTAGGCTGGAAGGGAGTTTTGGAGGTCATCCTTTCTAAACACCCACTTAAAGCAGTGCCAACTTCAAAGCTGGGTTCAACTCTGAAGCTGGATCAGGTTTCCTGGGGCCCCATTCAGTCGAGCTTGGAATATTTTCAAGGGTGGACATTCCAAAACATCTCTGGGGCTCTGATACGATGCTTGCCCATCTTCATAGCAGGGAAATTTAAAAATACATCATTATTACTGCTTATCGCTGTTTCCCATGTTGGAGCTTATGTCTCTGTTGGCTCCCACCGGATCACCACAAACCTGCCAGAAGAGCCTGACTACTCCTGCTCTACATCCACTGCTCTACCCCCTCCCATTAGGCAGCTGAAGAGAGCAGTGAGGTCCCACTTCCATCCACCTCATCCTACAGCCAAACAAACCCATCTCCTCCCACCTCTCTTGGTACATCTGGTGCTCCAGAGCCTCCTCACCAGCTCAGTACCAGTGAATTGCATGCCCAGACACCAGTCCATGATGCTGCACTCCTTGCCTCACCAGAAGATAGGAGGTTTTTTTAGGAAGTTTTTTTTTAAGGAAGAGCTACATTTAGGAGTCAGTCCACCTCTCCTATGTTTCAGTGTGTTCAGAATCATCTACAAGCTCTCTGCTGTAAGCATAAAGTATGACCATTGCTAATGAAAGATGACTTCTTACAATACCTCCAAGACCATATGAACTGTGCAGGCTATCAACCTGCAAATTTATCTCCCTTACACAGAAATATTACTTGACTAGCAGCCACATCCCTTCCAAATAAACTTCACTTACAATTATTTCCAACGTTTTCACATCTTGCAACCCTAGCTCAGGGAATGGCAAGCCCCTTGAACAGTGTTATTCCCAGGTACCCCTGAAGAGTGTTATTCCCTGGTGCTTGTCATATTCCTCACACCTTTGGCTAGACAACACATCTTCTATTTATTTTTTAATCAGGTTTCTACTATTTACTTTCCCCGCTCTGCTGGTTGCGAGACAAACAATTGTTCTGCTGTACCTCCCAATGCTCATGCAGTGCATCACAAAATGTGGGGGTTACAATTGTTACCATTTCAGAATCCCTGTATGCCAGAGCTCTAAAGGAAAAGTGGTTCAATGGGGCTCTCACTACACAGGACTGCTACACACACTACTAACATTAAAACACTTTGAAAGATACCTCCCACTTCTGTCTCAACACATCACCTCCGTTTACACTCAGTTATTACGTTAAGTCTATGCACCAAATGAATCCCAGTTGCAACTTCCACTAAGTAATCAAGGAACTGAGCATTTAGAGCCACAGACAACAGATTTTGCCTTTTTTGGCTATACTAAACCAGCCCTTTGTCACTGCAAAAAGAGAGGTTGACATCTGAGATATAAAATGCTCAAAAGAAGGCTGTACCAGTTAATCAAAAGTGAATGATGACTGCAACAAACTGTATCAGTTCTGACATGAAAAAATGAAAGCAGGAGACCACTATCCCGGAGTGGCGATTCCATTAACTCTTTGCATCAGTGTATTTTTATTTATTTTTGACTGTTCATGGACTATCAATAGCCATGTGGTCAGTAAGAGCGGCAGCACACAGAGGCCAGTGTTGCCCAGCCTCTATTTTCAGCCTTTAGCAACTCCCCAGCCCACTGAATGTAACCACGGAGGTAAGGAAAGACCAGGTTCTGCTGCCAGCAGGAATCACAGCAGACAGTCTTTTTCCTCTAACACGAGAATTACCTTAATTTACCCATGAAAAACTAAACTATTTAGACTCTGGCACCATCACAAGAACTAAACGCAATAGAAAAAAATATTGTATATGTTTTTCATATAAACAGATCTTTCTTCTTGATTTCTCAAGTGCTCTTTCATTTCCCATTGTATCCAGCTCTTACAGACATTTCTAATTTCCACTTACATGCAAGTTCAAGAGCTAATTCATGAACACCAAGGAGGGAACTTTCAACACCACAGTTTCTACCATCAGATCTCTTAGTATCACTCAACAAAGCAGGTGAGCAATGACAAGCAGTTACTGGTTTCTCACTCTTTACATACAAGGCATGCGATGTTCTTGCCAGTTTGACAAGTAACAGTGCTGCTGGCCTGCTAACCCCAGTGTGGGGAGATTCAAGAGAAACGTTTGGAGGAGGAGGCACTGATGTGGGTATTCAAACAGCACCAACAAAACCAAATCATCCTTCCATCTTCTTTTCTCCCTGCCTTTGAAGAAACTGCATTTAATGGTCAGGGCTCTAAATTCTTCCCTGGAGAAGCTGAGCTATTACTACTTTTCAACTTGATAAAGCCACTTTGTTTTGCATGGCAGAAGGGGAAAGTTTAGCAGTTCGTGTCACACACAGTGCAGTACAATGGGATCTTTATGGAGGTTTGTGTACAAGTCAGCAGATAACGATTAGACTGACAAGGACTCAAGTCTGAGCACTGACAAGAAAAACTGTCAATGTGTAACCACCACCTGTTCCCACAACTCTGATTTTTTCCTGGCAGTTCTGGGATCCTTCAGTGGTAACAAGAGGCAAAATTAGCCAAGTCTATCATTTGTGGAAGGGTCCTCCTTAATTAGCCATCCATCAGGGTGTACAAAGGTATTTGCTGTCCTTTCATAATGGCTAGCTCCTTGCTCCTTGGAACATGGAAGGGGTTCTGCAGAGACAGCAGAAGTGCCCATCTGCAATCTCCAGGTAATAACCTACATGCTGGAGGAGGATCTATGTGCCTTGCTTGTCTGCATCCTTAAGACAACCTGCTTTGTGTGGTGCAAGTGAAGAGGTTATTAAATCTTTCAGGTGGAGAGAAATGTTACTGAGACTAGCAGAGCAGCTAAGGCTTAACGTCTTTGAAGCTCAGTCTGGGAGCTCAGACTGAGAACCAGCTGGCTGAAGAGGGAGCTGACAAATGTGTTCAGGCTGGGCAAAGCCTTTTATTCTAGTACTTAAACACCCAGGACATAGCATAAAAAAGCGCCTTTCTCACCTGCTGCATCCTCCTGGAGAAGGAATGAGCAACTGTCAAGAAATATGCTCTCTCAAAAGAAAAATATTAACTGTAGAAGCAGCATAATAGCTTCACTGGAAAGTCTGGGAAATGAGGGAGCCTGTTCCTACCAATAGCCACAGCAATTCAACCCCTGCACTGTGGAAACATCCACCATGACAAGTGATTCCATCTAGTTGTAAGGTCAGCCACTAGAGAAAGGCTGCCCACAGGATGCAGCTAAATACAGCAACTAACATCCATCAGCTGAAGAGCACAGAGCAGCAAGGCAGCAGGCTCTGCAGGTGGGAGAGATGGGGAGCAGCCAGGATGTGCCCACCAGCCCTCCTGCAGTTCTGTGGAGGAGGGAGCAGGAGGACAGTAACAACTCCAGACAGGTAACAGTCATGAGCTGTAACCTGTATGTACATAGAAATGAACAACAGCTCAAGGTGCATTACTGGCATAATCCTCTAAATTATTTCCTATCAAGTCAGTTGTTATCTTCCTGTTTTTCCCCTGTTTCTAATGGAATTCAGTGTCTCCAACAGTAAATTGCATCATATTGACTGCAAGCACACACAGTTTTCAGGAATAGTACTAAGAACTGTCACAAACTCTGCTTATTGCTGGGAACCTTGGCTACTCTGAGAAAGCAAATGAGCAGAACAAAAAACACCCAACAACTCCAGCTAAGTGGGAGACAGCTCACATGAATTGTGCGTGAAACAACCAGAGGGGAGACTGTCACCAAGATTCTCAGCAGTCAGGAAAGGCTGGATGAGAATGGAGGAAAACAAGGTGACAACAATGATGAAGTTTGTGACCACAGTGATTAAGTTTATCTTGCTTAGGAACAAAATGAGGAGTAGTGGCAGCAGGGAGGGTGACAACAGCCTTCAAGGATCTGGAAAGAAACTGCAAGATGAAAAGGAATGTTTTGGGTTTTGTTTGCCTGTCATGCAAATGGTCAACAATTCATAGTCACAAAGCTGCTGAAAGGGAGTTTAAGGTTAGGATGTTTGGGGTAAACTTCTATACCATACTCCCAAGGTATAAATACACTGACAGTTAAAACACTGGAACAGCTTGCTGAAGAAATGGTGGGCTCTTCTCTCACAACAGAAGTTTTTAAGGACACGCTAGACAAACATCTGTTGTGAAACAGCTTAGAGCAATCCTGTCTGAGCAGAAAAAGGCGAGATGAAATTCCCTTCCACCACTGTTTGATGGAAGTAGAAATCTTCTATTCCTTTTTGAAATTCAAGAACCATAGTTTTATTTCAAATTTTGCAATCAAGCTCAGTCATGGCCACAGCTGTAACCTCTGGGCTGCAATATACCTGCAGGAGGATAGCTAAAGATGAGCAGATTCAGGGTCCTGCAGCTACAGGGCTGTCAGGTATTCCCATATCCCTTTGCTCCACAGGGATGAAAATGTTTGGCACTGATAAATGGTAACCTCATATTATCAAGTATTCCTTTACTGTAGACACATTTTACCTGCTCCAGAAGACAAGAGAGCCCCAGCCCGGACCAGGCAGGCCTGCAGAGCCACCCGAGCAGTGCCCCCTGCAAAGGGCAGTCCCACACTGAGCACATGGGCACGTCTGCAGGCAGCCCACCTCCTGCTCCTCACTTAACCAGACTGCAGCCAAAACAACCTCAGATTTATACCAGATTACACAAATGGTTTCTGAATTCATAGCACTGCATCAGACTACTAAATCTATAAACTATGCAGGGAAAACTCCTGAGCAGCATAAGAGGCTATTGAGCTAGAGGGAAAAAATTTCTAATGCGAGGAATCCCATTAAGTCCTTGATGTAGTAAAAAAAAATAAACATTTAAAGAGTAATATTTTGGATTATTAATTTAATAATGATCTTAATTCTAAAGTTATTTATCATTTTAGCTTGAAACCAGCAGTAGCTTAAACCTTTCACGTCCAGTAACTGGACTTTCCACAAGTGGACCACTACTGTTGTTTCTTAACACTTGTGTTCAACACAGGGCCTACTGAAAATGATTTTCCTTTCAAGACATTTAGAAACAAATCTTGGCACAAAATTTGTTTCGGTGTATGCTACATGTCTGAAGAACATTCATAGCACAACAGGTCTCAAAGTTTTGGGGTTTTTGTTGTTTGGTTGATTTATTAGTTTAGTGGTATAGCTGTTCTTCAAAGCTATCATGGAAATCTTTGTGAAAGAAATAAATAACTGAATGTCAGTTTTCTTCACTAATCTGTTTTAAACCACACACCAGCAAAAAACCCCAAAGAGCACAACAAAAGACTTGACTCTCCTAGCAACTCCTCCCGTTTGAACCCCAGCAGCATTAGTTCCTGTTGTGTCCTACACAACACAACGATGGCCTCTGACATCGATGCTCTGCCTGGCCCCTGGGAAGCCCTGGAAGGCTCCTGCAGACAACAGGAAAACCATCTGAGGAAGTCTTAACCATAATGGTTGGCCATCAACACATGATGAACACCACCCATAGGAACTAACAATGCCCACATTATCGCTTGTTTTCAAGGTTGCTGCGGCATAATCTCAGTCTCTGGATCGATTTGGGCTTGTCCCAAAACTTGGGCACTTTGACCTGGATGAACCACTGGTAGCTTCCCTCGACAGTGAGCAGCAAAGACTGGTTGTCATCTGCAGCTGCCAGGACATGACTCCCTCCCAGTCATGCCTAAGGGTTCCCCTCTGACAGTCCTGAGTCCTCTGCAAAAGGCACAGCAGCATCTGGTTTTTGTGATGATGTACAAGCAGCCATTTTCTCTGAGCAGTATTTCCATAAGGCTAACTCAGGGCCTGTTTGCTACTTGGTGAAATTCCCAGTACAATTTGATCTATTTCATTTTTAGCACAACAAAAATACCAGCACTGTAGAATCCCGAAGTTCTAACCTGAGACCCGAGCTTATTAAACTCGGGAAAATTGGATAAGCACAAGCCAGTTCTCCAAGATGGAACTAAATCAGAATCATAACAAAGTAGGGTGGGTTCTACTTACACATGTAACAAACCTGCAAAAATGGTGAGCAAAGGCAGATGAAATTCAGCATTGTCTAATTGAAGGTAACATGTTTTGCAGGGAACAATTTAAACCAACTGAACACTTTTCTGGATTCTAAATTAACTGTAACCACTAGAAAAGCACTGGACATAAGTGCCTAACCTAGATGCTCTCAGTGAGGTGCTCTGTGCAGCTGTGGTCATGAAAGTAGAAAGAGCATAGACATGGATTGGGAAGAAGACAAAAATACATTATTGCAAAAAGGCAAGAGAATTTCTAAGGCAAAATAATCTAATACCTACATCAACTGTGACTTGCCCTTGACAGCAGGGTTGACAAAACTCTACAGAATTGTCTGTGAGAAAAGACTGAGATGGGTGATCCCATTTCATACTTGCAAGAAAAACAGTAATTCAGCTGAACGTAAAAGTGATAAATTCGAAACAGTAAGTCTTTTGTTTTAATAGCCACACAACAGATAATTAACCTCTAGTCAGTCAGGTGCCCCAGAGCAGCAGCAGAAGCAGGAGGCTTGGAGAATCCCCTTACAGGACAACGGCTTAGGGCAGAAATGGCATTAATCAATGACCCCACTGTACTCTATACTATAATAGATGCATATTAATATTCATAGATTTTTAGGACTGAATGGTTCACTCTATCATCCAGCCTGACCTCCAATCTGACACAGGACGTGCTTTAGCCAGCTCCTCCAGCCTCTGGTTCCTGTTAGGCTTTTCTCTGCTAGGTCAAAAGAGGCTGCTTGTAATACAGAGGCTCTAAGGAGGGTGTAATGCAAATTTTGGCACAGCAAGATCTGGTGATAAAGTACTGAGCTGAGATCCAAGTGTCAGGAATTAAATAAACCTCACAGTTGTGTCAAATAATCCAAGAGGCAGGAAATGGGAAATGCTGCCTGAGCATGTGCAGTAGGCTAGGAAAGCACATTCCCAGTCCCTCTCCAGACCCCTTTCAGGGTGTGCCTGCGCCTTTACAAGGCCACCCACAAATGCAGTGTGGGGCTTTCCATGATGTAAGTCAGCAGTATGTTTATGTTACAGATGACGGAATCACACCACTCCCCATTAGCTAATGCTTTTGGAATGGCAGTATGTTCAGGCCAAACAGAGGTTTGTTTTTAAGCAATTCTGGACCAAAAGTACCCAGGCAGTAAAAACATTTTCCGTCTTTTTTATTTTATTTTAAATTATTCTCATATCTGTGACACTGAAAGAAAAAGGAGGATTTGTATTCCTAATTTTAGAAGAGTTCAGCTTTTGGGCGACCCCTTCTTGGAAAAGGTTAATTCTTATGAACTACATAGCTTAAATATATTCCAATACAAGCATTAAGATCCACCCAAAAGGCATCCTTTCAGAAAATAAGAACCTAAAACTTAGTCCTTTTATTTTTTTAGTCTGTACAGTTCCCAACAGTTTTTAACTCACTATGGGTTTTATGGAAATGAAGAGCAATAATTCCTACCCTGATGCACTTTCCTTCAGACTGATACCTCTGTGACAGAAACTGTTAAAAAAGGTCTGCTCACCTATATAAGAATCAAGCAGTACCTGAGGCCCCTACAGTGAAATCCAGGGAGGACGGAAAGAGAGGGGGAGACTCATTCCTGTATCACAACCCCAGAGCTGCAGAGAATCTGTGCCTGCTCCACTGCCTCTACTCCTGCGTCCAGCCATGGTGGAAACCATGCATGGGGACATCCATCACCTTTACACCTCTTGGTCAAGAACAAAAGGAGCCACACTGCCATTTGTCAAAGCAAAGCTCCTGCCACAGCAGCAGCAACTGCACCCTCAGATATTGATGACAGCTGACAGACAAACAGAGAAAAAAAGTATACTGCTTTAAAATGCTAGATCCCTCTGGTGCCTGATCCATAGGTCTGCCTGCCATTCCCTAAGCCAAAGCATGGAAAACCTCACCGAAATCTGACAGGACACAAGTCCAGTAAAAGCACTTGGTGACTACAATGTGCAACCAAGTAATTGCACTGCTCTACTTGTACCCCCCCACAAGTCTCATTGATGGAAAAACTAAGTTTCAACAAACATAGGCAAAAAATTTGGTTCAGAGGAGACCGGAACAGATCAAGTCTGATCTTTGAAGCAGGAACTGAGTCCTGCTGATCAGGGCAGGCCAAATCCCTCCTCTCCACTCTGCTGCCTCTGAAATGCTGAACTTCCTCTCCAGCTCATTAAACACTGTTGTAAGGAAGGGCCTCAGCACTTAGTGCCAGTTCAGGAATATATTACCAGTACTGGAAACCCTTTTAATCAACAACAACCATCTGTTCCCCAAAATTACAGATGTTCAAAAATGCAGTTCAATTTAAAGGGCAACCACTTAGGTCAGAGATCTGTGATGTAGAGGACATCAGTATTGGCACTGTAGAGGGATAAAAGAGCAAACACCAGCAAGCCATAACAGTGGAGTTCCTACAGAAACTGCAGGCTGGACTAGCTGAAGTGTTTAAATAATTATGTATGGGGTATGTGCATCATGAAGTGCCACTTGCACCTCCTGTGGAGAGGTCCCGAGTATGAAACTTGTGTCCTCCTTCAGGAGTTCTCGCTAGGCTTGCTGATCTTTCTCCTGCTGCTGTTACACAATGAAGGTGTTCATAAATATGAGGGGAAAAGCTTCAGTCCTGAAGGCAGCATGACTGGAAACCCCTGACAGCATTAGGAAGTCCATAAATCCTATACTTTTCCTACCCAGAGCCTTCCATTACTTTTTTCTGTTGAGGCTTAATCTCTGAGTGTTCACTTCCCTGTTTAAACCCCATAAAGACATTCCTAAGGGTACATGGGAAAAAGAAAAAAAGGATCCTTGCATCTGTGAGAGACACTGGAGTTTCTTCTATGCTGGCAGGAGCCAGCACAGACAGGCAAGATGCTGCTGCTGCTCCAAGAGAACCAGTCTGAACTCAGGACTCACAGAACTAGAGCCTGACACCAGCATAGGGACCCTCCTTTCTCTCTGGAAAGCACCAAGGCTTTAGTCAGCTCAGGTCCTCTACACAACCAAAAAAAACTAACAGACTCTAAGATCCCATGAAAGACTGCAAACTGTTTAAATTACATCCACCAAAAACAAAGCTGGCATCATTTCAAGGGGAAAAGACAGCAGGTAAAGTCTGTTTAATAGCAATGCTCCTAAAGTCAGCAATCCACACTGAGTTTTACCTGAGCATTATCATGATAATTATCAACACTGGTGAGCTTTCTCCCACTTCAGGTAAGTCTGTAGCAAATGTGGTGGCTCTGTGTCCTGGTTGCACAGAGGGCAGAAGTAGGTAGTAAAGGATACATTTAGCAAAACTTTCCAGATAAAAACCATTTACCAGTACAAACAGGGCTTTTGCAACTTTGGACTCTGGTAGCCAGAACTTTTTTTAAAAAAACACAGACAGTTTCAATCTGTGTAGAGCTCTAAACTATATTAATAGCATGACATGCCTCTCCAAAAATGAAAAAAATCAAAGGTATTTTATATAGAAAGTATAACATTCTAAATACTCTCACTACATGTGCTGGATGTGCTTTAAAAAAACATAGTGCTGCCGTACTGATTCTTTTAACAGCCAGTAAAACAATTTTTTCCAGGCTGAGAAGTGCTGTGCTCAGTTTCAGCACATGGCGTGTTACAGAGGAGTCAAACATGCCAACACCTCCATTTCTGCAATCATAGAGTGGATTTTGTATTTCTTTTATTTCTCATCTCCACTGGTTTCCTTCTTCCCACCAAACACACTTTAGAACTGTGCTCCATCACAACCCACCAGCAGACTTGTCCCAGTCCTACTCTCTGTGACATCTTTATAGCCATGTCCAGAAACGCTGGCAGCCCACACAAGGGCTCTCCAGGCTGGAGCGGTCAGGGAGATGGGTCCAGCTGCCATTTCCAAACAGCCCAAGCCACCTGCAGTGTTCCTGGAAAACCAAGAGCCTCTGTAAGCAACAGGAACTTGTGTCAAAGAACCTGCAGTAAAAAACTTAAAAACATGGACCAAGGACGGATGCTCAGGCCTTATCATCCAAGCTAATTCCTTTTAGCTGACTTTATCTTCACATACACACTGACTGCACAAAGCCATAGCAGAAATTGCCAGAACAAGCCCACACTGGACTCAAGTGCAGGAGCAGAGAGATGCAGCTGCTGCCTCTGAGCGACCTCCACCAGCCCCCCACAGAAACCACAAGGACCAGCAAAGCTGACACCCAGGGGCTCAGAAGGGAATCAGATATTTAGCAAGATTATGTTATCTGCTAATCTGATTAGCCCCAGAGACTGCAGATAAACATAACAAAGAACAGCCGGACACCAGCTGTAAAACCCATCCAGTCAAGCAAATAACACAGCTGCCCAGAAAAGCTCAGCATCTGGGACCTGTCACATGTAATGCTTTTAGGGAAATGACAGACTCCCTGCTCTCACGTTAGACATGGGAAAATGTGTTAATCTGTTTACCTTAAATGGATTTAACCTCAATCTGAAGAAGAGAGGACTGACTTGGATTCACACAGCCAAGACACTCGGGCAGCAAAGCACAGTGAGCAGGAGGCAGCAACCCTCAACACCATTTACATGGGTTCCAGGGATCAGGCATGACACAGGTCAAACAAGAAATGTTAAGAGATTAAACAAGCACACTTGTAATTAGGTGTAATGTTGATTGTCTTCTGCTCCTGAAATGATAATCAGGTCCCACATCTAATCACTGCAGACACCTGAGCTTTAGGCTGACAGTGACAGTCTCCGCAGCCAGCCCCTTCCCAACACAAAGAACACACAGGGCTAGGGACTTAGACTGCAGGTGGGGAGATGGATTTAAAAATGAAAATTATATTTTTATATAAATAAAATAATAGCAGAGAATTAGCAGGAAAGCTCTTATGCCTTCCTTACATGAAATGGGCTGTTGAAAGACCGAAAGCCACCCGATTCACTTGCCATACACTGGCTGCTACTTCACAAGGGAAGGCGAGGGCATTATTTAACATGTCCACTTGACGTTTTTAAACACAGGAAAACCAAGAGCAACTTGCTCAAGGACTGCATTCATCACTGCCTGCCAATTACAGAAATAAAACTGATCAGTCAGGAGGACACAAGTGGCACAACAACTTGGCACAGCACCACAGAAGCACAAGCACTCTGAAGTGTTCTGTCACAACAGACATTATGGATATACAGAAGCAGGTCTGAAGCTTTTCAGTGACTCTCTGGCAAAGCACTGCCCTCCCTTCCTAATTAGCAAACACTTCACAGTAACCTCAACCTTCCCTACAGCTCTCACTTGAGCTTTTGGTTATCACATCAGATCACTTTTTTCCCAAATTTGCTCCAAGATTCTCCAAGAATGAATTCTTACACGCATTCATCTATGCTGCGAGAATCAGCTCGGCTCTCTCTGCTCAATATGAAAGAGGAAAACCTCTATTTCAGGGTGACTCAAATGAGAGCAGAAATACTGGGGCCTGATGACTCCCCCACCACTGGAAGCAGTATCAGCCCTGTGCTATTGCCACAAAACCTGGCACCAGCAGCCAGGAGGAACCACAGGATCACCAAAGACAAGGATGCCCAAGAGGGCACCAGGACACAGTATTTCACATTGTTTTTGGGATGTGGGACAAGAAACAACACTTTCGGGGCCAGCTCAGGGCTATCCTGACAGAGCTGGAGGCTAACTCTGGAAAAGCAGCTATCACTTCAGTGCAGACTGAGGAGGAGTTGGGGTCTAGCAAAGTTCAGAATGACAGGAACACCCAAAGAAAAAAGATAAAACACTTCTAAAGAATTTTTCTAAAATATACATTTTCTATTTTTATGGCAAACATGACTAGTTGCTAGTATTCAAATGCAATTATGCAGAGGCTGATCTATAAATAATGCAAAACCCAGACAGGAGAGATCCACACTCATTTACAGCATACCCCATGCTGTACTGAATAATGTTATGCCCCAGCTTTCACCATCCCCATAAAAGAGAAATGCAGTCAAAAAACTGAGAAAGAAGAGCAGGATCTCTCCTGCCCCCCAGGCAAAAAGGAAGACGACATCTGAATCAAGGTAATATTTAAGGTCATTCTATTCAGTACTACTTTTATGGACAGAAAGCTTTATTTCTGCATTTCCAACTCACCTGATCTTCTCACACAAGTGTCCCTAGAAGCTGCAAACAAGGTATCACAGAAATACATCACCCCTCACCCCGCTGCAATGCACTCTGAGTAGATCCATACAGAAGCTCACAGCATCAACAAAGTTGTGTCCCAAATTTCTTAAATGAACTAAGTCTCTTGCACAAAGCAGTGAATAATTTAAGTTGGAAGGGACATGTGAAGGTCAGCTACTCTAACCTCCTGCTCAGAGAAATACTAACTCTAAAGCAGTGTTTAAAGTCTAAAAAAAGGTATCTCAGAACCTTGTCCTGCTAAGCTTTGAATATCTCCATAAATGAAGGCTCCCAAGGCTCTCTTGGTTCCTTGTTCCAACTGAGAACCACTCTCACCATCAAAAAGTTTCCCTGTAAAAACTGTTTCTATCATCTGCCTGCAAACTGTGATTTTTTGACTCTTGTTTTTCAGTGTATGCTTCTACAAGCAGAAGCATTTCCATTTCCCCCCAAAAAATTTTACTTCTTGATTGCAACTGCAATTTTAAAACAGTTCTTTAATTTTTTTAAAATTTATTCATCTAATATCCTTACAGCAACAATACCTTCCCACATGTCCTCTCTGCACAACCAAATTTATGCCATTTACATCGAAAACTAAGGGTTTTTTCCTCTACTTATAGCTCAGTTAGCTTTGTTATAATGCAGTTTATAAAATTACATTTAATGGAGAAGGGAGCAGGTAATTTGTTTATTTCTGAACTGTGATGGCTAATGGATGGGGTGGGAATAATGACAGAATATGTATTATGTTATGGTCGAACAATACAGGGAGAAAATGCATGACCTGATAATTTTTACCCTTCATTAAATGGTCTATTGAGCTGCTTTTTCTCCATATCAGCTTTTAAAACACAAAAAAAAAACACTGCAAAAAATAACATATTACTTCAAATCACAAGATTACTCTTAATTAAAGCAAAAATTACTCATCTGTTTCTTAAATTCATTAGCAATAGCTGAAAACATACCTTAAAATAAGGAAATCATCATAAGGAGACTAACTATAACTAGCCTTGTTAACCACCTTCCTCCATAAATGCTGAGGCATTTTAATTCCCATGCCTGGAAGGACAAATAAAGTCTGTGCCACTCTGAGCATCCTTGCCAAGTCCCTCCTCCTCCCAGCAAGCCAAAAGCAGAGTGGGAAGCAGAATCCAAACCTGCCTGCACATCCAGATGGAGCAGCGTACCTGAGCTACATCTGCTTTCAGAGACTGTTTATGGCTTTTTCAAGAAGAAAATGGGTCTGTACAAAGACAGGTCACTTGAACTGCCAGTCCTGGTTTTCATTTACTTTCTTCAAGGAAGAAAACAGATGGGCTACCAGTGGGTTTATCTGTGTTTGATACAAGGAGCTGTAATGCACCATGGGCACGTGCCATTAAGCCCTGTGCCTGGGAAAGGGCAATGAGGGAGTTAAGTTCCCAAGGACACATGGAGAAGGGTACCTCACCATGCAGTCCTCTGCAAGGGGAGTCCCAACCAAAACCGAACAGCTTCTGAGACTGATGGGCTGAACCAGGCTCTGTGGAAAGTTACCAATGGGTAAAAATCCACAGGAAACAAACGGGTTTGCAGGTTAAGTTAAAACCCAAGCTATATGGCACACAAGCAGTCTCCAGTAAGTAACACATGACTGAAATACAGAGATAAGAGAGCAGTGTGAAGGAAACCTGATTAGGCCCCCGGCCTAATGATGGAACATTTTCATTTCCTGTGGGGAAAATGGCTGATATTGGTCAGCATCAACTGATAAAGGGCTGGCTATTACAGGTTTCAAGAGAACTTTGATCCACATCTCACATCCCATTAAAAGAGACAATAAATTACTCTCAGTTTTCATGACACAATGTGCAGAAATAAAGCTCACATGTTCAAATGAGACAGAGCAGTGAAACATCAGCAACATAACAAAACCACTCAAGTTCAAATGCTACAACTCCAAAAGAGCAAAAATTAATACCACTGAAAGGACGTGCATTCAGTTTTGCATAAATCACCAAAAGAGAGTTTCTTCCCTAAGAAGCTCCCTTGTATTCAAGTTCCTTCTATCTCTGCCAAGTATGCTCATATGGCAACTGAAAAAACATTTGTGGCATTTGATTCTCAAAGTCCATATGCGTAAAGAAAAGTTTTCCCAGAGAGTGCTTAGATAAAAGTCCTTTTCTGTGGTTTAAGCAGGAACACCAGTAGTCAAAGTAAAAACATGGAGCTGACTGATGGGCAAAGAACCAGCACTTCGAAGCACTGCAGAGGTCATATTGTGGCAGAGAAATCCTGCTTCATAAAGCTTTGATGTAGAACAGCTCACAGAAATATCTTCGTTATTTCACCGAAGTACATTGCTGCTAAAGCCTCTTTCTTATTCACTGTTAAATAAGCTGTTATTGTTCTTTAGTATTAAAAAAGAGCATTTGTTTCTCTGTCAGCATTTCAGGCACATGTGCAACAGGCAATACAGGAGGTCCTAGGAGGGTCTAAATTGAGTTCATGTTCAGTAGTACCTCATTGACTTCCAAACAAAAACCCCCCAGTCAAAACCAGCATAAATTCAGCTCAAAGTCACGCCTTCCACAGCAGCAGCACAAAGCCAGGGTAAGAAGCCCAGCATTCTGAGATCAGGCAGTGACGTGGAGGTGCAGCAGCTCACCTTTCCACTTCACCACCTTTTGCTTTTGACTAAAAAGGCTTTCTCTTTATAGAGTAAATGGTGCAATATATACATACAGAAACACACCGTGGAGTGGTTTTTTACACGGTGCCTCTAGTGAAGGTTAAACATTGGCACAAAAGTCTTGTTTTGGTTTTAAAATAGTGTGGAGATCCCCATAAAACAATTTCTGAATTCTCCACTCTCCAGAGTGGAGAAGGAAGAACATCTGCATGCGTTTTTATGGTCCACTCAAACCTTAAGTGCTTCCAAACACACAACAGCTACAATGCTTTCAATTTAAGACAGAAGCCTATAAACAGCCCACATTATGAACTCCTCAATTTATCTGAAATTTCCTCCCTTTATATTTACCTTATCCAGTTCCAACAACAAACCCTTCAACTCCCCAGTCTCTTCCACCCTCCATTAGAACAAGAGCAGTCAAAGAGCTAAAACCCTACCAAAACCTGGAATAATTATTTGAAATGAGTGAATTTTCCTAATCCCGACTGGTTGCCAGTACAGAGGCCCCAAACATCACCTGTCCAAACCAACCAGATTCCACCCTGCTCCCTTAAGCTCTTCTGGCTCACTCTTGATTTTGTTTCTTTCCACTGAACTTGTACAACCGCACTCCTATAATGTGATGGATGAAATAAGATCAGGAGAGTTTTCCTGAAACATGGAAGAAGTTAGTGGGCGCACAGGACCAGCACCAGCTGTCCATCAATATTCAGTGTGTGCAGCTGCTCTCAGTGGCATCCTTGGAATTCAGCTTGGCTGGGGAAAAAACAACTGTCACTGCTTTTTTCTGAAATTTCACCTAACTGCTGTAAAATGTCTGTGTAGTTCTGCCCAAATTCTTACATGTGTTTTAAACACTTCAGTGAAACAGTTAAAGCCCTATGTTTATATTGCAGGAGTGCCTTGTTTGTACCTTTCCCTTTGTTGCCATCTGTCAGACTTCCTCACTGAAGCTTCTCACAAGGAAAACATCAGTAATGGCAAAACAGCAGGAGTTTCAGCAGTCAGCTACCTCCTCCTCCAGCCCTGAAAAGGTTTGAGGTTTGTGTCTGTGAAATTTTAGCAGGGGTCCCTTTTTCCTCCAGCACAGCCACACAGACTGAGCACAGCATCAGCCACAACCAAATGGTGCCGATACTTCAATACCCCACCTTGCATTTTTTTCCTCTAACCAGTCTAAGGCCTCTTCATTTTCCACTTCCTTTTAAACACCCACCCAGAACCCCCATGCCTGAATCAAAAGCATGCAATCCAGTGGTGTGAGCCCAGCTGATCAAGCAGAATGCCCTAAATCATATGGGATTGCAGGGAGCACCCTGTTCCCACATACGCACAAACATTAGCAGACTCACAAACTCCCCTGACTGCTCATAAATGTGCTTTGGAGAAAATAAAGGATTTAAGAACACATGCTACCTCAGCTTCTTCTCTGACTCAGTATCAGTGAACAGCCCCTTCCTCCCTCTCCATTTTTTGGAGCCAGTCCTGCTGACCAGCCTCACACACAATTTCAGCACAGTCCACCACAGCTCTCTTTTCCTCCTTTTTCTTATTTTTTTTAAATGAAGAGACTTTGAGTAGGACTGCCTGTGTTACAACTTTTCTGAAGTGCTAAGCACTTCACTTGAGCTATGAATCATCAACTGTGACAGCAGCAGAAACATCTTGTCATAAGCAATGAAGAAACTTCAAATTAAGTATCCCACCAAATAATTTATGAAGATTGCTTATCCACAGTCAAGAGGGTTTGCTTATAAAAATAATTTATAATTTAATAATTATTACAGAGACAAAAATGTAACTACCCAAAGAACTTCAAAAATGTTAAATGACAAGAAGCAAAAGGGAAGGAGGGAAGTGAAGACAGGAGATGAGCATCTCTCAAGCACTTCTTAGGGCTCTAAAATGCAAATCTTTCTCACATACCTGTAAGGTGATCCATCTGCAAACATGTTGAAAAAAGGTATTTAAGTTTCCCCAGGCAAATGCAGTTTTTCCCTCCTGCTCACCCTTTTTGCAGCTTAAAACCCTGATGCTCACAGCCTAGTCTCAAACTCTCCATAATTTTTATCAAGTCTCAGAACAGAATGCAGCCCTTCACTGTTCTTCCAAGGGACTTGCAATACACACCTTAGCACTAATATTCACATGATGGCAAGCACTGGAGACAATCTGGAACTCTGTAATCCAAAAAGTGATGCAGTTTTGCCCTGCTAGTAAATGCTCTCATGGTGTAAGCAGAATGGCACAATCTTCTGCATTTAGGTTACATTTTACTACTTTCTTTTAAAATTTACTTCCCTTTGAAAATTACAGGCATGTCTATGCCTTCTAAAAGGTAAACCTCTGAGACATCAAAAACTGCTTTAACTATGAGACTTTTTCCTTCCCAGAGTCCCACCACACTCCTTCCAGCTTCTTCAGCTAGAAAAACTGGCAACACACAGCACCCATGTCTTTCCCTGCACACAGACCATTCACTGCCAAAGCCCTTCTGTCTCAAGCACTGAATTAAATAGGTATTACACACAAAAAGGAGCTTCTATCACGTACTTCTTGTACTCAGATTGTTCAAGAAATACAATTAAGCTTGAGATGTGCTGGCTTCCTTGATTTCACTGCAGCCAGCTTACACACATACCCAGACTATGCATTCTACATCGTTAAAAATAACTTTCTATACTTGTATCTTGCTGCCTCTTGCTATAATCCAAAACCAGATGTTGATGTGCTGACTATTTCAGACCCAATGAAAGTATCCCTCTGATTTCTGACCCCTTTCATCTGCTTTCAAACCTCCACAAAGAATGGATGTCTTGCTACTGCTGGTTTTGCCGTCATCACCTCCTGGGAAAAGAAAAAATCCCACCCACGTATGGTCCTGGAACTTGAATCCTTGTAAAAAACATTGTGTCTCAAGAGAAATTTTATTTGTTATTCACTATTCAAAAGATGCAATTCCCTTTTCTAGTAACACCTCCATGGGCAGCAGGTGCTAAAAGGCAGCAGAATAAATTATTTTAGGCATGGGGGTGTGGGTGCACACTGACCTTCTGGTACACAGCCTAATGAAGATCAGAAACCATCAAGTGTGCCGATACAAATAACCTAAATTCTCTTATGTATGCTTAGTAAAGCATTCAAGTGACTTCAAAGACCTCTATCAATACAGAAAAGAACTGCATTAAAATTCTGAGCCTCCAAATCTATTAAGCATTTCCAAACACAGGAGGACAAGTACCAGGATTTGTTCAGCTGCCCTCACCGCGTTATTCTCAGGGAAGAAGTGTGGGCTCAGTCAGCACACAGTGACTCAGCTCCCTTCCATCAGCTCAGCAATTTAACAGTCAGTAAATCTAACCCGTGTTTTTAATCTCACTTGTAAAAACACTGGTTTAGCTTGGTGAAGGCTAATGTGTTACAATTCCGAGGGGCACCAGCACTCCTTCCCCAAAATGTGCCCCTGCACTTTGGTCCTGGACATGGCAGAGCCAGGGGAGGGTCATGCAGCTCCTGGGATGCACCAGCACTGGTAGGGATATCCCAGGTAAGTTCTGTCTTCTGCACTGGGGCCGTGAACCAACCATGGTAAGTCCCGTTCTCACCGCAGGGGCCCCTGGTCCCAGGCGGAGCTGCCAGCAATGCATGGTGTGTTCAAATGGGATTCATTAATCAGGCTCCAACTGCTCCACTTCACTAGACGGAAGCTCTTTATAGACACTGCCTCATTTATTTATTTTTTGAATGCCCAGATTAGTTTAGTGTGAAGCTGTTGAGAGATATAATTTGTCTGAGCAGATGATCTATAGATCACTGAATGAACACTAACTAGGCTCTTGCAGTCCACAGAACACACTGTGCATTCTCCCATGGCTGCAGCACAGGAAAGGTGAACCCTTGTTTTCTAAAATTTAGCCCCTAGCAGTCTGGAGGTCAAAGAGCTGGCACTTCTTCTAACATGCTCAGCCAACCTCTGACTGAGGGCATAGCTGCAGCCTCTGCCTTCGAAGAGCAGGGCCCTCAAATCAGAGGGAAATCAGCAAGTGATAACTAACCTGGCATTCTGCTGGGGACAGGCTTTTCTCACACAAACAGCCTTTTCTGCTCACATCTGTGAATATATGCATATTTAAAAAATAAATTATCTTTCATTCAGATTAGTTACTAGAATATCTCTTTCTCTGCTGAAGCAGATTTGTTCCTATGGTTGTATCTACTGCTATTCTGGGACTTGGTATTGTTTTCCCACTATTGCTGCAGAAAAAGTTCAGCAGCTAATTGCACAGTCAAGTCCTTTCACATAATTTTCACTTTGACAAGAGTAATTAAAAAGCTAAACGGCTCGAGAACCAATTGATTAGGTCTGGAAGCAACGCTCTGTTTAGGCGATCCTGAGATGCACGTGTACAGAACAGCAAGCGTTCGCAAAACACAATTAGGAGCGTGCTCCTCAGTGCTGATGGCTTAGTGTGATTCTTGACAGATCTCTTTTTTGCCCAATTTGTATCATATGTTCTATTCATATATGTGCTGCTGCACATAGACCATGCTTTCAAGTGTCGGGAAAATTAACCTTAAGGGACAAGTAACAGAGTATTTTCCTTCCATCACCTGTACTTGCAATCTCCAAATAGCTGAAGTTTGCAAATGGACTCAAACACCTCCCGTCACAGGAATGAAATACTCAAGGCTATTTTATCACTAAATTTCATTTTCTCGCCTTAAAATTGCTCTGAATTCTCCGTAACAGGACTTCTAATATCATTACATTTCAAACTACATAATTGAAATTATAAAGTAAAGGGCTCCAAAATTACTACAGATGTACCAAAATAATGAGCTTATGACCAGTAATGAAATGGAAACTTTCGGAAGCCCGAGGTTAACAAAAACTTAAGAGATGCTCCCTATAACTTTTATAATAAAGCTAATAATTCTATTCTTGAGAGAGAAGTTGCAAGGGTTTTCTTTAAACCACTTCCTTCTCAGTGAAGTTTGGTCAGTTACTGACTACATATTTGAAAAACTGTCATGAAATGTGCAAAGATTAAAGCTAATGGGAACTTGAAGCAGCAATAATGAGAAACTCCCTCTATGCATACAGGAGAGCGATCAAACACTAGGCTCCTTTTATGCCACCTGATGAGCAAGAAAGCGCTGGTGTTCCTCAAAGCCAACAGCTCTGGCCTCTGTGTGAGAGTGTGGGGCATTAGATGCAGGTTAGAGAACAGGTTCACAGTACAGGCTGCCAACGCACACAAATAAATCTCAGAATAAAGCTACAGCAGCATCTGAAAGAGAGCTGGGTGCACGTGCGCCTGCCTGCAGAGGGGTTTCAAACACAGCAGACGGGCCTTGGATCCCACTCCCTGCAGCAGCACCGCACACCATTACTCCAGGCACAGCAATACCTCTGGGACACAAAACCCAAGCCCAAGAGCTCCTTCTTTGGTACAGAAAGCCAAAGGTTGACCTAAATTATCCTGCACAAGTAAAATGTCGAATTTTTTGAGGGAAGTCAAAGACGTAAAGAGAATTGTGTTGTTACAGAAGCAGAGATGCTGAAAGAAGCCATAGAAGGTTTCACACATTCACAAATGTGATAATTTAGATAACAAATGTAGCAAATTAAACCCAACTTGTTAGCTAACAGAATATTTAATTATGTACTATGAACGATCACTTGCATATCTGGGAATTTAAACAATTATTTTTCGAAGCGGGGAAACGTTTCTGAGAAGGAGAGGTTTTTAACATCCCAGAGCTTTTCCATTGCATTCCCTTCCACCTTACCTTGTTTATAGCTCTATTCAGTAATAGTTTTTACTTGTTTCCTCGATGTCTTAATTTCCTGCAATAATACATCTGCCATGAATAATTAAGCAATGCATTTGCTGCTCGCTGAAAGCTGAACAAGTGCTATAAATCAGTTCTGGGACCCTCTGCCAGCACAGACACAATCAGAGATCTGCTAATGTTGGCATTTCTTTCTGCAGGTGAGAGGAACGGAGCATAGAAATACTCAAGGAGCTGCTCAGCAGTGCCAGGCTCCCCTGCCCTGGCACTGGCATTTTGGGAGAGTGCTTGTCTGCATCTTCTCCCAAGCAGCAGGACTTCAAACACTATTTTGATGAGGGGCAGTAAACCTAAATGTTCTCTGTTCTTCACATTTACTCCTTTCTAATATTCCTAGGTTGTTCCCTCTTATTTTCCCACTCCATAGTCAGGAGGAAGAGAGCAGCACATGTCCTGAGTGTGCATTATTCCCTTCTCACCACCAAAATGATGGACTTCTGTGGGTTCTTCACTATATTTCCACCTTATTTCTCCTGCTGCTTGTGGTTCAAACTAGGACACTACTGGATGGCAGTGAAGAGCTGCAGGATCATCTGTAGTCAGGCCCATTAGAGCCAGTGAAGGTTTATCTTGCCGAGACACACTCGCTCTCAGACAGCTGGGCAGGCTGCATTTCTCACTTTTTTGTATATGAAGATGGAAGATAACAACAAGCTACAAAAACAACAGTGATAACATTTCCCTTCAACATTTCCACTTGCATCAGTATCAGGGGAGAGGAACAATAAAACAACTTTCCACTAACAGAACAGGATTCACCTTTTAATTGGATGAGGTTTACAGTGCAATCACTTCAAGCTCAGCTGTGGAGTGTATGAGCCTCTCCAGCTTGGCAGAGCAGGTACACTAGAAAACTAATCAAGACCAGGTATCCAGCGAGGCCTAGAAAATGTCAGGGTGGCCATTAGAATTCCACATGTCTTAATTTGAGAATCTCCCAAACCTTCACTAGAAGGTGCAGAAACTAAAAAAAAATTTTAAAGGTCAAAATGTAGAACAATTCATCACTGAATTTCCCTACAAAACAAACCATGTAATGTTCCTGGTTTTAATTCTGTTGACAACAGATTGCACATATTTTAAAAACGTAATGTTTAGCAGCTGTGCTGCCAGTCTGCAGAGTTTGCATATATAGCTGTGATATTACCATACTCTATTATTCATAACAGGCAACAGACTTCCTTCTTTATCTTGTGAAAAATAATTGCAGTTTGAAGTCAAAGTCTGATGGCAAAGAAACATCCAACATAATGGCTAGAGTTTTCAGAATTCAGGAACTCAATGTAATGGCCTGCATTTTGATTTAAATCAATTCATTAAAAAGACAAATCTCTGATCTGTACTTCTTCAGCAAGAACTACATGGCTCTTTTATGAAAGCAAGGAAAGGAAAAGTCAAGGTGGGTAAATAGCTTTTTCTTATCCACAACAAACACACAATAAATTAACCGTAATCTTTTAACATGAAGCATGAGATACTCCCATCTCATACAGCCCTGGGACAGAAATTCATGAGTTGATATATAGCCATTCATAGCAAGAATGACTACTGGAAGGAGAAGGAAAAAAACCTTACACATTTTCCCTTCCACTACCATTAACATGAAAAGCATTCTATACAAATACACATTTTTAATACATTTTCCCATTCATGCACATAAATAAGCATTTAGACATATCTTAGTGAGAAGGTCTTGCAAGACCTACAGCACCCTTTGCAATTGTTTCCCAAAGCATTTTGAGCTGCCAGAAGCTGTTTCAATGC
>NW_024581108.1:15592409-15668558 GCF_017639235.1 Corvus kubaryi | reverse complement strand
CCCCCCCCCCCCACCCAAGGAGCTGCTGGTCAGTGCTGCTCTGGACAGCAAAGCAGCATTGTTGGCCTGGAGTGGTCCACACACAGAGCCTCCAACCTGCTCTGCTGCTCTGTGTGCTGTGTTATATGGGCTGGCACAACCATACTGTCTTCCTTAGGAATATCTGACAGTCTGCAGGACAGCACAGAAGTTTGGTGCTGTCAGAGAGATGGGTTCTTGCACACCACAGCAGCAACCACCAGACACACACCAGAGCCCTGCCTTGGTGAGCAAAGCCCCTGCAACCAGCAAAGCTCAGACACCAACTATCTACAGATAAATACACAACATGTACTGAAAGAAAAAAATCAAACACAGAATTACCTGCTACAGTTTGCAGAGCTGAGTTAACTGTATGGCTTCAGAAGATGAACCACACATTGTAACAGGCACCTGACCTTTAGTCATGCACAGATGTGGACAAAAAGATAGCAAACCTACAAGGGTTCATGAGAAAACTAGTGGATGTTTGCAATTGTCATATTCTCCCCTGTATTTGCCCACCAGCTCCTTTAGAGCAGAACTACAAAGTCAGAGAAGGGCACTGAAGAGAACTAAGGACCTGGAAAACACTTTCACACAGAGATACGTAATCAGAGGAAAGACAGTGACTGTCCCTTGAGTGGAGGATGAAAAAAGGACAGGATAAAAATATAAGGAGTATCAGGTGACCTAGGGATGACAGGCTACGAGACTGTACCTTTCCTGGTTCATAAATGAAGACAAAGAAACATTCATTTTAAAAAATCACAGTCTATTCAGAACACATCTGAGGGAACACTTTCTGTTTGTGTATGAAATTCCAGAAGTTCCTCTAGAAATTCAATTCCATGCCCAACAATCCTGCATGTCTGTGAGCATTGCTTAGTGCCTGACCTGAACTTCCCAGCTGCAGTTCAAACACATTACTTATTCTCCTAGCAGTGGATGGAAAGGACTGGCTTCCTCCCCAGTTAATCCTTCCATTCTGGCACTGGGATGCTCAGGTTGAGATGTTTCACCACAGGCATTACCCATGTGAGCAGAGTAGAAAGACTACCAAATGTGTCTTCAGGATGGTACTCCTCATTTCTGCCTGTCACTGTAATGTCTGTCCCCCTCAAAACAGCACTGTTTTGTCAACTCCTGTATGGTTTATGATCCATTACCACTGCAAGACCTTTCTGTATACCAGCTGTCTAGGCAGTTGTCTCTCATTCTGTATTTATGTAGCTGATTACTCCTATTTTCAAACATCTATCCACATTTTTCCTCATTGACATACATCCTCTCAGATAGTTTCGCCAATTTGTAGACATAATTTTGAATTCTAATGGTGTCCTCCAACATGCTTGCCTCTCTTCCCAGCTTGTTGCTGCCTGCAAATTTAATAAGCATGTTCTCTATTCTATGAGAGAGATCATTACTGCAAATGCTGAATGCTACCAAACTGCCAAATACCCACCCTATGAGCAGATGTTTCACAGGAAAAAGTCTCATGAGGGAGCACTGAAAGCTTTACTAAAGATAAATGACATCTACTGCTTCTCCATTCACAAAGCCTGTTAGCCTGTCATTAAAGGAAATTAGATTGATCTGACCTTGACAAAACTACACTGGGTATTATTCCTTTGCCCATGTGGATAAAAAAATATTTAGAGTTGTTGCAATTAATAAAGCTTTACAGAAGCAGTAATACAAGTCCAGTTTCTGAGAACAACTTCTAATTTTACATAGGAAACGGGAACTAATGTGGGTGGGGAGAAAAGGCAAGAGTATGAGACAATCTTTTTTTGTACCTCCTTAAAACATCTAGCATTTGTTGGCCATTACTGGAGGCTTATGTTGGGATAATTTTGGGATAAATGGACCTAGAGTTTGACACAGTCCGCAGTTACTGTAACACAAAATAATTCTGCAATTTGACATAAACTTGGAAAACACCACATGGTATACTGCATGTAACTTTAAATGTTAACTGGAGTTTCCTAAATTACACAAAACTACACAGGAAACTCTTCTCACACAACATACTACAGATTACAGACAATGCTGGAATTTTTGAGCTAAATTTGCCTCTGAAAAAAAAGCTTTATCTGCAACAGAAGGCTGAATGTCTAATGGAAAAGACATTGAGCACTGCATGGATGCTGACTGAACAATGCAGGGATTTTGTCTTAAAATGTAAAAAAACCCCCAAATCATACTCTGCTCTTAAAATAGGGCACACGACTCTACAGACATATGAACAGTGGTGTATTTTAGCATTTGAGAAAAAAAACCCCAAAACTTTGGCAGTTAAGTATCTTAAATGTTCCATACATTTACTAAGGCAGAAAAAGGTTCGACAGGCATTGCCAAGAAAGACAAGACCAAGGCCCTGTGGCCTGCAGTACAACCACAGAGCAACTTCAACAAAAAAACCTCTCTATTTCCACAGCTGCCTCAAAGAAATAGACAAATGCGCTAGAAGAGGAACTTCATGGTGTCGGTGCAAATTAATTCTCCCTGCCTACATTCCAGGCTGGGCACTGAAGGACCTGGAGGACACCTCTGCTGTGCACCTCTGGCTCTCGGGAAGGCCGAGATCAGAGCGGCTCTGGCTACCTTCACAGAATGAATACACAGGCAATTTAGTTACACACGAGCTCACACAGCATCCTTTACATAGTGATCCAGCATGAAATTCCCTTTATATTATTCAGCAGCCTGTTTTTCTACGGGTCACTCATTCCACAAATCAGGTTCTGTTCTCTCTGGACATTACTACAGATGCGCTTTGGTGGTCAAATGGTTTCACAGACATTTTAGACTAGAGATCTGTAAATAACACCACAGTCAGCTTTAAGGGTACAGAAGTATTTTTCCACTCTCTTTGTTTTTAAGAGCCTTCAAAGACAACTTTCGCAGAAAGAACCAAAAACAAATGTCCAACTCTTAAAATACGGTCCCTCAACTTGAACGTTGCCCCAAGACCAAGCAGGGCACATTTCAGCCATGAACTCTTAAAACGCTGAAAAGAACAGGTTGTAACTAAGGAACTTTGTGTTAACCCCTGATAAACTGTGTGTAATGGAGCATAAAAAAGGATACTGGGAGTCTACTTGCTGTAGCAAGTATAAATGGCAAGTCAACAACCAGGACCATTACCTATTACATCAAACAAGAGTAAAGGGAGTCTTTCCAGGTCTTGGACTACCCTCCTCATCCTCCCAAGAGCCATACTAAACTCTGTAGTCAGCATTCCAAGAGTGAGAATACTGTGTCAGGACCAGGCATCCCTGTCCTTTAAATAGGAATATGAAAGTATTTTCTTATAAGTTTGCTTCTCTGAGGTTTTTCCTGCATCCTGGAAAAGCTGAAAGCTTCTGTTTGATGCTAAACAAAATACATAGTTGTCATCATTGTATCAGTATTTGAACCATTTTCAGCATATAACAAGAATCTCACTACTCATTGTTCAGTTCTTTCAATGAATTTTCCCTCTTGCAAATTAAACACTCTGTAAGTACAATACACTATAGCTGCCTTGCTTCCAAGACGTTGTTTTTCCCCAAATGCAGGGACTGAAATCCTTTGTGCAATCAATGCATGGTAACTCTTGCAACTACCTCAAAAGACACAGTTTCAGTTTTGAGCGTGAAAACCAAGGAAATGCCCTATCTTAGGATAGGAACAACACCAAAATGAGATCTTTGCAACACACTCTGTCTCCCACTCACACAAGTCCCCAGCTTTTGACAAGTGGGCGAAAATGAACAGCCCCACCTGCCAGGCACAGCTGTACTAATGCTGAGGTTCAAAATGGTCATTACAAGTGGAGTTTTTCAGGGGCAAAAGCCCTACATGTGTAAAGCTGCTTAGTATTTCCTGGCCTCTTTAAAATCCCTCTTCAAAACAACCTTTAACAGAAGTAACACAACAGTTGAAGTGGATTTGGCTAAAAATAAACACGAAGAAAACACGTAGGTGTTCTGCACCCTTGTAACAAAGAGCAGAGGCTCAACAGTCACTGCTGTCTCCCCATGTGACAATTCACTGCCAAGGGCTTGTATCGGTCACCTTCCAGGTGAGCCAACAAAGTTATCATAAGTAGACAGAGTTTGTAAAAAATTTAAAAGAATTTGCAAGAAGAGCAGCAAAAGCAAGCAAGAATTCTGAGTGATTCCTTTTAAATCTGCAGTATTTAAGAGTGCTAACAGTGGATTGATGATGGTCCTTTCCACAAGACCCCAGTTACTTCCAGAGAATCCTCTATCAGCTCAAGTAGAATAACCTCATGTAGCAAAGACAAACCAACTCCAAACCTCTTCCTGATATGCTGACTTTATTCAAAGCACCAACTCAGAACAGTCACCATTGGTGCAACGAACCTCTGTTGGAAAATGGTGGCATTTCCATTTATTTTAAGGTTTGACCAGGTACTACCTGTATGTCTCAATCCAATCTTACAAAATACATTCCTGGAAATCCTATTATTAATTACTGGGGGGGGGAAGGAAATAATGAGTAATATATGCAGTGAAGGACCATCTGCAAAGCACAGGACGACTGTGAAGTCATTCCAGCCTGTACTACATGAAATGGAATATATTCTGTAATTATTTCTTTTTAATACCATGTGAATGCCCCTTATTGTGAAGGCTTAATGCTATGATGCATCAGAGAAATTCAAAACTAACAGACATACAAAGCTCTAGCATTGCAGGCTACAATTCATATACAAATGTAAAGCCATCATCCACTATAAAAAGTGCTTTGATTTAATTCAGTGATCATATGTCAGTAAAGTGTGCAAGGCAAAAGACAGTTCTATGACTTAAAGTTTCAATAAGCACCCTACAGTGTTTTCACACCAACAAAATAAATGAGATTTGTCTCTGGCACAGACAAAGCACTGATTCTCACAAGGGACTAAACACAGCATTCAATTAAGAGTACACCACGGCTGTTCAGCTCCTGATACATAAAGATAGACAACTTACCAGAGAAAAAGCACCCATGAACAGATGCTTTTTTTCCCACTCCTCTTTAAACCAGGCATGTTCAACATCAAAAAAGATTGACTAACATTTTGAGCAAACAAATTTCATACTCTTGGTTGTTCACAAAAATGAGCTTGATCATCTTATATTACAGTATCATTCTGAAGCACCAGTGTAATGAACAGATAATCAAAGAAACAAAAAAAGCATTCCTATTACCACATCATTGCTTTTTACAACTGCTCAGCTAAAACACTGAAGGCTCCAGCAGATCTTGCACGTTTTCCCTTTCTGACATCAGTACTAGTAATAGCCAGGAGCAGCACGACAAACCATATTATTTTACCGGTTTTCTGGCACCCCTTTCCATCTGCAAAGAATGTTACCATCACTACTATAGGGTACTTTAAATATCTCATTAAAATACACATAGCAGCCTCTGCAAATAGCCACAGCTGATTAACATCTGTGAATGAACACAACTCACTTGCAATTAGATTTGGAAAGTAAAGGGTAAGCTTTACCAAGATTGGTAGTCAGCTACAAACAGAAAGGGAAAAAAATTACCTTTAAAGAATTACTCAGATGACTAAATGAGCTGGGATCCAGCAAAATGCATTTTAATGTACTTAGAGACAGATATTCACAAGCAAAAAGCCAAGTCACACTAATGAAATACGAGTCTGCATCCTGGGAATCAGAGGTCCAGAAAGGAATTCAGAGGTCACCGTGGAGGACCACATTCCCAGCTGAATGCTGTGGGTAAAAAGGCTAAAGTGCCATTGTACTGTTGGAAAATGCAGCCACTTGTCTTGGTCCTGGTCTCTTGACTTTAAAAAACATATTGAAAAGTCTGGAGGACTAGTGAAGAACCATAAAAATTATATCTGGTCAGAATAAAAAAGGTGAGCCCATTTTTCTACAACAGGAAGTACAAACTTTCAGGTTCTCTAACTCCTCCACTTCAAGTTGCTTCCCCAGGAGATTGCAATAAATAGCAGGAGTCTCCAGCCTCGCTGACAGATGTTCTAATATCCAGTATCTAAACCCTAAAAATGCGTAAGTGTAGTTTGCAATAAATACAGATTTGAAGAAATAATGATTACTTGCCATTTTTACAGATCATACAGTAGCTGGATAAATTCTCTACCATTTAGTTTTCAAATCATGATTTGATAGCCCCCCAAAAGCTACGTGCTAGCTCATCCACAGCTGTTAAAAGTAGAAGCAGAAATTACTACTGAAATTATACAGCCTGTGTTACGCAGGTCAGAGTAAAAGACTGCTCTGATCCGAGTTCTGGCCTTAAAAATCTATGAATCTACACTGAAGATAAAATTGTAAGCAGGTAGTTCTATCGGTTTTCTGTATCACCAAGCAAATAAGCACACGCTCTCTCAAAGAACAAGTATGAAATATATCATCCCCTGAACATTTGTCACTTTGCTGGACACTTAAACACAGGAAGTCCCTTGTGAAAGCAGGAGAGGAACTCTGGCTGTGCAGCTGAGTCTGAATGGTGCAAACGCCAAGTGGGGATGCTTAGCCCAGCACAGCAGCAGTGAGGGGCTTAAACAAGGAGCCATGGAGTCGAAGCAACAGTCAGAGCCTACACCGTGGTCTCCATGCAAACCACTGCCCCCCAGATGTCCCTGCACACTGACCACATGCTCAGAGATGTCTAAGAACAAAACCCAGAATAAGCTTGGCTGCAGTTACTACAGCACCTCTCTGGGTTTAGGAGCCACCACTCACGGAGGACACCGTGAGGACAACAGGAAGAGATCACTACATATTTATGCTGCTTTTACATCCTCCATAGTTCTTTGTACTGACCACTACTGGATGAGGGATTTGGGGCTAAGCAGACCTTTGACCTGGCAGCTGATGTTGATTGATGAATGCTGTTGGCTTTAACAATAAATAAAAAAGACAAATCATCATGCTGTGATTTGTTGTGGGTAGCAACCCAAACAAATTCATGTCTTCTGCAAGTGCTGGAGCTAAAAGGGTTATAAATACAGAAGATCATCTGTTGTCTACTCTATATGTGATGCTTGTCCTCACAGCATCCCTTCTACCTTGATGTCTGCAACATTTAGCTACAAGCAGGCAGCATTTAGGTATTTTACAGAGAAGTGCAGAATCCATTTCTACCTAAATACATATATTTATATATATGATGAGTAAGGACACCAAAAATAAACACTGCACAATAACTGTGGTTAATATTTCAACCTGTCCCTTAATGATGCCACCTCAATGCCTCAGGTACAGGGGTTTTCCTAAACAGTATTTTCCATGTTCTTCTTTCTGATGGAGCATGTCAAGCTAGTGAAGGTAGAATTGCAGAAAATTAATATTTACTTGTGCTGCAATACCTGGATCCAATCTCATCAATTACACATAATCACTACATGCAGTGTTTAGGGACAGGCATACAAACAGGAAAGCTGGAAACAGAAACTGATGCAAGGCAGCAGCGGAGAAGCCTCACGTCCAGCTTTTGGGATGGGATCCCTCTGCCCAGCTCTGCAAAGTGGCCATTTTCCAGGCTTGCACAACAGCAAGTCTGTCCCTCAGGGTGACCTGGATCAGCTCTCTTTGGGGTTGAGCTGTTGTTGAGGCATCATTCAGGTTATGAAGCTAAGGCAGCAGAGCTGAATCAGAGAGTCAAAACAAGCCAAGCTGGTCTTGGGAGCACAAAACAGTAAGGGCATACAACAGAGTTAGGGGACAAGGAGAACCAAGCACCATAACAGATGTTCCCTCCAGTGCTCTTCCACCCAAAATCTCCAGACAGCACTTCAGGTACAGTGCAAAATCCCTGGCACAACAGAACTCACCTGAAGCTAGAAAGGGCCATCTTACTATTCTTAGACATCACCATATCTAGAAAAGCCATCTTAGTACTCTTTCTTTTCCCAACCATCACAAGCATGAGCATCCTACCTTTCTATTTTACTTTTTAATGTGTCTCCATGATTCAATTAGCATCCAAGAAACTTTGATTAAAAACAAAAAAAACCCACACAGAAAAACCTCCCATGTACAAGATGCACATCTTTCAGATATAAAGCAGCTCTTTCTTTCAGGGGCAGAGCAGCCTTGAGACACTTCAGACTCGGGGTCCTTTCTGGCCAGAGGTGGTGGGAGCCAGAGCCCTGCCTTGACCACACCAGCTCATTGAGGCACATTTCATCTACCCCCTCAAATAAAAGCCAAGTTTGCTCTACCTTTAGAAATCAAAAGGTGCAAATTATTTGTTTACCAGGTATCAATTCACAGGTAGTTGGCCTTATTCTGCCTTAGTTCTTTCCTTCTACAAGGTCACTTTTGAAGTGGTTTAATTCCTTAAGCCCTTTGAAATTCTGTGCAAGACAAACCAAAATACACTGTGGTTAGAATGGGTCTAGGATGGGTCACCCAGTCTCTTCCTTTGGCTAATGGAACCTGTGCCCAGAACTCAAAAACAAAGCCTAATTTTTAAAAAACCAAGACAACAACAGAAGACAGTGCTGATGATTTGTCATGACATTATTGATTTTTCCCCATTTTCTCTGCATTTTGTTTTGAGAGGGGATTTTTGGTAGTTTTTTTATTTTATTAGAATAAATGACACATTTTCAAAAGCTGAAAAAAAGCATCTTTTAGTTTACAATTGCTCTGAACATTAACTGAAATCTGCAAAGCCATTTTTCCCATGTACAATCAAAAGCTGACAGACAGGGAAGTACAGAGTGTATAAAAAAAACCCACACAAGCAAGCTGAGAGAGAATGGGTAAAACAGCCATCCTGAATCAGCTCCGAGCTGCTCTAATGGAATTAGGGTCACCCTGACAGAAACACAGTCAGATCACAGAGAAAATTTAATAATTTCTTATTGCAGTCTGTAAAAGCTGGGGAGGATTTGAAAGAGCTTTCTGCCAAATTAGCACTTCTGTATCCACTGCTCATGCGCATGTGCCCCTTCCCACTCACCTTCTCCTCCCAGCACTGCACCAGAGCGGCCAGGAAGCCACCCCTCCCCTCCTGCTGCCACAGAGGCACCTAGTGAGCCCCTCTTTTTTTGACACTCTGCCACTCAGTTTAACCCTTAGATGCTCCTTCCACTCCTCATTGCTGACATTTTTCACAGCTCCCGCGAACTCAGTTTCAGGGGAGGCACCAGCACAGCCCGGCGGTAATTCCGCCAGGCAGTACACACTCAACCTGCTTTATCTCAGGCATTAACATCTAGCCTTCTGCCAGCTGCCTTAATTGTCAGGAAGCTACAGCAGCAATGCTGAGATGTGTTACAGCAACAGCAGGTGGGGAAGGCAGGGAAGCCCCAGTCGTAGGTGCTCCCTGAGCACCCAGCCAGGCACCACACGGCTGCCAGGGATGCAGCACAGCCCATCTCCAGCCATCCTTCCCTGCTCCTATAAAAAGCTATTTGGGGACTGACTCCAGAAACTCCAGGGACAACCCTGCTCCCATTATCCAGTTGCTTTTAGTGGGGGAAATGCAGGAATGCTTTGGAGATACAGAGCCTGCCCATCCCTCCACTGACTCCAAGCAGCACTGCAATGGGGAAAAGAGAATCAGAGTCATTTCTTGGGAACAGCCCTTATCAGTGTAAATAAATGCTCTTTCACTGAAGCCAACAGGATGGTACAGGGACCAAAAAAAACTGAGGAGTGTGCACATGGGGTGCTCCTTTCACAGCATCCCTCTCTAGCTTCTACTGGAAGCTCAGGTGTCCATACATTGTCATACCTTCCCCTTGCCCTCCACTACTGTCCTGAACCAAGACTCTCCAATGCCAGATTCACTAAAGCATCACTTGTCTGCATCACTGATGGCAGGTCATGTCAAATGCAGGGTTTGGGGGTGACATTTTACCCCTGCAGAGGCACAGAGCAGACAGGTCCTTTCACACAGCTCCTAGCCTCTGAGGGTTGGTGGCAAGATTCAGTGGGTCACATGAGAGAAAACCTCTAAATTGCTAAAATACACAGAGCAACATTTTCCATCCTAGGAAACCCTTGATTAATCCATGGTGGCTGTGGTGGTTAAAAGGTCAGTGCCCTCCAGAGCTGCCTTCCAGATTAAGAAAAAGTAATTCAGAGTCAGTCTGCACCAGAGAAAAAGGCACACATACAGATAAACTTGTTCCTCAACACAGAAGTGTTCCACACCTGAGACACCACACAGGAACAGCCAATTTTGTTACATTTAAGCATGTGGAAGTATTCCACAAAATTAGCAAATCACCTCTACCACAAGTTATCCTCAGGCCAAGAAATGTCCTAGGACACCTCAAGCTCCACCAGCTTCTGCACAGCTGTGATGTGAATGATGCTTCTCTCCTTTGAAGGAGCCAGTAATAACTTTCGGGGAATTTTTATACACCTCAGAACACTAAACAAGTATTTCTCTATGCCAGATTCCAAAATGGGCTACAATGTGCAGATGTAAAGTGATCTGAATAAGCACTTTTCAACAGCACCAGCAGACAGCAGAGTAAGCTGAGGAAGGAGACAGCTGCTGCCCCCAGTTTAACTGGACAGCTCAGACTCATACAGACCCACATTCATCTGCTCTCTATGCAAGTCATCCCTAATGACAACAAAAGAAGTGAATTTGTATGTTTCTTCACATCCCTCCGTCACTCTTCACTTCATCTTCTCTAAATTTAGTCCTTCCTTTCAGTTAAGGACATTTAGGACCCCCCAGTCTGTTTTCTACATTCAGCCAGGTTCCTACCAACATGAATCAAGATCTCCTTCAACTTTCACAAAATTACATCAAGTTATAAGCCTGGTGACTAAAGCTGCAGTGAGAAAGACATAACCGCTGGCAGCTCAGGAGGTGCATCATGGTCACCTGGGTTTCAACTCAAGCATCCCAGGAGCTCCTGGTACTTTCGGAGACAAGAAGTATTCACAACAGCCAGAGACCATGATGAATGTGCAGCCATTTGGACACCGAAAATCTGGGTACAGGTTAAAAAAAAAAAAGGGAGAGAGGCTGCACAAATACTTGGGGACTGCCTAACAAATACACACCCCAAGATTATGCAAAAAGCCAAAGCCACGAGGGTTCCTGCTGTCTGCATAACCCATTCCATAAGACATTCCTACTGTAAGGTGTTTTTAGTAGGCTACCATCAGCCATGCTTCTCTGCTCCTTTCTGTCCACAACAGCGTTTTGTGCACATTTCCCTTGGCTGGATGGGGCTAATTAAAGCCACTCACAGCAGCTCTATGGGACTACCAGGACAACAGCAAGGACACAACAGCTTAAAGTATGACCACAAGGAAACACTGTACTCCAATTCTGCTGAAATATAGGTGTAAGAGAGCTACACCAGAAGGTAAGAACTCACACCCTCTTCCCCAACAGCTTTCTCCAACAGCAACCGCCTGCTGACTCAGGAGAGATGTCTCAGTGCTACACAAATTACAAGAGCTGGCAAAAGAACAAGGAAGAAGTAACAGGGATTACTGTGACCCCAATACTTCTTTCTTCCTCCGCCCCCAATTTTCTTTACTCATCTGTACGTGTTAGAAATCAAACTGTCAGGTTTTGATCTTGCAGCTACTACAGAAATTCTTCCAGCACTTGAATAAATTTTGTCAGTCTTTTTAGTTCTACTCGTGCCCCTTCACACATACCCTGTTCATCTGCAATGCGCACACTGGGAAATAAAAGACTGGGGGGGAGGGGGGAAGTTGTCTCTTAGCCCTCAGTGTTTCCCGTACAAACCAAGAAGGTTTAATATTTCTGGAAAGAAATTTGCAAGGCATTCAGGCTTTCCAAAACCAAATGTCACTTACTGTCCGCTCTCACAAAAGGCAGCATCAAGCAGCAGAAGATGGCTGCTGGCACAGTGAGTACTGGGATGCAGAAGTTAGGCACCATATTCCAAAGTAGAGCAAGTCCTCTTCAGTCTGAGGCAAGTGGTCAGTACATCCAGTGTTACAGACACAGACTTACTCCTGCAAACCAAAAGAGGAAAAAAAGGAAAATTATTATGAAACACAGATTAACTGCTAGTATACCAAACTGCATTGCAAAAACATCATTACAGATACTTTTAAAGAGAAATTTAACTATCTTCCTTGCATGAGCAGTAGAGCACCATACACGCCTCCAAATTCAATAAGCTGATTTCAAGGGTCAGGAGGCATAAATGCACCCATCTCCAAGTTTACCCTCATGTACAGTCTGGTTTATGGACCATTAATGCATCCTTTAGTTGCTGTTGTTCACAACAAATAGTTCCAAAGCTGCACATTACATACATGAAGCAGTCTTAAGCTCTTGTAACTCTCTTCCCATGTGCCCTAGACAGACATGTTTGACTGCATATGCAGGGAGGTTTGTGATCAAATTGCATGTAAAGCATAGCCTGGACCATCCAGCTGGGCTGGTGTACACCAGACAAGTCTCAACGGGTTCAAGCAGAAGAAACAGAAGCTGAATTGGATCAGCTGTCAGCTCACAGGGCTACCAGAGTCACAGCAGAATGTTATTAAGGAAAGTGTCTATAAAGAGAAGCTTTACCCAAAGCAAACATGTCAGCTCGAAACTCTCCAAAATGGAGAGGATGACTACCTAAAAGGATTTATGAGTGGATATTCTTTCTCCAAAATAAAGCAAATTATCTTGCAAATTGCCTTAGCTTGGGCATCTGCTTGAATATTGAAATACAGAAAATTCCTTGAAAACCAACCAGAAAAAGGCAGGTATTTAAAAGAATACAATTTCTGTGTATCTGCCTTTTCTATCTTTTAACGAGAATATACTCATTGTACTTTCACCTCGAAGTCTAAGGTCTACCTGTTAAGACAGACTTTAAAGGAGCTAGCAAGCCCCATGCCCTCAGTGATCACACTCAGCAGTCACAGGGGCTCACACTTTCAATGCCAGGCATCTCAATGCAAGCCCAAGAGTTATTTAAAGGTTGGTGTAATTCTCCACAAAGCTGCAAAAGTTACCAAATTTACCAACACAGTATCATTAGTGAAAAGATCTCATGCTGGCATATGCCAGCCTGAGTGGACCTCGTGAGTATCCTTGAAGCAAAGTATCTGCAGCTGCGCACACTGTGTGTGGCCCAACGCACCACTCTTATGCTAGCAGACATTTCAAAAACACCTTCAAGACAGCTCTAACAAAGATATTTTTGAATTTTGCTAGGTTTGGAAGTGTATTGTTTTTTTGGAAACCGCTGAGCTTTTGATGGAAGTATCACAAGTCACAAACACGTCTACTTCTGACAAAAACACAGTGCTCAAAGAATGCCAGCAATGATCGTGCCTAGGGAAATCCACAAGAAATCTCAAGAGAATCTACCTTGGCAAATATTTACATTGCATAGTACTAACAAACAGGAGACCATGATTCTTCTCCATTCTGTTACTGTATTTGCACAGTAAATCTTTTCACGTTATAATATTGCACAACACAGAGAAATCTTTATTTATGCAACATCTTCTGCAGCCAAGACATCTGAAAATATTTTACAAAATAACCTAGTTCTAACCTAGATGCAGAGAGAATACTGATCATCTCATCCTGTTTTTATTGTCTCAATGAGAAGGCATAAATCTAACTAAGTTCAGCAGCAAGACTGCGAATACTGCAGAAGAGGCTCTTTGTACCAGCCACACACTCAGTTATCTTTGCTGCCCTCCAACTTCCCTATCCTCACTCATCTCTCACCAAAGGATTACTAAAAGCACCATTAACACGTCTTACATAGCAAAGACAGAGACAGGTAGTTGTATCTCTATAGCTGCATAAGTGCTATTCCAACGAGAAACTCTGTTCAGTCCCCAAGCAGTTGGCCCAGCGTTAGCCAGCTCCCCAGATATGGCCCACACAGGAATGGGAAGAAATGCCTGGATCAAGAGGGATGATTATGTTTCTAAATACTGCATGTACAGGGCTAATTTGTGCTGCCTGGAGAAGGGAACCCACTGAAGCACTTTAAGCAGCATTACATCTGGCTCAACAGCAGCCAGAATCCTAAGAGGCTACACTTCCTGGGGAGAGGTTGGGAACACCAAGGTTTGAAATTACTGTGTCAAAACTAATGATGTGTCGAACTCTCTAAGATAAGGACAGTGAACGAGTTTTACAGGTAGTGCGGAAACATCTTAGTATTTGTCAGACCACACTGGGGGTGAATAGCTTTCAGAGAGCCTTTCCTCTTTCATTCACTTCCATTAACAACAAAAGTGCCTCATCTAACGGTGCATCTCGAGCGCAGATTGCTCAGAGTTGTGTCAATGGCACCTCCACAGCCCTCATTCAGAAGTAACTCTCAGGAACACAAAACCCTCCGTTAAAGAATAGGTCTGTCTCTTGATTTCTCTCTTCTTTCAGCAAATGTGATCAAGCTTCTCTCCAGTTTCAACAGATTTATAACTTTCCTCTCCAGCCCATGAGATACATACCAGCATGCACCATGCAAAACTGATGAATTGTCAGATACCCTACCAGACGCTTCATAGACTTGATCTTTTTCAACTGTTTAGTGCTCTACATAATTTACCATCTGGTAGAAAAGCCAGATTTTCTTATGCCAGACTGCTGTCTATCCGTCCAAAGTTAATAGACCACCTTTGGCCTTTAACAGGATCAAAATTTGCCACTTCCTCTTTCCATGGCTGCTCTGCCTATGGAAAAGTTGTCTGTATTCAATAATTAAAGACCTTTAAATTGGAATGCTTTAAAATTTTATAAATCTCAGTAGCTGTCATTCTCTTTTGAAAGTGAAAATATTAAAAAGCTTCTCCCAGTGGTTCAGCTTTCCCATTTTTCAGAAGGGATGATGCTCTCTCACAACAAGAAAACCCAATACTCAAAGCAAGGGTGACAGCTGAAGCTCAGTTAACCCTTACAAGGGCCAGTGTTACTCTGACAGTGTTGAACAGCAATCTTGAACCAATGCTAAATGATTCCTTTCCTGGGGCAGAAGGCAGCTTGGATGAAAAGTAGCTAAAAACCAGATGATTTTGGTAGATTTTGGTAACAAGCTGAACAAATACAAAGTCAGTATTGCTTTGGCAAAATCAACTACAACAGCAACTGACCAAATAATGCTCCTACAAGTCTTTATGTGTCTTTTCCCCAGCAACCTCATGCCTCTTCAGGCTGCTCTCTCTTCCATCTGGACTGATCTACTGCACACCAGACGACTGTAGTCCCATCATTTGAAGGCCTCACTTAATCTCTCTGCTTTGACCAGCATCTCACAACTAATACTGCATTTGGGAGCCCAGACACTGTACAAGAAGGTTTTTCAAAAACACACGTACATTCTCATTTCTCCTTCTGCATCTGGTCCTGGCAATATTATAAACTCTAGACTACATAACCCAAAATTAGGCTGAGGCTAAGCACTCCAGATGGCTTTGTAAAAACAGCTTTGAGTTTAGCAAGCTAAACTCCTGCCTCTGCTCCAAACTCAGTGTCAGAGCTCCCGTGAGGTAGTTTGGCAGAAGACTAGAAAGCGGGAAAGCAGAAGAAAAAACTAGCATTCTTCATTTAAATATATCAGTTTTTGCTGCGGGGCAGGTGGATGGAAAAGAGGCGGTCTTGAGGACGTTTTTTGAAACCTACATGGTTTGATTCTTTCAGGCAGGCAGAAAAAGCTGGACTCATTTAAAACAGAGCCAAGAATACCAACAGCTCATATGGTACTAAGAAATTCTGGCAATGAGTACGTCTCACAGGAGACAGCGAAGAGATTAGAAAAAGCAGTCAACTTTGAAGAGTCAAGAGGAATTTCAAACCAGCACTGAATAGCTTATGTCCTCTATGAACTCTTCTGTAAGATAAACTGAACCGAAACAAGTGTCACGTGAGCCACCAGCCAAGACTGGCACAGTGAAGAAAAGCATCCCCAAAGCAAGCCTGCCCATTCCAAACCAGGGACAAAAATACTGCACTAAAATCACTTTTTAGGTTAAGCTACTTTGCAACCCAAACAATCTAAGAAGTCAGCACAAAAAGTTCCCTCCAGGAACCCTTGTACATCCACAGAACTGCCAGGTTTCGTTGCGTGTGTGAGTATTGACACTGCCTTTGCTGTGAAACACAATAAAGAGACTCTGGAGAAACTTACAGGGTAGGAAGGTGAGCCCAGTGCATAAGCAATGTCCTTATCTGACCTGGAGATGTAACAGTGTCTTTTCAAAAAGGAACCTGAAACAATTGTGTTTGTTTTTCAAGGTAGAAACTTCCTGAGCATTCTTGAGGTAAGCCCAAGGACACAGGTCAGAAAATACCAACTGGGCACCACCCAGACGATGGTAAAGACAGAGCTGAAACTACATCAGCTTCTCCCAGCACTACTGCATGTGCAACACAATTAAATTTGCCTCCTGGACCCCTACCCGCTACTTTATATTATACACAAGTACCTGAAGGGAAACCAGTGCTCCAGAGGGAGCCAATCAACACAACACCACCTGATCAACTCTGGGGTGCCACACCAGCGATGGCGATCATGTGCCACACAGAGCATTAAGGCAGCTCTTTATTCTGTTAAAAGTGAGAACAATAACTGGCTACGGCTCAGCTGCTTCGCTCTGTACATAATGCCTCATCTGTGCTCAGGAGGAGGAACAGGAAAACCACGACACACCATATAACTCAAGATCATCATACTGCACACATTAAAAGTTGTGGAAGCACAGTTACACACAAGCTAATGACTTTTGAATGTTTCACTTCGCTACATTAGTATTCCTTTAGCATAGATTTCTTTGTGCTTTTCTGTGAGAAATATAATATAAAGAGACTTGGGGAGTACAGCAATATGGCCAAAAAAGACAAAATGAGTCTCATTTCACTCCGAACTCCCACATGCAGGGAATGTATTAGAGAGATTCAGTGGGGAGATATATGAAGATGGCAACGATGGCAACACTAGAATAGATTTAGGGAGGAACTTCCTATGAACTTGCAATACAGTAAAAAGGCCAAAAGCTAAAGAGACTGCCACACAAGCAAAGGTACCAACTCCAGGACCCAGGTGTGAGCAGGCCCAGAGCATCAGTGTGGTGCTCTCAGTTACAAGACTCTCAAACCATCTGGAGAGAAAGGATGAGCAAAGCAATTCAAGAACCAGGAAGGATAAAAATCTCTGTCAAGTCACATACACTAGACAGACTGGCTAAGGATTTGATAGCTATCTGTAAGTACGTGAAGGATACAAAACAGCAAGAAAGGAGTGGAGGAGTATAATTAGCCATGGGCACATAACTGTGAGAATGAGACAAAGCAAAAGAAAGCTTATGTTGAATATTCTCAGCAAACAGTCAAAAGAAAAAAGGGAAACACACCCCTCCCCAGAAGTATTTTTCCCAGAAGGAAAATGTTTCATCATCTGTTTGGAAAGAAAATAAAAATGGGGTAGGAAAAAAACAAAAAGAAAACCCAAAACATCCCATAATCTGGGAAAAAACACCAAAACAAACCAACAAACTAACACAGGCAGATTGGTATGGAGCAATATATGTAACAGCAAGAACAACTCAAAAGTACTTTAAAAAGATTCCCCTTATTTTGATAAAGCATGAAAAACTGAGAAGCGTTAAGCACAAGCTGGCCCAGCTACAGGTCACTGTGATTCTGAACATGTAATCCCAACTTCACCCAAGCAGAGGAGCAGAGCCACTTTTAAGCAGAATACAAGCACAGCTTGAATATTCCTGTCAGCTTTATTGGCTACATTGGTTCTGAAGACATTAATTTCTGAAGGTGTCATTGCCTGCAGACAATACTAGATAAGAAAGAGGAATTTTTCCACTGGAACAAGGATTATGAAGGGCCCCGTTAAATAACTATGGAGATAAGTTAAAACATCCACTTAAAATATAGATCAGCCTTGAGCCTCACAAGCCCAGCTATCACTCACAGTGAGCACTAAGCACAGATTGCTGTAGATCACCCTACCCAAGCATAAAGGCTCCTAATGCCTGCCATAAAGTCTCCTTAAAAGAAGTAAACTATTGCATATTGGCCTTCCAAAAGAGGTCTCCTACATTTACAGAATAGGCCCAGCAGTGCACCCAGATGCATGAATTACAGATCCAAGGCAGTAGAAAGTCCCACAAAAAATAATAGAATTCACCTATTCCTTAACTATCAGCAAACTCCACTAATGTGAAGAATTGTGCTCATGAGTCAGACATTTCCACAAAGCAAGAATTTCCGTGCTTTTACTACAAATTACTGTACACGTGACAGTATATTCCTAATACAAATGACTGTGCCAGAACAGGCTTGACTGAATTCAGCACAACAGAAAACAGTGGAAGGACTAAAATCACAAGGTACTAAGTCCCCTCCTCTAAACCCAACTCCAGGGCATTAAGTTCTGCACATTCAGGGTGCAGACAGGTGGTTCTAAACTAAAGAGAGGGAGAGCTGAGAAACGCAGTCCTTCTGGGCTTGCTGCTTACAACACACCACAGCTGAGTGCCATTGACTGTACAGCTGTGGTCCTGTTACTCCTGCATCTGGCTCCAGCAGTGCCAAACACGCTGCTTCTGCATCTCTCAGACTGACAGAAGAACATGCAAGGCAGAGCAGACCTAACATCCACTGAGCACCAGATCTAATTTTAATCAAAACAGCAAGAATGCAAATGACTGACCAGATGAGAGATAATCTGTCCTTCCATCCCTTCAAGGATTTGCACGGTGTCTAACGGCTTGAAGCCAAACTAAATCCTGAATCAATTCTAGTTCAAAATTAAATCAGTTTCCTCTTTGTAAGAATGCTTTTACTCTATCCACGTATCTACTCAGCTTCCTTAGAGGCCTCAGCGTCAAAATTTTTCAGAGACCTCCCAGAATCTGAGCAAGCCTTTTCTCTGGCTTGGAGATTTTGAGCAACTTCTAGAAATTTTCCTTTGCAGAATCCATCAAAGTCGGACCCTGTGAGAATGTGATCTTCAGATATTGTGTTATTTTCTCAGTAATTTTTGCTTCAACCAGAGTACAAGGTACATAAAGAACTTTCTTCGGGGGGGCGGGGGGAAGTTTTTCTTTTTAACAAAAAATCCCTTACTTTTGCTGGAAGTTCAGTTATGTTTTATGTATCATAGCATACTATTGGTGTCTGCTCACTTAATGCCTTCCAGATTAACAGCTTATTCTAAATCTGCTTTTGCCAAGACCTCAATTTCTGGAATTTGCTTAGCTTTTATATTTAGAAATACTGGGCACAATACTAGTACCAAGTCTTCTACAACATTTTCAGTGGTTAAAAACTGATGCAAAGTAATAATTTCATTCCTCTTCCTTAACCTCCTATCATCCACCAAGACAAATTTTCACACAAGACAATGGCACTGATTTGCCTAAATTATTTATCTTCTATGTATAGTCAGCAGTTCTTCAAAGCCCACCTTGAATCTTTCAATTTTCCTTTTATACTCATTATACTTTATATACTCTACTACTGATAAATGGGAGTTGGGTTTCCAAATTTTCATCTCAAACAGCTTCTCAAGCCTGCCACCTACCTAGAGTGAATTACTCCCAGCTAACTGCTTGCTAATTTAACTGCTTTTCCCAGCTTGCTTTCTTATGTTCCTCTATTGATTTCAAACCACATCAGGGAACTGATTCACTCCCTCCTTGCACCCTCCCTTTTTCTTTTCTACTTTTACTTTTTCCCATCATAATATTAAGGATGCTTTGAGTAACTTGTTCACTTTCTTGTAAGCTACCCTTTCTGAAGTTTACCATCATTCTCAACACTTTAATCTTCTTGTCCCCTCTGAGCTTGATGTATTCATGCCCCACATCCACCACAGTCATGGCCACTCACAAAGACGTATGTGAGGAGCCCACAAACACCTTCAACCTTGATGATGCACCAGGCAGCTTGACAAAGACATGAGTGATTAAATAATCCTGAGCAACTACTTGTGCCTGCAGCTATTTTAAGCCAGGCTCTGGAAAGAACACACATGCTGGTGACAAACCCCCCACCCACTGTCTCGCAGCCACTGTCACACGTGGCAATTGAGTAAAAAAGGACTTACTGCTTTGATCCTGCTTACAGAGACAATAATCCTTTTCCACAGGTCCACCAAGCACACACAAAGTGCCAAGTTCTCAAATACATCTTGGCTGCCATCCTTTCTAGACACGGGCACCACCAGCTGAGGAGCAGCACGGCTCCATCAGATGGGATCCCCGTCCATCCCAGCCAGCCCCTGTCAGCCAACACTAACCTGTGCAGGAGAAGACAGAGCAGGCTGCCATGGGGCTGCCTTCTTCCTAATGCTATCATTTAGGAGACAACTTACGCCCTGCTGGAGGGTTTATGTATCCAATTAAACTTCCTGTAATTCTCATCTTGTGAAACTATGAACATTTTCAATGCTAGATTTTGGAATTATTCTCTCCTAAAGGGCTTTGAAGTTAATTATATCATAGTTGTTATTACTGTCTCAGCCACAGATACTGCTTGAACCCCATTATTGTGTGTGTTACTGAGGGCTAAAATAAGAATAGCTGCTGTTTCAGTGTGCTCTGGAGCTAGCCTTTCCTTCAAACTGCTTCTATAACCTTTGCCCAAACATTATGTATGCTCAGTTTATATGCAGGTAGTTAACAGAGCCCAGTAGGGTAAACGGACTTATTACATTTATTAAACTGAATTCTCTCCATGCAGAACGCCCCCAGCATCCTGCAGTTCGCTGGCTCTGGAGGCATTTTGGCATTTTGAAGACAGCACCCAGAAATTCCCTCCGCAACTAATAAGCAGGAACTATGAAAGCACAACTTTCATGCAATTGCCTTCTGTATGAAAATGAAAACTGTTTCTGTAACCTCTAAAGAAACCAAGATGCAATCAAGCTTATTGTAATAAGATGCTAAATTTATGATTACTCCTTTTTATTTTTTCCTTCTACTAAGATCCCCTAGCTTTGCTTCACCAAAAGAAAACCACCTCTGAGGTGGCATATACAACACAGCACCCAAGCCATATTAAAGAAATGTAAATTTAAAAAAGCCCTAGGTGTAATATAATGCTTATTGAAAATGAAGAAACCAAAGGTCTGCAAATTGTCAAATCCTAAATTAATGGTAGCAAGTCAATCTTAACTCTTAATATAAAGATTTCTATTCCTAATTTTTTATTCCAAACTACTTCTCTCCTTCAGTAGCACTTCAGGCTAAAAATTAAATTCAGGTTTTTTGCATCACATTCTGTACAATAAGACACATAAAACATATACACATCAGATTTTGTCTCAGATCTAAGGCTGTGTGTTCAAAACCGTTTGATGGAAGAAAATCAATTAATATATTTTCAAATCTTCTTTGTTTGTTAGATCAAAGCAGTAGTTTCCTACTTGTTTCCTGTCCAGAGGGACTGAGATAACAGCTGCGTCAAGGCTGCAGCAAATCCAACACTTTCTGGACGGACCAGCCATCTTCCATCTTTCACGCCACAAAGCAAATGCCAGGACTTTTCAAACAGGCCAAAATCTGCTTCCACACTCTCACTCTGCAAGTAAATTCTTATGTGGGGACCACACTAAGTGCTAAGCACTTAAGAGGCAGCAGATAGGAAGGCTCCACATGGCTGTGGATCCGTGCTGCCTGACACCCTATCAAGGATGCACAACCTCATCTGCTTCGGATTAGAAAGATGAGAAAAGCTGGGAAGGCTAACAATACTCTGCACATCTTAATGAAGCTATAATAATCGCCTTTGCCAACCCTGAAAGAAATCCAAAACATAAAGCCAAAGTAAACATTATTACCTCTCAGGTGAGTTGGATACATCACCACCCCTACACAGCACTTGCTGCTCCTTGCATCTTGCGTGATCCTGAACCTCCCACGGACCCTCCTCATCCACCATAAAATCCACACTAAATTTATCACAGATTATGTATGACTTTGCTTTTTATAACCAACAATTTTCTGACTACTAGAAAAGGCATGCTTTGCTAACCGAGGGTATTCAGTGCATGGCAGTTATGTAGCTACTTCCAGTGCCTTTGTTATTTCTGCACTGGAGAGGCAGGAGGAGAGATCAGTTCTCACATTCAGCACAGCACTCACATAGCACAGATAGAGAGATACGGGATGTTCTTCACCTCTTGGTCCTCCATCACATCCTACGGCTCTAAAAAATGTAAGTTTTGCAATTCAACCTTAAGTAAAGCATTCAAAGGAAAAAAGGCAAACAAACAAATTTCACCACTACAGGACTTCTATTTCCACAAGACAGTAGCTTCCTTTTGATTTTTTATAATTTGGTCTTTAAAAGCTACTCTTCCTCCAACTTTGAGAGCATTTCCTATGTAACTCAGATCTTATAACTTCTATGCAATCTCTTTACCAGGAGAATGGTCCTGTGCTAATGGTCTGAGTCAAGACAAACCCGAATTCTAATAAAAGATCAACCTAAAAAACAAGTTATGTACCTCACACAAAACTGCCCTTTTCTAATGGAGACTTCTGCCAATAGCAGATGGAAAGACCTTTGAAAAATAAGACATCCAATATGCCATCTGCAGCAACTTTGAGCTTTGCTATTGAAATCGTTCACTCTTTCCTTCCAGGCCTCCACCTTTACATGACCTTGAGTAACACATAAAGAGGTAATACATAATGTGCAGCTTCTTGGGATATTATTCAGTAAAACCTAAGGAAAGAAAATTACTGCTAGCTGTTTTTTCAATCCATTCGTGCGTTAGAGTGCTGAAATGCATACTTGGCGCCATTGAAATCACATTCAATGTACGTTTTAGCGTACTTAGGAGGAAAGCTATTTTAATTTTGTTAGCTGCCAGAATATAAAATCCTGAAGGGAAAAAAGCTTCCAGCAGAAAAACAGAACAGATCCTAAAGGGGAAAGACATTACATCACTTGATGAAAAACAAAGGAAAGCTTAAGGAGGACCAGGTTAAGTACAGCTCCAAGAAGAGGAACAGCCCCTTCTTTCCTCCACATGGCTGATGCTGGCATGGGGCTAACGACATAAAATGCAGCACCTTGTTCATCAAATCCAAACAAATTAACAGCAGCACAGCAACTCCTCAGCTGCCAACAAAAAATGGCTCTGAAGCTCTTAGCGACTTATGGGGAACGTGGTCCAAGTTTTAAGCATTTACTTTTGGATATGCAATGCCACCAGATGTCCAAGCTTTTTCTTACCTGCAGACTAATACATCAAAGTGGCTCTGATGACATTCCCTCTGAAAGTTTGTGTGCTCCAAGTCTGCAGCTGTGTGTCCATCACTTCTAGTTGCGTGCCCAGCCCATTAAAGTGGACCTGCTCCAGGTGTGAGCAGAGGGGTGGTTTTGCCCAATCAGCAAGAGCACACAACACCACGTTCATGCCAGTCCTATGTTTATTCAGGCTACAGAAAAGCAGGACAAAGTCATCCAATGCCAGAGCTCATACCCCTGGTTCCTTGACCTCCAGGCAGTGCATGGATTCTGCATCACTCAAACCTGCTTTGGTTTTACCCTTGTGGGTTTTAATAATTATGCACATACACAGAGAGCTTGCAATCAGTGTACTCTGAATTAAATTTTAACCAATAAATGAAGTATTAAAAGCCACAAAATTTTTTATAACATTTTAATTGTGTATTACAGAACTCATCTGGTAACACCTAATTATAATTCTAAATGAGCAGCAATTAACAAGCTATTTTACGGTGCCTAAGTCCAAAATAAACAAGGTCAGGACAGTCCTGCAGAAGGAGCTGCTAGTATGCACACTGCAGAAGGGAGGCCAGCCGATGCTTGGAATGCACTCATTCACCAATTTCTGCCATCAAAGCATTGAATTTTAGAAAGTGTAGGGAATACTACCCATCAAGTACAGGACTTGCTCTACCAGTGGATCCTTGTCAGGAAATGGGCAGCTCTGCTCCTGGCATGCCACACACACCACCAGTGTAAGTTCTTGTGAAGTGACACATGCCAACACTGTGTCACTGATGGGGAAGGTCAGAGCAGGTCCAGTAGAATCAAGTGCTCTCACCCATCTCACATAGCAAAAACCCCAAAATGGGATGGGTTGAGGACAGAGCAATGAAGAAGTCTCTCTTCTTCACACAGAAGCCCTGCAGTAAAAGCAGCCCGCCAGCTGCTTGAAAAAACACGTTCATCTTTCAGAATCATCCAACACTTCCAAGCAGGAGAAAGGTTTGATACTGCAGACAGAGCCACAGGTTTCATGTTAAAAATTCCAGGACATTCCCCACCGACCTGGATGCTCTCTCAGAAACTTCTTGGAAGCATCTTGCTTCTTTACTCCATGGCTCATAAGTCTTTCTACCTGGTAAGCATCCACTGAGTGTTCCAGACCTAGTTATAGCACGGAAGTACCCCATGATCAGCATTTTAGGGGTCAACCAGCAAAGGTTCAAAACCCAGAGGCTTTATTTCAGAATGCATTGCCCTTTGCTGACAGGTTGGGTTTAAATTTTATTTTCATATTTTATCCTTTAAAAAGAAAAGTTCTTTGAGAGTTGAAGTGTGAGGGAAAAAACTCAGCCTAAATAACATGCAATGTACAAGGTAATTTTCTCTTTTCAGAGGGTAGAGAAGGTTTCTGAAAAGGGCTTTGAGACAGACTCATGGATCTATCTTTTAGTTTTCCCTTTACCACTTTTTCAGTGTCTTCTAATGAAAATGAATCTCAAACCTCTTCCATGAAGAACACAGGCCATTCCTGACTGTAGGGGAGGAACAGGAACTTGCCTGATGCAGCTGGTATCCTCTCTGTCTGCAGGAGCAATGCATTAGGTATTTTGAACTAACATTAAAGACACAGAAACATTTGGAAAAGTATCAATGATCAGCTTTTTAAGCAAAAGAACAAAGTACCCAAGGCACTGTCACGGCTAGATCAGCCATCCAACTCTACATGCTGGCAAGAGAAAATGTGCTTTATGCATGCAGGTGGTTTATGAGAAATAACTTGTGTACAGCCCTTTCAAAAAGAATACATGAAGGAATTTGAATAGCTATCCCTCATGAAGCACTGCTGTTCAGAATAAAGCTTATTCTGTCCTCCAAGCTCACAGACAACATAATTCCTGATGGATTAACCTTCTGGGTCACACTGAGGACACCAGCAGTATAAGGCTGCTTAAGGTGCTGCAGATTCCTCACCACTCTGGTGTGCTTCTGTCCTACCCACAGAAGCACTAAAGCCTCACAACATGGGTCATGGTGGTGTAGATTGTGATAAAGTATTCTGGGCTTGCTCTTCCACCAAGACTTACAAGCTTCAGACAGCCAAGGCAATCTGCCTTTGTCCAAATGAGTGTGCCTGCGACTTGGCATCTCCTAAGGAAGCCAGACTGATCCATTGTTTGATAGAACTATTAAAAATACAAAATAAAAGTATGCCTATTCCTTGACAGTGTTCATTAAAAACCACTTAAAACTCAGTGCTAGCTGAACCAAAGTGACCATCCCTGGCAAATGGAACCCTTCTTGAGCAAAGGCAAGAAGAGATCTCCCAAGGGCCGAAATAAACTGTCAGGACTTCACACATACAAACATCCCTCTGTACCTTTCTCTGCCAGCAAACATGGAGAACCATATCCTTTGATTATTTGACAAAGCTTTTGGATACACTGCGGTGTCTGTCACTGCCAAGTTCACCACTGACTGCCAGCCATTTAACCATTGCCACACGCCTGTCCTGACCCCTTTTCGAGGACGGGATCCACAGCAGGACTGTGCCCCAAGTCCTGTTTGGTGTTCAGCTACAAGATCAATCCTGACTCTCTACCATGGCTGGGAGGAGGGCACCCTTTCAAGGGCCTGGCAAACTCCACTACTCAACCTGCAAGCGCTCATCCCACAGCCTCCTCCAGAGCCTTTGCTGCTCAGCAGCACCAGCACTACAGGTGGAGCCAGCAGGACTTCATTTTTCCACTGTGCAAATAGGAAAGAAAAAGCTGATCAAACCACTGCCTGAAGGGAGGACGCACCAGGAAGGTGGAAGGCCAAGTGAAACTACAGGCACAGCAGACTCAGAGGCAGCAGCCATCATTTAGACCAAGACTGAATAACTACCAACAGTCCTTTGCACGAACCAGGCAAAGCTGATTATTTTTTTCCAACAGATCAAGTACCCTGGGAAAGCCCACCATCCCCAAAACCTTTTCCATCAACTGTCCAAAAGAGCTGCTTGCAAATTACTGGAGGCACAAAAGCTGCAGACACTTGGCTCTTTATCTTTGAAAGCATTTTACTTGAATTTATCACACTACATGCAAGTCAAACTTTATTTAGCTAAACGAGAATCCTATAAGCCCCCTTTTCCTCACCAGAGAGCGAGAACAAGCAGAACAGCTAGTGCCTTCTTGCTTTAGTGAATTCATTATATTAAACCAAAAGCAATGTCATCTTAACTTGAAAGGACTTTTGAAAGAGCTTGAAGCAATTCTGCTGCTGCTGCATTTTTATATTTTGGATTAACTACAAGCCCTCTTAACCCCTCCAAGTTTGTAACAGCACATATCCATATCCTTCCAAGCTTTCGGAGCAGCCAGCAATCTCTTGAGCTGTTAGCAAGCTGAGAGTTAAAGCACACACCATGTACAACTATTGTAATTTGACTCCTCTACAAGTTAAAGAAGTCCAAGTTTTAGATATTTTTGTCCACAAGAAAGGACCTGCAGAATCTGGTAAATTATCTCAGACATTCCTCATGTCTCATGTGCAATTTCCCTGATTAATAACCCAGACTCACAGGGGCAATGAAAAGGTCAAAATCCTACTACAGGCGACAGTGCTAAAATATTACTAAATGTTACCTTTAAAACATTTCTAATTAGCATTAATATAGAAAGATTTCCATCAAGAGACATTCTGTAAATTCATGATTATCATCACAGACTTTTCAAACAGGATTTTTTGACTTTTTTTGCCAATAGAGTGTATCAGAAGCTATAGAAAACACCTTAGCAGCAACTTTCTTGAAATGAAATATTAAAAAAAACACCCTGCTACCAATAACTGGTTCTGTTTGATGTAGTTTGTCATTTTTCTGGACAGCTGAAAGCCTTAGGCAAATGTGCAGGGAAAAACAGTGAACCATCTCATCCATCTTTTGTTTATTAAACCCTGAGTTTATTCAAGTGCCTTTGAATCCTGAACTACACAAAGTCTTCTGAACCATTCCAAGCAAAGCAATTGAATCTAGGGGGCAGAGAGAATGCAAAATGTCCTTTACGTTTATTAACTTCTGGAGAAAGTATCAGATAACAAACCCTTTCATCTCAGCTCACACAGCTGAAGAACAGTGAGAAACAACAGTGGCCAGAACCAGACCAGCTCCAGCATGGTGCTACTAGAAAATCCTTGTGATGTGCTTGATACAACCCCTGCTGAGAGCACCTCTGTTACTTCTGGGCTCTCTTACCCTGCCTGTGGGGGACACCATTTACAAAACAACCAAGGAACCATTAATAAGCACTTTCAAGCTTTTTTTCTGACTCCACTGTGTTTTCAGAGCAATGGCTGCATCTCGGGGACAGCCATACGTGCGCTGGAGATGAAAGGTTGCCAAGCAGTGCCAAGTTATCTCAGACTAATAGTATCTAAGGGAGATGGAGATGGATGGAGCCACAAGATCGAACTGCAAACACTCTCAGTTCAACACTAGTTTGAAAAAGGCAGTCTTTACTCTGTCCATTCACAAAAACATGGGGAAGAGAAAAGCCATTTTTATATACAAAATCGTATTACAAGAGTGCCCTAGAGGCCACTGTATCATTCATTTTCATACTAAATTCAATAAAAATACACCATTCTTACTTAGATTAAACAGGTGCAGAACCAAGCCGTTTTGCAGCAGCATTTAAGACCTTGTTGAGAGCATGCCCTGCCCTAATCAAGGCAACCAGACTAATCAGGAAGCCGACATGAGCAATTTGACTGCCAGTAGGTCTAGCCCCAGAGGTCCCATACATCACTGCCTACGTCCGCATTTCCTCTCCCTTTGCTATCGTTCCTCACGCATTTCCTCACGCTCAAGTGTATTCCAAGACAGTTGAGAGGATGCAATTTGTAATCTCAATTAGGCACAACATGAGGTAGCCAAGTTGATTAAGAAAGAAGGGGCCTAAATTAGCTTACTGGCCCTTTACAAGAATTAATTTCTATTCCAGCAGTGCCTATGGTGGTGTGTCCAGTCCAAACACATAACAAGGTAAACAGATGCACTCAAGAGAGACTGACATTTTTCATGTGGCATGGCAGGGGAGCTGTGTGCCTGTGAGGGTGCATGCACTTCAGCCTGCCTGATCCATTAGAGCTTGGTCAATGACAAGGAAAGTACAGCCTTTCCTTCCCTTAAGTAAGACACTAATCTATTAAGTCTATCATACCATATAAAATGAAAATGGCTCAAAGATGTGCCTGTTCACATCAATTAATTATTAAAGGAGCATTAGCTGAAGCTTTTCACCTGCCATTTCAAAGTTCAGGCTAACGTGACATGACACAACACACATACAACCACTGCAGCACAATCTGCACCTCCATTCACCCACCCAGCTACCCCAGTTGTGCCTGTACCTGCTCTGCTTCTCCAGACTGGTTCCAGTGCACCCCAAGAGCAACCAGAGCCTGCTTGCTAGGGATGCTCAGTATGTACAGCTGGGAAATCACCGTGGGGAGTCATCACGTAGCCCCTCCAAACACCAATTACAACAAGCATTAGCACATGTTTGCCTGACATTTCCTCTTCTGTTTCAAAATAAAGTCCTCAAGCAACAAGGCAAGGGCTTGGTAAAAGGTAGCACAAGCATTCCTAGAAACCACCAACCGTGTTGTTTTCAGCTGTGTTCATGCTGCTGTAATCAATGGAAGCACTTAGCAGTGATGAGCACATACCAGCAAGAAAAAACACCCCATCCTTTATGCCATGGTTGTTATCTTCTTCCAGACCAACCAATGAATCAAGATCACTGACTGCACTAGGAGGCAAAGCACTGGGAGGGCTGGTGCTTAATTAAGCTGAAGTAAATACACCCTGGCTCAGGAGCAGACTAGAATCACCTCCGTAGCACATAAACTAAGAGCAGACAAGAGCATAGCAGCATCAGACCTGCTCATATTTCTACCACTTATGACCCAAGCTTTATTCTAATTGCACAAATTGAAGAATGATTAGCAGTTGAGTGGACATTAAATGCCCTGCTGACATAACCAAAACAGATTTGCTTTATTCAGAACGATTACTTAAGGCCATAGCTGTGAAACTAGAATGAATCAAAACAAAAACATACATTAAAAACACAAAGCATCACCTCATAAATGAGTGGGATAGCAAAACAGCCTAAGTAATAATTTAAAAGCCCCACTCTAACATCATGGTTTCTAGATGCAGGCATCTTTTTCATGAAACACCGTAAATCCACTACAGTAGTGTTCTCATCCTTTACAATCTCTAGAACTAACTTTTATGGATAAGAACACTAATAAAATTCACCCCACCTAGGTTTTGCACCAGGCTGCTATGTAAGACTTCATATCCAATTTTATAATAAATTTGTCTTTCTGCTGAGAAGTGTTATACACAACTCAAGATCAGCAGAAATAGTGGGTCAAGTTAGACATCAGCTTCCATGAGCTGTGGGAAGTGAGTGGTAAGTGCAACTCTGACAGACCACAGCTGCCTGTGCTGAAACAACTTTACAGTACACTACCTAATAAACTACCAAGCAGGCACCAGCACTCCTGGTGGCGATTAGAAATTAAATAGTAAGCTACAACTTTAAACATTTTTGCCTCACCTCCCATTTCTCACAGAAGCTCCTCTTCACAGCTTATCTCCAAGTGGAATGGTGACAAATGGGGGGATCCCAGACTGGCTGCCAGCCAGCCTTTTCAGGCTTCATTTTTAATACCATTACCTATGAATACATTACATTTACTTGGCCTCCAGTCACCTCATTAACCCTGGCAGCAAAGCAAGTAACATACTGCTAACAATGCCTATTTGATAAGAAAGCCTCACATTTTTCCTTAGCACTTCATCTTAAGAGGTAAATCTCGGGAAGTAAGTTTGTAGGTGTTAACCAGCTACTTCCCTCTCCCCACAGAGGAAGAAATTGTGTTTTTCTCTGACAGCAATATATGATAGTACTGTCATTACAGCTGTTTTAGAACAGCTTTAAACTACACTTGTGTTTCAGAACTACCTGCCAGAGCCCTTGTTCAAAACTTTCATCTCTCAATATATTGTTTCAAGGGGAGCTTTTAGTTTCAACTGTCCAAGTCATCAAGTATACAAAAGAAAATGCGTACCTAAAGGTAGATGATACAAACTAACTCACTGCATTCAAAATACAGTTCACAAGCTCCTTCCCTGGGGCCCTCCCAGACTGGATGACCAGATTTTGTCTATGCTATGAGACAGCAGCACAGGGTTATAAAATCTCAGGAAAGGCTGCCTAAAAGCAGAGATGGGCCAGTGCATGAGATCTTGTTAAGCTTCCTCCGCACTGAGATTGAGGCCTCAGCTGGTGGGACTCCCCAGGTTTTACTCAACTAGCAGATCTCACTTCTTTTACTTGACTCCAAGAGAGACCTGCTAAGAGCTTCTTTCCAAAGGACTTCTAAACATGATGCACACATGTATTCACTCATCATTTGTGTGTCTTTTACATCTATATAAGCATATTTCTATAAAAACGACACCATGCACATACTTTATGCTGAACCCATTGTAATTTTCTTTTGAAAGTCTCCAACAGCTCCCTGTTGTGCTTTGCTTTTCCATCTGATGCAGCAGGGCAGAGTGGCTGTTTTCCCAGAAGCCAGGCAGATCTAGAGCTCCCTGCCTCCAAGTGCAAGGATTTTCACAGCCTTGTCAAGTGCCTTCATCTCTGCACCTTGCACTCCCCAACTATAAAGTGGTAACACTCTACCTCCCTGACACTATTTAGCAAGAACAGATTTTAAAAACAAGAAAAATAAACAAACAAAATCCACTATGAAACTCTGAAGAGCAAATACTGCTATCTTGAAAACACAGATGCTGACTTCAGTTACCAGGCTTCTATAAAAACAAAATTAACCTGCAAACATTTTCTGGACTAATTTTAATCTTAAAATTCCACTAAACCTTTAGTTTTAAGTGCAACAATTTATCCCACCACTTTGGAGAGAAAGGCTGCAAACCGTTTGAATTCTAGTTTTTCTACCTTAAGAAAAGCCTAAAAATATAAATATGCTCTCTTATAATCCTGTAGCAACAAGAGGTTTTGCTCTAGCAGAACAATGAGATAAGAAATCAAAATAGTCATCTATCCACTGATGGTGCATAAACACTGTATTTATTAGCACTTCCACATACTGATTTTAGACTAACCTCTTTCTCACAGCAGTAATAGCATAAATGACCATTTCAAGAACACTGTCATCCAAATGTCTCAAAAGAGAACAAAAATGAGACATCTGCTTCCCTGTGTCTCCTCTGGCATTTAGAAGCTGGCACACAAGGAGAAATAATCCAGCTCCTGTGCCTCATCTCACCCTGCAATGCCAAGGCAGGCTTCAGGACAGAGTGAGCCCAGGAGCTGCACCAGGAGGTCCTGCCAGTACTCCCCATCCCTGCAGCAGTTCCTCCATTTTGCAGAAGAGGGTCCAGTCGGCACTCATCTTCCTAATTACACACTAGCAATTAGCTGGAATCTCGTTGGACTGTGCATGTCACCTGTTAACAGGGCCCTGTGAAAAAGGGCTAAAACTGGATGTGGCAGATGGAGCTATATATCCTGTCCATCTCTGGAGAGCAGATTTGTAATGCAAAACACCAAATTCAAGATGAGACCCATGGATACAAGGAAGCAATCAGAACCAAACTGATTACACAAGACCCAGGTCTCAGCACAGCACACAGAATACTAAACAGAAACAAAGAAACCTCGGAGAGGGAAACAAACCATGCGCCCAGTCACACATCAGCCTGACCTTCCCTGAACCATGTGGCTCCCTCTTCAGAAAAATCAGACCATTCTCCTAAAAACTCACCAAGGCCAGAAACATCCACACCTCAATCACTCCATCTCAGATCCACACGGACGGAAACCTTGGGTTCTGGAGTTGCTGTTTTATGACGGGGAAGCCCAGGGCAGTGCTGCCGTGATCCACATGGCCAAAGATAACTGCGCTTGTTGCACAGCCCTCCAGTTCAGACTCACAGTGCCCCAAGTCAGAAGACCCGTCTGGATTATTAGCCCAGCCTCTCACAAGCCCGGGCACATGACATTTCATGCAACTACCACTATCCTGAGCCCAAATCCTGTTTGACTAGAGCAAATCTGGACACAGCATGGGAGGAATCCAGACCGATGCCCAGTACAGACATCAGGACATGGAAGGGATGCACTACTCTGTCTCTGCCCTCTCGCAAGACCCCAAGAGATATGCTTTGATTCCAGCCCCAGTCCTGCTGGCTCCTGCACCCAGTCACACCTTCTTGCTCTGCTTTTCATGCAGTATTAAAAGAGAGTTTTTAAATCCTTGCATTGGGAACTGTGCTCTCCCCTATCAACACTGATCTGGCTTCACAGACCTCCCACTCGTTTTGCTTCATGGGCTAACAGAAGAGGAGAATTAAACAGACCTCTGAGCTCCTGCTGCCACTCTCTTACAAATACTCCACTGACACACACATATTTCTCAGCAACACCCTTGCTCAAAAAACCATCAGGAAAAGTGTAATTTAGACTTTTAACACTTTCTCCAATGAAGCACAAATAAACCCCCACCACCCTTAAAGCTGGTTTTGTTCTGCTTTCTCTCAGCAAAATGCTTACCCCTCAGACAACTGGAAACAACCTCGTACACTATTCTGCTGTCTTACACCTCCCTGCTAAGTGGATGATGTCACACAGCCTTATAAGAACAAACATATTCTGACATGCACCAAAAAATGAACCAACTAAGCTATAAGCCAAGACTGTTTACGTAATGCTTCGCAGACACCTTTACACTGCCTGCACCTCATAGCCAGTTTTGTTTTGAGCTTTTTTTACCCAAGGTTTAGAGAGGAAAAAAAACCTTTCAAATGCCAGTACAGTGCTGGCCCACTAACTTACCAAAGCACGTACTGCCAAGCTGCTGCACAGCTTGAATGCTTCAGTGACCAAGCGTTTTTGGAAAAATCTTGTTATATGCACACATACACACACAAAAGAGCAATCTAATCATCAAAATATTCAGAGACACGTTATTCAGAGACACTCATGTGGCTTCTAGAAGCACACTTCTTGATCTGCGTGAACTGACTTTAGATACAAAAAGATGCTGTGGCTTTCCTTCTCCTCTCCTCCCCTGCAAATCTCTTCAGGTTTTGGGGGTTTCATTTTTTATTTATTCCCTTTCTCTTAGCTTCACAGAAAGTTTCTGTTATTCCACCAGATTTTATCCTTTTCTGTTTGGCAAATGTTGATTCTCCCCCATCCTCCTACATGTCTCACATGAAACTGCTTCAGCCTCTTTTATGCAAGCAAAAAAGAAAAAATTGTGTACCTTTATCTTATCCCAAAAATCTGCTGTTTCAAAATCAGCACTTCCTGGCCATTAAGAGTTCAGTGTCTAAGTGAACCCAAGAAGCTGCAGCCCACTGTCCCTCACAAGCCAAGGAGTAGCAGAGCCCACTTCCATCAGCTATGCTGGTGCTGCCAGGCACTGCCTCAACACTCCGACCCCAAACAAGACAAGATTTAAAAATAAATACATAAATCAATGTGTTGTTGCTCTTTTACGACATTCCCCAATACTGAACACGCTGCTCTACTTCTGCATTCCAGAGCTCTCCGACCTGTAAACAAGAGCTGGAACCAGTACATTGCAATACCAAGTTCAGAACTGTGGATGGGAGGTAAAAAGCAAAGCAATATTACAGACTACAGCATGATATCTCTCATATAAACAACTTAAAAATCACCATTTAATGACAAATATCATCAGGAGCATCAAGCACAGCACGACTGTGCCAAGAAAGTGGGGAGTTGATGAAGATAAGGTGTCTTCTCCTTCTTGAAATTTTTAATAAAAATGTAACAGTGAGACTAAGTTTATTTTTGCTAGGAAATCTGCAGAATAAAATGATTGCTATTACTATACCCAGGTGCTTTACACATGTATGAGTCTAGTCATTTGAGATTCAGCATAGATCTGCTCTCAAAGTTTAAAAAGCATGTCCCTACTTCTTCAAGAGAGAGGGCACAATCAGCCAGCTTCCATTTAATATGGACAAATATGATTTCAGCATTATTCATCACTCCCATTTCAATAATGAAATGAAAATTATTCCTCAAGCTAAAAGTTTAAAAATCTAACTACCTCCCATTATTTTCCAGTCCTCTAGAAGAAATTAAGTTGATGTCCCTCCAAGAGATTTAATGGACAACAACAGACACTTCACTGCCCATCTCAAAACACTAAGGCACTATTCCTGCAATGACCAGTTGTCTCCATGGACAACACTGACAGTAAGATGTAAATGCAGCCACCATTGCATGCACTTTCTGGAAAACACACCTGCAAGATCTCTTCAAGTTGAATATTGCATCCATCACAAGCCTTCACTGCAGAGCCAGTCTATCCATCTGTTTTGAGGTTGCCCCTTTTATACTTCAAGTATTTTGAATAAAATTCTAGAGTTGATCCAAAAAGAGCTTTAAGTGATAATATCACTGGCAAATCACTAAGAATGTAACTGAAAGCCAACTGCCCAATATCTACAAAGGAAAGGGGAAAAAGAAAGAAGGTTTTTTTTTTTTTTTTTTTTTTTTTTGAGACTTGACTTCATGGTGCCAAAACTCTTTAAGTAAAAATAGGTCAGTACTATCATTGATACCTTTCAGAGTGCAACCTTGTGCTTTCAGATAGATTAACTTTTACTTCAGTACTTTCAAAACCCACAGCAGGTTCTTTTAAAAGAAGCAGAGGACTCTTGGACATCACCAAGGCTCACTCCTACCCAGGGCACATAGTCCCAAATTTTCACGACAGCCTCTAGTGTAGTGTAGCATATTCATCTCTTGTAATCGAGGCAATAATTTGCTAAGCACATCTTTCAGCAACACTGAGGGCTTAAGCAGTGACATTGCCCAGGTCCAGTCACCTCCCCAGCTGCATCAATAGTTTTGTGCCATGGACTGGATCAGGGAACCAGTCCAAGTTAAAAATAAATAAGAGGGAGAAAAAGAACACAATTCTCTTTGACCTGAAGCAGACTCCTGATTTATTACACTGCTGCTAGTGACAAAACAAGTTTGGAGCAAGCAGGAGGAGATGGGAAGAGACTGGTAAAGCCCAGATCATCTCTCCAAGAAAGGTTCTATCTACCACAGCAGCCCAATTATTGCATACTGTAAAACCTCTAAAAAGTATTTCAAGGCAGTGTTTTGATTGATTTTCCTCTGCAAAACAATCTCCCACCTAGGGGCTATGATAGCATTTCAATAACATCAGAAAAAAATAATTTAAAAACCCATGCCCTCTGCAGACAACAACCTTTAAGGAAAACACCAGCACCCTTCCACAGCCAGAACAGTGCTCTTCCCTCATCATCAATGTTTCAAGAAGGTTAAAGCCTTTGCCAGCTTTTCAGAGGGAGAATCTTCTGGTAAGTGCTGTGTTTCAGCAAATCCCTTCCTATTTCTCTTTCAGATCAGAGTCACTGCCACATGCTTCCATACTTTTTATGACAAACTTAATAAAGAGACTGTAGTTTTCAGAATTTACAGCTCACCTGGACCAAGTTCCTTCAAGCAGCACATGTGATAAAGTTCTGTTAATGAGGATAGCCCCTCTTTGAAAATATCCCTTTGAGGATTTGTCTCTCACCCATACCAAAGGCTGTGTCTCTGTGCCCTGTCCTTTGACCCAGGAATCACAGCTGATGGCAGTGCAGAGGCAAGACAGGACCTGTAATTCCCTGCCAACTGGGGAAAACCATGGAGAACAACCCATGGAGTTTGGATTATATTCTCAAAAGTTCTTTAAACATTTTCCCATTTATTCTGGGAAGTAGTTCAGAGCAAAGCACTCATCAGCAAACTCTGACAAGAACAACATGAGGTGGCACATGATTCACATCCGATCCTTAGATGTTGCTTTCTAGACAACAAGTGTTCAAGGCAACAAGGCTGCACCCTACCAAAATGCTTGTTTATATAAAGCTTTAATAGAATGTTAAGTCACGATAATTAGGGCTCCTATCCCACTTCCCAGAGCCTACAAATTACTGGTCAACATGCAAAAAAAGCTATTTTTTAAACTAAATAACTTGAAGAACATTTTATTTCTCTCTTCCTTTACCAAGTGATTAAATAGAGAGATCAGAGGCTCAGATTTCAGCAACAGATGCTTTATTTTAAAGTCTTAATTCTTCCTGGCAAAACTCTGATATTTCACAAGATTGGCTTATTGATCAAAACAGGAATACGTATCCCAGGTAACTTTTGTTTTGAAATAATGAGACTGTAATCTGACTTGCATCACAGTTGTTACTCCTGTATCACCAATGAGCACAGTCTTTTATTAACAGCTTCTGAAATCCTTTGTACAGTCTGGTTCTTCAGCACTGTGTGGTTTATTCACACTGGCACCAAAGTGTCTCCTCTTAAAATGCCATTCCCAGTTCAAAACTGTTGCAATGTATTTAAAAACTATACAAGGAAAAGAAAACAAGCTGCACTGTACAGCTTCCTGGCACTCCATAATTGACTTAGTAATTTCCATAAACCCCAGTGAGAAGTTACCAGCTTGTCAATCTATACTCTTCCACACAGCAGATTTGGGAAAATGCTTTGAAAAGGCTGATTTACTAATTCTGCCCTAGGTACCACTTCAGTAGCAGATGTCATCTAGCCCAAGAGAATCATCTCATTTAGAAGAGCAAAATGCAGCTACAGAGCTAGTCTAAATTTAGATCTACCACCAAGGAAGGAGCATTTATGAGGACATGGGAAAGGTCTGTGTTACCAGTACAGATGCAACCCAAATATCTCGTTTACACCAACATGAGTTGCTACTAGGTGTAAAATAAAATACTGAATGATGGATATATACAGAGCCTATATCTTGGTACAATTGCAAGAAACTCCATTAAGGTCATAAATACAGTGATAGCTGACAAGAAGCTCAACAGAAGGATAGATGTTCTCCCAGTAGGAGAAAATGCTCTTAACAACTACCTGTGGGATTATGAAAATAGGCTACTTAAGTATCTGCTGCTATTAGTGATACTGTTCTGCCTGCCAGATCTGCAAGAGTTTTCATTTTGAATGCATGCTTGGAATGCTTTTTCTTTTATCAAGGGAATATAAACACCAGTCTTTGGGGAGGACAAACAAAGCCATCTCCCCAGCACGGACAGCAGACACACTCACTAGCCCAGAAGGTGCATTAGTAGCTTGTGGTGTCAGCACATTACAGGGGGACAGAGACACTAAATCACTACAGTTGTCACTTGTGAGTGCAAGTGGCATGGACAGGGGTGTCTGAACACAAAGACATCTCCAACCCAGGGACTTCACCAACCACACAAAGAAAAGGAGATTAAGTGTCCTGAGAAGCAATGAAGGAATCCTGCAAACACCACTGCTGAAAGGGTTCAAAGAAAGAAAATTCTGCCTAAGCATCACATGTGATTCTTCTCCCTAAAAGTACACATTTTTCTTGTATTTGTACACTAATTTTGCTTTTTTTTTCCTTTACCTTTGAAGGAGCTACCATATTCAAGTATTTATGGAACTTATCATTTTTCTCACTCTTTCACTCCTGCCATGTCACTGTCCTAAAACTCCCTCTTCATTCCAAAAATACTTTATATAATCTTGTTGGGTTCACATGAAGACTTTGAGGACCATCAGTAAGATAAAGGAGCACAAGATGCATCCACTAAGCCAAAATTACAGACTGCATCTTAGGTTTCTAGAAAACAAAGGTTTGAGTGATTAACACATAACGATTTCTAAAATTAAATAATTGCAGAGAAACAGTGCTGTTTAAAGAAACCGAGAACTCCATGCTACCAAAAATTAGAGGTAATTATAATGTGTATGTAAAGGGCACAGCATTCTGAGTGTTAAATCACCTTTAATTATGTTTTCTGGATTTGTAACACTGACATTTGAATTCCTAACACTGCACTGATACACGACGTTAAATCAAACATGCCAACAGCTCTATTCTGAATCACCTTGAAGGCTTGCAAAACAGAGCTGTGTTTGAACACATTTATCTTTTTCCTTACACTCCTTCAGCTAGTGAGTGAGACCACAATGTATACTTCTGAAGTCATAATTGGTCACCAAAGCAACAGCTTGGATGCCAAAAAGCAGGATTTCAACTCGACTGCGCAGGGTGGGGGGGAGAGAAAGGTGATCACAATACCTCCATTGTAGCCTTGATCCTGTGACTCAGACCCTCGGTGAACTACAAGTCGTTCATGCACTGAATCCAAAATGAATAACTGTGAAAGCAACTGAAAACAAGACTTTGTTTTCTTTTAACGTCTGTTCCTCGTACTAATGGCCTTTAAAGGGTCTGGGCATTAATCCTGGACAGCAACAAGAGAGATGAGAAAGATTCACAGCTAGATTTTCTTCTAAGTGGCCAAAAAAAAAGGTAAAAAGAAAATATTTCCTCTTTAATAAATTCTCTTGAAGTTGACAATTTTTTATTTATTACCAACCCTTAGAAAGGGAGGTCTGCATCATGGTTAGAGCACAGTACTGAGAGTAGATCTGGAGTTCCTTCACCACGAGGAAAAACCAGACATTTCTCACCAGAGGCCTTTTCTCACATTAACAACAAATTGTGGCTGTATGCACAGTGAAAAGATACCCATTTCTCATAATGTTATTGCTTAACCTCATATAAAGAGCTTAGGTTTCTTTCGAGCTGATATTCTGCTATAAGAGGACTGAGATGGGATATTTGTTTTCAAGTTTTTTCCCCTTTCTTAGTGATGCCCTTTTCCTCCTGTACTCTAAGGCAGCGGTTTATCAGGTTTCGCAATCCAGCTAAAAGAGGCTAAATTAAGGAATTGCCTTTGCTTGCCTCCTCTGTTTCAAAGGTGTTACATTGCTCCCTTTGCAGTTTGTGGTCCAAGAACTGCAGCTGTTAGAAAAAATGTATTTATGCACGTAAACACATTATGAAAAATATTTACCTTAATTCAATTGTGACACAGAACCCTGTCCAGCTAGAGCACCAGTCACTATGGCTCCGCTGTTGCAGAGCTGGCAAGTCCAGGGCTTAAGATGGGAAATGTTTCGCCAGCAGTTTTCCTGTGTGCCCACCCTACCAGAGTACCAGCACACTTGGACCACCCCAAATACCCTTCTCCATCAAACCCACCCAGATGCTCTGCTGCTGCTGTTAGGGAATAAGGAGGGATGAAGGGAGATAGCACTGCAAGGGCAAAGTGTCCCTCCAGGCAGAGGTCAGCAGCAAACTGGGCATGCAGAAAGACAAGACCAGCAGGGCTGGGCAGGGAGCTCCAGGAGCAGCGAGGCCCTGCCAACCCCTGTGCCCTGCTGGCTGTTTTCACCACTACCCTGGGTGTAGAGAAAGCACTGCCTTCCTAAGGATCCCAGGCTGATAGCACAGCTTTGTGAAAGGCGTCTAGCACACAAGGTTTGCACTTCCAAAACCACCAAGCAACTCCCAGCTGCTCCTTTCAAACCTGCCACTGCCACGTGTCATACATTTCCTCTGCTCCCCACATAACAAGGGGGCTGCAGACACGTGGCATCAAACACTGGAGCAGCAAAAAGCTCCCGCTGTAACAATTCAAAACAAGAGTAAGAAAGATGGTTTGTTACAAAGTGATCTGTGTTAACCCTGACTGCCACAGAAATTTCAGGCACTGAGGAACAATACCAAAAATTAAAAGTCAATCTTTAAGGATTTCAGAAGTAAATTGCCCACAGTTTTGCCTCTCTGAGGTTTCTACATGTTGAAAGCACATGGCCCTAACTAGCAGAGCAAGACAAAAAAGCAAAGCCTACTAAATAGCTGTATAACAGATCTGCAAGAGTCACGGCATGCACTGTAGGCAAAAGGCAGGTTAGGCTGGGATTTCTCAGTTTTCACTTTGTGAGTCCTAAAAAAGATTAGTGTTTTACCTATACAGATAAGACAACAGGCAATTACCTCACTCATATGAGTAATGCTTAATAAAGATTTGATTTGACCTCATTTTAGCTGCATTGGAGAAAGGCATCTCAAGATCAGTAATAACAAAACAGTTAACACCAGCACTCACTGAAATGCTTCTGCATCTGCCAACCCTAAATACCTTGCAGTCTGCAAATGGGATGGTTTTATTGTTTTTAAATACACATAGGCATGTATTTCTTAATTATACTTTAAACCAAGAACAAAGGTCGCACACATATGCTCTCAGCAAGAGGCAGCTATCCAGTCACTGTGTTCTGTAAACAACTCCCATCACTTCAACCATTACCAGCAGACCTTTAGACTTCTGCATCTACTTGGCCCCTTTCATATTGGAAAAACATCATTAAAACAGATTAAAACTGCTATTCCAGTCAGACCACTTATCTAATGCTTGAAGAAAATGTGTACCTGCAATGCTCTCCTTCAAAACAAATGAAAAAATTGACTGTTATTTCAGACTCTTAATCTTGGAAAAAAATATTCTCTCTAATCAGAGACTAGTAAATCTACTCTCTCTTCTATTAAAACTATATATTTGCCTAATCACGGAACTGCTTCAAAGAAGCATTTTTAGGATGGATACACTGAACACTCATATGTGTTCATATATGCTGAATTAGATTAAATAACTTTAATAAGAAAAGAGTGTATGTAAAGTACAGTTTTACAATTAACATCTGCTTTAGCTTTTTGTAAGATGACATTTAAGCTATATGCATGTATCAGAGCCCTTTATCTCACAATGCCATTTTTCCCCCGAGCATTCATGTCTCACTTCAATAAAATATCAGCATGCAAGGGCTTGAAACTGGTTTTACCTGCAGCAGAGACAATTCCCAGACTATCAATTTGTAGAAGCACTGGAAAAGCAGTAACAACAATATTGACAGATGGGCTCTCCCAACATTTTCCCTGCAAAAGCCTCTGCTCTGGAGCCATCGTCCCCACAAATTAGTCTTCGGAGAGTTAATAGATAACTATCCATTTCAGTCTTTGAGAATTCAAAGAAGCGGGAACGGGGTATTTCAAGTTTTGGGGTGGGTTTTGTTGTTGTTTTCCCCATCCCCCTTCCCCTAAAGTAAATTAAACTTTGAACCATGCTTTCAGGAAAAGATAAGCTTAACCATCAGCACATTTCACTTTTTCTCTGGAACTTCATTAACATTCAGGGTTTTTACTCAGTGTATAAAATACCTAGAGCTGTTTCCAGAACTCTGACAATACAACCCATGGGCGATGCTCATCCACATTGGACATTAGGTGCTTGGCCATGGAAGCTTTGGCAAGTCTGGGGACTTGCCACCAAGCCTACATTTCTGGTTTAAATTACTTTCATCTCATTTGAACTCCCTCTTTATATCTGAAGGAACAGACACAGCTTTGGGTCTTTTTGCAAAAAGGCCCTGCTGTAGCACTACAAAATTAAGGACAAAAAGAATACCAACTCAGTTCAACAGGACAATTATCTGTCCTACTTACAATTCTCAGGAGGAAGCCAGAGATGTACTCAGGGAATGGAGCTGTCCACTCCCACCTTATCTGTGTACTGTGGCTTTAACCTTGAGCCTATATTTAAATTGAGGGCTCATATTAAGCGGCAATGGGCACTCCCAGCCTCAAGACATCAGTGTCCTCGGCAGCAGAAGGTACAGCACGTCTGTTGTCATTACCAGGTGTGCTTTAATTACTGTTATTACCAGCAGCCAGGGAAGGGCTGCAAGGCAGCTACTCTTCAAAGAGAAAAGGCAGCACAGGGCAGCAGAGATTACTCAAGCAACTGTAAATACTTTGCCATCTGCAGAGTCACTGGAATTAAATAACAATTTTGAAAATGCTCATTTATTCCTCCCTGGCCACACCATGCACACAGGCACCTATGCTGACCATATTGCCATGGTATCCTCGGCATCTCCACACCTGTCTGATCCATGCGCCACACAAAGTAAATACAAAGAAATGTGAGCAGAGGCACACTCATGGGTGGAGCAAAAGCTCATCTATACATAAAAACAAACAATACTTCCACCAACTGTTATTTTTATCCGTATGCAAACAGAAGCACACAGAGAAAGTAAATCTTCTGCCTTGCTCTTGCTGTAAGACTACAGGAATTATCTAGTATGGCAAAGGAAAGTAAATTTCTTAAGAGCCAAGCTGAAAATCCAAGTCCCACACAGAAGGTGGGCTGAAGCACACTGGAGTGTAAGACAACCAGCCATGGAAAGGGCTCCTGCAGACAGAACTATTTCCAATCAATTAGGCCATTGTATAATGGATACAGCTGCCAGAGTCTGCTCTGATGCCAGGAAGCAGCAGAGGGTTTGGAATCAACACTGGATCACCAGATTTCTAGGCAGTGCTAGGGACTGCATTGAAAATGCATACGGCTTTCCAAAAAAAGGTGTATGCATTTCTGAAAAATTCTACGGTATGGTACCAGTGGGAAAAGAAACAAATTCAGTGGGAAAAGGTCAGGACAATTCAGCATTTTGGAAAAATCCCACTTTAGTCTCTGTCCTGGCAGTGAACCAAAAGGCAGCAATGCCAAGTGGTGTCTGCCAGGCCAGGAGATGGAAGAAGACCCTTCCCTACCCCATGCTTGGGGGCAGCAGGAACTTGCAGCCAGCAGTGGCTGGGGAAGAAGGTCCCATGGCCAGGGCAGCTCCAGGGACATCCAGAGGGACGAGAGCTCCTGCACCATTAAGGGAAGAGTTGCTCTTGCCACCAAAATAAGCTCATGTGGTAGAAAACTAAGATTCAGAGACTCTCTTCTGTTTCTGAGCAGGGATCAAGGGTCTTTCTCTTCACTGGACACATGACTCGCTCTGATCTCATTCAGCTTTTGAAAGGACAGTAAAAAGTCCTGACTTCCAAACAAGTAAGTTTAACAGATCTTCTGTACTTCAAAGTAGATGGTTAAGCTACAAAGAATTATTCATTCTCCACAGTTAGTGGCCACTGCCATTCCTTTAACAGTGGGATACCCATCTAACACATACAGACATCAATATGCACTAATTTAATCCACAGGTCCCTCTGCCCCTGGATAAAAGGCCAACTTTAACCCTACGCTGCTGCCAGAAGGACAAGAAAAGCTCAGGAGGAGCAATGGAAAGAACTTGTTTCTCCACCTGAAAGCACCCATAATTAGGAAGTGATGGATGTCGCTAGTAAAAGTGAGTGATGTTTTTCAGGAGGTCTCTCATCTGTAACTGCACTGTTTTCAGATAAAATAACCCTTTCTGTCAGGCAGTGTCAGGAGTGTCTACAGCCAATCAGTCACTGCTATACAGAAAAAAATATGACGTTTTTCTTATAACATCTGTAGTGTACATTGTAGCAGCCCTTCTTCATTGTGTGCCTCATCACTCAGGGTCTCCACCGTGGCAACACCAATAATTGGTGCTCCTGAGATAAACAGATACATTGAAATTTTCAAAAACCCCAATCCCATTGCATGTGTTACAGAACTCCTTTTGAACAAAACACCTTTTACAACAGCATAAAATCATATTTGCCATCTGGAGTTAATGACTATCAAGTAAAACTCAGGAGGAAGACCAGCTCACCACTCCTGCATGCCGACCTACAAAGCGGAACCACCACAAGGAACAGCTTGGAAGGAACTCAACAAGGTAAGCAGGATCCTTTCCAACTCGGACACCATAAAATTTCACACTGTAACAACTTCATTTACAAGACTTTGACAAACATTAAACAAGGAGAACAAATATCTAACACAATTAGCCAAGATTACACACATGGCCTAAAGTCTCCGTGCCACTGTGCAAGTGCCAGGAGAGAGTGTCCCAACAGGGAAAATGGGGCAGCACCTTAACTACATGACCCTAAAGATTGTCACAGTATCACAGAAAATAACCCCTGGACCGCCACACCTCTGAACAAGGTGGCTTTGTCAGATTTACAGCACCACCTCAAATTTAAAACAAAACAAAAACCCCCATCAACGCGATTAAGGAAATGGCACAGATGAGCTAGACAGACCCCAAGCCTTTGGCAATGCTTTATGTGACCCCTGTCAAGCAGCCTGGCTATGTTTTTAACTGATTAAATCAGACCTTGACAGAAACCTTAGTGTCCATTTCTCAATATCCTAATAATTTCATGGAATTGTTGCTAAGGTTCATGCAACAGATGACCACTCTGATGACAACACACTCCCATTCTACAGGTCACCTTACAAAATTCAATGGAGCTTAAGAGAGTTAACGTTTCATTACCTAAGAGCCATTCTTCATCTTTAAACACAGCCAATGTGTATTAATATTTAACCACTGCATGTTAGAGATTACACATCACTATTACAAGCTCATAGCTATTACTTTTGCAAAACACTAAGAAAAAAAATAGATGCTGATGTCACCGATCACATGTTTTCTATTTATTGTGATGGGAAATAATCAGCTTCTCTGATTAGGTACGTGTTTATTATATTACAAGGCAACAATTTCCTTCAAGCACCCAATCCAATCCACGTGCTTGACACAAACGTTTCTTAAAGGCTATGAATTTAAACAGCTGTGTCCTAGAAAATGCACTGGTGCTTCTAACAAAGAAAATGCTCAAGCACTGAAGAAATTTAAACATTTGATTACATTGTTTCCTCTTGACGCCTGATTGAGAAAACAAACATTTTTACATTATTAAGAGACACTAAGGGAAGCAATCCCAGTAGTACCTGGCCCTTCTGAACTGCTCATTAACATTAGCTGGAGAAGCACTGCCACTCACCTATCACTCAAAAATTTCACCTCTAAAGTTAAGGAGGAAGGAAGTAGCTTATTAAAACTCTGAATAAAGCAGGTGGGAAAGGACCTCTGCATATCCAAATCCGTTCTCAAAGCAGGAGTAACTCTGAAGTCAGACCATGCTGTCCAGAGTCTTGCCCAGCTGATTTTTGAACACCTTCTAAAAAGTACCACAAGTTCTCTGGGCTCTTGCTCAGGGCTCTTTCACTCTGAAGCTGAGCTATAGGAACTTTCCTTGCTGCACCCTGTGTACTTCCCCCTTTTCCTTTCCTTGTGCTCCCCCTGGAAAAACTGCACAGTGCCATCACCCCACTCACCTGCCCAGGGCAGGTGACCATGCTCAGACCCTCCCACCCCCAGGCTTGGGAAGCACTGCTCCCCTGGTCCCCACTCACACATCTCCTGCTCCAGTCCCCAGTTACCCACACATTCTTCGGCCTGATTCATCTGGTTTTGGCACCTTGCTTGATCTGCCTTCCTCATACTTGTGACCAGCGGTGGGATTCAAGCTTTCCCATAAACCTAGGACCACCTCTTGTCCATCCCTTGGCTGAAGATGGCAATTGACCACTTGGGTCTCCTCATCCACAGGCTGGTCAGACCCAGCTCCAATATCCCCTTCTCATCCTAGGCCCAGCCACGTCCAGGGATACCTTCAGCCAACCCATGTTCCCTGATGCACCATCCTTGCAGCCACACGCAGCACCATGTCCAGGGTCTCAGCAGCACCGACAGCAGCACCATTACCTTTCATTTCAGTCCTGGGCACACCATTACCTTTCATTTCAGTCCTGGGCACACCATTACCATTCATTTCAGCCCTGGGCACACCATTACCATTCATTTCAGCCCTGGGCACACACTCCAGGTGCAGCTTGTCCTCTCTGCAACTGTCAGCTTGTGCATAGGTGGTGATGCAGCGCCTGTCCCAAAGCACTCTTCCTGTGCTGTGCAGCCCTGCCACGTCCTCACCACGTTGAAATTTCCTCATTTCAACTCATTAAGCTGTAAGCTGCAGATTTCCACATGCCTTTTCAATCTACCATAGCCATTTAACTCTGAACTGTGCTTCACAGTGCTTGAGCCCCACTCAGTCTGGACTTATTTGCAGATTTAGTTACTATTCCCTTGTCCACACAAAAGAACAGCAAATAAAGCTCAGCCCAAGACAAACATGGGTGTATTCACACAATTCCTCATGCCATCTCCCTTCTTCCTCTGATTTTTGCAGTAAATTATGGGTAACTACTCTTCAAACATGGTCTTTAACAATTATTTGTTTACCACATAATTAAATACATGTATTTCCTTATTCCACAGAAATGCCACAAGAGGTTTTATCAGAAATTACTGAAGTCAAGGTAACATCACAGGTACTGCTAGTCCCAGTCCTTATTTTCTTATCCTCCAGATTCCTAGAAACTGATTAAAAATTTTGTTCCAATTCTCTAAGCACTGCAGTTAGACTAACTAGTCTGTAATTCCCTGGATCCCCCTTTTTCAAACTGAGGTGATGCCTTTGCCCTTTTCAGTCCTCCAGGACCTCTCTTGGCCTTCCCAATTTCTAAAAGATAATTGTAAATGGTTCAAAGGTTGCTTGGCTAGTTGCTGATGTACTGTAGGGCAAATTTCATCAGGCTCTGCCTATTTGAATACACCTACCTTATCTCCTTTTTCTGATCTATCCTTTTTCTACTCTGCACTTTACTCCTATCACCTTGTTTAAATTAATTTGAATTAATGTGAAGACATGCTCAAGCAATACAATAGCTACAAGATATCCATTTAATACTACTTCTTTCAGTCAATGTTAGCAAAAAACCAACTCCACACTATTCATATACCATGACTATGGCCTTTTGGAGATACAGAAGAACATTTAGAAAGAACTGGTCTGAGCTAGACTGAAGACTGCAAATGGTTTAGACCAATCCTCAAGCTGAGGTGTCTGAAGGGAAAACACTAAGAAATGTCAATAAACTTGTCTGTGAAGGAAGACTTTTTTTTATTTGATTCGGTAATCAAATGCACAATTTCCTGTTGACTGCCTAAGTTATCCAGCACTGATCACTGCCAAGGGTAGGGCACTGAATTAGACTGACTGCTGATCCAAACCAGCACAGCAAGTCCCACTCCTCCATGAACACTGAGAAGTATCTTGAAGCATATTAAGATTTTAATGCATCCACCTGTTCTAGCCACCAAACACCTTTCATCAGCTGGAAATTACCATTCTCATGGCTGAGACGTGGCAAGATACTACAGGATCATTGCTAGTCTGCTTCTATGAAAAGCAAAACAGACAGCCTTAGATCATCCTCTGTGATTTCTATTTTGTTTTTCAGCAAAATGAACTAGACATGGTTGCATGCTGTTACCACATTTCAGCTGAAGCACAGTAACTTCTTAAACTGCTTCATTTCCATCCTCAGAGACACATCAAGGCTCTGTTCTGTGATTCCCTAAGCAGAAGATGCAATGTTAATGGAGATTCTGGCTGTCATTTTTAAAAGCAGTTAGTGATTTGAATGCCTCAATTTCTAGTGTACCAAATTTGAAGTATTTTAAAAGGTCAAATTTTCAAGAAATTATGAACACTCAAAAACTGCTGGGTGGTGGTTCCCACCCCACTTGGTGTTTAAATCCAGAATCCATTTTACCTGAAATTTCTACCTAGAAAATCCTTTTGCAAGACTAAAACCCTAGTACTAGTCAAAAGAAGGGGGAAAATTGTTTTCTTTGGCTAGCTATGATGAAAATGCAACAAATCCATGCATTCTTCCAGTTACACAAAACACAGAAGCCTACCCTTGAATATGGATCAGTGAGTATTTTCTTCCAGAGTGATACACTGAAAACCTCCTCTCACAAAATACTATAATCAGCTTTCGGTGAAACCTACTCTACTGGACATAATATAAAGCTTGATTTCCAACACTGTCAGGCCAGAAAACCCACTCAATATTTCCAATCCATATATTGCTGGTACTTGTCCCTACTGCAAATGCCACCATCAGTAATCCCTGTCTCACTGCCTGCCTCCCCTGAAAAACAGATCATAATTAGCAGAATCCCTGGATCTCATCCTTGAATTAATGATGAATAAAAACAAGGTATGAATAGAAAGAACAGTCAGAACAGCGAAATACTGGTAGTCTCTGCTGCTGTTCCTTATTCCACTAGTGGAAAAATTCAGACTATTTTAGTCAGAGGAGTTTGGTGTCATGCAATTGTTCAGTCACAGCTCAGCAAACCTCATTATTTCAGGCCTCTTTAGAAATCCGGAGTTTTGCCCCAGAGTACGATCGGATGCGTATCTGCTTGGTGTGGCACTGTGCCTCAGGAATGGCACAGCTGGTGCTTGTGCCCAGCACAGCCCCAGGAGCTGGCACAGGCACCAGGAACCCCAGCACAGTCACAACTCCCTGCTTTTTAATCCATCACCCCGCTGGGCTCTACTTCAAACCCACCGTTTAACCAATACTGGCTGGTTTCAGCCAAGCCTATGCTGATAGTAGACAGAATGAAACCAAGTTAATTAGAGTTAAATGTAGCCTCAAAGGAGATCTCAGCACCAAAACTCCTTATGCACATTAACTTATATAGCATGTATTTTTAATGAGTTCAGCACTTGTCTTGGGTTTAGGAAACACACACATGGGGTGGCAGCTATTCAAAGCCATTGCGCCAGAGCATGAGCAAGTGCTGACTCTGCGAGATGACAAGGCTACGTTGCCAGTTATGGAGATTCTACCTTTATTGCACAACCCTCAGATACCTAAATTTAAATTAAACAGGTGAAGTGACAGCACAAAAGCCACCTACCAATATACTGATCATAAAATAGAAAAGGAAATGAAAAAGACCTGAGGGCTAAAGCTCATGTTCAATTTTGCAAATACGGTTAAATCTTGTAACATCTCAGGCATCTCCTGAGCCTCTTTTTCATAAATAAACTTCTGAAAATATATATCCCTGTAGACAGCTAAAGCAAACACCTTCAAAGCAGAAGGGAATTTTACGAGTACAAATTTAGAGCTTTAAACCCCACCCTTCCATGCATTCCTTCTCCATGTGCATTCTCCAACGCTCATCACGAGAAGCCAGGTAAATGGCCAGTAGTCGTGCCCTTTGGGTTCCAGTACATTAAAGCAGTCCACTTATTTGTGAGATAAAAGGACCTGCAAAGGCTCTTAAGTCCAAAAAATATATAGTCATATATAAATAAGGCTGAACTATGCCAACAAATTCTGCCAATGCTCTTTTGAGCCTGTCATCTAAGTATATCCCGAAAACACTGTTCACTGGATTACAGTGAAAAGTAACGTGTAACTCGCTGTTCTGGATTAATTATTAGTATGCTCCGGCCAACGTGGCATTAACACACAATTAAATCACTTTGAATCACATAAGTTTTGTGCCAACATTTTGCAGAAATACATAACCTCTGCTACCAAAAACAACTCTTCAATTAGAATATGGTATCACAACACATTTTCCAAAATGTAAATAAACTAAAGAATAGAAGTGTTTAAAGTATTGTAAGAGGACAGTGTGACCCAAGGACAACACTTTTAAACTTTAAAGTCAGAATGAAAAAAACTAATCATGTAAAAATCTCAGTTTCAACTGTGATTCCAGTGGTAATGCTGCTTGTATAAAAATACCCCCAAACCATGATCACACAGATATACAGTATTTTCCTAGCAATAGCCAGTTCAAATGAAAAATCTTAACTTTTTTTTCTTCTTTTAATCTTTTCAAGCAGTATTCACTTTAATAAATTTCTTAACTTCATGACTGTAACATTCAAATGGATAGGTGTTTTTGTATATCCCTGAAAATGCAACCATACAAGGATTTTAGTTTAAATGAATTACAAAAGACTGCTTCAGGATACAGTGCTGTCTCAAAATTCCTGAAAACTTAATCTGTATTCTGCTAATCTAGGTTATAGTTTTTCTTCAGGGGTTCTCCTCCTGTGATGCTTTAGATTCAGCCTGACATGATTGAAAAGGCTTCCTTTTCTTTTTTTCTACCATTCATCCACTTTGTTCCCAGGCTCCCCTGTGCCCCACCCGCAAATCATTATTAAGGAAATTATTTTATAAGAAAATCCTACAGATAAACTACGACCTACAGGGACATTCCACCCAACTTATGTTTAAGAAAGTTGATTTACTTTAAAAGATATTATTGCATGCCACTCAAACTGTACTTTCAGCCACATTTTTTATTGACTGAGTTGGTCATCTTTTCTTTCCTAAAATCTGAGTTTACTTTAAGAATGACAGAAGACTTTCTCAGGGTCAGCTGAAAGCATTCATAACTGCACACACCAGAAAGAAGTGCTATAAAACTGAGAAGCCCTCAAGGACAGCTGTTTTGCTGAGGAGCTGCATGATGAAGCTGCCATGTCAGCTCCCGTGTAATGTCACTTCTCCTGGTTCAGTTCTGTCACCACGCAGTGCCCTCCCAGGGGGGTGGCCATCTCCGAACTAAGACTGCTCTGGGATGCTTCCGAACACAACGTAAAACAAAATGCAGATGATTAGTTAAGAAATGTCAGCTTAAGATGACAGATGGTACCATGATTCAGATACTGTCCAGGTTTGCCAAGTCAGCCCATCACTGGGATATACTGGGCCCTGCTGTTCACTGCCAGCCCAGCTTCATGCTGACAGCTCCATGGAAGAGGTGAGCCTGCAAGGAAGCTGGTGGGGAACAGGGAATCTGACCTGTCTGCACCTCTGCATACTCAGCACCCATTCATGTCCCGTCCCCTGAGCTAATGGAGAAGGGGATGCAGCATTCGAACTCTGTTCTGCAGTGGGCACAGAAGCCCAGAGCCTTGCTGCTCACCCTCCTGCCTGGCACCCAAATGCAATCACGCCAGCCCAGGCTCACCTCTGAGGAAAACCAAGCATGCCACACACCATACCAACACATCCTTTTCCCTGCCCTGCTGCTGCTGTGAAACACAAGGTTTCTGAAAGCAGCCCTCCCATTGCGTTGTCTCTGTGTAACCTCTCAGGCGGTACACCCCAAACCCTGAGCACCACTGCACCTGCCACTGCCCAACCCAGCACCAGGTGCTGGCAGGATCTCCTCCACAAGGCTCTGAGCCCAAAAGCCCAGGAGCAGCTCTCTCCCCACCCCAGGACCACATCAGCAGTACTTTCAAACACGCATACACAAAGACATACCTACCATGTGTGCCCCTATCTCCAGTTAAGCAACACCTATTCCTGATGTTTGAAAAATCTTCCTTGTTTCAAGCATCAGCACCTTAGCTAATGAATTTTTGCTACTCTTCTACACTCCACAAGTACTGGGCTGAGTAACATATAGCCTAATTGACTGTTAAGGTCACTGGCCAGCTCTTTAATCTTATTTAGTACACTTTGAGACAGTTCATGAGTCATTAGGGCCTCATTCCTGGGGACAGAAGGACACATAATACTCACTAATAAAGAGCATAGATGTTATCTAATATGTATATTTTAGAGATTGTGAAATTAGAAAGATAGCACTAAATATTTCTTTGCAATGTATTTTTAATAATGTTGATGATTTTAATATACAATAAAAATATTTGTCAGAGCCTGCTGGTGAATTCCTAACTTATAACATTGCTGTAACTCCAAGAAAATTCTTTAAGTAGTAAAAGTCACATTTTAAATACCATCTTGAAGAGAAAAAAGGGCTCAAGGGAGACCTAACTTAAAAATTACTTACTTGAAAGGAAAAAAAAAAAAGACACGTTTTTCAAGCTGTTATTCATGATATTTGATTTTATTATCTAAATTGTAATTCAGTGCACGCACATGACAGGAACTTTGCAATACTTTTGAAAGGGATCAGCATCACTAATCAGGCACTGAAATCAAATTTCTGGGAGAATCTGGGAGCTCAAAGCTGCACATTTTAGCTGGCTTGGAAAGATCTTTGAAAAATAAAGTTAAACAGTAATTATACATAAGTGTGCTTGAGAAACTTTACACCTGTCTTGACATGAATCAGATCTTTGCATGGATGATGAAATTCTTGGCATTGCTTTAGGTGATTGGGATGGCATTAGCTTAGGCAGGGTAAGAATTCAACAGCCACAAGCCTAGACAGGTAGGATAAAGGAGTTACTGACTCAAAAAGGCATGGCAGCTTATCCGTGGAAGTCTAAACATGCTAATCATTTAACATAAACAGATCTGCTGATATTTTTAGAAAGGAATTTCAACTCACAAGTAACAATGTTAAAAAAAGGACACCAGTATCCCTAATCATATTTTCCACAGGTCCTCCCAGCTCCTTGCAGACTGTTGCTACTAAATCTCAGACAAGAGAAGAAAAAAAAAAACCCAAAGTAGTAAAAAGAGGAAGAAACAAAAAAAGCCAGAGACAGGTAGCTGGGTTTGGGATTAGGACAATAATGCACTTGTTGGCAATCAGTGTTTGACTGCTGGCTATGCTACAGGACTCCTGCAACCTCTGTCTCCCTCTGCCTCAGTTCCCAGTCTGTAAAAACCAAGTGATAGTGTTTCCTTACCTCACAGGAACGTTCTCAGAATAAATCCATAAATGCCTGGAAGACACTGAGACACCACTGTGACAGAGGCCATAAAAATACCTAGGGGAAAAACAAACAACATAAGAATAAGTGTCATAAGTGACCAAAACAGCAGAGACATTCACAGATTAAAGGTAAAGCAAAGATTAAAATTTTGCTTAATGATGAATTCTCCACCCTGGGGAAAAAGCAGTTCAGTTCAGCACATATTCCCATACAGGCATTTTTAAAACTAAGACAGCAAGGGAGGTATTTTCCCCTTTTCTCCTTGCACATGACACAGTCATGGTAATCCACCACCCAATGCAAGCAGGAAAGATGTTTACAGATCATTAGCTTAGCCCTCCATGACAAGAACCCCGATCACAGCAACAGAGCCCCACATACTGACAATGCTCTTCCTCAGCCTCCATATCCAGTTCTAACTGCAGAGCTGAGCTCCTCCAGTAGTTAGAAAAACTTTCAGCCTAACACTTATTCCTGAAAAGCTTTTATCAATTTGTTTTCATGCCAACATTGATCCAGCAGCTTAAACAGCTTTTCCCTATCCCTGAAGTTTATTTCCCTGACAATAAAAAATTAATTACACCACCTCCCTGTAAAGGCTCATTTGCCCACCCAACTCAAGCAAGTTCTTAGACTTTGCTACTGGTGACTCCCCGTCTTTGATCTATCCATATCTCCTGTATCCCCCCACGTCAGCATCTTCTGCCCAGCCCCATCCTCATGGCCTGCTGTCACCTTGCAACTGCCCAAAGATGTGTTTCTCCAGCATCTTCAGCTGGTAACCCCCTCCATCCCACCCAGTGCAGAGCAGAAGCTTCTCTTCTAATGCCTTCTAAGGTTATGACCCTGCATGACATCACCATGGAGATGTGTCCCACTTGGACTGCTCTGGGTCTCAAGCTCTTTCTGAAAGACATCCTGACCCTTTCGCAGCACTGACCGTGCATCCTACCTGCAGCACTCTGAGCCCTCAGGGCACTACTCTGTCGTGCCAGGGATGTCACAGGGAACATGTGTGGTCTCCCTAAAAACACAACTCCTATCTTCAGTGTCAACTCAACCCAGCAGCTGATGGCTTGAGCTCAACTACACTGCTAAGTGTACTTTAACATGAGCAAAATGACTACAGCCCTCAGAAGGATAAGTGATTCAAAATTATGCAAATGCACAGAATACATTATTTAGTCTTTACCATTTACAAAGTATGCATTTTGTAAACAGTTTCAGCCCTCTTATGGAGGGTATGACAGTGCCCTGAAATTTGGGTGTCTGATGGTTGCTGCATCATTCACTGACCATCATATCCCTGGTGGGAGAGGGAGAGGGTTTGCTCCAGTTCTGTGGGGTGGGAGGTGGGACACGAGGCTTGAACAGCCTGCCTGCCTGCTGCCCCCGGTGCTCCGAGATACCTCCACCCATCCTCTCATACACACACCCCTTGGACACCCTCTCTCATCCCCTCACCAACTCAGCTGACCAGGACAACAAAAATCCCCCCACTTTCTTCCATTTCTGAGGGGAGAGGGCAGTTCCTTTCCTCCTGGCACTTTGTGTGGAACCAGCTCAGGAGCTGCTCGGACAAGCACTGGAGCTGGTAGGAGGGGAACAGCAACCTCCCCCCTCTTGCTGGCAGTCTGCCCCCAGATCAGACTGGGACATATTGGAAACCTCAGCTCAGGGAACCAGAATACACTCACCTTTCCAAGGACTTGGATCCATTTAAAACTGTGCTCTAATAACCTTCACAAACAAATATATTATGCAATTTATGTTATGCAGCATTGACTTCAATGACTCTGTAGCAGTGCTTACACTACTATATTTACTTCTGGCACACACTGGCAGCCTTCGCTGCAATTATTCTGAGCGTGTTCCTGTTCTAAACACGGAGGTCTTACCCTGCCAATATCTATGCACAATGCTCCTCAGTATGTTTTCTGTAACTTCGACCACACTGTCCCCCTTCTTTCTTCTATCCCTGCAAGCTCCTTTGTCTAGAATATGTCATAAGTTTTTCCTCCTTTCACACAGGGTCCTGATTTTATACCCCACCATCTCTCCCTCAGTATCAGATCACCAGCTTCCACCTTCAGCTGTCCCACACTGTTGGTCTCCATCCCTCAAGTGAGAATTTTAGACAAGCACTGTGGCACCTCCTGCTAGGCTCCCTGAAAGGGGAGGAAAGCCCTGTTTTAGGCATGCATACATCCACCTTGATGTCCATGGCATCAAGATCAGCATACTAAATAAACAGAGAGATTATACAAATTTGTTTTCTCCCTTCCCGCAAACTAACAGGATGACCATTTCAGTACTGGCTCTTTCCACTCTCTTCATCAATCTTTGCTGCAGGAATGGCAGCTGCATCTCAATGGAATCCATCCAGCAGTAAGTGGTTTGTTAATTCCCAGGACATGTTGCATACAGAGGAGGATACTTAAGCTACTTAAAAGGCAACCCTTTATTAAATACATAAAAATGCTTGAAATTTCTCTTAGCCAACACTTTAAATTAATTACTTCCTTTAAATATATCAGTCTATGCTGTTAATTGTTATACTGCTTTTTATGCATTCTTTTAAACGTATTCTTTGGAAACCCTATAGAATTTGCTATAGTTCTAACACACAGTTGCAGTCATGCATGGAACACACTCACGTATTTCACTAGAAACTTCTTTCTCCCAAAAGCTTAAATAGATTTTTGCATTTGTATAACAGGGACAGTTCAACTCAACTATTCTCAGCTATACCACAGTGACAGTACTGCTAGAAAAGGAAGTGGAAACACGTCACCAAAAAACCCAAAAAAACCAAAAACACCCAAACCAACCAACCAAAAAAAAATGAAAGCCAAAACCAAAAACAACAATCACCAAAAAATCCCCCAAACCACCTCTTCTACATTGAAAATATTAAGATGGAGCAAAGAATTTTAAGGTAAGGTTAGAAAATATTCTCAGTCACATTAAGTACTGTTCAATATGCAATTTAAGATTCCTGGAAATCCCCGCCACAAGAGGACCTGTGCACGCTGAAGTGATCACTTCTACTCTGAATTTCTTTGTGTCTGTCTGACAGATATATGTAAAATTTTACACTGATTCAGTTTTGGATGTCTTAACTGATTATATAAAAGAGATGTTCTGCTTTTACCGGGAAAGGGCATATAAACATTACGTATTTGCTGTTGAGGATTAAACATTAACAAAAAATATTAATCAGCAGTGACGAAAGTGGTGACAGCAGTTCACTGGAGATAACCTCCCTGTGCAGCATGCTGCAGTCTCCATTTGCTAATTTAGGCTGCTGGAGACCTCGAGTGATGAGAGAGACCATACCAACGGGATTTTAAGCACACTAAAGTACACACAGCTTCCCCCCCTCCCATAAGTTGAACTCAAGGCCAGCGGGAGCAGTGGGAAGGCTGCCAAGAGTAAGTGCCATGCTGCATGTCCCCTGCAGCACCCTGAACAAGAGCCCAGCACCTTCAGCTGCACCTGGACAGCTCTGCTGCTGAAAACATGAGCACTACCTCCATGGGTTTTGCCAGTTTCCATGTGCCCAGCCCAGAATATTTTCTGGAACCCTTCAAGGCTGCTTTTTCAATCTATGAGACAGTGTTTACTGAACACACAACACCAGCAGCCATAAGCTCTTTATGCAGCATTGACAACAGCAAGCTCATCTCTTGGTGAGCTCCCATGCTGGCTGACGCTGCAAGAGGGACTGCAAGGGGCCAAGAAAAGCCACAGCTTATCACAAGAAAATGGCAAATTGTGAAAAACCTGCATCACAAGGTTACCTGCCTAGGCACAGCTTCAACAGAGCTCCAAAAATACCTCAGTCTAACACTGACAGAGGTTAAAAACCTATTATCTTTCCCAAATGACAGTGTGAACACATGTTCAATGGAACACCCCGCCTCACCAAGCTACAAAGTAGATTCTGCTCTTTCAGTTCAACAAATACAAACCACAGGGAGCTTTTTAAATGAAAGCATTACAAAGATTACATTAGGCAAGTTTGATCTACTGTAAAACACTCGCACACAACGTTATGAGGTAGAACAACCTTTAACACCTGCTTTCTCTTCAAACATAGCACTACCTCTGTGCATGGTTTGGTTCCTAATGGGATGAAATCTCAAGCTAATTTGTATGGCTTACTCCATCAGCAAAGAATACTTCAAATGTTTGGGATCTAGTGTTCCACTAATACCAAACTGGTGAGAATATTCTTCTAAGAGTGTGTACTCCACAGTGCTGCTCAGCCAGCTGCCAGCCTGCAGGACGGATCCACACAGCAGAGAATATTTTCACCCCAGTGTGAAATGTTGTGTGACACAAGAAGAGGTGCAGCAGCTGGAAAAGCACTGCATGATCCAAGCAGTGTTGAAACTCATCATCATAAATATTCACAAGCAGACTGATTTGTTTTCTTACTAATAGCACATTGCTATTCACAAGTATTAATTCGTTTCTAAATACCACCTGTCACTCAGCCCTCCCTCCACCATGTTACATGGGCTCCCTGGCTGGCTTGCAGACCATCCACACTGCTCAGAGATCTAATGATGTTTCAACTTCCAGAGCTCACTCAGCTACTGGGAGGAAAGGCAGGGAATAATTACTTACTTATGTCTTTCTTTGCTGACCTCTCTGGAGGATGAAACAAGCAGCTTTAATGGCCTCTGAAGGAAGGCTGGTCCAGTCCTCCAGAGATGGGAAGGATGACAACTGCACTAGTAGGTCTTTGGTGTGGAGAATGATTTTAAAGATCCAAACTTCAAAGATCTCAATGAGGGGAGAGTTCAAACTCAAAATTTCTCCCCAATGGAGGGAAGAAAGCTGCTAATGCAATCATTCGTGTTTCCAGCAATCACTCACACTTCAGACAGAGCTGAGGCACCAGGAATTGCCTGTCACATCCTACAGTATAAATAAACCTCAGACTGCCAGGAGGAAAGCTGTTACAAACCTCGGCAATTTTGCTTGGATTTCTTTAGATCACTTCTTCAAAGGATCTCTCTGTAGGTAAGAGGTACAGGTGCAGACAGCCAATATGGGATTCCTCTTCCTCCCCACAGGCAAGAACCTCCTCCTAATTATGTACATCACTGATAACATGACAAAGTTGGGCAGAGCACAGATAAAATGCACAAGGTAGCTTGTACACCTAAGGTTGCAGTGACACAGGTGAATGATGAAGTACTGTCTTGGTCTCTCCAAACCCTGGATGGAAGATCCCTCAGACCTTTCAAACTCATTCCTTCTGCTCAGTGTCCAGCAGAGACAGCCACAAAGGATGAGCTTGCCTTGATGAATTCAAATTAATACAAAAAAATAATGGAACTATTTTGAGCCTGGGCTCACACTTAGCCTCACTGGAAGAGATAACCTGAAGCATTCTCCTCACAGACGCCAGCTGAAAGACTCAAGCTCCAAAATGCAGCATTTGGCATTTCCATCATCTCAGGAAGCAGAGCTGCCTTTTCAGTGCAAATGCAGCACGAAGGTTGTTATCTCCCCTAGCTGCCAGACTCGATACCAAGGCACAGACACCAGCTTGTAAGCTTCCCAGGAAGGAGACACAATCTATTCAATACAACTTCTTGTAACATCAGATTTTTCTTACCAGCATGATTTCACTGGTACGTCCCAATCTGAATATTTCTTAAATGGTTTTTTAAGATCTTGTGCATCAGGCTATCAGCTCTACAGAAAAACTAGAGTAGAACAGCTAATAAATTATAGATTTTAGATGAAAAGTCAGAGAAGTTTTTGCTGGAAAACATAATTGCAGGACAACTTAACCTTGTCCTTGTTAAATATGGAATGGAGAATGCAGTCAGGGCTTGATATCCTCAGACTCCTAATAGAAAAAAAATCTCTGCTATAGTTCCTGCGGACAGCAATAAACCAGGACTATCAGGATTTTCTGAGAGTTTAGACAGCCTCACATTCAAGTCCCTAAAATTATAAACTGGAAAAGTGGGAGGGCAAGGAGCACACACACACAGAATGTCTAAAGTAATTTTCCCAGTGATTGACACACATGGTACTGAATTTCTTACGGACTTGAATGGCTGGAGCTGAAGTTAAGCTTCACTAGAGCTATATTTAGTTCTGCACAAATACAAATTAGGAAACACTTTCTTCTCAGTTACTAATGCAGTGTGACAGGAAACAATTATTTGCTCAGTGTCTAATGTTACCTTTGGTGAATATCTAGTTCACAGAAATTGTATACTGTAAAATAAAGAACCAAGCGGATATTCTGCAAATCAGTGAGAAAACTTATTTAAAAAGATGAAGCAGCATTTGATTTGCACACATCTGAGCTACACTGGTCTTAGCTATGCAGAGTTAGTACTGAGGCACTTCTGCTTTGATAATAACAAAGTCAGTTTGTTTTCCAAATTTTACATTAATTTATTCAAGAACTCTGCGGATATCTAAAGAAGATCATGGTTCCCCTAAAGTGTAAAACAGAGCTGGGCACAAGGACAGAACAATTAAAATAAAAATAAAATCCATCTTTTATGATTTCAAGTGCCAGTTTCTCTCTATGAAAAATGCAATTCTGTGTCACAAGGGAGCTCTCAGCTCAGCAATCGCTTCAGTCTTCAATCTCTACAAAACACAAAAGACAACAAAATGCATGATTCACATGAAGGGCTAGCTAGACCTTAAAGAAACAAGCCATGATTGTATAGAGGAGCCCCACGTGCTTCAGAAGGGCTCAAAAGGCTGCACTCAAAAAATCCTAGGCATGTGGCTGAGAAGAAACTCTGCTTCTGCCTACTACAGCAAGAATGCCAACTAACAGGCTTGGAGTTTCTAGGCCATCCAACGCAGCATCCTTACACGCTAAGGAAGTTAGAAAGAATACAACACTACTGCACAAACATGTCCTTTCTTCTGGTACCACTGGGCAAATACTTACCAGACCCTTTGCTATACTGAGGCACATGAGTATTTCCAGAGCTGGAGGAGCTGACATTTCGTGCTTGGCTTAACTAAGACCCAGGATAACCAGGGAGATGCACTGAGTATCAGCATTCTGATGACCTTTCCAGTTGCAGACCCCTTTGAGATGGAAGGCAGATGAGCCCTTGGCACCATCCAAAAGACCATCAACAGCCCAGGTTTCTTCAGCCAAAGCTGGACTACTAAAATATATGCATGTCTATGCCTAACCTTCCACAGCTTTCTTCTGGGGGAAAAAAAAGGAGCTGATAAACATTTGGTTTCTTGGTACTGTCTTGTAAAACATTACCAGTTATTTTGATAGTAGGTTCTTGGAGCAGGTCAGACATGGAAATATGAGAATTCTGGGCACAAAGCAAACAAACCTCTCAACATAAGGCAAAACATTTCTTAAGAGATTCTGAACAATCTCTCTTACCTACAAGTGCCAGGTATGACTAAGTTTGATGAATAAGTTACAAGGACTTCCAGGGAGAAATGACACCTCCACTACTCCCACTTGTATAAAATCTAGGAACACTGCTTATGTATTCTATCTTCTTTGAGGATCCTGTGCCAACAACAAGGAAAATTCACTCCCCACCTTGGGCAACTCAAGGTTTGACCAGGAATTTTACTTCAGATGCCCGTAAGGTCCTTGCCAATCTTTTATTTGCTACATGTTTACTGTAACAAGGTAATTCCTACAGTGCTTTCTCTATTGATCAGCAAAACCCGTGCTGAGTCAAAGACTTATCTTGTCTATGCTGCTGGAGAGAGGGGGGCTGATTTTTTTCAGATTTATCCAACTGACACACTACTGTTTTATCCAAGCACAGCTGTACATCTTGCCCCCATTTCCAATAGCGTCAAAGGAGCGGGAACAATCACGCATCCGCATCACTTGGGTAGAGGTGCACATCAACATTCAGCCCACAGATCCTGCTAGTACCAAAGGGCAGCATCTACGTCATCTTGTTCAGAGATGTAACAGATTAAAGACTCCTCTATTTCAGCAGTACTGACACAGCCAGGCTGGTAGACCAATACACGCACAAGCCTGGTAAAACAAGAAGTGGCTGAAGCTCTTCACGGAGCTGATACAACGTAAGTGCATTTTATTCCTGTACATGTAACACTACAGAGCAACACTCTCCATGACTAAACAGGAGTAGCTGCTTTCAATGTTTACTGAAGAGACCAGACTGGACTTTCAGCAGTCAAGCACACGTAGGCCACGTTCACCTTCTGGTTTCCTAGAATCTTTTAAGTTATTATATGACTCTACACTGCTCCTTGACTGTTCTCTCAAAAGAGAGGATGCAAAGCAAAACAAGGCTCTAGCTTGGAACAAGATGATCAATTACTCTGGAAGAGACTCATTTTCACTAGAAATCTCATTTCACACCTTTTCTCACTCCTCCAAAGAGTCATCCACTTGCCCTCTTCGTCACAGTGCTAAAATAATCAGGAGGAAAAGTAGGAACCTCCGTTCTGATTTGGTTCCCATGTTGCACCTCCTCTCCTCCAAGTACTGAGCTTTTAGACAAAATGTATAATACGAATGGAATCCTCAAGAACTTAAGAGTTTTACAGAATGAGGAAATGTGGATGATTGGCATGCAAATTATTATTAGCTACTAAGTAATCGAAGGGATAAAGATACATGTTTCAAGAATTAAGATTAGCTAATTATGAGTAATTAGGATTAGAGTTACTACTATTAGTTCACTACTATACATCAGCCTGCTGTGTCTTTTCTTGCATACAGAGTAACTGCTACTGGAGAGGATGGATCTCTTTTCATCCAAAGTATCCATTCCCCAAACAGTCACCCCAAACTTCAAATCTGCCAAGGGTAAACCAGAAGGAATGTTTAATTCCATATATGAGACCTCAGAATCTCAGCTACATTGTATAAGCCACAGTTACACTGTTGTCCCAGGAAAGCCAGTGCTGATTCTAATCTAGCTTCGAAAAGAGAAAAAGAACAGAACACTGTTACTGCCCCTTTGTCCAGGATGGGCTAGAAAGGAGCGCTCTCCAAGCACTGCTCAGTGGTTCCCCACATCCTTTTTTTGCAAGGTTTTAATTCCACGTCAAGCAGACTCCTGCACAGAACTGACTTTAAGGGACTCCAGAGAACTTTGAAGGGTTTTAGAACAAGAGAAAATCACACAAGTATCTTCTCAACACCAAAAGAGCAGAACAGCTCTAGCACAGGGGTGCACAAATGAAGAGATATGAACAACTACACTACAAACTTCTACGAGTGACACTAACAGGACAGACAACATGAAGTCAGGACTAGGATTGTTCTTTTGAGAATTAGTGGCTCTAAGCCTTCTTTGCTTGCCCAGTGACTTACTCCACAGGACAGCAAATTCTCACTGTAATGAAAAAAACCTTGTGTTATAAGAAACATTACAATATTAATGCAATACAATGGAATGGTTGGATTGGTTTTAATCCATCACAACCCAGAATCAGACTGAATCAGACCAAGTTCACATCAGCGTTGCCAGCAGTGTGTCCTCCAGTGCACCAAAGCGCTGATGTTTATCTGCCTCTCTAAAACAGTCATTACAGTGGAACATCCAATCCCTACCAAAGGTGAGATGCAGCTTAATTTTCAAATACAGGTGTCTAAAGTGAACAGAGATTGACATATTTACTCTATCACACATTCATTACTACAGAGCATCTATTATAGATGCATATTAAATGTGGATGAATATACTCATGAAGTCTGGATAAGCATATTTCCAATTAATAAACAGCTTTCCCCACTCCCAAACCAAAATTATCGTAAATTGTAATCCCCAATGAGTGATCTCCTGTAACAGAAAGTATTAAAATAAAGAGCACTTTTAAAAGTTATGTACAATAAAAACACTCTAGTTTATGCCTAATAAAATAAGCCAAAATTCTGTCTCAGAAATGCCTGTATTTCAGTTTTATATATGTGAATAAAGCACCAAAATTTGAGTATAGTGATAATAGTAAAATAAATGCATACATAGCTATTTTGCTCTACAATTTCACCTGAATATCATCACGCACTGAAATGCAAACACTACAACATGGATTCCCACACTACTTATAGTGGCTGCATCACCACTACATGTTCAGAAGGATGTTTAACAATACCAATACAATAAGACTGGCCAGCTTTGGATAGTCAGAGTTCTTATTTCTTGTAATCACAAATACAAGAAATCCTAACTTCTTGTGATCCCGTGACATGCTCATATAAGCATGTCATATTCTGTGTCATAAGATACAGAATAAAAAAACCCCTCAGATACATGAATTTCTTTTTTCACATGGTTAAGGATTTTTCCTTGAGAAGCAAAATAAATGTTTATTTTAAACATATACTTAAATAATGTCCTAACATACTTAATAAAAATTAGGTTTATGTTTCTAAAGCATTACAACGTATTTTATATGTTTGTAAATACTAATTAAATTAAAATTAATTTCTGTATCAAAAGTATTCAAATTTAATAAAAAACCTACATTCACTTGCCGTGTCTTCAAGAAAGGCAAATCACCAGGTTACACAACTGAAAGTAATGCACTAAACCACCTCTAAATAATGATTGACCTTTTGACTGATGCAGAAATAGCTTTTTTCCTAATTTTAGTTTATCCAGTTAATTCAATTCAAAGACTTGTTTTGCTCGAAAGAAGAAATCAATTAAGAAATACCATAGCATGAAGCTTTGTTTTCATTCTCCAATCTAGATATAAACATTGAGAGCAAGAGAATTAAATCTACCGTTTACAAAATCCTCTGGGGCCAAAACTATTTTCCAGTCACTATCTAGAACTTACACTGTAACTATTTCAAAACTTGAAAGCCCTCCCTTACCAATTCAAAAAGCAAAAATGCACTAAGTTTGCTTTTGATTTATGTACCCAATAAATTTAAGAAAAACTTAGTTAACTATTCAATATTGTTTCATGCATTTTAACTGAATTCAAATTTTGACAACAATACAACTATATATTCAGCACTCCGTATATGTTAAACAACTATTTTACTACCAAAAATATGAAGTAAGCTTATTTGGCGTAGTCATAGACAATTATAACATAGGCTTAGAAGGCTGACAAAAGGTGTTACCTTACCGTAAAAGCTGTACTTAGCAGTAAAAATCAAGGCAATCTAATAACTACCAAACTACTAATAATTAACCTCCCCTTTGAGAAATGTAACAAGGTAAGATCAAAGGAACCGATTTACTTCAAAGTTTCTGCTTGATTTACATCATTATTTAATCATGTTTTAGAGAATGAGATATTTATTACAAAGTAGGGGGGGAAAAAAAAGTGGAAAGATTTAATGAACGCTGACAATGTTCTCTATTTTTAGCATCATACCAAAATCACCACATATTTGGCAGAAAAACTCCTAAAGGTCCTTAAGCCATCCTACTGGTTTTGTAGCTGATGGTCTTTAATTTCAGAATACTCAGATGGGATAAAACTCAAGCAAGAGTGAGTTATTTTACAATTACTTGGGAGCTGGGAAGGCTGGGGTGCTTGAACAGATTTCAGCACATCCCTAAACATGCTGGGATTGTACTCCTGCTGGTGAATTGAAGCCGCCTAAGTATCTCCTGATCCTGCACCAGCAAGGAACATCTGAATGATACTTCACAGCCCACAGTGGGATTAAGCAAAACATCCCAGAGCTCCAACACAATCTTTTACTGATGAGGGAGAGAAAGGAGGGAGGACAACTTCTTATCGCTGTCATGGTATTTTTCCTTTATTACAAGAATTAAAGAATTATGAGAAATGTACAAAGTTAATGCAGACAAATGATTTTTTTTTATCTCACTAGTATTTTAATTAAAACCTTTTGTCATGTCTGCTAAGCAAGTTCAAAGTATTGCAGTGCAGTAGCAATGGTAATGCAGAAGTCTTGTTATGCTTGGGGAAAAGAAATGTTTTCAACTTTTACCAAATCAGCGACTGCAATTACTAGAGGAATAAATCAAATTTATAGCCAGCAAACACAGGACATAATAATTTTTTTGTGCAGCCATAAATGAGTTTGTTTTTGTTGCAATGCGATAAAGTTTAACATTTTCTGCATGTCAGACAGCCTATTTTGATAATATTCTTTACATTTCCTCCTTATTAACGAGATGAAAAATTTGTTATTAAGATATTCAAGTCATCACAATACATCTTGTTACTGGATAAGCTGCAACAAAACCTTAAAGTACTTTTTCCTAACCACATTAACACAATAAACGCACAGCCAGAATTCTTACTTTGCTATTAGACAATATGCTGTTCTTGCAAAATATCAAGAGGTTGAATTCAGCAAATTATGGCAAATCAGTTGCTTTTAGTTTTTTAAATTCTGTTCACATTGCTGCAAAACAGGAGACAAAAGCAGTTTTGTTTCATTATATCAAAAGATTTTTTTTCAATTTAACTGAATGCTAGACAAAAAAGTTGGCTTTTTTCTTTTATCATACCATACATTACCTCTGCTATTTAAAAGTGTTTTCACATCTCCACTTTCACTACTGGCCTTTTGTGAAGAACAATTTCTGATTGCTAGGCTATTTTTCATTTGCCTACCTCTATTCACAAAAAGAAGGAAGCATGTAAAATGGCAGATTTGATAGACTTTAAAAACTTGAATAGCTTACATATGTAAACTGATTATGGTTCTGCAAAACCTGAAAGTAATGTTACCAAAACATGGGACTGCTTTGGCAAACAATGGCACTGCTAACCATGGAAAAGCTCAGGCACTCGCAGGCATCAAACCACAGCAGCACACCATGAACACCAGTGATTTGTTGTTTGCTTGAATGTTGGTTTTTAAGAGTAAATATTGTACATGCACACACACATATATGCATTTGAGCCCATATACAAAGGTTGCCCTTAACCAAAAAAAAGGTGTAGCTCCTACTTGAAAAAAGCATTTTTATGAGACTGCCTAGCTCAAGTCAGCAAAATAGTTTGGACCAAGTTATCCAAGAGGTCTTCATTTACAAATTTCAGTTTCTCCTTGATGCGGTCTGAAAAATTGCAGTGGAAAGATACAACATTAAATACTGCAGGTAGACTGTCACCTCTGATGAGAGACGGCTGAGCGATGCCACCACAACAGGAAGGATGGCTCCGAAAACATTTCTGCAGGATCGCTCTGGAAAGACCTTTATCAGCTAGTGACTATAAATTTATTTTCTGCAAAGGAACCTTCTGGCATAATGTGAGCAGAAAGGACATAAAAAGCAATCTGTCTGCCGAGGAAACTTAAAAGTAAATGTGAAGGCAGGAGAAGCAGTGTATTTTGTTGAAATATGTAGATGTGCCACGTAGATCTCAATGTGTGCCACCTCCTGACACCAAAGGGTGTAATGTTCTGATCTCTGCTGACAATATTTACACTGAGAAAGCCTCCAATATTTCATTCAAATTTCCTAAATGCCCATGATCTTTTCTCCAGAAGCAAGGGAGTTGGGTGAGAGTCCTCTGCAGGTCTGGCAAGCAGACCAGCATCTCTTGTTTCCATCTCAACAGCACTCGCCTATCTACTTCCAAAAGACAACTGAGAATCACAGAAACCAAACTCACTTTGTTATCTACAGTAAAAAAATAGATAAAATCCCTCAGCAAGGACCACCGCAGCCTGCACCACTAGCTGGGCAGGAGGCCAGCATCACCTGCACTGCTGGCCAAGGCACATGAAGGCCACAACTCTGCTTCTGCCTGTAGACAGCTTAAGCAATGAAATCATCCAGAAAGTTCTAGGTTTTTTCCTTTCTTCTCACTTCTGTCAGATGATTTATGTAACTAGTAATTTTAAATAAAAGAACAGCAACCATGTCCTTTACAAACAGCTTTTCTCTGAAAGTAACAAAATAACCATCACCCTCTAATCCAGTGAAGCCCTTAAACAAAAACAGTAACACTCCATCAAATGCACATGCAGAACTCTAACCCAAGTTCATCAGACGCATACACAGAAAAAAAAATTAGGACCTTTGTAATACAACTCAATTTTCTACAAGGCAGTATAAAATATAATTAGCTAAATACTTTAAAATATAAAGACTAAGTAATGCTGAAAGAGGGCACAGGATTTAAAGGGCAATGTATCTAAAGATACACTTTTAAATATTTAACCATTTTTTTTCCTGGGGGCACAGGATCCAAAGGCCAATGGATCTAAAGATACACTTTTTAAATTTCAAGCCAGTTTTCCCCCTGAATTTTTACCATCCTATTAACATAAGTTTATACACTTTGTAGAATAAATTTGTGCATTACCATGTTTTTTCAATTGTTTAATCTTCCTATTTCTATTTTTTTAAACATCCAGCAATTGCTAGAGCCTCTGGGTGTATTTATTTTATAATTAAATACAACAAAAACAAGTGAAAAGCTTTTGCATTTTCTGAAAGAGAAGACCACTCAGAATTTTCCTCCATGTGTCGCAATAGAGATCTGTCAGATACATCCCCAGAGTAACCCTGCAAAGACAATAGCTGTGCCAGCAGCAATTTGTCTGCATTGTGAAGGCAAACATTTAACAAACAAAATAAAACAAAGAGTAATTTAATATTTGTATTGTGTTTGCACAAAGAAGTGCTGATCAGAACAAATACTGAATGCCCGGCCTAGCACCTTCCTCCCTGTACCCATACGAGGGCACGCTCCCAGACCCCAGATGCAATGAGGGACAGACATGGTCTGGGACAGACTGACACTCCAGCTGTGTATAGCTCAGCTTTACTTCTCTTGAAGCAATCAAAAGCATCTGCTTTTATTCCACAAAGATGGATATTGACATATTTTGGCAGCAGGCCTGCCCCCCCATCAAAACCCAAGCAAGACTGCACACTAGGTCGCCTCACCCACGCGCTGGCCAGTCCTTACTTGACCAGTGAGTGGGTTGGCAAAGCATCACTTCTTTCTTCGACAATTCCCTCTGACACACCTGTGTGTGAGTCTTAACTCCACACGGCATTCACCAGCCTCCTGGGTTTTTACTTTTGGTAAAGGTACACTCAAATCTGTGGTGAAACCAAATTATATACATGGGGACCAGTCTATGTTCGCTTGAAAACAGGTAATGGCAAGCTCTGCCTTCTCTTTACCCACCGTTTACTCCCACTTTCAGAACAGTGCAGTTCAAAACACAGAAAGAAAATAAAAAGGCTTAAAAGGCTTCCTTCCCAGTATCCAGCCAGAAAAGTATCTTCTCAATATTTATGCCTTTTCACTGCAACCAATTTCTTCAATAACAAGAGGCTGCTTTTGAGGTAAACTCCTTGCACTGCATTAGGTAACAGACTCCAACAGCACTACAGATACTGCTAGAAAGGTTTTCTAAAATCCTGCATAGATAAGCAGGAACTGCACACGTAAGGAAGAAAACAGGATCTGTCTTTTAGCCCACCAGGATGATGGTGTACAAATTCAATGTAGATAAAGGCAGACAACACTCAAAACACGTCCTACTGCTTTGGAATGTTATTTCCTAATACTAATAATTACCAAAAGAGCACAGTGGTACTTGACAAAGTTGTGGGGGTTTTTTTTAATAAGCTTACACCAATGAGAAGTTTCTCACCAAACTCACCGTTTTATCACAAAGGCAAATATAAATTCAAAATAAATTGCAAGGCAGCATTTGAGGGAGGCTACTTTTGTTCACATTTCTGGATTTAGTTATTGAATACAAGCAAAGTTTAACAACAGGAGTAGCAAATGAACAATTTCACATCATAAAATTGCCCTGTACTTTTTGGAAATAACCTAGAAGTCTGCTTCACCATACTCTAGACTACTTAGAAATTACTTGCCTTCAAAGTCTGAACAAAACTGAGGGACAAGCAGTACTCTTCTTCTCAAACACAGTTGTCCAAGTGGTGCTCCTGAAACTCACAAAATATTCCTTCCCACCTCTCCTTTACACAACTTTCAAGTTATATTTGCTTTAACTCCATTTCTTCTATGCTAACAGAAAACCTTCCTGGATATTAGGTTTCAGCCTCAATTTCACATCTTTATAGTTTCACCTAATTCTCAGGCTTCCCTTCACCAATTGTAGAGATCTGGAGAAGTAATTTCCCAGAGTGAATTACTTATTAAAAAGCAAACATTGCAATGAAAGAGCCCAAACTAGGCTCTGTGCGAGGCCAAAGTAATAATTTCAGCCCTGTGATCTCTCCCAGATAGCCAACAAAGGGGCAATTACAGAGCAACACCAAGACACAGCTCACATTTTGGGAGGATTTCACCCAGAAACATGCTGCTAATATTCGCATTTAAGATCTCCCAGGGCCCTATTACTTCTTTCTTTTTCAATAACATACTGGATTTGTCTGGCATGCAAAACAAAATCAAGCCTTAACAATCCATATTTTCCCAAAATTTGCTTCCTTTTAATTGTGATAATACAAAACTTCTGCTATCTACCTGGCCAATTTTATAGCTGTATTCATACCCTACCTGGGTGAATCACATTTAGAAAATTATATATAAACATGGTATGACATTCTGTCAAGTTATCTTTAATTATGTAATTCCATCCTTTAAAAAAGACCTGAAGGTAGTTCATACAGTCATTTGGAAATTTAATCCTGGGACAGATGTCTAAAATGTGCCAGAGAAAACAACATGATCATCTGAAAAGCTTCCAAGGGGGTTGCAATTCCTCACTCCCCTAAACCTCACTATTTTGGTTCTCAAGCATCCACTCTCTGGTGGGTGCCGGAGCGCTGCAGGGACAGGATGAACTCTTTGCCAGGGCACCAGGACCAATGTGCCTTTTCTGAAAATCAGTCTGTCATTTAGAAGCCATCTGCCCTAATGCACAAGCCCCACTCACATCTATATTACCTTTGTTTTATGGCTACCCCTTATCATCCAACTTGCTTTCATCCATTTCCAAACTGTCAGAAGAAAGAAGTATTTAAAAAAAACATACAAAAAAGTATGGAAAACCCCAGAAAGGTGGACAAAAATTGCGAAGTATTAACCCATCAAAGTACACCTGACATGACAGTGGTGCACACCAAGGCCAGAGGACTGCCTTGCCCTCAGGTATCACAAACTCCGCCTCGAAGCCCCCTTCTTCCTCTAAGTTTCCCATCATGTAAAAACTAAAAAAAATAAAGAATCACCAACAAACCCATAGCTCCGTTTTCTCCTCGGATAAATGGCCAACAGGCAAAGGAGACCTCTGTCCCAAATCCTCACCCCAAAACACCCCCATCCCTGCCACTAGGTATGACTGAAGCTCCACCACAGCCAGGAACCACCTGCAGGACTCACTGCCACTCCATCAGGTTTGTTTGGTAACAACCCTGCCTGCTCCCCCAGTACTAAAACTCAGCAACTCATCTCCAAACCAATTAGGCTGGCCATAATGACACACTTAGTGCTGCAAGAACAAATTGTGTTGTAGCAGCACCATCCATTTTACAGAACTTTAAATTAAATTTCACACAAAAACTCTGCCTCAGATGTCCCTTAATCGGTCTCCTGTTTACGACTTTACACAACCCTACCCTACATACAAATTTGTCAAACACAGAAATTTCTTCAGTAACATTCAGTGCACCAAATGTTTCCCCGTGCAAGTCAAGTGATGACCCATCTCCTTCCATAGGAAAGCCAACAGAATGCTTTTAATACCTACCCCCCCCCCAACAGTTCAGTTAACCTTAACCCTATTTCTCTTCCATTTCCAGTTCGGTGGCTTTCTCAGCTGAAAAATTTAATTCCTGATAAGACAACCTATCAACCAACAGAAAATGGACTTTTGAGTAAGGACAACCAGCTGCACCAGTGGAGGTTGTTCGATTCTGTTCAGATTTTTTTTCTTTGTCCTCATAATCACCACAAGATCAGTGGACATAAAAATGAATTAAAAGTGAAAAAAATCCTGATGTGCCTCGATTCCACAAGTGCTGGCAGCAGGCTCAGCCTGGCACCCCCTCTGCTTGCAGGGAAGAGGCACAGGCAGCTGCATGGGGAGGCTCCCACGCCAGGCAAATTCATTCTGAAGGTAACTTACCATCCTATTAATGCGCCTTATAGACAGCTGTAAATTTGCAGCATTACGGCACTTTATGATGTTAAATAATGCATTGCATGTTGCACAGATATTTTATTGTACATTTTTCCCCTTTGAAGACTTTCGAAGATCCTATACAAATTGCACACAGCTGTCTGTTACTGGTAGTTGACAAGTTATTAAAAATTACATTATCTGATCATCTGAGAAACAGAATGAAATCGTGCTGCTGTTTATTACGCTTTAACATGTGCATAAAACGGAATGTTGTGGTCCAATTTTTAAGTGCCTATCCTTACGAAGAAATTAGTTTTTTAAATAAAGCTCTACTGCTTTTACAGCATCTGAATATGCACTACTGCATATTCTGCATATAAAAAAAAAAATCCCACTATGAAGAGCTGTACCACAGTGAAGAAACTGCCACTGGAAATATTGGAATTCTCTGTCTTTCCTGTAACGAAAATCCCCAAATAAATATTGTATTAGCATACCTGTTTGTGCTTCATTTGCTGATAACAGAGCTTGGTTAAGACTCAAGAAGCAGGTAAATTACAGAGCAAGAAATATAAGTCAGGACAGTCAGTTTCCAACTTGTTTGAACTTGACTGTATATTGCTAAGCTCAAGCAGAATGTAAACTGCTGCCCCGTAACAGTTTAGATCACATGCTAAACAGCTTTCAAGCATAGTTATTTGTATTTTAATATTGCCTGAAGGTTCTAAACCAAGATCATACCCCATGATCCTGGATTTTCCACCATACAATTCCTGTCTTGAAGACATTATGATCTCATATAGACAAGATGCAACAAAGAAATACAATAAGCAATCAAGGCAAGAGTGGGAAGTCCTCAAGTTAAAGATACAGTTAGTTAGTTCTCTAACTACTGAAAAATCCCTCTGGGCAGGGAGCAAATAAAGATAAATAGTAGCTACCACAGAAGCTCCCTCCTTCAAGGAGCAAATACTTAAATAGTTCTGAGAAGCAGCTACATGCCTTGAAATACGAACCCTAACTAGCATTATGTAATATAATTTATAATCTTCAACAGTAACAATTTGTGGCAGAGGAATAATAAGCCATCTAGCTTCTTACCATTTTCTAGATAATTGAAAAAGAATTGTTGCAAGTGATCAAGTAGCAAGAATTCATACAACCCCTTCAGGTCCTCTTGGTTTGTTTAGCTACTCCCATATTGCCAAAACACAAAGGTCCTTCATTAAAGGCAGGTAGGATACAGCTAGTCTAGAAAGGATTATATAATATAATAAAAAGGAAATATAATAAAAAGGATATAATAAAAACGAAAATTATAACCATTCATTTTCACTGCATTTTCAACAAGAACTACATTCACCAAGGTTTCTTCTTGCCTTAACTAAAGGCCACTTGCCTCTTTACCAAAGCAATCTAAGGAACCACAGATTTCTATGACCACTCTTGCCCACTCATCTTATTCCTCCTTTGCAGTTTTAAACCTCCAAATGAAATCTGTAGATTTTTATTTGCAAGACTCATTTCTTATCATCACCAACAGTTTTGTAAGCCTAATGAGATATTCTTCTGTATTAAGAGAACACTGGGAGAAGAGATCTTCCATTTTGGATACCACCTCAGTAAAAACTAAGTAAAAACCCCTCAATTTCATATATCCAGTGCAGTAAGACACTCAGCCATGTAACACTCAAAGCGTGTAACAAACAAACAAACAAAACTAATCACAAGTTCAAGTTGTTTTCCATGACCACATTCATCTTCCCAAAAGGCACACTTCACTGTAACTGATTTTTTCTTCCAGCATAAGACAGCTTATGTTTAAGGACTAGTAATGGCATTTGTCACACATTGTAACGTGGAGGATGGAGGGAACCACAACTCATAAATCCAAGCTGAAAGCTTGTCCAGGGCTGACACTGCAGTGTAGAACCTGTCTCCAAGACGAGTAAGGTCACCACCAACAGAAAACCACCATCAGTGACAATAAAACTTGACACTGCAACACCACAGGTGGAGAGATAAAAAAACCCCACAATTTACTAAATAACCACCAAGACCTGCAGCTATAAAGACTATGCATACAATCTCTGTTCTGGTATTTTTTTATTACTGAATGCTCATCCTCCAAAAAGTATCATCTGGAATACACTGAATCTGGGTTTCTGAGCAAAATATATATAACATGGAACCCAGCCAAATACTACTGATTACACCACTGTCTCGAAAGTCTGCTGGCAAGGTATGCCTTGTTTCAAAATAAACCTTGGAGCCTTCATTATTTATGAAAATAAAATGTTATCTCTTGCTTATCTCAAGTTACCAAATATTTACTTCCTTGGACAAGGAGAAAGACCTTCTTCAGGTCCTTTATTCCCACCGAGTGGCCATGAACATGAATATGCATAGCAGTACAAAAGGATATAAAAATAGAAAGAAAGATAACAGGAAAAAAACCCACTACTATCAATATTTGAATAATGAGGCAGCTTTATCTTCATCAGTATATCAATTTATTCACATGGGGTGACAAGAATATATTAAAGCTATTCTGAAGTTGGGCCATTAAATTGCTTAGACAACCTGTTAAACAGTGCTGCTGGCAATTAGGAATGCATTCTCACTGGAGGCCTTCTGTAGAGTCGTGCCTCAAAGGTTCAATGTGCTGTACATTAACTCACCAAGAAAGACCCTGAGAACTGCTCCTCTGTCATGTAAGCTCAGTGCAGCCAACTAATTAAGCCTACAGTCCATATTCTGAAGATGTCAATGTCCTCCTGCCAGTTTAGCATCTGCACAACCATGGGAAAAATAACTCAGATTAAAAAAGCAGCCAGGCTACAATAATCAATACTAGGTTGGCTATGAATGTCCTCTCTCCCCTAAGTAAGTTTTGCAGCACATTTGGACTGAAGTGGTTTTATTCTAGGCTCCTGCAGCATGCATGATTTTGTACAGGTACTCATGTATGCACATGTACATGCTTGCAAGGCAAGTTTACTTCTTACTCTTCTGTTAAGGGGAAACTTGGCATTTCTCTAGCACAAAGCTGTAAAAGCTCTCTGGAATGCTGATCCTAATCACCAGTGAAAAACTTGTTGAAAGAAGGGATCCACACGCTGCTGCAAATAGAGCTGTTACACAAAGAATGGGGGAACAGGCACGAAACTCACGACGTAAGAAATGGAGAAAAGCACTGATGGGCAAAGAACGAGCAGCCCAAGAACAAAATGGGAACTGCCAAAGTTTCCATTTCTTTTGCATTAAGGGGATGGACCAAAAATGGTTCGTTTGTTCTCAAGCCCTATGAGCAAACCAGAAGAAAATTGTGTGGCTGAATGCATGGATGAATTATCCAAAACCACCTGGATGGGTTGTGCCAGACTTCAGTGACTGCAACAGTGATGAGAAAGGGGGGATGAAAGCAGGATGCTGAAGGCACTCAGGGAATTACTGTAACCAGAGGGTAAGCCCAGCTCTACAATCCTCAATACACTGCAGCTCTGGGACCCAGAGAAAGCCTTTCAAACACTGACATGGGGTGTGATTACTGCAGGTCTGATAGCAAATATATCAAGCTAGACTGGTACCAGAGGATTACAGAACAGCAAATGCAAATGTCTGTTTAAAAAAAAAAAAAAAAAAAGGAAAAACTAATTTTGTTATCTAAATGTTGGCTGATTTGATCTCAGGAGTAATGAAATGTTTTAAAACCTTTCAAAACACAGATAATTAGAGACCTGAAGGAAAAGAAAAAAAAAAAAACCAGGATAAGACAACTTGGGTTAACCAGCAGTAATTCATGCCACATTTTCCCAGTATGTTTTGCAAATAAAACACAGCATTTTCTAAACATAATGTGGTAGGTCTCGTTTATCTGGCTATCAGAAAACAACGCTGCAATGTTATGTAGGAAATAACCAATTTAGTGGGAGAAAATAGAAAAAAAATGTAAGAATCCTAAGACAAATAAAGAAGGACGCTAAAGTTAAAAGGTCAAATACAAACAAGGAAGAAGAGATTTTAGTGGTTACTAATAGATATTTTCCCCAAGGGTTTATCCTGAGACACATATGTTCTAATTTTATATATATACACATATATACATAAAAATAAAAGCAACTTGAAGATAAAAATTAAAGACTACTCAAGTCTGCTAAATGTCAGTGTAGAGAGTAACATCTGTCACACACTAAGAACATTGTAATTTTAAGGACAAATAACAAATAATAGACCCAAATACTTGGTACTACATACAAAACCATGCACTCAAGAAGGAAACAAGAAGAATTTCGGGGACAGTCATGTAGAAAATTACTAAGAAAGTAAAAATTTGGTATATTAGATGGAGAACAGGTAAGTTACACAGTTCAGAGAAAAGCTCCAGAGAAGCATTTTTGCTGCTTGCATTACGCGAGGCTCAGTACAGCCCTGGTCACTCACATACACAAAACCTTACTTCAAACCAAGACCTTACAGACAAAGGATCCTTGAACACATTTAGACTAAAAACTGGACCTTTTATCATATTCTTGTATTTTCATATTTTTTTAAATTATTGTGAATGCTTTACACATTCAGCAAGCAACAGCCACCAAAAAGAAGTTTTTTAAGTGGTACTTGATATGATGACAAGGAGGGCTCTGATGCAATTACCTGCAAAAGCAGTGGACCAGAGGTGACATGTATTTGTAAAACGGCAAAAAATAGGGAAAATTCTGAAGTGGCATTGGCATTGCTTTTCTCTTTAGAAGCTTCATCAGCACACACCTCGGTGAAAGAAAAATGGCGCTGGTAAACCAGGAAGGACAACTAGTGAAAGAACCAGATAGTAAAGGAAGCAGGTAAGTGAGTACACAGTTCTCTGTATCCTCTTCTCTTCATAAAACATCAATGAAACTGCTGTTCAGACACCAGTTCAATTTTGAAAGGTTTGTGACAAGAAGAGACAGAGCACGGTGATAGGAACAGCAACGAGATTTGTTTTACTTTGCAGGCCAAAAGAAAAAAAAAGATCTTTGATGTCACCCAGTGCCTTCTACAAACCTGAAAGGCCAAAAGTATTTCTTAATTCCCTAATAAATTCTCCCTGAATGTTTTTCTTCAGTTAAATTCTAGCTCCTGACATTGACCTCAACATCGTTTTTCCATCTGAGCTTCACTACAGGCACTTCAGTCACATGAAGATAAGGGCACAAGGAATGACTCATTTTACTTCATGGCTAAATTATTTTGGTTTTAATTTAGAAACAAATTTTCAAATCCAATGGAGAGACTTCTCTTAGATCAACCTAATGCCAGAGGCAAGTGCTCCAACAGATAACTGATTTGAGAAGTAACTATTACAGTCGCATTGCCTCACTCAGACTGCTGTAATGACTCCCAGATAATGCAACCAAATATCTCCCTTGCACAAGAAAACTCAGACGCCAACAGCTGGGAACGCCAGGGCAGCCTGGATGGCATATTCAGCACATGTGGATTCCTGATAATTCAGGACTGCTTTTTGATTTTTTTTTTTTTTTTTTTTTTTTTTTTTT
>NW_024581108.1:15526147-15592309 GCF_017639235.1 Corvus kubaryi | reverse complement strand
TTTTTTTTTTTTTTTTTTTTTTTTTTTTTTTTTTTTTTTTGCTGCTGACAATAAGACAGTAAACCTAACAGCATCACTCCAGTAAAGCAAGAGATTTTTAGCCCCTACAAGCCTCCATAACTCCTACGAGGAATTAAAATGGATTTGTAAGATTTGTAAAGGACTAAAATCTAGTTAGTACAGTCACACTTAAGCAGGGGAGAGAAGATGGCCTCCTGCATGTGTGCAAGCCCTGCTGCAGTGGCCAAAGCCACAGCAGGCAGGCTGCCCCCAGCAAGCCACTAAGTGCCCCTCACGTAACACCAAGGAAAAGGCACTTTAATGAGCAGAAAATATCAGACTAGGGTACAGCTTGTGACCCTTCAAGCAAGCAATCCTATATTCTAGTGAAATAAAAGCTGGTTAAAATTATTCTATGTTGCAGATCTGTTACTGTTGGTAAACATATCATTATATTTTGATCAGGCTGGCATCTCTTGTGGTAGGAGGGAAAAAAATTAAATCTTTCCTGCAGCAAATTCCAGAAATGATTACTATGTAAATATTTCCTTATTAATTCCACAGTACGTCAGTCAACACACTCTATACAAATATAAGATGTATATAAAAATTATTTCCACTTCTCTTTTCCTTATTTTAACTAGTGCAAGTTCTCCTCCTATTCAGAAATAACCCTAATTGAAGTTCCACTGATGAAAAGGAAAAGCAAGCCCCTTAAAACGAGCTATTAAGTCTTTTGTGTCTCAACCTGAGAAGAGCAAAAGATGCATATCATTATCTTCTGCACAAAAATGATGCATTTCCAGTACAAAGTTAGTAAAATCCTTACACTGCATATAAATGAAAATATGAATAATCTACATTAATTGCCATTTATTGAACAACACATTTCCCTGAACATTTTTTAAATCCAGAAGCCATCCCAGGCTGAGCCAGCCCTATAAAGAGCAGAAAGGTGGAGTCAGGAGCCAGAAAACAACAGAAAAAAGCCCCACCACAACCTGTGTTGATACAATACATTCAAGGTAAGGTTGCTTCATATACAGACTTGCACGCATTCAGTCCCTGAAGCCTTTTATAAGCTGCAGACACCATGATGAAACACTTTTCATTTTGTAAACACATTGCTGCTTTCCGGGAGTTTTTCTTGTAACAAAAGCAAATATACGCTGCCAGAAATACTAAGTAAGAGTGGTCCTATAGGAGCTGGCAAATTCCATCACAAACCTCAAGTGAAAGTGCTGCTGAATGGTAATAAACACTCCAGCATTTGCAGTCCCTCTTCTGCACACCAGTATAGGAATAACAACGTGTGTAACACCCCTCCTGTGCAACGTGAACAGCACATGCATCTGAAGGAACTGCTCTATGCCCGATGCAGTGATTACCAAAAGCAACATTTCAACCATAATGAGAAGCAAGGGAAAGAAGCCAGGACATCGAATGTCTAAAATACAGCATTAAATAGACAGCTATTGCCAGAACATCAGAACAGGTTTTGGACAGGCAGCTCAAACCCATTTTCACTTCCTCACACCAAGAAAATAGTTAAGCTTGGGAATGTGAATTCCTGATTGTGAGCACACCATCTTTGTTTCTTCTCCTCTCTGCAGCCTCTGAACATGTTACTTTCAACCTCATGAATGTGGCAGAAAAAAGGAATAATTTCAACAAGCTAGATGTTCATTATCTTGTCATAATGCACACGACTCACATGTTCTAAAAGGCTTCTATTCTTTCTTTTAAATATTTTTATTCAAATAACCTCAAGCGCTGTAGAAGCCGAAGTTAAGACGACAATACCCAGAGGGGAACCCATATGTTCTCTTTTCCACCCCTGAGAAGAAAATAGGTATTTATATATCTGCATACCACAGAAGTACAACCCACTGTGGCCTCCTGTAATGCTACTGTATTAAACGAGTTGTTGCCAGCAGAAGCCAGCCAGAATCACCTGGTGGCCACACCAGATCCAAAAGCACAGCTAAGCCCCCCTGCTCTCAAAGTGGCCTACAGCAAGTGCACTGTAAAAACAGTAGCAATATCAAAAAATATCTCTGCATCAGTTTTAACAATTGTCAGTTATGGATTTTCCATGTTACAGGACCTAACAGGCACTAACCATCCCCCTTCAGTTCTCTCTGCTTGAACATCTGACTGCTCTGAGATGACTTTTAAAGTATTCCTGCTGGCACATTCAAACCGCTGTCTGAGAACCCCAGTGCCAGTGCAGGAGTCAGAGATGAGCTTCCTAGTCAGAAAACTACTAGAAATCATAAATCATGTTTTTTCTTACCCTTTTTGTCCATACTTGTCTCAACTGCACACAGCTTATAGCTCACTGGTGACTGGTCAAGCAGAGGCTCTACCTGCAAGTTCTGAAATGTTAAGTGATTTTAGCAAGGGTCCTTCTGGTAACCTTCCTGGAAAGCTACGCCTGGCGTGCCAGCTCGTTAGCCTACACCCACATACTCGCAGGCTCCTTCAAACAACTTTCCTCTCTGAGAGCTAATATTGACTCTTCCCCACGTTCTCATTAAGTCTATTCTTTATTACAGTTTCTATCAATATGCCCTGTACATCTACTGTCTGCATCTCCTTGCAATACTCACCAAGGTCTGAAGGAAAAAAGATGAAAAAATGGAAAAAATCCTGGCATCCCATTTGCAATCTTCTATTCTTCGTCATCAAGGCCAACTTAAGTAATAGGTTACACACCAGAGTCAGTGGCTCATCAAGTTCACATTCAAATGCTTTTAGAAATCTTGATTTAATACCATCTGGTCCTGATGATTTGTTGCAGTTCCTTTCACCAATTAATTATAAATCTTATTCCACTGACACTTCAATTTGAGACAGTTCCTCAGGAAAGCCTTCTCTAAGAAAAAGGGTCCAAGGTGTACAGTCATTCTACAATCCTCTCACATGCGAAGAAAGAGTTTAGTTTCTACATTTTTCTTCCTATCTTTATTAAATGCTCCTTTCACACCTGGAAACCAATCTATTTGGAAAAGGTTTCCAATAGTGATTTTTCCTTACAGCCATTAATAAGCTGATCTTCAATCTCGGAAGAAGACTTTCCTATTTCATCCTCACATTCAACTTTCCAGAATTCATGCCCTTTCCAAGTTTCCTTGTTTTATGATGGTTTCCTCTTTCTGAGAGGTGCCTTTTTACATTTAGTGACCATCTTTGGTTTAACAATATTGGATTTCCCCTTCAAAAACCATGTTTTTATTGGTGGCAAGTCTAAGCCTCTTCACACACTGTCATTACACGGTCACCGTGCACCCTGCAGCCACTTGAACCTCTGTTAAAGCTGTTTCCTTTACCAAGGAAAAGAGTGAAGGAATTCTCATCTTCAAAATTTTCATGTCAGTCTCATTACAGAAGTTGCCTATGACAGTGATGGGGGATTTATTGCTCTAAAATCAAGTACAAGACGGCAGCTGTCACAGTGGCTGTACTTCCACCACAAACCAACTGCACAAAGATGGGATTCTCTTCTCAGGGACTCTCCACCAAGCTGCTCTAGAGAACAGTCGCTCACATTTCATGCATAATCCCTGCATAAAACTTGTCTTGACATGAAGGCAGCCCTCATAAGGGTATAACAGGCTGAGGTTTTTGTTCCTAGAAGCTTTGTAATCTTTTCACTGCATATAGTAACTGCTCTTGATGTGCCAAAATAATTGCAGTAATTCAACTGAAAATGATCACTATTATATATATCCAGACATATCCCCAGCAAGTATGAAAAAGAATTCAGTTTCCATCTGCTACATCCAGAGAGGTGGGATGCCCTACAATTACTGTGCAAGTATCTTCTGTTGATTAACCCCAAGTACCACCTTTGGTTTCACCAAAACATTTTCACAGAGAAAGGCTGAACAATTGGCCCACAGTGATGAGATTACTGGTGCAGAAACACCACCAAAACCTCCAACTGAGATTGGAGATGACAGTAAAAAGAAGATACTTCACAAACAGACAGGAATATTACCCACTCCATACATATCAGCTTCAAAAAGCCTACAAATAATAGTGAGATTTGTAGCTTCATTGTCCCAAAGACAGGCTGCATGAGAATTACATGATCAGCACTCTATTCTTTCACTTATTTTTGCCTAAGAGCAAACCATAAAGCTATAGTAATAAAAAATGAAAAAGTACTGCTTCCAGAAACTGATGGGCTTTGGTGACTTTACTTGATTTTTTCTGTCTGAGCTAGAAGACTAAAAAAATCCCAAAAGCTAAAAGCAGAAGAAACCTGTACGGTCACCCTGTCCCAGATTGCTCCCACCATGTATTTCCTAATACAATCACTTCCTCCCAGGTTACAAAGCCCTGAAAAAAAAGTCAGGCTAGAAATCAAACAAGCACAGCTTCTGTAAAATGCTTCCTCAACTCATTAGAAATCTTTGCAAGTTTTACCAAAACAGAGAAGAAAAACCAAACCAGCCAGTAATTTCAGTGGAATATCACACAGAAATTAATGAATTTATGATAAGGTGACCTCACCAGGGACAGCAGGAAGGTATGAGATAAAACAAGCTTCCACTGCAGAGTGGAATATGATTACAAAATGAGAAAGCAAAGCTGGATCAGTTTTGAAGCTTAATTCTTAGAAGGCTGCTACTGAAAAGCAGGATTCATCAATATGCCTTGCTGTAAAATTACGGCAAGGCAGGCAAGTAGCAAGCTAGCAAAATAACTAATGTGATTTGTATGGTCAGTAGAGATTGCTTTAAATATCACACTGTGTCAGTAGAAGCTGTTTTTCAATTGCGCATTTAAAGAACAACATTTGAACATGGCTAATATGCACTGGAAAATTAGGTTGGGGTTTCCCCTCCAAATTACTCAAAGAAAAAGATCTCTATTTTAGAACCATGACAAAAGCTGAACAAGTAATAAACATAACTGTACATGGATGTCAGATGAGACAACAGCAAGAGAAGAAGAAAACATGTGACTCCCTTGAGATCCAGAGGTCTGAACTAGTCACTGAATTTGATGAGAGATATCTGTTGCCAAAAGCAAGATATGGGTCTTGGGAGAAACCAAGACGTCCCCCCAGGAAGGCTAGAGACAGTGGGCACAAAGGTTTTTCTTCACTTCAGTAGACAAGAAGTGGGGGAGGGAAGGAGGAAGAGACAAAGACCCCAGCAAAAGAAGCAGCAGGAGATCTGAATATCCATCTGGCCCAGAACAGACTGGACTTGTCACACCAGAAGCACAGGAACAGCAGCAAAGAGATACTTTGAACAGCCCTTGCCCATCTAAAAGGCAATCAAAGCTGAAGAGAAGTCTAGTTTACGGCAGGAACCCCCACCCTGTTTCTGTTTAATCTATTTCCTGTTTGAAAGGTTTTGAAAATACTAGAGGAAATTATTTACAGCATCACTGCTATGTTAGCCAACTGCTTATGCACTTCCATTGACAGTCTTCCAGCAGAGACATTGCAAACTGTCCAGAGTCACTGCTACAAGTACAATACATCAAAATTAATCTGGCACCTGCGTAAAATTTGGCAGTCATAGTCAATAAACCATTTCAACCATGATGCAGCAGTGACTGACAACTCAAACGGAGTGAGCTGGGTACAAAGCTCCTCTCCATGCCTCATTACAGTGCCTCTCCAGTCAATATAAGCAGCGCTACAACTATTGCTATGAGGGCCATTACTCATTACAGTAGCCTACAAAGACACCAAAAGCCCTCTGGAATCTCAAAGAGCATAATTTGCCTGTAAAATACCAGCAGTATATGCCATGGTTAAGAGGAGAGTCCCTAGAAGAAACCAGAAGCAGGGCTGCTGACAGCACCCATGGGTTGCACTTTACCCAACAATGGGTGACTGAACATATAGAGGAGAGCAACTCAATTTAAATTCAGAGAACAAGCACATCTGTAACCAAAGCACCACCATGTAACCATGAAATATCACACAGACATTTCATCACTGTTTTACATTCTTGATACTGTCATGTTTCTCAGTGCATTACCTTGCCAGCTGTGCTGATCAAAAACCTGAGTGCTAGTGGAGAACTAGCACTGTCCCTCATGCCTGTGCATGGGCATTCTGCAGTCACAAAAATATGTCCCATCTGGGTAACTCATTATTGTTCTTTTGTACTGTACAGCATTTAACAAGGCTGTGCATAATCATCTGAAGGCATGCAAATCATTTTTATTTTGTGTATTACCTAGGAAATTAAGTGCTGCCTTCTTCTTTTATCTTGTTAGTACAAGTCATTACATCTTTTTCATGTGCCAAGATAAATTTAACACATATTCATTGGTTTCTAAGGAAAAAGAAACTGTAGGCATCAAATTACACCTAAAATGCATTTAATTTCTTCTGCTCTTTTAATTGTATGTAAAGAGTCTGATTCTACCCTGGTAGAAACTTCAGCTTCCTAAAGCTTACTATTAAAATGTTATTTTCTTGTCAATACCACCTGCTTCCCATTTTATTTTTTGAAAAAGCTAACTATCTTTAAAAGATGCCACCTTTTTTATTGACATACTATTTCCAAATTATAGCTCTATCTCTGTTAGTAAAACCTTATGCGACCACTGAATACAAAATGGGTTTCCCGGCCCAAACCACCTTTTCCTCTCTGACACAGTGAGGTCTCTCCTGCTTTAATTTTAATGAAGCCCCTGCTCCAGCATTTGTACTTTGTGGGCACACATCCATCACCACTCCCCACGGGAGCAAAGCACTAATCCATGCCGCTGAGCCAGCAGAGGGAGCACAGAACATATTTAGACCAAGACTCATAATTGATTCTTTAAAAAAAAAAAAAGAAAAAAAGAAGTAAGTTGGTCAGAGTCACTAAAATTGCTTGGATTTAAGCAACATCTTCAGACAGCAGAAGAGCAGGCTGCTAAACATGGGGTTAAAGCCGAGTAACAACATCTCTTCTAGCACCACGAAGTACCAATGAAGCCTTACATAATGATGTATTTTCAATTATTAAATGAGCAAAATATGTTTTTGTTTTGGAGCAACGTTGAACAGCCACAAGGGTATTCTCTTTAGGCACTCAGCAGAGTAATGAATTGATCAGCTGTGAAGGCTGGCATGGGGACAGCGGCTGCCTGCAAGCACCACCTCTTCCAAGTGCTCCGCTATCTGTCAAGGTCTCAACTTCTGCTAAGGGTCCAGCGGACATCCGTGCCAAAAATAGATCCTGGAAAACTCATCTAAAATAGGCTACACAAGCCTCAACCAGAATAGGAAACAAAGTCACATCTTGCTTTGAGTTTTATTTAAGGAAAGCAGGGTGTAAGAAGGACAGCAGGCCCCAATTTTACTTTCCAATAAAAGTTTAAAAATTAGTGAAAAGAGAAAGCAATTTATTTCTTCACCATCCAAGGTCTGGGTACTCATTAGTGCACATGACTGTTTTAGTACCGAGCTTACTTAATTTACTTTGTCTTTCAATAACACTGTACTACTTTTCATAAAAATGAACATGGTAAGAAAAAAGACATACATAACATGCAAATTAAGAAATTCAGAGATGTGAAACTATGCTGTGGGTTTGGTACAAAAAATGAAGCTTCAATTTACTTGACTTAGTCTAGATCATCAGAATATTTTTCCCTATTAACTCCACCATCAACACTTTCCTAAATGAGTATGCCCAGAGCAACATGTGTAATCCAAGAGGAAAAGGAAGGAAAAAGACTTGGAACTGTTAGATGACCAGGAATGTTTTGGTATACAAGAGTATATAGTAATATATAACACCCAAATGATGGGAACAAAGGTTAAGACCTTCCCATCAGATGCCTCTACTGAGAGTCACAGGAGCCACAGAAGCTTCAGGGAGCATCAGAGCTAATGCAGATGAGTCGGCAATTAAGGTTCACAAGGTCACCTTCACTTCAAGCACCCTTCCCCTGCCTTCATTATTAAGACCTCATACTCTGGGAGGGAAGGGCAGGTCTGGCACATCCCTGTCTCACGCATTCCCATTGCAGAGGTGGATGCTGCCCAAGGCCTGGAGCTGCACTGGCCCAGCTTGCACCAGCCAGCATCCACACAGGAGCTCCTCCACCCTGCACTGCTCCCAGCACGTCCTTATGGGTATCTCCCATACTTGAGGTTGGGTTGCTTTTTTCTCCTTTAAATTGAAGAGACAGCGTTGGCCAAGAAGGGTAGCTCCTCTCAAAGCTCATAGCACAGCATGCTCCACGCAATTTACAAAAAGGAAAGAAAAGGTAGTATTTCTTTTTGAGTGTGAGTGAAGCCATTCCAAAAACTCTATAAAAGGCCATGCATCCTTTGCAGGAGACACTAGGGCTGAACCAAGTTTTGGTTTTCTTTTTAAACTGTGCTTTACATACAGTTTTTGAACAGGCAGTTTAGTAATTGATGTAGAGGACTTCTCTTGCGAGTTTTCATCCTTGTTTTCACCTCCTTATACAATGATTTAAAAGCTTTTCTCTCTTGGCTGGCTAAAGACTGGACAACAGCAATTTTCAGGAGAAAAACATCCTCACTCTTCTGGTCACATATCTGAAGGGAACAAGGCACCCTCCTCGGCACATGCCAGGAGGGGGTACAGCTGCAGTGTTGCTACTCTTAAGTATTTCCAGCAAAGCAAAGCAAAAGCAAAGCAAAGAAAGCTAGGATCCTCCACATGATTTACGTGTTATTCTTTTCTTTCTTCCAGAACTAACCGCTTCCAGAACTAACAAGTAGTGGTGATTCCACAGTCCCATGCACAGCTCAGCTGCCTCCCACAGCATGACACTGGGGACAGCCTCTCTCAAAACAGAGCATCATTGTCAATGTCACTCTGCTCAAAATCATCACTCTGTCACTGCTATCCCTAAGGCACTTTCCTTTTGCATTCACCTGAAATAATAAGCAGCAGCAACTTTTCTCCTTAAATAGCTCATTCTATTGGCACAGTGTTAAGACACCTCTTCTAACACCAGCTAAATGTCCATGTTTTCTGTATCCATCAACAGTTCTTCAGGGTACCGGCATAGTAAAGTGTTTTGTATAATCCATTCCCCACAGTTAAGGCTTTTAGTGATGCATTTTACCTAATGGCTATTGCCAGAGGCTTTAAAACACCGGGAAGTGGTGGACAGCATTGCCTGGGGTCTCTGAACAGTGTGAAGCTGTACGAGTATGTAAATAACAGATTTCAGGTGTCACTGCTTTAAAAAGAACAGTGACTCTAATCAAATTAGGGCTGATCCTGGACACCCCAGAGACCCAGAACAAGAAGCACTATTTCAACTCCACATCTACAGCCTTTGCAGCATCTGTCAACACCAGAGTAAACAATGAAATAAATTTGTGATGTCCCACACCTAAGAAAATAGGCCTTTGCATTTCTGACTGTTGCAAATATAGTTTAGATGTGCCTGTCTCTCAGAGAAGAGCTAAATTTCAAAATTAATAAACCATACATTGTTTTTCACACACCACCATATCTATAGCCTCTTAAAACATAGCAGAAACAAGCCAATTGTAAAATTGGAGATGTCTCCTCCTCTGTCTGCATGCACACTGCGTACATGTTACAGGCACTTGCTGAAGGTGCCATTCCTTCATGTGCTTAACATTTCCAATGATCAACTTTGCTGAGAAAAATCCCAAACCGTGCTCAAGTCTCTTTCATACAACAGAAAACTGTTGAATTGAGTTTCCACCACAGGGCACTTGAGAGGTTTTTGCATCTCTACAGTGCTCAATTACACAGAGAAAAGTGAAACGCTTAGACATACGGAAACTCAACTTAAGCATACCAAGACAGATTTCTGTTGGAGCTTTCCATCTCTCTACATTACCTCCACCACATCTGCCACTCAGCCTGAAGATGCTGAAGCACAGATTCTCCCAGTCACCCCAAAATGCATGTCTGCATGCTCCAATGCTTCTTACCATCACTCTAAGTTTGCAAAACGTTCAAATGGAAGTAACTTTACATCAAAAATATTAACCCTTTTTCTGGTAAATGCTTTAGTATTTCTTCACTTTTCTGCATTAAGTCTAAATCAAAAGCCCCCAGAAACCTCAAAACCACCCAATAAGAGTAAATTATTCATTACTGTTATGAACACTGACAGAAACACAAATCTCCCAAAATGCAACTTCATGGACAACCCAGCATGCTATCAAGACCTCAGGGGTCAAGGCAACAGAATTTTTAAAAGACTCAAAAGACTTTTTCTCCAGTGAAGACATCATCCATTAAAAATTTTATAAGTGTGCTAGTAGACTCATCATCACAGAGATATCTGGACTAATATAAAAGCTGCATAATTAACTTGCTCTATCAATTTTATTCTGCAATGATCTCACATCTAATGATGTAAGCACTATAGTTTTTGACTGATGGTCTATGAGCTGATGCACTGTCACCTGCTGTCCTACTGTTTGACCACACAGTACATGTTTTCAATCTAGATAGAAAAGAGACTCTCTTTAATGGCAAGAGGTCTGAACTCAGAAACCAGCCAGTGTAATCAAGATTATCCGTAAATAAATCCGTACCATCCATTAACCTCCAAGCCCTCTGCATACCACTCTTCACAGGAAGGCTCCTCTGCGCACATCTGCACACACGAACCGACGCAAGAAAGCACATCTCTCTAACTCTGCTTTTATGGGGGGAGGGGGGCGGGGAAAGAGTTTGGTTGTGTCCAAACACTGCTGCCAATAGAACCCTGTGCAGAGGGCAGCTCTTCCTTCCTGGCACTGGCAAGTTTTTCATTTCCTAATACCTGTGTGTAGCTAAACCTCTAATGAGTTTCCTGAGTGAGCCTTGTGCAGCTCCAAGCTGTTCCCAAACAGCTTCAATCCTCCTCTCCTCCCTGCCCAGATGCTCCCTGCCTAAGCCAAACACACAGTATCAAGAGGGTTGGCCAAGATTTCCACCAAACTCACCTTTAGGAAAAACACAACATTGTTCCCTGTAATTATGGAGAAAACAGAGGATGAGATCACAATATTGGGCAGGGAATCAGTACCCAGCAAGGCTCATGGAGATAAAGGAAGAGTTGACTCTGACTCTGCAGGAGACAGGTGCTTCATTGGCATTCATACGCTGTGTTATCTCCCCATTATGGAAAAGGGCAGAGCTCTCCTTCAAGAGACCACTTTTCCTCCTGCTGCCCTCTTCCCCACAGGGAAAGGCTATGTCACCTTCTGAGGTGTCACACAAACTGACCCCAACACCAGGACAGAACAGAGCTACCCAGCTGCACTACTCTTGACAGCCCTAGGCATGTCATATAAGCATAGCATTTCCTTTGGGATAAGGCACTACAGATCTTCCAATTATTGATTTGACTTTTAGGGCTAATAGCAAATGCAGCTTTAGAGCTCCACATACTGAGTTTTAAAAGGCTTAATGTTTTGGCAAGCAGCGAATTAACCAGGGGGCTGGGTCAGCTTGAGGAGAGCTGAAGAGAAAATGCACTTCTACAAACTGAATTTCTTCAAAGCTAAGAGAAGTCACAAGGTGTGTGAGGATGAGAAATTGGTCTTTGAGCTGTCAAGCCGGCAGCACAAAAGATTCCAGAGCAGATCCTTCCCCACCATGTGCACAGGAATTTCAGCTCAAATCTAGCCCAAGACAATGAAATCCAGCAACGTTCTACCATGCAAATTTCTTTCCCTCCCAAACGTAAGTCTCAAAAACCATCCCCAGTGCCATCCTGTTTTATGTAACGTACGCCTGTTCTACAAGTAAATGGAGGATTATCTTCGCCATCTCAACTCTGTGCTGAATTTTATTGAGCAATGTTTTTAAAAGTTCCTGCTAGAGGGCTGATGTTCATTCAAACAGTGTAAACTGCATCTGACATGTTGGCGTTGGTGAGCAAAGCAACTCAAGCAAAAATCCACCACTGCCCTGAGCTGTATTACATGAAGGCTGAGGTCTCATACATCTTCATAACTATACAGGTGACAACAGGATAGCAGGATTTGCTGGGCACAGCAGAGGTAGGCTGGAGACACTACTGGCTGGGGATAATTCCCCCAGCTTCCTCATGCACAAAGCTCCAGTAGTGAAAAATAAGGAAAATTTATTATTTTTCATTGTGGAAACAGCAGCACATCTCATCCTTTAGCAGCAGCAGCACTAGAACTTTGGCAGAAGCAGCTCTTTCTACCATCAATAACCATTAATCCAAGATGGTAATTGAAACTGCACCTATGTAAACTTCTTTACTGTACTCCATGGCTGAGGTTCCTTCTTAGATACATATTAAAATTTAATAAATAAGCTTTTTTGACTGAACTGTTTACCCACTGTTTTCCTTACTATCAGTCAACACCTACATGCAAAATACATGCAAAAAAAAAGGTACAGGAAGAGTGCAGACAAGTATTTGATGGGAACAGATTGGCCCCACTTTGTTCACAGTATACCTAGCGAACAGCTAAAACATACAGAACAAAAGAATAATTATTCCCCAAATACCAGATTAACAAAACACTTCCTTCAGATCATCGCATTTATTTTAGCATCCGACAAGTTCACAAGTAAATTTATCTCTTTTTCACATTGAATTCTTTGTAGATAGCACCTAGAAACAAAGCACTACTTGGACCACCTCAGGAAGACTGATGCCATGAGCTGCATTTCCTTCATTTTGCCTGCAGAGAACAGTTTGGACCTACAAAGTAGTATCAGTGGTTCTTGAAACACCTGCATACTCTCTGGACAATATAAAGTTTATGTGCTACAGCAATGAAGCACATCCTTCCTTGTTCAGAGAGTTAAAAATGTTTTTGTTCTACCCTGTACACCACAGTGCTACTGCTGAAGAGGAAAGTTTGGGTCAATCAGCTTAGGCATCAACCCCTGTCACATCTCACCATCCCTCGAGGGATGATGTACCTGCACAGCTTCACCATGGACAGAGGGTTATCAAAGTCAGACGAGTAACGTTATGTTGCAGGTCTAGCCAACACGTGCAAGCAATCAATATACAAAATTACAAGGGAAGGTTCCAATTACATTTCATACACTGCTAGAAAAGACTTCTACCTCCATATCAGCAAGCTCCACTACTTGCAGGTGACTGTAAGTTAGCCATCCAGGTATCTGCCTTCCCCAAGCAGCTATCTGGAAAGTGCTCATGGACAAAATCCAAAATACCAAAGGGGGAGTTTTTTGCATAGCAGCTGCTGGAGTGAGCTACCGAGCAAATCCCAGTTCTTGACAATTTTCAGCAGCAGAAATATACCGTCCTACTGGGACCAGTGAAGATCCTCTCAATAAACACTACAAACTCTCATCTTAATTTCAGTATAGAAGACAGAGTACTGGGGCACTACAAGTATAATTAGTTAGCAACCCAGCTGTTTCAACTAAAGAAAGAAAGGAAATTAAGGCTATAAGTGGAATTAAGAAAAAAACCCAGCTTCACAGCCACCTTTTACACAATGGTATTTTCAATTAAGATATGTCCTTTACATGCGCTTAAAGGAAGTTTCTTCATATGGAAGCAGATGAACACATCCACATACTGTGACTTTATAAAAATGTCACCACTACGAACCTCAGCAATGACTAACAACCAAGTGCAATTCAAAAAACATTAACTACTAAATTTGCATTTACACATAAGCTCCATGCAACTGAGACAGATAATGGCTAGCAAAAGAAGCTGGCAACACAGCTTTTTTACCTCTTTCTTCAAACTGTGAGAAGCTGTTTTGCAGTCTAAGGCACAGCTCATCATTTGTGTGTATCAAGAAAGGACAGAGAAAGAAACACTCAGCTAAAGGTATTAACAGTGAAGATAGCAGAACAGGTGTCTTAGCTCTCTCCCAAAATATCCCAATATAAATCCTTTCTCAGGGTTGGTTTTTCATTTAGACAAAGGATATGCTTTCCAGACACCACCCCTAGCTCAGTCCTTTGGACTGCACAAACAGCTCCCCTTCCAAAGTAACAAGTATCAAATGCATTTTCTTCAACCGGGTAATTTGTTCCACTAAGACATTTTCAGGATTTAGTTTCCTCTGAATACCAAAAAAAAAAATGGGGCTTACTCAACAATCAAACTACAATAAACTGCTTGCTAGAAAACATATCCTCTTAAATTTATCTTACCTATCATTTAATATACCATTTTGAAGGGGAAAAGCTTCAAGTTAGAGCATTTAACTGCATTAACTAGAAGTTGACAAATTCTAGTCAAATTCTGCATATAATTTCTTATATTCAGTATTAACACTGTGTCTTGACTAAAGAGCAGAACAAGGAAGACATCTTCAGCAAACACTCTGGTATTTTAACATTAATATCTAATCAGAAAGTTTATATCCATAAATAACCATATATATATATACAGCACATTATCTAATACATGTATTTTGAAATATATCAAGGCTAAACCATTGCTCAAGATAATGATGCCAAGTGTTGACTTAAGGCGTGCATTATTTACAAGAACAAGCACCAGCTTCAGAATTTTGAGCTCAATTTTCACTAGATACAATCTAAATTGCATTAAAAGCACATACATTGTGCTAACCAATAAAACAATTCCTCAGGAACATTCTTTTTAACCTGCCTTTTTTATATATCTATAAAATACACTCATGTAGAAAAGTATATTCTGCTGATGAGATAGTAAAAATAACTAAATCCAGACTGCATTTGAATGAATTTTCAATATGAAGTATATAAAATTATGCTGCCTCTATAGCTTAGAGGAAGAAGGAAAAAAAAAGTAACACCACTGAATTAGGTATTTCACGGACTTTATTTTTTCCTAAACAGAAATAGATTTCACAATAAAACACTATTCTGCACTGCTGTCTGGCAACTCTAATCTGGAATGAAGTTTGCAAAAACAGGCTAGTTTTTCTTTAAAAATGTTTTATGGGAAGGAATCCTGTTAAACCACCAGTCATCCTTCTAGCAGAGGATACATTATTAACCAAAAAGTACAAATAGCAGCATAATGTTCAAACCTCTAGATCACATGAACTCATCATCCCTTCACCCGCTTTAAATCAAACTGTAATCCAAACTAATTAAAAACTAAACCCAGGGCTGAGAAGAGAGCTTTTGTTTTGAAGAGAGCTGAGAAGCTTCATTAACCTCTTCTCTTCTACCAGCTTTCCATAACACAAAATTACTCTTATGCAGTGAAAGCTCCTTGCACTCACACAGAGTCAGGGACTGCAGCCTTAACAAGAAAGTGATTTTTTGGCAGAAGGAGGATGCACGTACACATTACACCATTACCCTCACCTGCAGAAGTCATGGTCTGACAGACACCCAAGCTGTGATCCTAAACTCTGGCAACTTGTATTTTCCAATGAAACACAGAAATACACAGACCAGATGGTTTTGTCTCTTTCAGAACTATTCCACACGCACCAGTTTCATGGGAAGGCTGGCTGTACCCAGAGCATCCGTATACCCTGAGCTCCTGCCCAGGCATCACACTAGCTGGCTGGAGCACCTGGGAGCACTGGGCTCCCTGGCAGCACCCGTCTGTCTCGGAGGAGCAGTATAACCACGTGCCGCCTTTTAATCCTGTCACCTCCCCCACCTTTTACCATGTGTCCATCAACCTCCAGCTCACAGCAATCATACCAATTCAGAGACCGACTTATTAAAGTCAGCACAGTCCTCTTCTACAGGTACTTACAAAATTGCTTTACAAATGGCTAAAATGAATTTAAAACATTGCAATTACTATAATGCCACAAGTATCACAGCAGTATGTGTGGGGCTTTACAAGAAATGGCAAGAATGAAAGTTAGGCTTTTAAGAAAACACTCCTAAACTCTAGGTACTTCTACAATCAGAAGTTCATTTTCCTCTTCTAAAGAGCAATTACACAGATACAATAAGCCATCTCAAAGACAAGGCATGAGTCCTGTAGAGTAGATCTGTATTCTGGTCTCACGCAGTGAGTAAATTCAAACAGCCAGGTTAGCAACAGCATATGAAAATTAACTGCTTTCTAGTATCTGCTGTATTTTGTAGTTTTAATGTCAATAATTTGCATTCATTCAGAGTCAACAGACCATTCAGACTGGCTGAGAACAAGTTTTTCCTCTTGTGTCAAGTTAAGTAAGTTTGGGGGTTTTTCCCTTTCTGGAAAAAAACCAGAAACCTGTGGTTTACAATTTGAAGTATTAAATAATTCTCCATTACTGGAAGTTTCAAAACATTTTGAGATGGGATTCAACTAGGCTAATGATCTCCTGCAATGCTCACATTTCAGCTAAGAATTACCCATTTCCATTGGTCACTGCTATCATGGCTCAACAGCCAATCCCAAGCTTCTATTTAACTATTTATTTGGACAACCTAGACAGGAATGGGATGAAATTTAGGATTTTATTTAATATATATGTACAATGCCCACTTCTAAAAAAGTGAAAGCACCATGTGCAGGGTCTTGACTAGCTCAGCAAGCCCAGGGAGCACAGCCAGACCTAAAGTAACAGCTCTCCTCTCCTTTCACCAACTCCTTATACGTCCTTACTCTGTAGGATCAGTTAGTTCCAGCCTCCAGGGAAACAGTATCTTAACTAGACCACCACAATTCCTTGACATTTAATCTAGAATAGCCACACTGCAGATTTCTCTGTGCTTAAAAAGTTTTCTTGCAATAGCTTGAAAAGTAAGTCCTTCATCCCAAAAGGACAATTTATCAATACGTGTCCAGCAGAATCCCCAAAGTTTGTGGATTTAAGGTCATGAAATTCATAGTTTCTCTGAGAAAGAGCTGATAAAACATAGACCAGGTCTACAAGCAAAAAAACCCTCCAAACCCTCTCCTCTTCAGCAATGTTCAGCCTGAAAAAAATAGTGTAGATACCACCAGGGTGTAATCCTGCATCTCCCATATCACATGTCTGTGAAGTAGTAGGAGTTGCCCACCCTCTCCCTAGATGACTAATTCTGCAAATATTTCACTGGGATACTTGGAAAGCAAAGTGCGTAACAACAGTCTTAAATTTATCCATCTCACAGCATCTGCTGAAAACACAGAATTAATCCACTGGCTGGGAAGCACAACTGTCTGGATCACTCCTTCAACCAGTGACCTCCCTGCCTCTGGCTTTGGCAGACTACTCCAGGTCTCTGGAAATGCAGGTGCACAAACAACTGAGATAAACCCACGCAACACTGCCACTAAAGAGCACTGTCCCAGTTCTCACTTCTCATTGCACTGGTCCCTCCTTTACGCCAGCACCAGCAGCACTCCTGTTTAGCTGCTGCAAAGAGCTAAAAGCTCCTCTAATTTTTGCTGCTGATGAGACACTGGGAGTGACTTCCCGCCACCACACCAAGCACATGCTGACAATGGGACTGCACAAGAGGAGCAGAGGCTGGCAGCAAGAACAAGACCTCTCCTAGCACCAACAACCTTTATGTTCCCTTGGCTGTAACACTGAAAAACAACAGATAAAAGCAATGATGTGGGACAGTGAAGGCCTGAAGCACCACTAGAAGGACACTGGGGAAAGGGAGGGGAACATTTTAATAAACCTTTCAACTTCAGGAAGTCCAAAGCATGCAGTGATAAAATTGGTAACTACAAATTCTTAGGTGAAAAGCTTCTAAAGTCACCACATCTTTGATATACTAAGTCCCTTAAAAATTGCATCAACTGCTAATTACCTCCTGTAAACATGTTTTCTATGTTCTCCCTGCAAATTGTCTTGCCTCAACTATCAATTTGGCTTTTCCTGTAGCTTTCTTCTTTCCTTTTCTTCTAAATTGATCTCTTTCTCTTACTTAAGTATTTCTAAGCAACAGCAATGTCACCTTTTCACCTTCTCTTCAAGGAACAGTTTGAGCTTTACATCACTCACTCAAATGCCTCCCAAACTTGAATCATTCTTGAAGACTTTACCGAAAACACTCAAAACTGAATGCTTTTAGAAACTTGGACATTAAAACAGGGCATGTCTACTCCTACTGCAAACACATCACTACCAAATGCTAAGACAGCATCACCTTAGTATGTTCAGACAGTATTTTTCCCAGCTGTAAAACTCAAGAACTTTTTAGGCCTTTTAACCACAAAATCAGTGACAAATGCCTTAAAAGTCAGATACAGTAGGTAGTACCCTTTTACACCATCAGTAAATACAATTCCAAGTAGGATAAAAGTAGAAGAAAAAGAAAAGTGACATGTAAAACAATATGAAAAACTTTGGGTTCATATGCCTGAGAGGTAAGCCACAATTAAACAAAGATCTTCACAAAAATTTCCAACTCCTACTTTTATCACCCTCAAACTCTATTGTAATCAGCCTTTTGCTCCTCCTTATATTCAAACCAAACAAAAACTCAAAGCAATAACATCAAATGAAACATATGAGATTTTTTTTGCTGCCTCCACTACAAGTAAACAACAGAGATGCCATTTATGAAAGTATAAAGCAACCCAAGGATGGTAAAGGAAAAATATAAAATATGCATTTACGCATAAATATTTTACATGGGTGAGATAAGGCCTTTATAGTCAAACTGGGGGTGTTTTCAGGCACGATTTATTACATTTCATGCAACCTGCAGAAGGTTTTCTATTTCATATAAATCCCTGAAGTACCATCTTTATTAATGCAAGCGAAACACATTCCTTCATGTCAATTTTGTTTGCCTTAAATTCCGGGTTTGGACACTTTCAAGTCAAAATCAATACTACACTTAAGATACTCTGCAAAAAACAAACGGATCTTTCTTCATGACTGCTAATAGTAACTTTTATAAACTTTAAAATATGACGTTGGGCTTAATGAAGTCCTAATGATTGATTTTCAAAATTGAAGCTGACATGGCTCAAGGACGATTCCACTTCAGAAGAGATCCTTGCCTGTCTGCTGAGCAGGGCAGTACAAGCCTTCTCCATAAATTACACAAAATGGGAATTGCTGTGTTTCCCAAAAGCTCTTTCTCTGAGAGGACCACCACTGCAGCACCAGCCATCACTTCCCCCTCGACAGTGTTCTGGGAGATTAGTAAAAAGCTTCTCTTTAGCTCATGGGTCTGCACTGAATCAGTGACTAAGCAGAACTAAGCCTTATCCAAGCAGGCTTTTCCACCACCCTAAAACGCCTTTCCTCTCTTCTCCTTGCCTTAGCTCCTTTGCTGGAAGATGAGCAGTTCAGCCTCCCACTGCCAAGCTCTGCGCACGCTGCCTGCCAGTAACAATTCAACAAGGGTGACAGGCACCTGTCCTGTGCTGGTGGCAGCAAACATCCTTCCAGTAGCAAAGAAAAGCGTGCCCTGCATCACAAATTTGTATGACGAACATTTACAAATCTGCCAGAGGAAAAGGATAGTGGGTCACAAAGCAGGTCACCTGAAAACTCAGCGTTATGCAAAACAAGAGCGGTATGCCTTCAAAAGTCATCCAAATTACCTTACTTTTACATAGGAACCATTCTCCTGGGGAAAAAAAAAAAAATCACCTTGTTAAAATAATGCAGGCTGCTTAAAAATATTTTAATCTGTTTTAGGTCCACCGAAGTAAGCTACAGTCTTCCTTTCAATACAACATATCTGTGGGCCAGAAGCACCGCAGTGCAGGAAAATCTGTATTTATAGCATCCAAAGGACAAATATCCAACTATAACATACTGAGCATCCCACCTAGAAATGTCAGTTGTCTCTGACACCTACCATATTTTAGAAGCTTTGTTTTACAGCACAGGTTGAGCCAAGAAGGGCTCCCCAAGCTGCAGCAGCACTGGCAGGCATGTGCTTTGTATCTGCCTGCAGACACAAGGAGTATCTGCAGTTACTGGCCACGTAGGCAGGACTCAGATATTTATACAGCTGCATCACGGAAGAGTTTGAGCTGAGATAGGCAAAGTGAAGACAAGAACGCTGGAGTTGTGTTAACACATCCATTCACAGCATGGCAAACACCACCCTGCAAAGTGGAGAGGGCTGCTGTGGCAAGGTGCCCACCAGCACCATCAGCAGCAGCCATGCACACTCCCTCCAGTGATGCCAGAACATGCATCCCGGAACTGGCACCAGCACCGCCTGACTGGACAGTGTGGGATTGGTTTGTTTGTTTAACAGAGAACAGGTTGTCTGTCTTTTGCTAAAGCCTCCATAATTCATTCCCGTGCAGGGCAAGGTTAATGATGATGAATAAGATCCTTTCCAAACGGTTTGAGCCAGGCACAAAGTAGGAAAACATCAGGAGAGCAGGAAAACGTCACTTAGCTACATCAGCAGTGGAATTTTACTAAAAGCTCTTTCCCACATGCCCAGATCTGCAGCTGTGGGAGGGTTTTGGTAGAACACCACTGTGTTTTTCTGAGAACTGGGGGCAGGGAGCACAGAGGCATTCAGGACCTCTTTACTCCTCCCAACCCCGGTACGGAGTGCCGGGTAGACCTGTGATGGGCACGCTTCTTCCACAGCCCAGCCGGTCACTGAGCCCAACAGCAACAATGCAGAAACCTCAGAACACACCGGAAAGCCACTTTGAATGACTTGTGACAGTGTTGATACACTTCTGTACACATTTTAAAATATGTAAAGCACAAACAATTCAGTCTTAACTCAAATATTCCTTAGTGGTGCTGTTCCATAGCAGCTGAGAAAGCCTGTAGCACTGTATTAAAGACATGTTGTATCTCCTACTATTTATATCACCTGATGTCTACACAGTGTTTTTGCAACTCATTATATAAAGATAACTACTAATTTGTCAGCAGTACAGGTATGTTAAGATATTGACAAGAAAGGCTTCCTTTGCACGCAAGGACGATTTATTTTAGCATGTATCAATACTGTTTCAAGCTCTTCTGTAAAAATCAAAACTGACCCAAAAATGTGCATCCTAGCCCAGCTCACTAAATTCCATGGAACATGCTGAAATCCACAGCTGTTTATAGCTGCAGCATTATGCATTTGACAGTTTTATTTGTGTAAGAGTTTATGCTTTCATTATGTTCTGTCACTTGCTACATGGAATTTGTGTTTAAGAGGATTCCACTGTATCATATCTAAGAGGTTTACAACAAAATCCAAATAGCTGAACTCATGGATAGACCACGTCATTAGATTTAAGGGTTCACAGTAACTCCTTCTACATTAGCCATCATTTTTTGAGTAGACTCATCTACAAACAACACACAATGCTACAGAAAAGTTACCTTCAAGACTGATTAAATGAAAAATCAATATATGGTATTATTACACCCGCCTTCCCATCCTTCTGTCACATATAAAAACCATAAGAAAACCAGTTTTCACAAATTTATTCTCAGGTCTTAAAAAAGAGCACAGAAGCACATTTCCTTCCAAGCCCACCAGTTAATTGTGCCAGGAGCTGAACAACTGGCAGAACTACAGTTGCCAGTAAAACCATGTAAACAACTAGTGACTGAGAAGCCAAGAACTAGAGTAAACAAGACTCACAATACAGACAGTATCTCCTCCACACATCACCATGGGTGCTATTTACATTTTATAAGAAGGGAGGGGGGCATAAAGCAGGCTAAATATGGAACATGTCAAGAGCAACAAGGCCTGCAGACTATGGTATACCAAACTACATGGTTGCAGCTAGCCAACCTACTCCCTGTGGCCAGGGAGTCTTTTTTACCACTGTACACAGATCCTCCTCATGAGGCTTCTACTTCAGATGCAGCAGCTGGGGAAAGCCACCATCTTCAGCAGTACATAGAGTGATTATATTCAATAACTCTCACTCAGTCATCCCGACTGCAAATATCTCTTCCTTGGGAAAGGGTATTTATGGCCGTTAACTTTTTTTCTTTGCTGCAACTCACCTTATCATTCATTCTGCTGCTAAGTTAAACAGCTCTCCACCAGAAATTCCCTACTCCTGCACATGCTTGCATGCTAGTGGTAACTTAGTCATCTCTGAACCTTCTTGGAAATAAGGCACCAACAGTGAGCACAGAAGCTCAGCCAAGACAGGCTCTATAGACCTCAATGCCATAGTGCACTTTTTGAAAACCCTTTCCGATTTTTAACAAATTTTCCGAGATTAAGTACAAGAATTACACAGCATTAAAGGAACGCACTTACAGCAGCTCCCGTTCAGGTAACACCACCACCTCTTTTCACCTGCACTATCTTGCAGTGCACACAGGAGACAATCAGGGCTGTCAAGGTGGAGATGCAGGCTCAGCTGACAGTTCACCATATGTCCTGCTCCAGTGGAGTAAGTGCTGTGCATTACACCACTCCTCAGGCTGTAATCGTGCTCTGCTCTCTGCAAATCCACTTGACAGAAAGCATCTCTTAACTACAGATGATTTCAGTAATGAGTTATTTCATTCTGTGATCTGTGGTGGAAAAGTCAAGCCAAGCTTACGTCACAGCTTGTGTTAATTTCCGCTAATGAGAATCCCAACAGCTGCAATAAATGGATCCATCCATAAACTGAGAAATAAAATATTGGAATTACTTCCATGAAAACCATCCTCAAACCATTAGAGAAAGAAAGTCTGCAATCCACAAAGTAAAGGCTGTCCTCCAGCAGACACAACTTTCGCACAAGAACATGGATGTGCGTAGCACCACAACAGACATCAAAATATAGAGAAGTAGTGGAAACTGAAGTTCCAAAAGATTCACCTTGTGCACCACAGAGATGCTTGGGGAGGTAAGGAAAGCTTTTCTATTTAACCAGGAAGGACGAGCCAGTCTCTACCATGAGGGAGATCCTACCCTAAAGCATAAAACAGATGTTGGACATTATGTGTTCCAGGCTTAACAAGCATGAAATCTCCAGGGATCTAGCTAAGGGAAAGGAGAAGTAGCAACTTGTGTCTCCAGCCACTGTCTTTTACTTGACCTTCACCTATGCAGCTCCCCCCTGGCTTCAACCAGGACACACAGCTTATACACGTTTCCCAGCACATGCCTGCTAGGGAGTTTCATGTGAAAGCCAGAGCCCTGGATCATAGCAAGTTGCAGGACTGCCACCCCCACAAGAAATACCCATCTATTTCACCTCTTCACCTTCTCCACTGTCTCACCACACAGAAGGACCAGCTGAACTGGGAGCCTACACTAAGAAGCCGCAGCAGGTTACAAAACATGACAGCACTCTCTGGTCCAGCTGCGAGGTGCAACACACTGTGAGGAATGATGATGCTAATGAGAACCTGGAGGAACCAAAGTTCACCCATGATTTGCCGTCTGCTCAAGTGTGACCATAAAATGAAACCCTCACACATCAAAAGACCGACCTCATTGTGCACTGTGTTGGACTAAATCAGGTATGAGGTTCAAGATAATGTAAGGAAAACCTGTTCCACAGAGGTGGGAGATGTAGGCTAAATATAGACAGAGAAAGCGGTTTTTAACTGCATCTCCGTGCAAGGAGTAAATAGTCTCAATATGCTAGCTAGCGCTCATGATCTTCACTAGTGAACTTTATGCACTTCAGCTGATGGGAGTTGCATTACAAAACAAAATACTCCTAGAAAAGGTGTGGATCTGTAAAAGTCAACCACTTCAGTGTTATTAAATATTCATAAGGCAAGATTCAGTGGATGAGACTGTCCACATACTCCAAATGTGCAATACGTATGGCAACTGGGATTTGGCACACTAAATGCAAGGCTCCAGCAAATTTCTGCACTTTTGCAAATTCCTTCCTCACTACTTCCACAGAAACTGTGTATAAAGTTTAAGAAACAGAAAGAGCAATAAAGCTAGTAACTGAATTTGCAGAGCAGTATATCTGATCTAACCCTCATGTCAAAGGCGCAGGCTTTCCATAGCATATTCTCTTCAGTCTGAAGCTTCCCAGTATTACTTTTATGTCTTTAATTTGCTCTATTTCATTAAATTTAAGCAAAGCCAAGATTTGATGATTTAGGAAAAAAAGCTCAGAGTGAAGCCTGAAAAATTCTTTAAGAATTTTGTCCTGGTTCTTTCCTCATGTGGGCAGGGATCTCGATGTCAGGCTTACCTGCATTACCAACGCTTCATTTAGCTGTCAGAAGCCTGCTATTTCTTCCTCCTGCATTCTTCTTGTAGCATAATCATCCAAAAAGCCTCTTAAATATTCACCTATTGATCTGTTCCACTCATTATTTCATTAACGACATAGTTGTAGAAGTTTTTCACTTTTACAAATAAACAGGCATCTGGCATTTTGAAGCACCAGTACCAAATTTCCTGGAGAATGCAGCCTAATTCAGGAGTTTTGCTGAGCCCTTTTAGAATGGTTTTTTGCATTCAAGAATTACAGGTTCCTTGTATCAATACCAAAACTGGGTCACCTAAAAGCACTTATGAAGCATTTAGCAAGCACTACCAGGCAGAATTACATCCAACCCATGCTGTTCCACGAGTAATTAAAACAGCTAGGTAGCTTAAACATCAGACTGTTGTTGAAAAGACATTAATACTCATTTTTCCCTCAGTGGTTATGTCATTTCTTTCCCTTTACTTCATCTTCATAAATCCACTAGAGTCTAAATGCAGAAGAGTGAATTTAATCAGATAGCCAGCGACGCACAATTAACTTTTCTCTGTGTCACTTCATGATTTAGTGACATGATGCTGTGAGTGGCAAAAGTGAAAAAGAGAGAGAAGGTGGAAGCGGGGGGGGAGATGTTTTGTTTTAAATAAAGACAAAAAATTTCTCACCTCAGCAATAAATACAGCAGCTGAGGTTCCAGTTTCTAAAACTGTTTTCACAACAATTCTCTCTGTAATACAAATCACTACCAAGGTGTTACCCAGACTTGTTTATGGCGCTTCTAAATGCTGATACAAACGAATATGAGAAATGATTCAATAACCCCTTCTATCAAGGTTACACTGCCAAAACAGATAATTTCTTCACGCTGCTCAATGAAACACTGGCATGACACATCAGTCCAAGTTGGGAATCTTCTCCTGTTAACACCAAGACTTCTCCAGCTTATCTTCCTCTTCCAAACACTTTAAATGGGTCTCAACAAAGATTTTGTTCAAATTTTAGCTGGATTTATGGAGTCTCAGTTAAAAACCAAACGTGTGCAGAGCATACACTTGAAAGATTTTGGAAAGGTGACATTTGCCTCTCACAAAATTCTGTTTCGTACAACATGATGGCAGCTACTGCCATCAACAGAAATCTGGGAGTTGTCATGCACCTTTTCTTGACATTTGAGATTCACCTGGTGGCTGACAATAAACTGCCGATTTATGATCTGTAGACTTTTATTTATTGGAGGGCAAAACTCCCCTTAGGCAGACACTGAGATAGCATAGCATACTTGTAATCTTCTGTAGTCTCTTGAGAAAGCATATTCTAGAAGTCGCAAAGGCAGATCTATGTAGGCTTGGCACTCTCATATGCAATTTTCATTTGAACTAAGTTTATAAAAGATAATAAAATGCCATTTTAAAAGCTTGGTGTTTTCCCTAACAAAATGGATGCCATTTTATTACAGAAACTACAGTTTTTCTGTGGTTTTAAGAAGAAAATTAAGCACAAATGCCTGCTGAGTCTCCTATCATTTAAGTGCCCTTCTAAGGAAACCGAGTTATTGATAAAACGGATGTGCTGGTTTTGGCTTGGATAGACTTAATTTTCGTCACAGTAGCTAGAATGGGGCAGTGTTTTGGATCTATCCTGTCTTGATAATTTGGGGATGTTTTGGTGATTGCTGAGCAGAGCAATGACCAGCATCATAACCTTTTTTTGCTTCTCACATCACCCCACTGGTGAGTGGGCTACGGGTACACAAGAGTGAGGAGGGGACACAGCCAGGACAGCTGACCCCCACTGACCACTGGGATATTCCATGCCATACAATGTCATGCTCAGCCTTTAAAGCTGAGGGAAGAAGGAAAGGGGAGTGTTTGGACTGACAATGTTTGTCTTCACAAGTCACAGTCATGCATGATAGAGCCCTGCTGAACACCTGCCTGTCCATGGGAAGGGGTGAAGGAATTTCCTGGTTTTTTCTGTTTGCATGTGCAGCTTTTGCATCACCTATTAAACTCTCTTTATCTCAAGCCATGAATTCTCATTTTTACTCTTCCAATTCTCCTCCCATCCCACCACAAGGGAGTGAGTAAGCAGTTCTGTGGGGCTGAGTTGCGAGCTGGAGTTAACAGCAGCAGCATTTAGACCAGGATCTGCACCCACTGGAAAGTTTTACTGTGCTTCTGAGCAAAGAAATGCCTTCTCATTGTAATAAAAAGCTTTGAGGTGTGAATGTTTAAAAGGATGCTGTGAAACAAGTTGTATAATTGTTAAGTATTTCCAGGAAAAAAAATCCACCTCAAAATATTAAATTCTGTCTCTGGAAACTGAATATACAATCTAAGTGAAATTCTCCATGCTAGTGATCTTGCAATTTTGTAATAAAGATCATTTAAATCTATAGAAATATCCTTTTCTTCTGGAAGAAAAACAGCCTGCTACATGTAAAAATTATTGACTCGATGCAACCTACCTAAATTACACAATTAAAGTCAAATGCCTCTTAAACAGAGATAAAATAATGTGACTGGCCTTTGTCAACTTTAAACCAACTCAGACGGCAAAGCTCAGTTGAATTCTTCAGAACTGCAGTTTCTTAGGTCAGTGCTGTGACCATGAGTTCTGCTTTCCATGCCAGGTCAGAGCTTGTTATTGTATCTCACATGCCCATAACTCCATGTCTCCCACTGATACATCCACCTGACTGCACACCTCATATAGGTAACAGGCTGAATTGTCCTGTGATCTAGTAGATCCTTTCACCATTTCCTCTCCTACCTCTCAGAAACCTCAATGGACATCAGGAATGAAGATACCTCTCTCCCTGTTACTTGTGTCCCCGAGATCTTCAGCTTCAGATGGACTCAGGAGCGGGGTATAGGAGAAGGCAACCTGAGCTGAACGCAGTTGGGAGGGCAGATGACGCAGACAGACAAGAGCAGACGACCAGACAGGGACAGTAATAGGAAAAAAGTGAAAGAGGTAGTGAGAGCCACTAAAAACAAATTCAACATTGATGAATCTCATTACCCCTGAGGTGCTCAGCAAACAGATGAGAACCATACTGACTCAAGTGGAACATAATTTACTATCACCTGGTGGTATTATTACTGGAAAGTAAACATTACAAAATACTAGGAGAGAACATGTTATCTAGATTACAAACTCGCTAAAAAACCTCAAAATGAAGCTGCAGAAAACTGGAAAACACCAGGAAGAGCAATGTTTCTTCTTTACCAAGAAGTCAGCAAAAGTGACTTGGTTACAATATCCAAGCAGCAAGAGGTTCAAATCGACCACATACAGGAGAAAACTTCAAGTAGAAACCACAACTAGATGCTGAAGCTAGTCCAGATGAAAACAGAAAAAAGTTTTGCCTTTCTAATGCTCTCAGTGGTAGATTAACTAACTGAACAGGATTTTCCTCCTCTCTACAACTTCACCTTGAGCTATATATCTTTTAGGAAATTTTGTCTTAACAAAATCAGAGTTAACACCCCAGAGCAGATGAAATATATTGGTTTGCAATAGACAGAAAAATCAGATAAGGCATCTAGCAACACCATCCCACTTTAAAGCCCATAGATGAAGGATGGGAATCACTAATGCTATTAGTTACTCTTTGTTCACCATGAACTGTGAACGTCTCTGATTCAACCCTGATGACAACCTGCATAGGATTTAGCGTATTTACTTGTAGAAGAACTATTGCTTTTCCTCCAGACTTACTTTCTCTATAAACAAGAATTACAAAGCATTATTTCTGATATTACATGCAAAAGCCATTCAAAACAGAAAAAATTCAAAGGCAAACAAGAAAAAAAAGACCACATTCTGGAATTAGAATAGTCAAGTCTTTTTTCCAGATATGTTTCCTGACCTAAACGAACTTCTAGGTACAATTTCTTCCACAAAATCATACTACAGTCAGTTAATAAAACAGATGATACTCGTGCTTAAGTTCTCAGTGCTTGAACTGAACGCTTGAATTTTCAACCCTGATGTTCTTTTAACATAGCTGGTTTACAAAATTTGTGGAGTGGAACTACATCCTCTGGGGAAGAAGAAAGGCACAGCACAAAGATACAATTCTCTAAACTAACCAGGAGCCTGAAATCAATAATAAATCCGTTACTTGACAAAAATGATTAAATGATGCTCTGCAAATTACGAATAGCATTCCTCTTCCAAATACAATCTGGTGATAGTGGCATGGTATGACACCACTGATGGATGTCAAATGCTCTTTGTTAAAAAAACATGCATTTCACAGCTTAAGCCACACATAGGATGATCTTAAACCTGATGGTGATCTGTCCTCATGTGAGAAAGAGAAAAAATGTGTCCCCGTTCTTTACCCTTCTGCTCTCTGTTAGGACTTAGTCAAGTTTAACATGGTCTCCCTTGCCTCCAGGTTCTCCTGCTGAAGATCTCAGAAGACAGCTGGTCATCCTTGCTGCATTTCTGTGAAATTTTCTTTCCCTCGATGGAGGACTGAAAATTAATCATCATTCAGAGCAGAAGACTCACCACAGACTAAGACAAAAATGCAATTATGCCTTTGTTTTCTTTTCATCTCGTAGTAATTAATAAAATTGTTTTCTTTTTTGATCACTGCTGACCACACTGTGCAAAGACACTGAATACTTATCATTTTCATCATATAAAACTGAGTCTGGCAAAACAGAGAAGAATCCACTTGAGCAAGTTTTTTAAAAGGAGTCCTTGATTAATATAGTCTTGCTGTCAATAGATACAATCTTGGTGAGATAATTATGTCTAAATTACACTTAAAAGGTAGCTTAAATTCTACTGGACAAGAGTTCTTGGCAGACTGAATAGAGAGCAATGCAAAAACATATTTGAAGGTAGCTGGTGCTACTAAACATCAAACATAAAAGTGGAATGCTGTGAGGTAAATGCTTTGAGGCAATGTAATGAGCAGTCTGCTCCTTGTTGGGCTTTGAGAATGAAGCAGTGCTAAATGCTACCTAGGCAAGGGCTGTCTCCTTGATGAACAGAGGTAAAATTCTGCCCAAACTAGTAACACCAGATGCAGAACACAGGATGAGAAGAAAGCCCCACTCATATTTTGAAAATTTATTTTGAAAAAAGTTAGCGCTGACTCCTGCCACACACCTTCAAATTTCTACAGAGTGAAGTCTGAGTGTGTTTTTATCCACAGTACGACTCTCAGTTCTCCTACATCTACAAAAAAAATAATGAAGTCTTGCTTACAAATGTATTTCATCTTTTTCCACACGTGAATGGTTTTGGAAAGAAAAGTCCAAGGAGACTAAAGTATCCTCCAGCACAAAGCTCAGTGAAGCAGCTGCAACGCTATTACTCACTGTCCTGCCTGTGGTGAAAACAATGCCACAGCTATGCCTCAGTGGGCAACAAAGGAGTTCATTCTTCAGGGGTTATTCAATTCTTTGTGCCTTGGCTGAGTCTGCAAACTCAGAAAGCAGGAGATGAGTTAATGCTCACCAGGACAGCTGAGACTTAACATTGATAGGTGTCCTTTTAAAGAACTGGACCAAGTGCTACTCAGATTTGTCTCTCAATCCACTGCATGGTCATTTAAAGAGAGAAAGCAGAAGAGTGGAGTAGAAGCTGAGCAAGGAGTGCTTCTCCAAGTGTCAGCAATTTCTGACTCATGGATCACTCCACAGAGATCTAAGGCTTTTTCTTCCCTAGTCATCCTGTCGTCACAAACAGATCTCTCTTCATTAAAAAATATGCCAGGTTCAGATGTTTTGCTGCTCCAATTCAAAACCCTTACCCAAGTAGCATTCTGAGCTCCTAATCTCTTCTCCCCTCACTAGTTTTCCTTTTACTGTCCACCCATCACTGCATTTCTCACAAACTGTAGACTCCCTGTTTAATAGCTCACTTACAACGACAGTTGAAGAAATAATTTATTTCTATTCCCTATTGATAAGCTGCCCAGAAGCAAGGTCAAAGCAACTCCCAGACATCTGCTCACACTGAATGCAGTAAAAACACAGCAGCTACACTACCTGAGAAACCTGGTCTTCTAAAGTTCCCTTGCTCTGGTCACTCCACACCCAGGACATAAGAGGTCTCAAAACAGATTTCCTTACTTACACAGGGATACTGATGTATACAGATTTCATATGATTTACTGCAAAACACACTGAAGTTTAGAAGGGAGATAGAAAAAAGCCAAGACAGAAAACATGAGATAGAGAGCTCTCTGATCTCCCCTTCTTACTTGGAGAAGCAGGAAGAAGCTGCCACTCTCCCATGGAGTGCCAAGGTCTACCAAACCACTTAAACCTGTGGCTCAGAAATCATCATTGAGGCATCCAGGGGGTTAATGAAAATTAGTTATTATCCCACCTAAAAGCCACAACTGATGTCGAAGTTCAATTCTTCCCTAAGTTATGAAGTGGCAATAGGGGAATTACTTTTACATGAGAGACTAAAAATGAGTTGATGTAGGGTCCATCCTGTGCTCACCACAGATACAAGAGCCATGCTGAAGCAGAGTTTTCTCATCCTCTTACACCCTACAGATAACCCTACGTAATCCCTCCTTGTCAGCTATGCTTTCTTTCAGAGACCAAAACACAACTTAGCATGCAGTTCTTCTCATTTCTTTTCCTCTTCTCAAGCTTTTGGGAGATCAGCAGAGGAGAGATCAGATTGCTCACGGGGCTATGTCTAAGAGGACATCTCCTATAATACCTGTGAGTTCCCATCTTGTCTGTAATCAGGACAGGATGAGGGAAGGAAGGGAGCTGGTGCCTTTTGTTCTCAATTTCACCCCTTCCAGGCAGTTCAAGGGGAGGAAAGTGCTACTCTCAGCTGCACAGAAACTGGCATTTACCCATGATGACCAAAGGTGCTTGGGCTTTTAGTACCAGAGCAAATGCCATAACTACGTACCAGATGTGGCAACAGTTAGCAGTATGGCCAGATTATTTTCAAGTTCTAGATACTCAATTCTCTTATTTTTCCTCAGTCAGAAACGCAGGGTTACTGCTCCTCCCATGTGTCCTCTACTTTCAGTAAGCAAAGACTGAGGAAGAGCAAAAATACTATGTTGAAAATGATGCTATAAAAAGGCTAAGCTGACTGCTAACCACCAGTTAAGAAAAACTGAGATACGAGTGCCTAGACTCGTCGCTTCTTTTTGCTATCTACTTGGTAGGTACATTCTAATTTATCAGCAGTCTGTTTAGACTGTCTTGTGCACACCAGTCTTCATCTAATAAGTAGCCATCCAAGCCACATTCTGCCAATTTTCACAATTTGCTTATGTCGCCCACTCTTCTTGCATAGGCAGCTGCTAAATCCTCAGCATCAACTCAGCTGAAAATTACAAACTCCTTCTGGATAGCACTGCAGGTCACTTAGAATTATTCTTTGACTGTAAGAGCAGTCTTATAATGGAGAAATTGAAAATAATTCAGTGTTTTGTCATTCAAGTTTATTCTCACATTTCTGTGGTAACCCTCCTTGAATTTACTTAAAATATAGGGTAATTTTTAACTACATGTTTGGACAACAAAAAAGCAGGATGAATCATTCTGGATATTTAAAGTCTACAATCAGACAGCTTGAGTCTCCCTTGTATTTTGCCACAGTTCTCAAGCCAAAGTTTTATTTCCTACTTATCAGCAGGAACACTTTCATAGGGAGCATTTATTCATTTAAACATGCAAAACACTTAAAGATTTGGGAATTCCTCATACACTACAAAGCTTTAAAAGTCCATGTTTTTCCCTCTACATGGATTTTTGCTTTCTTTACAACTGCATACCCAGAATTAGAGGGCATTAGAGCTAAACTGGGAAGATAGCACATGTGTATAAATATATCAGGCAAAAATAAAACTAGGCAGATGCACAGAAAACACCCTGCAGCATGTATTACCCTTTTTTTCCTCATCACTGCATGGGCAACACATGTCTACTGGTACAGTACTTCAGAAGCCAGGACCGCTCTCAGGGATAAACACAGGCCATAATGTTGGAGAGAAGATGCTGTGGGCAAGTTAGTCCTTTCACTGTAGCTGCTCTCCAGTGAGCCACCAGCAGAGTCATTGGAGCAATGCCGAAAGTAGCTTTTAATTTGTACGGCCTATAACTCACAAGATGACACAGTTACAAAATACCCTGTATAAACAGCCTTAGATCAAGCAAAGCCTGCTGGAGAGTTGTCTCAGGTTGGATAAACCCGTGATAGCAATCCATGTTTACTGCTGTTTGTTTTTTCCTTTTTCAGCATAGCTTTGAAAAATATTACAGTAGCAGCAACTTACACACACACATAACACTCCAGATTTGTTAACACTCAAGTTGTTGCTTCATTATGTGCCACAAAATGAGCTTCTCAAAGAATTCAAGACATTGCTTACTGTACAAACAGAAACAACAGCAACCAGGTAACAGTTACATAAGAGCAGAATTCCAACCATGTCAGCCAGTGGTCCAGTCTCTAACAATGTACCTTAAAAAAGCCAAGTGCACAACCTCACAGCCCATCAGAACAATTCATGTTGATCTAACACGCTGTCATGTCAACTAGATAGCAACAATTAACAGCCTCCATTGATTCAAATGATGTAACATTGAACTAACTGCACACCTCCCCTTTGTGAGTTCTACATCAAAATCCATCTCAAATACGAAATCCAAAATGCAAACATTAATGATACATCCCGAAGGATTCCTAAAGTGCTGCTCCTGAACTTTACAACCGTGTTAGTGAATTTCCCTTTACTCCTCCCCTACTGAGCAGCTGAAATTTCACTTGTCCTCCTCTTCTACAGCCAGTGCAGAGCAGCTGGTGATAACCCCTCTGAATGCAGTATTTAACACCTACCTGCCAGGTGACAGGTGCCACAATGCACGATTAGCACAGTGAGGTCCTTTTACAGGGAAGCCAAGTCACCATCAACCAAGTAGAGCAGCAATAGCTGTGCCTAGGCTTACCAAAGCCCTTACCACCCCCATGTGTGCATCTGCACCTTTCACACATGCATAAACATTTGTGTTAAGGGTTTATGGGGGATAGATCTATCTTCCTATAGCGGCAGTAGATGCATGCTTGGGCAAACAGGTTGTCATAGAATGGTCCACCTCCTGGGCAGCCTGGCATCCTCCTCAGGTAAGGATGCTGAATTCCCAACAGCTACATCACATGAACCTTTTCTAGCCCTGCTGCTTTCACTTCATCAAATACATGCCTGACAAGATATTTAAGAGTCTTTTGAGAGAACTAAGGGCATAGAAAAACCCAATCTGGGATAACAAGTCATGAATAGGAAGTAAGAGCCAAGATAATACAAAGCATCAACCAACCAGCAGTTATCTGAATCTGCCAGGGTAAGACCAGCACAAATCAACACAGCACCTACAGACAGAAATACTGAAGCATTTTCCCTCAACTTCAATCTAACACAGAATAATTCTTAGCCTGGAGTTACTTATCACCCCAACACAGACTGACTCATGGCCCCAAGGAGTCTCTAGAGGTACTACAGAACAAAGAAGGATGCAAAGAGCAATGGAGAGGAATAGGATCAATTTTCTTTCTCTTCCACTTCAACTTCTTGAACATTAACAAGTAAAAGTCAGCTAAGCCTGCTTGTTATTCAGTTCAGCAGTCATTATCTGATTCTCTGTTATCGGTCACTACACTACACCTCCATTTCTTGCCACATTTGAGATATCTTCTCAAATCTCATCTTCCAGCAACTGTAACACATGTGATGTACCCTGCTGGCTGAGCAAGGCTTTCCTCTGAAAGAGTCAAACACAGGATGAAAGACAAGGAGAGACATCTTTCACTAAAACTTGGCAGATGAAGACAGCAAAAATCATCCACTGAAGTTCAGTATGGCTATGACCTTACTGTTTTCTAAACCAGTGCCAACAAAGTACCTGTTGAAACAAAGATACTCATGTAATGTGAAGGAAAAAAAAAAAAAAAAAAACACAACCCAGGAGTCCATGACTTTAACCTTTTCAATCCAGACTGCCCTTCTCTATCACTCGGTATAGGCTTCTTCACTTCTGTGTCACAAGACCCCAGAGTCCATGATGTTTTATGTTTTACTGGTCCTGCATTCCCCTGATTATCTCCTGTTCACCAAATGAAAACTAAAGAACCTGCACTGTGAAAAGCGATGTCACCAGAGCACCTGCAGCATCTCAGCTCTCCAAAATTTTTTTAGTTCTTTACATTAGTCTCCTGTGTACCCCAGGCCTTCTGTGAATATAAAGTTACATTATGAGCTGGCTAACTACCTGGACTTCCAGCTTCTCCTGGTATCAAACTGGCTTCTCCACACTCCTTAAAATGTAATGTCAGCATGAAAAAATATTACACAAGGCAAGTTGTACTCTATTACAATGGAAACTTTTGCTTTCAATTATGCTACCACGGTGAAAACATGCAATTAGTAACACATCCTGTAGATACTGTTAAGCAATGTGTGGCAGTGAAAAGAAAATTCAATTTGAGAGAGTCGCCCACAGCAATGAAGACTGCAGGAAAAACATTGTACCTCTACCTCAGCAACCTGTAAGGTCACTGGACAGGCTTTTGCACAAGAAGTGTGGTGGAAAAAACTGGGCCTACTGCTCCAGCAGACTCACTATTGCACAGTGAGAGTTGGTTTTACCAGCTCCGCTCTGCAAGCACGCTGATTATCCCACATGAAGGACAGCTACCATGGGGATATACCAGAACCTCCCATCAACACAGACAAGTCTTAACCCTGCTTCAGCCTCAAAACTGGAATGAAAAATCTCGAACCCTAACTAGCCTGAAGAGCAGGCTTATATATAAAGCAGGCTTTCCTTATATAAAAAAGTTTCCTGCAACCCAGGAACCTAAAGTCCTCAGCTGTATTCAGGAATCACACGAAAAACAATGCTGAAAGCTTTCAAAATGTAATTCTCATTGCACACTTGAGACACTAAACCTCCTGAATTTTCCAGAGACACCAGCATCACACCAAGCACTGCCCAGGAGACATGGTTCCTTCCAAGCAGAACATCCGCAAAGCAAAAGCCGTTTCCATTCGCACATAAGCTGCCACTGATCCTGGTGCACAGACATCACTGGAAATAGTTTTGCAGGATTTTGTAAGGACAAAGCGCTATGTAGTATTTTCTAGTTGTAATCTTTTACGTTATACAAGGGCTCCTCAAACTGGCCTTTTTTCCTGTATTATAAGGGTGCTGTCATGAGCTGCTTAAGTGATCAAACAAGTACTAAAGACTACAAGCAAACAGACCACAGCATGAACAAGCAATGCCCACTTCAGAACACAGAAGCAAGGCATTCACTTATCCCTGATGAATTATGAATTGCTTTACACTTACAGAATATTTCCCTACAATTTTTAACATTAAAATACAATATATCAGTTTTATTCTCCCCATTATATAGACAGCTAGAGACTGAAGTAAAACACTTCAGGTCAATCAATTCCTGTAGCAATCGACATCACTAAAATTTAGGACCACCACGTCCAACCCATGGTAACTGACATTCAATGCTGCTCCTCATGTTGCTCATGAGATGGGCAGAGGGGCTGCTTTTGCCTGGCACAAGCACCGTAACAGCACAGTGTAATCCTAAATGCCAAAGAAGCCAAACCTGTAGAAGCAAGAGGCAGCAAGCCAGCAGGGCCAATGGTGTTTAAATTCTTGCTTTGCTCTAGGAAACATCAGACACTCGACCAGAAGAATGGTGGGATCCTGCGGAACCACTCATCTTGCTTTTTTTTCCAGTCCCTCAGTTCTACAAGCCTTACTGCTCTTTCACCAGAGACAGATTTGACCTGTCACTCACAGGGTTCAGGAAACCAGGGAAGTAGTAATTTATAATGTACTATTCCCCAAGAGTTTTATCTGCCTATCTTTGGACATCCAAATAGCCCATTGCTCTCCCTTTTTTACTTCCATTTTCTTTCTGCTGCCATACGGATGGTCTCAGGTTGCATCCCAGGAACAGTTGTGTGTTAAGCCTCACTACTTCAGACCACCACAGGACACCACTGTGAAAGGCTCCTTTAATTTATGCATCAACGGAGGTTCTTGTGAATGTCCCACGCGTGATTAACACCACACTCAAATTAGCACACCTGCCAGCAAAACGGAGCACAAGAAAAGACTACTGAAAGGAGAGGAAGAAGTTTTGGGTTAGGCTATTTTTGTTTGTGATTTAGCATTTTTTTTAAACAGACATTTAATACACCTCATCAACCAACCATGCACAGAGAATGTTCTCCTGCAGACACATTTAGGAAAGGACCTTCATATGCTCATTCAAACCATGCAATTTTCTGCAAATCAACCATGCCCTCCCCCATTTTAAATCAGATCTTTTCCAAATAAGGCCAAAAAAAACCCCAAAATGGATGTATATACACCAGCAAGTTGTATTACACTAACTAGCGACAATGAAATTACCATACCTAGTACCAGGCAGTGACTTAAGACATCTTCATTTCATTCTCGGCTCAGCTGAAAACTCTATGACAAGTTATTTAATCTACCAGATTTCCTGTTTCTGTATATAAGAAGTGGGGCTTTTACTATCCTATTTCAACAGGAATTTATTAAGGATAAAAATCCATCAATAACTACACATCTCTTGTAACAGCCTGTATTGCTGCTGTATCTAAGTACCTGCATGGACACCAGGACAGACAAGGACTTATGCAACATCTTCATGTGAAAGCAACAACTGCACATCTTTTCATGCATCAAAACAGGCTCTTTCAGGGCTGTGAAATTCCACCCAGAAACAATACGTTGGCTACACTGAACAACAAGCGAGACAAGGAAAATAACTTCCTAACAAACAGCAACATTAACTCATATTTCAGATGATCTCACTAGCCCAGGACAATACTGAGGGACAGAAAAACAGCTGGGAAGTCTCCTCGGTTTTCAGAAAATGGATTAAGAGTAGAGTTGCAGCAGGGTTTCACTACAGCAACTACAAAATACAGGCTTTTCTCCCTTCCAACACTCCATGTCACCCCACACAAAATGGAGTCCCTTAGATTTTGTTAATGGCTTGTTAATACAACAACAGTGGGGCACCACACCTCCCAGGCTTGGGACACATCGCCTGACAAATGCTGGGAATAACTGGTAAACCTCCGTTCCAGTGACTTGTGGCCACTGATCCCCTGAGACCGTCTGACCACTTGTTGGACCAATCGGTCCAGCAGACAGGTCAAAGGATCAAGAGCAAGAAACCCCACGTTCTCTTTCAGTAACCAGGACCTTCCTGCTCACACAACAGCTCTTTATTAAAGCCACGAGTGGGCAGTTTTCTGTAATGAGTGCCATTTCAAAGAGGATATGCTAACCAGAAACAAGACACTCTTGTTTCAGAGAAAGAATTTCTGTACATTTAATTAATCAGAAATGACTACTGTGCTTACACCCTACCTTAATCTGCATTCACTTCAAGCATAAACAAGACCCATCTTTCCAAATTAGCACAGGCAAGCATAGCAACCATCTCTGGACACCAGTTTCTTGAAAATACTTGCCCAGCTCACCACAAGGATATTATGAGTCTAAACTAGCCTGTAATATGCACCTAGATCTTTTGATAAAAGCTGCTTCAGAAGTTATATTAAAAATATTAACCAGCAACTTTAATAATCATCCAAACCAACTCAAATCTTCCTAAAGGATCTTCCTTTCCACTGTGAATTTTAACTATGTACATTTCTTGCTTATTCTTTTACTTGGTACTTTTCAAAGCCAAAGAAATTAGAGACTACCATGATGTTCTTAGTTTTTACATATACAGCACCACACACAGCATGTACCATAGCACACCTAAACGCATTAACAACATCAAAATCTCTGACACCCACCCATAATAAATGGCCAAGACAATAAGTTCTGTAACGGCAAGGAGTATCAACAACATGAATTATAGCAATCATGGCACGGTTTTTTTGGTATGTATTTCAAATTACTTTGATCTACATACACACTTACCTTAGTTTTATAAAAAAAACAAAGAAAAAAGAAGTCAAAGAAAATAATGTCACTTTTGTGCAAGACCTCTATTTTCTTGCCAGCACAATTTCTATTGTTATCAGTTGTCAAGTGGATTAACAGTTACTATATACTCACTTTTCTTACCATTGCTGTCTGAGGGCCATGCCTGTTGTAAATAACCACCAGCCAGAGCCCTTGTATTTTATCTTTAATCATGCATATTACCATTGTTATAAAACACTATTCGCTTAAACACTGAAGTATTTCAAGTTTGTTCCCTTTTGTGAGAAAGCAAATCAAGTGAAAGCTTGGCGGAGAAAAGGGACCTTTAATAAACATCTGATTTGCTGCTGGATGGTGTTTCAGATTATATTTAAAACACATCATGTTTCGTTGACACCTCCCTGCACACTTGCTGGTGTAAAGCTCGGCAAGAGTGTGACTATGGCAACCGCAATAGGATATTTATGTATCTATGCATATGCGTGCATGTGCATGCTTACATAAATACACACACACACAACCCCGAGCTGATTTAATTGACCATCAACAAGACTTTCTCAGCTCTCATTTTCACAGGAACAGGTAACCATGTCTAAATGAACGGGCTGAGGTGGCAGCATTAAGTTTTATATGATGAAAATTTTCCAAGAGAGAAGGCTGTAAACCTATCAACATTTACAGAGCGTACACAAACACATGCTCACTTCAGAATGCTTTAGCTATAAGAAAAAAGAAACCCAAACATCTGCAGGCACAAATTCAGTGACACCATCAAAATAAAAGGCATTTCATTTTCAGGATTTTTTTTTTAACAGGGCTTTTTACCCACCAAACTAGATCTTCACTGCAGCATGCATGCTCTTCTTCACCAACAGTCCCATGCCTCCTCCTCTTTGAATCCAGAATGTGCAAAAGTTCCTTTAGTCTGCAAATAGAATAGCTACACACTGAGCTCAAATTGTTATTTCTGGTATTAATTTCTGTCTCCTGACAGATCCTGATAGGTGATGCAGGAAATTCGAGGTAACAAAGGCTTCTGTTTGCAGCAATAAAGGACTCTCAGCTAGGGGGGAATAAAGGGATCAGAATAAAAGGCAAATATATGGAGCCTACGTACACTACAGAATATCTGTGTTGAGTCCAGCAAGCAAAAAGTCTAGCACATTCAAAGCAGCATTAAGAAGTGTTAATCCTTTTACCTCTAAGCTATTCATGAGCAATATGCAAAGCTGTTCTTATGGCATCGCGTTTGCAATGCTCCAGTTATGCTCGCATCAGCATTTCCATTGTGAACCCTGCTTTCAGAGATTTTTTACTTTGCCAAGTTTTAGTCTGGAACAATTTTACTACAAGCCTGTGAGATTTTAGTCCAGGATTAGGATTTAAGTCTGGTGAAGAAACGTTTGGACAAAATCTGCTTGGCTGTTTTATTTATTAGAGTGCAAAGTTAATCCTTCCAAGTTATTGGACTGGAAAAAAACCTCAAAAATATAATTTTTTTTCCAGCTTCAAAAAAGAAGAGATTTACTCTCCCCAAGAATTCCTTGTCCCCAAATCTCTACAATCACAGAACAGATGGAGGTTACAGACCACAGAATTAAGGTACAATTGAAATATGCCTTCCTTTGTCAGGCATTTTCTTTCTTTCACTGATGCAACATGAGGGCGAGGAATATGAGGAAGGAAGAAGCATCTCACTGTGGGCTGCAGGTGGAAGAGGGACACAAACCACAAGCTGCACATTAACAAGTGTAAGAAAAACAGTTCAAACTCCAGAAACTGTGCCATGTTCCTAAACAACAGAAATCACAAACTTAAAATATCATTACATAACTTGCCAGGTAGATTATGTTCATTCACAGTGTTAGTGGCCACATGGATATAGGCAACTGGCTAGGCTACAATAATTCACACAAAAATCAACATAGCACATATTTTAAGAGAGATAAGCCATCTAGGCCAGACAATGTTTGCAGTATCCTTACAATTTTCCTAAAGCTCAGTTCTCAAACCCTGGGATTTGCTGACACAGTTCAGAGTCACCCATCTTTCAAGTGTCGTGTTCAGTAACAGGAGTTATCCACACGCCAATGCGCATGTAACCCCCACTAACACGAAACCACCACATTTTTGCAGGCCCCCAGCAGTGTGCAGGGCTGGGGCCTGCAGCCACACTGCCCACAATGCCCCCCACGCCATGCTTCGGCCACGCTTCAGCATCTGCTCCACCACCACAACCACACAGCCCCCCAGTGAGCTGAAGCTCTGTTTTCTGCAAAACTTGACAAGACGGACTGATGACTGCAGGAAAGACCTCTCCATGCAGCTAAACAACAGCTGTAGTCCAGGGAAAAGCCCTGGTTAATTAACTCCAAGGCAACATTTCCAAATACTGTCCTTTTGCGAGTTTTACAGATAGCATCCACCCCACAACACCCCAGTAAACATAATGGAATCAACACTTGGAGCTTTTCTCTGAAAAGCCTGTATGGTATGGTCCTGCATACATTATACGCATATTCATTCAACCAGAGAGCTAAATGTTTGCAGGCAGTGTAGCCTGCTTCCGTATCGAAATCTCCCTTACAAACTAGGCTTCACAGCAAGACTTTCTGCTATGCTTAAACCACCTCTTCCACCTGGGCTTTGTATGACTATGCAAGCTGCCTATTGTAAACTGGCTAAATCCGTTCAAGAGAGAAATCCTTACCACAGGACTGCTGAAATGCACAGATTATCTAAAAGCAAATGATGGAGATCACATTTATCAAGGATAAACCATAAAACAATCTGAATTTCAGGTATCTCACCTGATCTGTTCTTCACCTTTTGACCAGACTTTGTATACCAAACAGCTACTAAAAAATTACTATCAATATTTGATACCATTCACTTGAACTACATATATATATATACACACACACACACACTTGGGTTATTGAAAGAGTAATAGAATTAATTTCTTTCCCACAATTTACAGAAGCAGTTTGTATTTTTGTCTGCTTTTCTGTTTCCCAGCTGTTTTCTAGAGAAATTCTGTTTCTTACTGATCACTTGATGCCAGCAAACATTAATTTGCTTCTAAAACTATGCTTCAGACTTGAAAAAAGTAGGTATATGGTAAAGTATCCACACAAATTTTATTGCCTGTTTGAGTGTGTGTGCATGTACATGCATATGCACGCACACTTTTCAATTTTAGTTCTACATCTGACACCAAGCAGAAGCCTGGTTGATTACTTACTGATTTTTTTTCTTTCAACTTGTCCCAGTAGACTTTGGACAGAAACTGAGCTCAAAAGTATGCAACAGTGACTCTTAAAAGATTTAAGTGTTTCAAAGGGTTCACATGAAATGGACAAGGTTTATCTGTACATATTTTTCTGTACTTTAAACCTGATGGATTTAGCATAGATCTATCTACCACACGTCAAAATAGTCTCATCATCTTTCAAGAATATGCTATTCATATACAATAAAAAATGAACTTTCCATCTTCTACAAGAAAAAATAAATCTTTCATTGCTTAACTGTGTATGAATGAGGTCACAAATGGAATTCACTAAGTAAACCAGGCCGATACTGTTTTGTCTGCAGATGTAGAGTGAGCTACAGCTGATTTATATTTCTACTAACTCCAAATTCAGGTGGTATACAAATACCTTCCTAAGTTGAGCAATTTGATTAATTTTTTTTTAAGTACTGGAAGCAAAAATACAGTGCTTGGAAAAAGTAATTTATGTTTACAGGCCTTAACACAAGGCACAATTTTCCACACAAAATTAGTCTGAGGTCCATTGCATTTAACTGTAAATCTCCTCCTTTCTCTCTTATTGAACAAAAATTGCTAATTTTGATTTCTTCTTAGAGGAGGGAAGTTCAGGTTCCAAGCTTCCCCTGGGCACAGCAGGTCAGTGCCACTGCAGCTTGTGCATCCTCAGGCAGCAGATCACATAAATCTCCTACTGATCACAACTCCTTCTTTTGTCCCTTCTGTATTTTCATGACTGGGTAGCGTTTTTTCTTAAAAAGAAAACCAGCCACCGAAAGAGGTTAATTATGAACAGCAGAACACTCCTGGTCATTTTTAGCTTGTAAGGCTAGCTAGAAAATGCTTGGGGGCTGCGTGTTGGCCCAAAGAAACCACAAGTTTTTAACTCTAGGCTACCAAGCCTAGCGCTTCACACATACAAAAAAAGCCCCACAAGAAAATTTTGAACCTATATGTTCATTGCCATGGCAGAAGTGGGTATCACCATATAAAGTATTCCTTGGAATAGATAGGGACAAAGGGAGAAAATCTCCTCCCAAAAACATAGCTCCAAAGCAGCATGACTGTAACTACCAAGTCCATGATGTGGTTTGAAGAATGGCTGAAGGACTAAAATAGTTAGCTATGCTACACGCCGACAAATATGTTCAGTACATTGCCACAGGGACTGGAATTTTGTCTGGCTGTATTAAGTATCTTATTTAATAAAAAGATGGGAATAAACTTTGCAATTACATTTTCTGAGAGAGTCTACAAAACAGAAAGCTACCATCAGAGACTATGAGATTATATATTATGGCAGGAAAGAAAAAAAATATATCAACCATAAAAACACAAGGAGAAAAAAATAAGCCAACACATGCATGCAATAAAAGGTAGTAACCCAGAAAGCAGCAGAACTGAGAGAGTTGATACAAATGAGAATTGCAAAGAAATACATTATGACTAAGCAAGACTACAGCACTCCACTATCAAAAGAAATCTGAGCTACAAAAGACAAGGTAAAGCAGTTCTACCCAACTACAAAGGAATAAAAACTGTAGACACAGGAAAAGGTTGGTTTGTTTAAGGAAAGAATGCAAAAGAGAAAGCAAGGAACTAAAAGTAGGGAGAAGAAAGGAGCAAGAGTACCGATGTTCGTAGCAGGCTTCTGGACTGGGTGATGGGAGATAACAAAACATTCCTGGCCCAAACAACAGAACACCCACAGCACAACCACTCAACCAGAAGGGCCTCCATTAGATTGGCTTTTTGTTGCTTAATGCACATACACACAAATTAGGCAGCAACAGCCCACGAAGCACTGCAAACAGACCTATGAGAGAACTCCTAAGAAGGGAAACTGTCCTGAACCAGCTCCCTGCCAATAACAGCAAGTTATGGTGATGCAAGAAAATACAAGTTTTAGTGGTAAATAATTACACCGATTTGGCACACAGGTGAACTGGGAACTATCATTTAAGGTGTCCATCAGAGTCCTGGAGTTTCATTTGAGGAACAAAAGCCATGTGGCATTAAAAGCAGAATAAAGCCTGGTTGAAGAAAGGATTAAGAGTGTAAAGGTGGAAGAAAGAATTTAGAGTGTGGAACAACCTCATGATATCTACAAAATTACCCAGAAGTACAGGAAGTCCAGTCTTTCTCAAAGGCAAGGATACAAGAACCAGGATGTGATCAATGTGGGTTCCACCCCACAGATAGGGAGACTACCAGATTTGTGTCTCAGCAAAAGAGGAGGAAGAGGACACCCTAACAAGAATTTGAAAGCCAGTTACCGCCTGCAGGGAAAGATAAGCACAGCATAAAAGCCAAACGAGCTAATGCTTTGTGGCCATTACAAGGATAGTCTGGGCCATTAATAAATGATGAAGGAGGAGGTATTAAAACCCAAGTAGCTGGCTACACCGACCACCTTCTAAAATCTAAAAGGGTAAATAAAGGAAAGACTACACAATTAGAATGTAATTATGAACTTATAAAACTTTTTTATATGTATACAGACAGACACTTAGCTGCGACAAATATGAACAGTACCGCAAAAATTCAAAATTTTAGACACCTAACAGTGAGAAACATACACAAAACCAGAGAAATCAAAATTATGACAGACAGCTATTCTCAGCAAGCACTCCTGGCAATACCCATTACTGCAGTTCCGTGCTTTTATCTGTATTACCTCAGTAAAGTACCAATTGATAGCCATTACAAATGGGCATTAATAATTACAAGTAAACGCCTTAGGAAATGTAGACATACATATCAGAGCCACTCCTTGGAATAAATGATACTATGGAGTTGAGCCATTGAAGACAAATTAGCAAAGAAACTTAGTAGATATAGCCACTAATTCCTTTAAGGAATATCTATAGATGAAAGACATATTTAGACCTCAACTTCACAGACGAAAAACACAAGGAAATTATCATATAAGCAAGCAAATTCTAATTCTCAAATTCTAATTCTCAAAAAAATAATAGTTTTATTGAGATACGAGAAACCGAGCCCCTGAGACTCCTCAAAGATGATTATCTTTTCTCAACCAAAATGAGAAATGGAGCTTTATAGAATATGCGCAAAATCTGACGCAGCCCATCACTTTTATAGAGAATTGCAGTTCATAGCAAGCACACAGCAGAAAAAATATGCTTGGATGTCAGTAAACCACTTGACTGTATCATATTATACCCTTTCAAAATTATTTAAGAAACCAGTTTTGATGTGGACAGAACATTGTACAAAAGAAACAAACTTCAAAAGAAAATGAAAATCATATACCGAAACTTCGAAAGCATCTCTCAAGGATGCAAGGAATTTTCTTACATATTCTCTTAAAAATCGTAGTTAATGATGCAGAACAGGAGTAAAACGTGTGTTCTTGAAATCTGTGGATGATTCTAAATTGAGGAGCTGCAAGCCCCAGCAAGGACAGAGAAAGTTGAGAAGCAGGCAATTAAAAATAAGGTTCTCCTTGGGAAAGTGCAGCGAAGACATCCAACAGGAAAATAATCTGAAAGAAATATTCAGTGGGAGTGACAAACTGAGGAGCCAAGAAATTCTTACAAGGTTTGCAGTGTGATCTGGTAGCAAGAAAGATTAATGAAACCTTGGCTGAACATGCAAAAAAAAAAAAGCCACATCAAGCAAGAGGGATGCAACAGCTAAATATGCCCACTTTGGGTAGCAAGCAATATAGAAAAAATAATCAGACAAGTCTGCAGTAATAAAATGGATGCAAATACCACTGGGATGAGACAAGCCTTATTTAGACTAGTATGCGGTAGTACAAGGACATGTTTAAAAAGGAAAACAGGGGTAAATGTCTGAAAGCTCTCTTCTAACAGCCTTTCTAAAGCCCTGATACTACAAGCAGACTCACAAGAGAGACTTAAACAACCACTGAAGAAGAGTTCACTCTCACAAATAAGATTAGCAGCAGAAAGCTGAAGATGTGCTTAAGGATCTCCCACAGAAAACACCATGAGCTTGTTCTGCAAACACACCTCTGCAAGCTCCTGGCAAGGTAAGAATATATAGGTAGTGCAGAGCAACTCAATATTGTGGCCAGACAATGAGTCCAGGTAGGTCTTAAATTGGCTGAAGGTCCTGAATTTCTCAGCATATGATTAGGTAAATATTTGTTTTCTTCCAAGCACAACTTTCATAATGTAACAATAGCGAGGAAGAGGAAGGTAAACCTCCATTTGTTTGCAGAACACACAAGCAGCAAACACATACACAGTATTAAAATTTGCAATTTTTTTCTTTTCTTTTTTATGTTAACTGCTTTATCTTAACACAGCAGGTATTTCTAGCTTTCTTTAACAACAGCAAAGCAATAGGAGTGTAGTGGCACTGCACCTTCCTCACCACTGGGACAGAGGCTGAAAAAACACCAGGCACGAAACTCTCTCCTCCTACAGCGTCAAGGATCAAAAATCCACGTATCTTCCTTGAACACTGATATAGATCAATAAACATGAATGCCCAACAACTGGTCAAAACAGAAGAATACCACCCTAGCATTTAGTACACACATCACAAGACTTTGACTACCTAGTTATAAACTTCACAGGGCAAGAGCTCTGGTGTTCTTTCACTGCTGCAGCATACAAACTTCACTCAAGTGTTTTAAAGGAAAAATGCAATGTAACGAAAAGCCAAGTTGCAGTGTCTGCTTTGTTTTCCCATTCCTTTCCATAGTGCTTGACTAGCCCAGCCATGTACAACCAGCCCAGCTCCCCACAGCACAGATCACAAGCATGCATTATTCAGAGAACACTGCAAATGCATTTAACACTGAGATTTTAGAACTCACAAACACTACAACTTTTAAACAACTTTGCCAAGTGATGTTTATTAAGACTCCTACTGCAACACTACAGAGGTTGTGCCATTGGTTTGGCACAAACAGTGCTGCAGTCCTGTGATCTTATGGCTAGTGCTTTTCTCAAACACAAGATAGTTTTCAGGTTACTTCTGCACAGGGAGAAGAGGAACGAACATAAGGGTGGCAACATTGCCAGAAATATTCCAATTTCCACTGAGAATTTTTTGGATGCTAGTTCTAAATATATTATTTTGAACTGTGGATTAGACAAAATATTCTAAAGACATACATATTCTCCCCAGCAATGTACCCGTTTAAAGACCAATTTGCTGCTCTGCAATCACAAAAATGACATTTTTTTTAAAATCAAACTTTTCAATAGCTGTTAAATCTGTACAACTCCATTTTGTCATTTGAAGACAAAGGACACTAATTATCTGACACGTGGGTTTTCAAGATAGACGTAACAATTCATCAACCACACAGATTTCAAGTCCTGTGTTTTCTCCGGTCCTTTCCCTTCAATCACCACTTGATCTGAGAGTTTCTATCAGGGTAACTACAACCTCAGTTCTGCCTGTCACACTGAGTTTTTGCCATCACATTTCCCAAGGTTAAACTTCAAGGTTTAGAAACAGTTTTTTTCCTCTGAGATGACCTTCCACAATCGCCCCAGTTCTGAGAAATGAATGAAGTGTTCCCAAAACAAAGTAAATTTTAACAGTAACCTGTAGATAATAAGAACACATAGGTATGTGACCTGCTTTAGGGACAAAGACTGCTAAAAATACTGCTGTCTGGGCAAGACTTTTGGGCAGACTTTTAGGACCATGGTAACTGGGTAATTCCTTCTGGATTAACTATATTCAAGGTTTTTGCTTACCATTTAATGTATTTTGGTTCAATGGTATGAAAGCATCAAATAAGGTAACACAGGATATAGGATTGGTTTTAAGGGATCTGACCTATGTCCACAGAAGTCAATAGAATTACAGCAGAAATCACAGCAGATACCAATATTAATCTAAATACTAAAATCCATTACAGTTATACCTACAGATAAAAAGCCAATCAAATAGTCGACACAATCTGTCAGTTTCCCACGGGAAGGTTATGTCCTCTAACTCATTTTTACTTACATAGCACTCTATAAAGTGCACTTTGCTGATCTCACAGAGGTGCACAAGATGTCCAGTCTCAGAGGATACAAGTAAGGCATGATCACCCTCAAAGCCCACCCAGCCACCACCAACCTGTTACTGAGGTGCTTGGGGGAAGATGCAAGAACCTCCAACAGAGGTTCAGTTCAGTTTAAGCTTAAGTTAAGGATTGCTTAAACAAAAGAAAGTCAAGTAGAGCCTTTAAAAGTTATTGCAAATCCCAATACCTGAATAAATATCTAACCTTCTGAACGTCAAAAACTGTCCTCCCATACAAGTACCTGCTACGCTCTTCCTGAACACATCACAAGAAGGATTTTCATCTCACTCATCTAGAATTGACCAATCTCAAAGTATTTCAGATTTCCTTTTTATCTATCTGACAACTCAAGAACAGTCTGCTGACCTAGATTCCCTAAATAATTTATTACATTCTAGACTTTTTATGCCCCTTCTGATTTGTCTTTTTTTGATCCAAGAGTTCAGGCTTCTTTTTATGTGAAATCTTCCCAGACACAGATGATCACTGTCCACCTTTCCAGCAACTCTTTTAATTCCTTTTGCAAAGTTCCTACATAAAATTCAAGTAGTGCTTTATTATTTACTTAAAGAATATTACAGGAGTTTGAGAGCTGAAGAACTTTGGCCAATTTGGAGGTATATAAAACAGTATTTTATTACTTTAAAAATTAGTAACATTGATTGAACTACACTGAGTCAATACAGAAGACTGATAAGATCAAAAACTTATATTGGGAGCAGTTTCAGATAGATTAAAATGCTTCACATGGCTGAAGACAATACTTATATTGCTGTTTGCAACACATATTTACAAGTATTTCAAGCACTATAAATATTTTGCATCACATTATGAATAACTCAGACGCTGTTTTCCAAGGTAAAATAAAGAAACATACAACTGGGAAATGTTTCACTTTCCACACCACACTTTGCAGCAAATCATTGGCAGCTACAAATAGTCAGGAGTGAGCAATACAAGAGGAAGGCGGCAGCCGTGAAATCCTGTGTCAAGCCCTGCAGCTGCAACCCCCTGGAGCAGGGAAAAGAGCAAACCTGGTGAAGAACCAGTGAGTGAGAATGGAACTACCAACCCAAGATACCACAGCTCTGTGCACCAGGACAGCCAGTCTTGAGGTTCACCCACAGGGCCTGGTTGCCTGGCCGAGCAAAGCGCTCCTAATACCACAGATGGCTTCTGTTCTGAAACACAAGGTGCACAAATGGAAACAGGTTGATTACCCTGTTCTAACAAAAGTCAGGCCTGGCCTTGAGGAGAGAGAGGCTTGGGACAACTGATCTGGAAAAAAGACTGCCTCTCCTCTAGGTGCAGACCTCTCCCAGGCTCATAGCTAAGGAGCTTTCTGCCTGAGGCCAAAATCTCCACGGGGTGACCCAGAGCACGATGCTTCAGATACAGCACAGCCAAAGTCACGCCCCACCACCACGAACAGGAGTGTCTTTAACCATATCCAGCGGAAACTGAAGACAATGGAGAGAGCACAGACCCGCACAGATTCCTGGAAGGCTGATAACCACCGCCAGGCAAACTGTCACCAAGCTCAAGGAAATGGCAATTTCTTCCTCACACCCAGGAGAAACAGGACTGAAGACCGTTAAAGATGCTTGGAAAACATCCAAAAAACCACAATGATCCTAAAAGAACAAAGATCTCATCAGATCTCTGTTCAAATCTGCCCTCAATAAAATGCTGTTAAAGGCTTGGATTGAATTGTTATTTCTGGCAGTGCACCAAGGAGTAAAATAAAGAGGTCTATCAGGCAAATGTGGAAGAAGTTACTGTATTGCAAATCACTCAACACACACCAGTTCCCTAAATGATGAAACAAGCCAGTACAAATCTCAGGCTAAAATCAAGTTGAGGACTCAAAACTGGTGACTAAGCACACCATGACTCCAGGCCATATTCCCTGCAAAAAAGTGGTTCTGGAAGAAATATAGGGAGCAATTTTCCCACAAAATAAATGGCTGTCAGAATCACAGTACAACCCACTCCCTTCACTAAACAGTTTAAATTTTGAAAGCTTTTGTGACTATGATCAAAATAATTCAAAAAAGATGTGCATCAAGATGTTTTTATTTTCCACCACTCTAAATGCCTTTCCATTTATGTAGCCTGTTTTACCTACCTTAATATCCACAATCCTAACACATACACTCCAAGACCTAAACAAAATGGGCTACTTTTCTGTAGATATTATCTACCACCACTCCTGCCTATATTCATATACTGATGCTTTCACAATCCATCGTAAAAGTTATATACGTTTCTCCCATAATAGAACATTTTCCTCCATGAACTACACACTAATGGAATTAATCTTTAAAGAAGAAATTAGATTAAGATTTCAAGCAACATTTTAGCAAAGATTTTAAAAGCTAGGCCACCAGAAAAAAAAAAGTTGAGGAAAATAAGTGAATTTTTTAATAGCATCACCCCAGACGGAGCTCTCCTGCATAACTGTACTGAATGGAGAAGCTATTAATGATCTTCAGCTAGTTAGACACACTGAATTAGCACTGCTTTAAAAATGAATTGTAGAGCTTTCTGAAAAATACAAAATCTAAGTTTGTGAGAATCTAAAACACTACAGAAGTGTTGAAAAGTAGGCCACAGATATGCCTATTTACACAGCCTTGCAAAAGAGGGGAAATTTTCTAGTCCTGTATAAAATGCTGCTGACCTGCCTGTACTGAAATGATAATGGAAAAAAAAGTCTACATGACATTTTGCTAGCCTGTCCATGAAAGAAAAATTATTTTGACATGTAGCACTAGATAGAAGCAGTAGAGCAAATCTCTTCTGGAATAAGTAATGTAGAACAATCTAACTAGAAAGATGAAGATATTTGCAGAATAGTGGGAAGTTATTAATATTGTAATATATTTTTAAAAAGTAAATACATTTTTTCCATCAGTCCCAACTGTTAGTTCTCTTAGAAGAATTCATACACAAATCTTTATCCTACACTGCTATTGCAATTGTCAGTGACATTCACAAGGTAACTCCCTTCAACTAAAAGCAGATCTCTTTCATTTTGTATAGTGGCCTTTTTTTGCTATTTATCCAATAAAAATAAAAGGTCCTGAAGATTACAGACTTTTGGGTTCCAATGTCAAAAGGAGGAGGCATAAGGCATGATCCATCTGTTTTTAAAACAAGTGGGCACATTTGCAAACACTGCTCTTTTGCACACACTAATAATGTGTTAAGACCTTGATCAGCATTTTGTACACAAAAGCACTCATTCCAACAGAACAGAAAACAATCCACTGTCACAGAAGCAGAAAAACTAGCTTTGTGCTATTCCCTGGGCAAGCAACATCTCCACACTGTGACCTGCAGACTCTAAGGAAGAAACTCTCCTCCAGATCTAATTCCCACCACCTTCCCTTTTTCAAGTTGGGAAACTTCTTAAGTACAAAAGTGAGTATATAACCTCTGCCCACCTGCACACTTTGGTAGGCTCTCTTCACTCCAGAGCACCCCAAGGTTACAGGGGCAGGTAAAGACCTTTTTTATGTGTTCTGGAAAGCCAAAAGTATCCCAGTCCCTGCCACACTGCGGGAGGCAGATCCACCCCTTACATCAGCAGCAGTCTGGTTCTGCAAGGGAGGTTACCATCACTGCAGAAAGGACTGCTCATGCCTGTTTGGGCACTGCTGCCATCTACCCATACTGGCAGGGAGCCCTACTCGAGCACCGTTTGTGATCTACTTGAGCTTGCTGAAAACTTGAAGGGCTGTAACACAATTTGATAGTTTTCTTTTGTGTTGCTGAGTTGTAGCCTTCCACAAGTTAGCTTAACAATCACCAAAGTCAGCATAAACATGGGAAGACTGTGCATCTGGGAGATGGGTGGGCTGTGCCCCGAGACATCCAAATTATCCCATGGCTTACTAATGGTAAAAAATAAAATATCTTGCTGCCTTCTTTGGGGCTGTGTAGTCCTATCCCCTTCAGCATTCACTGTACCTCTGAACTGCCTTAATCCACTAACCAGCAGAAAGCTATTAAGCTCTTCTCCTTCCCCCTGAAGTTAATTTTTTGCTGCTTCAGTGAAATGGCACCAACACCAAAATAGCATAAAGAAAGCCACAGCAACTGGGAGCAGGAATGGGAAAGTAGCAACTCCCCCTTCTTGCGTTCAGCTTTTGCCAGCTGCAGCTTAACTATTCATTGCTATTGCTCAAGCAAGATCCACAGAAAAAGCTTTACTGCAGAGGGCTTGCTCTATGTTAAGCAAACTGTGGACACAAAGTTCATGGAGTTCATGGCAAAGCACAGGACAAACAAAGACAGACGTGCTTGGTCACACCACAGGCCCTGTCACCCCAACACCCTGTCTCCAATACAGCCTCTAAGCACAGGGCTGGAGAAGAGGAAGAATAGGATGAGCACATCTGCACTTTCCCCCAAGCACATCTGTGGCCTTCAATACTTTCACTGGTAGAGATTTTCTTAGACTTGCATTTGTCTACCAAGTAGTCCCCAGAAGACCTTTTCCAGGAGCTCTCCAGGCTTACCTGCCTGAAGAATGTGCAGAACATTCTAGGTGCATTAAGAATGACTTCCTCCTGCCAGGATCTGAACCTGACTCCTTCAAAGTTTGTCTGACTTCTTCTTGGCTCTTACACACTGGCAGATGAAACAGCCAAACTCTCTTCAAGCTAGTCATGATTTCATAGACCTCTGTGACATCCTTCTTCAACCACACCTTTCCCAGTCACATGGAACATTTGTCACATGGAAGCCATTCCAGGTCTCTAACGACTCATGTTGCTTTTCCCCACAGTTCTTCTAGATGCTCTACATCTTGAGATGAAAGGGAGATGAAATAGTATCCAATGCATGGACAAACCATAGATTCAGACATGGCATAATAATGTTCTGTATCTTATTCTTTACCCTTTCAACAGCATTTCGTAAGATTTGATATGCTCTCTTTAATCACTCCTAAGCACAGAGCTGATAACTTGACAGTAGTACTGTGGGTATCAAGATCCCACGAGTAGTGACAGTTAACCTGGAGTCCATACTTTGTACAAAAAGTTCAGACAGTTTCCTGCTACCAGTGCAAATCATTTCACATTTATCTACACCAAATGCAGATCTCTCACAAATCAAATTTCCTTTATTAAGGAATATTAAGCAATATCAGGAACCTAGAAAACATGTCATAAATCATTTGAGTTAAAATCTCCAAGTTACATGAATCACTGAAAACGAGACAGCAATAATAAGAAATCTACTTGGGACAAAAAACTGCTGAAGCACTCAACTGCAGAGAACATGCAGGACAGAGAAGTCCTACAAATGGGACTGCACACGTAACAAGCAGTTCCTTTAGGCTTTGATCTTTGAGTTATTTGAAACCCCACAATGGCTAAATGAAAAAGGTACAAGATCCCAGAGGAATCAGATTCCCTGCTTCTCTGCAGCAAGCTTCTAAAGTTCCCTTTTTATGACCACCTTCTCCAAAATAAATAAATCGTTTCTAAAAAAAAAAAAAAAAAAAAAAACAAAAACACCAAGGCATTTCCACACAATTCCTTTCATGTCTTTCCACTGCCTCATCTAGAGTCACATGCTCAGTCCTGACCTTTCCAGATTCTCCTCTCTGCCTCACCATACTTATTCAGACTATCAAATTCATTTAGTGAAACCATCCTATCCTTTCACACTTGACTCTTTTCACAGACAAGCAGTTCATTTTCATGCAGACCCACTTTTAACTTCAAAAGGTTGCTTTGTATCTCAGCTTCTGATGTCCCTTGTTTAAAACACTTTCAAATACGGATCTGAAAAGCATTGTAGCTGGGAACTCTCCGTCCCTCCTCTAAAAAGAAAAAAAAATTCACTATTAAACAAAGTGAGAGGCCACGCATCCACCCAGGATTTCTGCGAGTTGTCAGCAGCTCTCACAGTTCACCCATGCACATCCAAGGTCACGGCCAGAGCTCAGAAAACTGAGCCACAGCTGCAGGCTTGGATCGGTCTCCAGGAGTTACCTTCATAGTGACACTTGCCTTTACCTTAGGCCGCCTGTGAAGTCATTCATTTCCACTTATCCATAGCTGGTTAGAAGGAGCCAACCCTTCTGAGCAGCATCAGAAGCCAGTGACAACCTGACAGACACCTGCTGTTGTCCCCTCCAACCAAGGCGAGAGCACAAACCTGTATCACACCATTAACAGAGAAAGCCACTCCGCAAACACATTTGTTCCTCATCCCAGTGCACACAAAAACTGCACTGCAAAACTGAGCTGTGCAAGTTATTTCACACCACGCCAAACAATTCTGCTTTCCCTTCCGATGGCTCAGAAAACTGCCTTGCCCCAGGCGGGCGCTGACCCCCTCTAACAGCAGCACCCAACACCCTCCACACAACTGATACCAAACCATCAACGCTTTTGTCCATAAAGAGCACTTTTTACCCATTTTGAGATGCTTCAGCAATCATGCGAAAACAATTTAATTAACAAGATCATATGCAAACTCATAAAGCAATTAGGTGAAAAGACAGGGCAGGAACGTTGCCAAACCTACATCTTTTAAGCACACCGAGAAACTACGTTTGTGTCACAGCAAACTACCATAAAAACAAATGTAGTGGCTCTATTAATCAAAGCATTTTTCACTTCGAGACCACAAATACAGTAGAATACTTGTTCACAGCTCATTTCAGAACCATTTTCCATTTTAAATATTTATAACCCAGTAATTTCAGGTGAGAAAACCATACTGAAAAGAGCAGTACATGACACTACATTTCTCATTAGTTTTCCTGTGAAACATCTGAGTCTCCAAAAATCTGACTTTTAAGTTAATTATGCACAATTTGGACACTCCAAAGTCGGGAATTCAGAGCTGAATCCCATTTAGTCACTCACAAAACCTTTATAATGAAAACACATTATAATCATATTCTTTTCTTGCTAGAACAGACAAAAAGGCACTAACGTAATTTTTAAAACCACATTTGAATCCCAAGGGGGTTTGTTTGGGTTTTTTTGTACTAGGTTTTTCTTCCATAAAACTTACTAGACATATTTCTATCAGAACACCTTCAGCAAGGCATCCAGAAATGCACCAAGTTAAAATTGCAGCAGCTGTTTCCTACTTACTTTCCTCAGATTTTAAGGACAGGAATTTTACCTAGCTCTAATAGAGCGAATTACCAAAGATCTTTAGAAAAAGGGCAAGACTGAGTGCTTCAGCATAAACATCTGCTCCCCTCCCCTTGAATCTAAATGGAAACACAACAATTAAAAGCGTCACTGATTTTAAATAAATTTTACTTTCTTACAGTAGACACTGCATCAAAACCACAGCAGTTAAAAAGTCAAACAATTTTCCAGCTGGCTGCTATGCCCATTGAAAAACAAGACCAGTTCAAGATAATAACATGTCCTTTGCATTAAAATACCGGTCAAGCTGCTGACAAGGAGACAAATGAGTTTTTAAACCATTAGTATACACTCACATAAAATTAAAAACAGTTCCATGGAAGGAAATTTGGATAATTGTGATATGCCTCTTCCAGCGCAATACTTCCCTTTGATTTTTCAAGAAGTTATTAAAATTGGACTATCTCAGCTTGCTGGAAATTCATTTATCCATTATTACAATATACAGTTAATGCAGGAGATTAGATTAGGTTTTGACAAGTCTTTTACACCTCTCAGGGCAGCACTGCTGTTTCTGCTTAGGTTGGTAACTTTATCTACCAGCTAATCCATATGGCGTTGACAATCTGCAATTAACAATTTTCTCCCTTGCCCCTGATTCCCATCCCACTGCAGATAATGCTGTTGGCAGTGACACACCTCCCAGCTCCTCCTTTTTGGCAACCCCAAAAGCACCCGCCGTGCCCCCACACGACTCCTTTTCAAGATCTTACAAGACTTGGCAATGGCAGCAAAACAGAGCAGCCTCGAAATGGAGGAGGCCGTCAACTAATGAAACATGACTAACAGGACTGCTGACTGTCCAAATATTTAACTGCTCTCCAATGCTGTGGGTCAGATGGGTTAATCAAATAAACTTGCATATCCGGAGGGACTGCCCATTATTTGTGTTCTCTTTAAGTCCTTACCTGACTTTAGACTCTGAAAAACTACCAAGCTGTGAGCAACTGTGAATATCTGCATACAGAACCTAACAAAGAGACACCAGAGCTCTCCATCATGAGCTGAAAACGTGGGGAAGTTCTTTAAAAAAAAGGCATTTTGCTGAATAATATGACAACTCTCTTCAGCACACAAAAGCAGCACATGCTGATGGGAACCGACAACACCTACACTAGGTACCTGGAAATATAACCCGTGTCACAGCACACAGCTGCACTGTGAGTGGGAATCTAATACACATCTCTCCCAGACTTAACCATTAAAACTTATCCGAACAAAAAAACGCCAATACGGATGGACAAAGTAGATGCAAAGTGTTTTCAGTGTATGACAATGGAAATGAAAATAAATCTAGGATTAAAATATAGCTTAGTTTCACTGATTTCTAACAGCATTTGTCTCCATTCAACAAGAATTTATGCACCATTTCAACTTGATAAGAATTTAATTTTAGGTAATAAAGCTTTACAAATTGGATTCAAAGGGAAAAAAACCCCCAGCATTTCCCAATTATTTCCAGAACTCCACAACTACAGACTTCAACTAAAGGAACAGGAAAAGCTGTCACTATAAAAGCAGAGCTGACATGTGACCTCTGGATACAGTGGCACTAGCAGGCAGCTATAATAAAAATCAATATTAATTCCACACACTTCTGTTTTGAAAATAAAGCAATGAAATTCCCTCACACCCACCTGCCAAAGGGACACAACTCAGACCAACTTCGTCAAAGAGGATTTTTAAAGTCTTTCTACGGGCATGTAATGGATTCCAAGACTGAACGTGCACTGAATGTTCAGTGAACCAAATAATTTTTAATAGATTCCTCAGGGGAGGTTTTTTTTATATTTTTAAATCATTCCAAGACCTTGCAATGACAACCTGATTCAGAGGCAAAGAAAAGCTGTTCGTGGGGTGGGATATTGTGTTTATTCTGGGTTTTTCCTGAAAGAATAACAGTCATGTCTGTTATGTGTACTTAGTATGTACTTTAGAAACGTCTTCATTTCTATAAACCTCAAACTTTTTTAATTGCTTTTGAAAGCATACACTGAACAATTTTAAAGTTCCTCCGTGCAGAAGTACTACACAGCAAATACAGAAAGTTGATCTAACAGAAAGTTGGGAGGAACTAAAAGCTGGAATGAGGCAGCTCACCTTCAGCCACAGCTGCAAAGAGGTAGCTGACAGACAACATTAACAAAACCATAAGGCCCATATACGAAACCCAAATGTAGAATAAATTAGATCAGTTTTCACATTTTGGATTAATGACCCTCTCCTTCCTGGGCCCCCAAACTAATGCCCACCTTAACAGCAAGGCCCCTACAACATGATCGCAGAATAAGTACAAGAAGCAACCATCCCTTGAAAGAGGAAATTTTTCCAGCTGTATGATTAAGTACGCAGGAAAACAAGACGAGGAGCCTCGAGCGCTGCCATTGTTAGTGTGATTTCAGCAGGATTAGGCAGAGCACATGGAGGAAAAGCCTCAGACAATGAGTCCTTTCATACATTGGAAACAAAACCTACCGTTAATCGCACCCGCGATTCAGTTTCTTCCACTAATTCCTAATCAGACATCAACAAATAAAGCAAAACACTTATTCTTGTTTGAATTCTATGAAATAAACACAAATGAAAGGAAGTGATCAGCCCGTGCTGTAAAAATGTCATTGCCTCTCCACCTCGTGATGGACAGGGAGCTGAGACAGGCACAAGTGGTTGGGAAAGGAGCTTTTCCATAAAGCCCGTCCCCAGAGAAGTCCGGAGTAGAAGAGTGCTGCATTAACAAGCAGGAAAAACTTCAAAAACCAAGGGACAAACTCAGTCAAAACCTTCCTCTCTACAAAAAAAAGACCCTGAACCACAGCCATTAGAAAAAAACATCTGGTGCACCACTTTGATTTTCTACATTAGTCATTGGACAGAAACAAAGCATCTCTTTTTTCTTCCAAAAGCAGCAAATAATTGCAAACCCACTTCTACATATAACCTACCATTTATCTCCTCATCAGTGACTGCTTGAGCCTGACAGAATTAAACACTCAAGTCAGGCATTTCTGTTAAAAGCAATAATTACATCGTTACTACAATATACAATAAAAATATAAACTAATCTGCCTGGCAATATTCTTTATGCACTCTCACTGAAATATCACTAGACTGTAAACAGGCAACATTATAATAATAAAACAACAAACAAAAAAACCCCCCAAAAAACCCACACCACCACCAGAAAAATCCAGTTCCACTGAACTATAGCTAATTCCAATTTAAAACTTTACCTACAGGCAAAAATACATAAATGATTAGCATTGTAGTGTTTATTTTAATTACACTGTGCAACAAAAATCCAGGAGCCTGATAACTCCCTTCAGATACTAAGAAAGCCAGTATTCCAGAGCTCATACTTTATTTATAACCTACGCAGTTATGTCAGCCCATCCTATCGCTCAAATTCCAAAACCAGAATGTCTGCATTTCTTGTCGCATCTAAAACCAACACACAAATATCAGCTCAAAGAAAAAAATGGGGGAAAACAAAAAAAGGCAAAACAGAAAGCCAGGAGATCCCTCACCTGCTCCTTGTAGACAATGTTTAAGAGCATCAAAAATTCACTGGTCTTCAAAGCGCAACTCTTCAAAGTTTAATAGGGGAAAAAATACATCTCTATAATTCAAACTTACATTTACAAATGCTTTCCAGCAATGCAACTACTGCATAACGTATTCTTTAACACCATACAACTCATGGTGCCTGCCCTAAACACTCAGTGATCTAAGCAAACAAAACACAATTCATGATTTCTAGTGTGTTAAAGATGATTTTCATCACTGCAGTCAAGTTGCTGAGCCCAGCAACTCTGTGCAAGTCATTTTAAAACAAACATCTGCCCACCTACCTTGATGGTTCTGGCCAATGAAGAAGCCCTTGATCACTCTTCAGCAAAATACTGCTGTGTCCTAAAGGATGCCCAGCTTTCTGACAGCAGGATGGGGGATCACTAGAAGAGCATGACAGCCGGCTGCCACGCAATGCTTCAGAACTCTTCCTTTTTATAATTAATTATGCTCCTTGTTTCTTCCACAGGCATAAGAAAGAGACTGGCACAGAGGTAAGTATAGCAGCACACTTTATTATCTTGTTTACAAAGAAGCTGCTTCAGGTCAGAGTCATGGTAGGAGCTAAGAACAGTTATCCGCAGAACCAGCCTGCTCCTAGAGAGCTGCTGGGGTTTTATCGTGGAGGCACACATGCTGCACTTCCATGGATTTCTCCTGGGCGAAGGTGAGAGGTGGCCCTGACCACGACAGCCTTGGCCACACACCTGGCCAGCCAGGGAAATCAGCAGCAAAGAAGGCAAAGGAGAGCAAGATGTTCACTGGCAGGAGGAGGCAACACCTCCATGCTAAGGACAGCACCTGCCGGCTCCAGCATGGGGGCAACGAGAGGCCACACTAGCTTCAGTCTCATCCAAAATCCAGCTGTGAGTAAGAGACTTACACTCTGCACCCACCCAAAAACAGCTGCTGAAATCACAGCCATGCTACAGGCTTCTGCAAGCTCTCTGTCTTGGCCTGTCTGAGTGAAGAAGTAGGATCCAGCACTTACTGACCTGTGTTGAAATGAACCCTCTGCAATGGGACAGACTCCAGGAAATTAGGCTAACTGACAGCCTAGTCTAAAATGCGCTCTTTTTTTGAGCCAAAAGGCCTCAAATGAGTACTTTACCTTAACAGTACACCAAAAGCATAAAGTTTAGTTTCACATGATCCAAAGACATAGTAGAATCCAGAGAAAACACACACTAACGAGCTGTTAGCCAGACTCCCACCTCACAAGTATACTAAAGGAGAAAAACTTTCCTACAAAAGTTTGTAATCCCACCTCTGCGTCAAGAGGCAGAATGGAAGCAGTAACACCATAAAATCTGCTGAAATACTTGTGTCCCCAGGTGTAAATCTTCAAATCTGCATTTTATTAATTGGAAGCTACTCATGAGCAAGTCCATAGCAAGGAGACATTCAATATCTAAAATTCATGTCCAAAAATACATGCTTCATCCCGAGGTTAAGTACAAGTTCACAAGTACTTTTTTTACCACATAACACAGGGGTTAGCATACACAGACTGTAAAGGAATTTTGGTGGTGCCAAAGTAGTCTCAACAAAACCACTGAGAATATATATTACAAAATTATTTCCACGCCTTCTAGTTCATAGGTTTAAGAGGCCAATTTTCTTCATTTATGGTAATTATGTTTCATATTTCACTGAACTTTGACATGATAAATGTATTATTGGAATTTGTGTGCATCTTCTAGTCAATTTGTGTAATTTTTTATAGTACAAGTAGTTAAAATACAACAGACAGTACATTCATAAATTACAGATTTTTCCTTAAGGTAAGAGAATTATTATTGATTCTGCAACAACTAAACCTTTGATCAAATTTGGTGAAACAAATGTTACTTAATAAGATATAAACAAACATAACTCCTTTGCATTTGAAGAAAATAGTAGTTTGTAAAAAGGCAACAACTCCATCTAAAAACAAGGTCACTTTTTTCTCCTTTGCACCCATCTCACATCTTCCAAGTATGTAACACCTCAACACATTCTTAACTCACTGTGTCCAAAAGGCTCCTTTGCCACTTCTGTGGTTATTCTTCAAGACAAAAGATCAAAAGCACAGTATTTTCCAGGTAAAATATATATTTTTAAAATATATAACCTAAAATCTAAACACTAGACTAGCCTTTTTCATACTTCTCAGATCTCATTTATCTTCCCAATTAATCATCCTATCAAAATGCATCTAGGGAGAAGAAAATCTAACCCATTGATAAAACAACTACCAAAACTCCTCCAGAAAAACAGATGCAGATCATCCCACTTCTTTACCTACTCAGAAAACTCTGTAGGAAAATAATGTCTTTTCCAAAACACTGTAAGATACAATTTTGTGAGGAAATCTAACTGAAAAAAATCAAGTACCATCCCATGAATAACTTCCTTCCCCTAAAGAGAGAAAAGATATTAAAAAGCTCAAGTGCCTGGCTGCCTTCAGCAGCAAGGATGACACATGAGAGAAGAATCCATACACAGGAGGGATAGAAAAGCAACCTCGCTCTGTGGATCTCATAAAATAGAACAGATGTTATTCTTTGTATACACACATGCAATTCGGTGTTAAACACAACACTTGCAGGAGGAAAAAAAAAAAAAAATAAGAGAGAGGCCTATGAAGCCAACAGATAATTCCTCACCATGGTCAAGCACATGCATGCTTTGTTTGGTTTCGAGTGATGACTGGATTTCCAGCACTGCTTTTGAAAGAACAATGCCACATGCCCGGCCTTCATGTTTTTCCTCTGTTCAATTTCATGTGACAACTCCAAACTATAAACTTCTTGTGCCAACCTAAATAATTCCTCTTTCTCAGTAATGCTGGAAGAAGGTACTTACCCACTTGCCAGCTGCAGCTGAAATTTTGTGCCAAGAAATAAATGTCTTTTGGACAGGTTGTAAACTGCAAGCTTCTATGCCTGCTAAAGGACAAGAATAAGAATGGGACCATCCTACTCCTTCCCAGATTAATGGTATTGCTCTATTTCAGCTACACAGTGGATTGCACTTCATTAAAGCATCCAAACAGAGCTTCCTCCGAGTACAGTGCCCAGATATTAGGAGATATTTTTGTCAATTTTGATCCCAACCAGGCTTTTTATAAACATTGCTTCCATCCTCTGCTCCAAAAACCCTTACTTATCTCTGTATTTCCGATCTTTAGAATAAAGTTCTCAGATAATTGAGTCCTTGAAGGAGCAAGACCTGTTTCACTCTCTTTTTCTGCTAAGGCACAGGTGTGTAAACATTGTGCGCACACTGACATTAAACAGCATCCCCTATTTGGCCTCCTTTCACAGTCCCAGGAGACTTCGACCTTCCTACAGACAGCAAACACTTGCAGGCATTGGTCACTAAGTTCTCATGATCAACATGAGGCGAAGACCAAGGCATCTTTTCCCCTGCCCAGAAAGACGATGATTAACAGAGAGCAGAAGGGACAGGCTTTGTGGCAGAATGGCTAAATTAGAAATTAAAGGAAGAGACTGTGAACAGTTTAAAGTCTTCTACCTAGGGCCAAGTCAATACTGGGTTTCTCTTCCTCCTAACGTTGAGTGGTTACTGGGTTCCTTAGCTTGGCAGGCTGGGATTCCACAGATGATACACACACATACACGTGAGACACACAGTGTAGCAGCACAAGACTCTGATACCTACACTCCACTCTTCCTTGTTCTTCTCCCAGCTCACACAGGCTTCCCAGGTACAGGATGTTACTGCCTGTTAACATGTTCTGGTTTTTTGGGAGAGCTCTCCAAAGCTCTGTGAAGCTTTTCATAATGACAGTGTCAAAGGCATGAATAAAACCCGTGTTGCTGCAGTGCAAGGTGGCCTTTTCCTCTTTACAATCATGAGCCCCTTACCCATGCTGACCATTATGCCATTTTCATTTTGGCAGTGAATTTTATGTTCACAAAAATGCTGCCAAATTGTCAGTTAAAAAATTCAACTAATATGAATATGTAATGATGAACAGATATGCTGCTTAAAAGTCAAATACTCTTTCCGAAAGAAAACAAAAATAGAACCAACGTTAGTAAACACACATAAACAAATGATGATGAGGTACATTAAAAAAAAAATACGTCTCAAAATAAGCATCAGTACCATGAACTTCATTTTAATGTAAGAGTAGTTATATCTATCACCTTAACAAATAGAGCCAAGCAGTGCTTTTTCACCTTGCTCATTAAAGCTCTACAACTGGTACCTCCTGTATGCCCACATGCACCATTTCATTAAGCTCACTTGACATTAGATGAGGGAAGAGTACAAGAAAATTGCATATTCCCTGCCTAAAGTAAACTTGTCATTTAAACCTTGTGTATAGATAGAATTTGATATAGCACTGGCACAGTGAGTCATTCGTCAGTTTTAGAGTTTGTACGACAGTATTCTTACATATGTTTTGCAATACTTTCCAGTTCGCTACCACCCCGTGTAATTACAAGTTTTTACTGGAAAGGAAGCATGTCTTTTGGGTTTGAACACTGCACTAAGGTCTGTAGAAACAAAGCTTACTTTTAGGGTCAGATTTTGAGCTGAAGTAAATCCACATAAGGAACCCTCATATACTGTATGAAAGATGAAAGTCAAAGCATTGCTTTTAAAGGAGAGCAAGCAATGATGGAGAGCATCACAAATATTTCTCAATGAATTACTCCAAACATAAACATAAGCAACTCTCCTGTCAGTTTCCTTCAAAAGCTGTTTCTTAGCTACATAAGTTAAAAACTGCATTCATTCAGAACACTATATGAAACAGCCAGTAGCTACTACAAGTGCTTTCCTTGAAAATAATAGGTGATTTTACATCCTTCTGTACTGGGGCAAGATACCACATTAAAAAGTTTCCCTACTATCCTAACTTCACCTTTTAAGTTGCAAAACAGACATGAGTAATTTAACTCTCAACTCTGGTTTCTAAGAAGCACTAAAAAACCACAGAAACAGAAAGATTTGTCCTGATTAATACTACTAACAAGATCAGCTCAGACTCAGACTATCATGTGGTGGCATCCAGCTCATGCCAATGCTTCCCAGGAGTTTGCCACTCTTCAACAGGCACAAGTCCCAATTTTAATTTGCATACAGCCACACGTTTACTGACCAGGTAAACTTCCTTCAGTCAGTCTCTTAGAGCTAGTTATTATTAGTATTCCTTTCCACTACCTAAACTCATATCAAACAGATCTACCGAATTGTACATCTCCTGCTATCTGATAAAAAGCTGGAGAGAAAAAGCACTCTTTGCCCAATTAGAGTCACCTGGTTAAGATTCAAGAATGGGCAGCAACAACTCGGGGGTTTTTTCCTCCCAACTGCATATACTATGACCTACAAGAAACATTTTCTGCTTAAAAGTAATGCTTAAATGGAGATCTATGGCTGAACATTATCACAAGGATTGCACTTACTTGACAGTCTGCTATTAGCCAACTCCATTATCGCTATTTGCAGTTTTTAAATGTACAGATTCAGAAGTAACTGTACAAAGCCTCCATTACAAGTGGATTTATGGAAAGCCACAGCAATAATCATCTTCATTAAGCATATCTTCCCACAGCCCTGCATTATGTGGACACAAAGAGGAAAACATTTCTTCTCCGTTACCCACAAGCTTAGATCTTTCTCTTTATAATCACAAGCTTTGACTGTCTTCTCTGCTTTTGCCAATGACAATTACCTCACATTCCCAAAAGCAGGACTTAGTTTAAAAAAATAAAATTAAAAATACCTGCATACCTCTCAACCCACAACCAATATACAACATAGGACAGCTTCTACTTTGATTTTCCAGAAACTGACATTTTCACTGGCAACATGAATGAGAATAAAATGTTGTCCGTGGCTTCTACTATTTTGCTAACGGCCCCAACCAGTATGTAGCCAAGACATATTCATTGACATGCACATGCAAAGACAAGGGCTGACGGCAATATTTGTAACTAAACTGTATATAAAAACCTCTTGATCTGAAGTTATGTGTTAACTTTTTGGCCATAAGCTGTTTTAACCCCTCCATATATGCGGTCATGTTGCATCCTATGTCAACAGCTAGACGTAGGCTAAGAAACTTGCACCTTAAGACAGTTGGATAAAGGCAGAAACTGAGAACTTAAATAATTCAACACTGTCACCCACCACACATTCAGATCACAAACTGGCTGCTTTGCCACACAGATTTTACTCTTTGCTTTCGAAGTTCAGATTGCTGATCATGCGCTTCCCAGTACAGATATCTATTACTCTTACGTCCTCAGTCTCACAGCAAACCACCACAGAAGAAATAATAAAATCAAGATTAAAGTACACTTGTTCCTTCCATAAAACCAACCTCGTGAGCCACACATTTCCTGCATTATCATAATGAATGCAGTGGACTTTATTTAAAAATCTGTTTTCAAAGCCAAACTGGCAGTCTTGGAACAATCACCCAGTAACCAGACACGGAGATAAGTCATTTGCAGCACAGGACCTTGGTAATCTTAAATTAAATTTGTCATTTCCCTAGCATTTACCTTGAAAAATGAACAAAGGTGGTTACAGAAAAAGCATAAGGAAACTCTATTTGTTCACTGTCCCTGCACAAGTTAGCTGCCTTCAGAGATCTCTAAACCAACAAATATCCAACTGAAGCTTTGATTATCCAGTTATCGTCAGCCCAAATCACTTTTTACAGCTCCATTTTAAACTCGACAAGAGAATACTGTATTTGATATTGACAATACGACTTCCTTTGGCTACATATGAAATAAACACGAAACTCCAAAACGCTTTAAAACAGCTGCCCCAGTCAGTCTCCTGGAAACAGACCACATCTTTCCCACACAAGAGGTTCGCGGGAACAGACCTTTAACAGCGCGGAAACACTTTTTTTCATTCAATTTAATTTACGCCAGCTATTTGAACTGCTTGAAGTTGGGTCTTAGCAGTTTGTGGGAGCAGAAACCATCGCGAAGGCAAACGCACCCGCCCACTGCCTTCGCCTCCAGCCTCGGCTCCCGCTCGCCGCGGGCTGCCTGCGCCCACCCCGCGCCGCTCCACGCGAGCCCGCCCGCCCCCCCCGGGTGTCCCACGGGGGAGCGCTGCCCGCCCCATCGGCACCCCCGACCAGGCAGGCGGCACAACAGGTTGCGGAGGCGGCTGCGGGGCAGGAGCTGGCCCCGCGGAGGCTGCAGCCGCACTCCCCCAGGACGCCGAACGGGGGGAGAACGGGATGAATACCCCCACCCCGGTTTGGGGAGCTGGCACCCCGGGAGCAGCGGCAGAGTTCCTGCCCGCTCCCGCCGGGGGCCCTTTGTTCTCGCCACCCAAGACGCCGCCGCCCGGCAGCCCCGCGCTCTCCCAGGCGGCGGCTCGCCCCACCGGGGGGAAAGGCGCGGTCTGCCGCCCCCCGCTGCAGCGCCCTCCCTCGCTCCCTCCTCCCGCCGCAGAAACGGTCGGCGCCAGCCGCGGGAAACGCTTCGGGCCACTGCCGACCGCCCCGCGTCTCGCACACGGCTGAGGCACCCCGCCCGGGACGCCCCGCGGCGCTCAGCGCTGCGCCCCGGGAGGCGCGACCCCCCTCCCCCGAGCCCACCGCCAGAGGTCCGCCCGCCGGGGGTGCCCAGAGTGCCGCAGCCCGCCCGGGAAGGTCACGCCGCGGCGGCGATCCCCGCGCCCCCGGCACCGCGGCTCCGGCAGGTGCCTGGCTGCCCCCCGCCGACCCGGGGAGGCTCCGCGGGGCGCAGCCGGTGGCCGCCGGAAAACCGCGTGGCGGCCCCAGAGGACAGTGGGGAGGCTCCGGTACCGCACGGCGGCCCCCGCGGGGCACCCGGGGCGGCGGCGGGGCCGAAGCGGGCGGCGGGGCCATCGCTCGGGGGCGGCGATCCGCGGGGCTCAACAGGCGGCGGAGTTTGGCGGCTCCCAGGGAGACGATCCCGCCGTGTCGGAAGCCGGACACGAGGCTGAGGAGGGAGAAGCGACGCAGCCGAGCCACTTACCGGGGCTCCGGGGCTCCGCCGTCCGCATGCTGCCTCCGGGCGCCGCGCGAGAACCCGCTCCGCTCCCCGCCGGCAGCTCCGCTCCACTCCTCCTCCAGCCGCCGCCGCGCGGGACCGCGCTCCGCGCGCG
>NW_024581108.1:15515451-15525747 GCF_017639235.1 Corvus kubaryi | reverse complement strand
CGGCGGGCAGGGCCCGCCCCGGCCAGGTGTGGGCGGGGGAGGGCGGGGGGCGGCCCGGTGGGGCGGGCGAGGGCGCGGCCGCGGCCCGGGGCGGGCGCTCTGGAGGCGCCGCCGGAAGGAGCCGGACTGGCAGCTGGGGGGCCTCCGCCGCCCTCTTCGGCCGGCTGTCGGGGGAAGGGGCTACAGCCCCGCCATGCCTCGAAGCGGACCCCCTTGCCCGCGCCCGGTTCCTCCGCTCCTAACCCCCGGTCGCAGACCGGGTCAGACCCGAGATGGCGGGGGTGGCGGCGGTAGGTGCCAGGAGCGGCGGTCGGGTGGCAGAGCGGAGCCCTCCTCGCTCCCCGCGGGTCTCCTCCGCGGCAGCGGGTGAGCGCCGCGCTGGGACCTGTTGCGGGCTGCGATGGTTTAGCCGTGGCGTGGCTGTTCGCGGTGTTTCAGCCCGTGCGCTCACCCGGCGCGCTGCTGCTCGTCTGCTCCGTCCAGCCCTTCCTGCTCCACCGTCCAGAGCCCTGAACTGAGAAATAGAGAATCTGAGATGTATTTTCTGCGGGCTTTTGAGACGGTGGAAGGGTTAAGTCAGTCAGGCCCTTGCACCGGGTGTGTTGGTGCTCTTTGGCTCCTTGCCCAACTCTTCCTAAGAGCCGGGGTTGCGTCAGCGCGGGCCAGCACCACGGTGTTCGGTGGTTTCTCCCTGCTGGCGTTCTCTGCGCACCGTGCTGAGGTCACTGAGGCATTTCCCACGGCATGTTGATTTTTCTTCCCCCTCTGTGGTCTCCAGGATTTCTCCTTGTATGTGGTAATTGTGTTCCTTTGTGGATCTTTTGCCGTTATCATCTCATCTCCCCCAGCCAGGTTGCTGGCAGGAGCCAAATAGTTTGTAGAGGTTCTTCTGTCCCGGCATTGTTGCCTCAAGCACTCTTAGGAGCACTGGACTTCACACTACTGAATGTGATGCCTGGCCCCTCATGCATCACTTGTCTTGGCCCTGAACTGAGCACCTAGAGCCAGTTTTGCACCCCTGCCACACCACAGGAAGCTCTGGTACCTAAAGCCTTTGGTTCTGGGGATATTTTCCTTCCTACACTGTATCCAAATATTGCTGCAAAACAGCCCTTCTGTGCATTACACAGTGAGGCCACGGAGCTTAGAGTAAGTGGTGCTGGCTGAGTGCCATGCAGCACTGCCAAAGTGCCCATGGGCTCCACTCTCTGTGTTAAAATTTGGATCTGCTTCAGGATGCTCTGGAGTGCAAGACCATGGGGAAGGCTGGAGATCCATACTCCAGAGAAGGGATTCACAGAACTGCCAGCACCCCAGCTCACGTAGCAGCCATGCTGGCAAGTTTAAGTGGGGTCACGTCTCCTCGAGCCCCATTCATTTTATGTATAAGCAACAGGTTATTGAAGTTTACTTGAAAAGTGGAAGATGTGTGGCTTGGTGTTCCTTTACTAGTCTTGTCAGATGTTTAAGAACTTTTGAGTGGAGACACTGAAATATCTGGCCAATCTGCGGGATAAATCTTTAAGGTCTTTTTAGACACCTAAAATGCAGGTTCCTAAACACCCTCACAGATGTGGATTCATATGACTGACACAGAGCTGCCTCATAAACTTTTGATGCCCTGAAGCTTCTAGCCAAGACTTGCAGGTAAATGACTGTCCCATGGGCATAAGCCATTAATCATCTGAATCATGAAACAAAGAGTTTTCTTATACAGCTACCACCCTAAACTCTTTGTTACTCCCCCATGTGCTCTATTGCCTGCATGACATAAAAACCTGGAAAGCTATGAATAGTGTAAGCCCACTAGACACTGGTGGTTTGCGCTCCACTTGATACGGGGTGGCTGGTTTGTCATCCCTTTACCTCTCTGAGGACTTCACAGTTATGGGGCACTGCTCCTCAAAGCAAAGGCATCTTCTTCAGGGGCCTGTATAGTACAGGACACGGTGGCATGTTGTCACCAGAGCTGTATTCTGTAAGGAGGTGTACAAGAGTCCTAAAGCCCTGAGAATGATCCACCAGTTCATACATAGCATCCAAGTGTATCGTCTCAGTAGCTCTCATGGCTCCTGCCTGCCCAGCCATTTCAGTGGTAAGCTTTTTGGAAAGCAAAGATTTGGAGGTCACTGCTCCTGGTAGCTCTTCTTTCCCTTTGATCCAGCTCTCAGAGTAAATGCACGCACCCATACCCTTGTCCTGTGTGTCACTTGATAGCCAGCTAATGTATAGATACAGTGGGGTTTGCCTTTAACATAATAAATTGGTATAAAATCAAAAGACTGGGATGCTGATTTTTTTTAAGACTTGTCAGAACAACTTCCCATCTTGTTTCAGATGTTGCGAAACTTGCTAAATGTTCTGGATTGAATCTGTAAGTTGCAGAGCCTGTCAGAAGCTTGTTCTCTCTCCAACTGTTGGGATTTCTTTGAGGGAGTATTCTTGCTGCTGACTGTTTCTCACCTGATTTTATAGTAATTGTGAACTGTATTGTCAGGTCTACTGGTCTGATTCACAAGTGCCTGGTGCAATGCTCAACTTGGTGCTCATGTAAGATAATACATCTCCATCTGTAGATCTGCTTGACAGCACAGCTTGAGGACCATATGGCCATGACTCTGACTGCCCACCATTTTTTCAATATTACCCCCAAGACTCTTTCATTTCCTTTGTAAAATAGGATTATTAGAATACTGTTTTGCTCCAAATAATAAAAAACCAATCTGTGTTGCCCGTTTCTGTTATTCTCCAGTTGAAGGAACTGAAGCCTTGGAGAGACAGCCCTAATGTTTCTTCATCCATAGCACTAAATTGTCTGGACTGAGAAATCTTTAAGAGGAAGCTAACTTGCCCTTAATTTTGCCTAACTATACCATGTAGTTTTGAAGAAATGAAAGTTAGTTTTCTAATAATAGTGCAGTCACAATGCTAAAGTGTTATTTTCTTCTGTTTCCTCGCCAAGGCCTCTAAGTTCTTCATGTATCTTTCTAGAAAGCATGTACAAGTGTTTTTCCCTTTCTGCATTGGTTGACTCAGCTGGCAGACCAGTTCTGGTCAGGATATGTGCTCTCTCTTACTGTAGCTTTGCATAGAGCTTAGCACAGTGGAGCTCCCCACTTGACTGATGCCTTAGAGGTCCTACAAAGCACATAAACATGAGTAAAAATCCTCATAGTTCATTTACTTCCTGCTCCTCATACCAAACCAGGAAGCTACGATCATTGCAGAAAAAGCAAGCAAACCAAAATCAAGGACCACTAGAAAATTTGCTCCTGGTGTGTAGATATATTTTGGGCACTATTAAGTGGGGAAAGTTTTCTGCTCCTGGCTGAATAAAATGTGCTAGAAGACAACCCTGGACATGCTGGTCACCAAGACAAAAATTGAAATTACCTCCTGCTAAGGGCCAAATTCCAGCAATGGCAGTTGTCTCATGGAAGACTCTTCTAAAATGTAACCACTTACTCAGAAAAGCAGTGCTGCGGATGAGTATTTGCAGCATGGTCTGCATGTGTTCACATCCCAGGAATATCAGTTTGGTGTTCTTTTCTAACCCTAAACGAATGGTAATGGAAGGACTGAAATACATCATGTAAAATACAGCATGTACACGTAAGTTAAAGCAAACAGTACACAAAATAGTGTGACTTTACTGCTGGAGTGGTCTCTGCTCTCCTCTTTGTTTTCTACCAAAGTTTGCTTCTCCTCCATTTTTTTCCATTCCTGTCAGTTCCCTGAGAAGCTGTGTTTTTCCGGCTTTTATTGTGAAGACATCTGTGCTCAGCCAATCCAAGAGTTGATCTGGTGGTCTTCAGCTCCAATCCTTCATGGTTTGACAGACCACAGGCTTCCAGGCTACAAAATACAGGCTGCCAAAGAGATGGAGAGGAGCACTGATCACACTGGTATTTGAGCACTTCTTAAGCTAATGTATTTATCTTCACAGGATTTCTGTGGGATAGGAAATTACTACTGTCCTGCTTTTAGAGGTGAAAAACAGATGCAAGCCTAAGCTAATTGACTTAGCTAATGTCACACAGGAGCTAGTGGCACAGCAGAGAAATGAGATCACCTGCCAGCCCTGTTGCCACGTGCCAGAGGACAGGTTGACTCAGTTTTGAAAGCCCTGTTGGTGCCCACAGGCTTTTATAGCCCTGTGCAAAGGCAAAGCACAAGCTTTCAGAGCATGGCAACCCACGGCAGAAAACTGAAAGCAGAAGCTTTCAGATCAAGGCAACCTAGGAAAGAAGGGACAGATTTGCACTGAGATCCGAGGCAGGTGGCTGCAGCAATACCAGCCTGGCCCAGGTTTGTAGAGTGACTGGGCTTTTAGACTTGGGTTTTGTTTTTCCCTAACAACTGTTGAGCAGTGATTCCTGGTATTGGATCAAAGCTTTCTGTCTGATTTCAGCCTTGCCAGATAATCCATCTGGGGACTGAGAACGCCCTTCCTCACTTTCACACCAGTGAAAGCAGGAGCTTCTGGAAATCAACGCAATCCTTTTTTTTCCTCCTACTAATTTTTAGTCCTGCCTACTTTTATATTCAGTTTTCAGACCATGTTGAAAGCATTTTAAAAGAAGCCATGAAGCAGTTAAGAAAATACTGAAGACTGTGTTCAGAGACCTTAAAAAAACAATTCCCTTTTGAAAGTTCATATTGGGTTGTAAGTATGAGACAAATAATGGCACTAATACAGCTTATGTGTACAGGAGTGGGTTTTGATTAAAGTATTGAGACAGGGAGTGGCACTGTCTTATCCTTACAGCAGATTTATAGACCTTATTAGCAAGGTTAAGCTTTTGTGCTGACTAAACTTTTCCACACCCTCTTTCTGCCATAAAAATCCACCTCAAATTTTCATCTTGCAGCCAAGTAGCAGGTGAAGTCATGCCAAATGTTTCACATTAAACCAAACATCCCAAAATACTGTTCTCCAGCACGAGAAGTGTTTCTGCCCAAATGGCTTCTGCTTCCTCAGAGAACTCCACCTCTTATCAATTTCTAGTATTGTATAGTATTGCACATCTGGTGCTTTTCTTTGACCATATCATCAACTTCATGTCTGACTGCAGGATGGATTCTGCCCTTGGTTCTGCATTCAGCAGCATCCGCTGACAGCAGCGACCTGAGATAAAAAGGTAATTCAGAGAGCAGATAAAGCAAGAGTACCTGGGAGAAGGATCACAATGACCACAGCTCTGCTGCAACAGATGACAGGCAAACAGGACAAATATATTGGATTTATATTTATATTCCCAAAGGAGCTGACACAATTGCTGTCTACCAAATTTTCTTTTTAACTTGAAAGATCAGACCTGAAATTTTCCAGTTGCACTAAATGACGAGTTTCATATTCTTACCTCAGTGTTTGAGCTGTAGTCCTGAAAAAGCGATAAGAATAAAGTATTGCCCCCACAATAGATAATCTCAGCCTCTTGTGTGTGTGAATGGCAAGAGGGTGTCAGAAGCCCTCTGACACAGGATAGTTACCGTAGCTCTGCTCCACAGCTGAGGTCTGTGAAGAAGTCAAGAAGAAGCATTTGGGTGCTGCAGTCTCCTACAGTAAAGGCACAGAGGAGGAGTTTGGGTCCTGCCCAGCTGTGTGTGTGAAAGCTGGGATCTCCTAGCTGAAATTTTACAGGCGCCAGATCTGGCTTGGAGTGCGACAGGCAGCCGTGAACTTGGCAGAGTAGAATTTCACAGCTGACTTGTACTTACTCCTCTTACAGCCAACAGTGAGTTCTCTCAGTGCGAAGCTCCGCATGCAAGCTCTGAGCAGTGACCAGGCTGCAGCGGTGTGAACAGCATGAGAATGTCACGGTGCCAGGGAAGGTGACAGTGCTGCAAGGTGTGACCGTGGCGTGACAAACACCGGCAGTGGTAGGCACAAGAATCAGTCCTCTGCTGGTCTGCAGGACTAATCCTCGCAGTGCTCACAGGGCAGAATTCACACCCAGGAAGAGGCCAGAATGAGAGATATGTGATGCTTAATCTCATAAGCTTGAGCAGGACTTAAATGCTTCCCAGAATTTTGCTACCCTATTGCAGAACAGGCATGTATTATAGAAGTAAACTGAAATCATCCCCTAATGATTTTTTTCTTCGATTAATTCCTTCTGCTACCCCAAAGAAAAAAAGAAAACACAGCAGGGACCAGCTGTCTTGACAGGTCATTTAACACTGTTTTTGTAAAAATAGATTTGTATTTTATAGCTTAATATTTTAGAGGCTGGTGACTGGTTACACGTCATTCAACACCAGCACCTCTTGCTTTGGGCTTCAGCCTTCAAATAAGTCACCGGTTGTCATGATTTACTGTGTATACTATGGGACAAGTGCAAGATTTTGACAAGAAAAGATATTTGGGTGTTATTTGAGGAGACATGGGGAAAGTCACTTAACTCAGTGTTTATATAGAATGGCTTTCTTGTTCAGAGGTCACCTCTGTTGGAATGACAGGTGCAGGCTTCAGGCATCAGCTGCAAGGGCTGTTTTGTGCATCAGGGAGGTTATAGCTTTTCCTATTAAAGATGGTTGGAATGTAAGGGAATATATTTTGTTTAAATTTAACTAACCTTTCTATCATGATTCTAGGAGAAAGGTGCAGCCTGTTAGCATACAATTGCTTCAGTGGTGATAATACCAGTGTCGTTTCTCAGCACTGTTCCCATTAAGGTGTTCAGAGTAACAGATGTGGAAAATGTGTCCCAACTTTGAAAATGTCTCTCTGCAAGTTTAAATAAGACCAATAAAGCGGGTGAGGAACAGGCTATAAACAGGGTAGAGACTTTGTTAAAATTTAGGAATAAAGGATCTGCAGTGCTCTTCTATGAACTGTGCTGTGAAAGTGGGGAAGAGTTGGCTCCCATAGTCACTCTGCAAATATTAGATTGGTGTTGGTGTTTGTTTTTAAAAGCACATTGAGATGGTATTTTTCCATAACTGAAGGGTTAGGTGTGCTCAGCAAATTAAATGGGTTGGCTGAGCATTCCTGATAATCTCCTGCCTGAACCCTGGCCTGTACAGAAAGCTGCAAGACTTCCTCCTCATCCCGCCTCTAAACCAAACTTCACCTGCCTGTTCCCATCTGCTGACCCTCATTCTAGCAGCTCTCTGGGCTTGTCTACCTCTTTCTTCTCTTTCCAGCCATGTTTCCTCCTACACACACACACACACACACACACATACACAAATCCACACACACACATATACACACACAATCCCCAAAGCACTCCCCTGCTGAGCACTTGCAGAGCTGAGTGACCGCCCTGGGGACTGGCCGTCTTCTCCGTACCTCCAAGCTCTCCTTGCTCAGTCTGTCTCCAAGTAAAACTCCAAAACAGAGGTACTGAACTCACCCACACTTTTATTTCTCTACCCCACATTTTTCTGTCTCCATGTCTTTTTAACAGTTCTAGCACGTCACTTGCCTTATTTTTTAAAATAGGTTCTTGGCCTGGGCTCATGGCTGTAGTATCTGAGCACTTTTCAGTCATGCATGAACTGATGTGACTCATGTCAGGCTTGGGTGATTTGTTCTCTCTCCCCATTCTCTCCCAAGAAGGAGGGCTGCACATGCTGTGCTGGAGTCTTTGTTTTGTTTGGGTAAAATTTCAGTCTGTGAGATTTTCCTGTGACCGGGAGACAAGGGGTGTCACCCTCGATCTTTATTCTTTCATCCCTTCAATGTACTCTGCTGGTATGTTGAAGATTTTCACAGTTTTTATGTTATCTCTGTGCTACATTCCTCTGATACCAAGAATACTTGGCATTATATTTAATGGCTAAAACTATCCTGAAGTATTCTGTCTTCTGTTTTTGGTGCAAGTCAGTCTTTAACTATTAGAGGTCAAACAGAACATGCTGAGAACAAAGCAGTTCATGCGTGTCCTGTCAGTTTTTACACCTTCCCCTGCATTAACCACTGCTGGTCATGGCAGGGCATGGAGATGTCTGGGCTGGACTGGTCTGAACATTTCTGTATCCTCTTTCCCAAAAAATCTTTGTTGATGCTCTTCAAAGTACACCCCCAAAATCCACAAAGCCAGGAAAATTGTAGTCTTATATAATTTTTTCTACTTTTCATTCCATGGGATATTAGCAGGAAGATAACTTCTAGAAGATGGGTTCAACTGCAGTAAGAACTCTACTTTAGAAAAGATATTGAAAGAAAATAGTGTGATCATCAGATTCATATTTGGTTTAGGTGATGGACTCAGTTTTGCTCTCCCTATCCTCCAGCCACTGAATGAAAAAGAAAAGGAACAACTGAGTTCAGGAGGAGAGGTGTAATGAACCTGGTGATTTTTAAAAAGTAGGTAAAGAACCCCAAATTCTCAGACAATTCATCTTGGTGGTCATTAAACAAAACTGCCACTCAAAATCTCACATAAGATACAAAATGATCTGTAAAAATGATTGTACAAATAAGTTCCCTTGGGCGTTCCTGTGGCTCACTGTAGCATCATGTACTGTCTTAGGGATTGATTTAGAGCAATCGAAACTAATAAAAATGAAACTGCAAAGAAGAGGACACAAGCCAGCTTCAGCTGCTGTGGTTGGGTGTGGATTTGCTTCAGGCAGCTTGGAGGAAGATAAGCCCATCTAAGGATGTCTTCCTTCCACCCACTGCTGCCATCCCCATCATCAGGGACAGAGCAGAGCTGCCACTGAGATGAGCCTTTCCCCGTTTTGCTGATGAGGGGCATCTCCAAGCATGGCCAGGGACACTCAATATTTTAAGAGCTGACCTTCACATGCAATTGAATCCAGAAAAGGCTGGTGCTGCCACCAAAAGAAGCATCCATGTCATCTTATTCCTACCTGATACCACGCTTTCCATTACATTAACAGAAATGACTGCAGTATCAATCAAATCAGGGGTCAATTCTGGGTTAAAACTACTGTGGGAAAAAAAAAAAGGCAAGTTGTAATGATGTGTTTGCAGCCTTTCTTATGCTGGCAGCAGCATGAGGTGAAGGGCTGGGCTGAGGACTTGGGGCTGGGGGAAGGCAGGGATGCTTTCCACACCAGGACTTCTTTATGCTTTTGTTGTTGGACAACTGGCACTTCCTTCTGCAGCCTAAATTGTGTGTAAAATTACAGCCTAATGTAAAGGGTATTGCTTTGTGCCTACTTTGATTTTAAAAGGTTTCCCTAGGTTAAAATATCTATCAGTACTTCCATCTGTACGACCAAAGGATCTGCGTGCTTTGGGCGTCATGTTCTGTGCTGGCTGTGGAGAGCAGCTGTAAATTCAGGACGCTGCTTTGCATCACCATTGGGGCACAACGTAGCCCACACTGGGGTAAATCAGGGATGCACTTCATCTTTTTGTGTGTTGCATCTGAGAGACTAAAGGAGAGAACCTCTGTGCCAGAGAGTGAATCATCTCCACCCTCTGCTTTTTCCAGCTCTGAGAAGGGAGGCAGCCCCTCACGGTAGCAACAGTTGCAATCCCCCCAGCCCAACCCTGGCAACAAACACCCTCTTCGCCTCCTGTTTCCTATCTGAGTCTCTATCCCAAATTCCCAGCAGGATGCCAAGCCTGAGGCTTCCCCTTCACAGCTGGAGGCATTGACATGCTGGAGAGCAGGTGGAAGAGAAAGCTGCTTGAAGAGGAGCACGGAGGCTGTAGGGGAAAAGGGGACACCTGCAGAGTTTGGGAGAGGCTGGGCTGTAGGATGTGAGTTGAGGATGGAGAAAGAAATAGGACGTGGTCACAGGGATACAGAAGTTGGCAGCTCTGCCCCCAAAAAACCTCCCTCCAGGTGGTTGCATTACACCTCCAGCCTGCTACTCATAGCATCCTCCACAATCCCACGTCCCTCTCCAGCCTTCTGCTCCAGCACAGAGCTTCCTGAAGCCCAGCTGCCCTCTGTCCTTCATTCCACCTGTGATTCCGACTGCCAGCACCGCTGCCATGCCTTCGGTGGGCTCTGGCTTCAGGCATTCTATTACATCCCTTTGGAAGCTGTCTAACTCTATTGTGGTTAAAAATGTGTATCTTAATTTCTAGCTTGAATTTGTCCAGTTTCATCTTTATTAGCTTTTATTATCCTGCTCTTATCTGCTATAGAGCCCTTTAATATTGAAAGGCTGCAGACAGCCAGAATCCTCATCAGAGCTGGGTTCTTGCTCCAGGAACTGCAGCATATGCTCCTTGTGGAAAAAACATTTTTCCAATCTTCCTCCTGTGCAAACATCCAAATGCATGTTTATATCTGAGCTTTTTTTTTTTTTTTTTTTGTGGAGGATGCTATGAGTAGCAGGCTGGAGGTGTAATGCAACCAC